>NW_024063488.1:2420000-3630000 GCF_006381635.1 Hibiscus syriacus | reverse complement strand
CACACCATTCTTTCTACCTTGTACCTTCATGTTGCTTACGTTTCTGACAGGCCACAAGAGGATCGACACCAAGTAAATTTATCAACATCGATCGCCTTCATCATGAAATCTGCTATGTTGTCTTTGGTATGGATCTTCTGCATATATATCGTCTCTTCTTCCACCTTTTCATGAATAAAATGGTACTGAACTCGTATGTGCTTTGTCCTTGAATGAAATGTTGGATTCCTTGCTAGATGCAAGGTGCTTTGACTATCACAAAATAAAGAGACATACTCTTAATTGTGCCCAAGCTCCTCCAATAGCATATTCAACCAAATTGCTTCTTTACTGGCTTGTGTAGATGCTACATATTCTGCCTCTGTTGTGGATGTAACCACAACTGATTTCAATTTTCAAAACCCAACTTACAGCTTCACCAACAACTTTGAACATATATCATGTAGTAGATTTGCTTTTATCCAAATCCCCTGCATAGTCAGAATTGACATACCTATTGATAAGTAAATTTGATCATTCGTAACATAATGCAACATTTGAGGTCCCTTTGATGTATCTCAGGATCCTCTTTACTATATTTCAATGCTCTTTGCCTGGATTCCCCATGTACCGTCTAACCACTCACACTGCTTGTGCAACGTCTGGTCTTGTGCATATCATAGCGAACATTAAACTTCCCACTGCCGATGCATACGACACTCGAGACATCTCCATCCTCTCTTCTTCATTGCTAGGACTCATATTGAAGGATAATTTGAAGTTAATAGGAAGAGGGGTAGAAATTGACTTACAATCTTGCATGTTGAATCTTGACAAGATCTTCTTCAAGTAATTCTTTTGTGAAAGCCAAAACTTCCTATTGCTTCTGTCTCGGTGAATTTGCATCCCCAGAATCTTGTTTGCTGATCCCAAGTCCTTCATTTCAAATTCCCTAGCCAGTTGTGCATTCAATTCTTCAATATAATCATTGTTGGGTCCTGCAACCAACATGTCATCCACATACAACAGTAATATAACAAAATCGTTATCACCAAACCTCTTGAAATAAGCACAAGGGTCTGCATTAAGTCTGTTGTATCCAAGGCACATAATGAAGGAATCAAATCTCTTATACCAGCACCTTGGCACCTGCTTTAGACCGTACAGAGATTTGTTCAACCTGCAAACCAAGTTTTCTTTTCTTTTTCTTCAAAACCTTCAGGCTGGAGCATATAAATCTCTTCTTCATGATTTCTATGAAGAAAAGTTGTTTTAACATCTAGCTGTTCTAGATGTAAATTCAATGTAGCACACATTGCCAAGACTACTTGAACTGTTGTTAGTCAAACCACATGAGAAAATATTTCATTAAAATCAATACCTTCCTTTTGAGTATATCCTTTGACCACCAGTCTTGCACGATACCTCTCCACTTGATCATCACCATTTCGCTTGATTTTGAAGACCCATTTGTTACCAATTGGATTCCTTCCTTATGGTAGTGGCACAAGGTCCCATGTATTATTTTTATGAAGGGCTTCAATTTCTTCTTGCATCGCCATCATCCATAGTGAAGCATCTGAGCTGTTTATTGCCTCTTGGAATGTTGATGGCTCACTGTCCTCTGTTAAAAGACATTATGCAATATTTCTTTCTATAACATAATCTGAGTGTCAATTGGGATGTCTTCTCACACGATCTGATTGACGAGTTGTTGGAGCTTCAGAACTCTCTGGTTCTTGTTCATCATGTGTTAGTTCTGCTTCAAAAGAATCTCCTTGTTCAAGCTCCTTTTCCACATGTATTTGTGTAGTCTCTGACTTTTCAACGCTATCACCGTCTTCTTTTCTTTGTAGCTTATCTTCTACAAAGATAACATCCCTGCTGATGATCACTTTGTAGGTAGTGGGATCTCACAAGCGATACCCTTTTACACCATCAACATACCCTAAGAATTTGCATTTTCTGGATTTTGGATCCAACTTTAAAATTTCTTGGGAGTTGTACATCACATACACAATACTTCCAAATACATGAAGGTTTGAATAATCAGCTGGTTTACCAGTCCACATCTCTATTGGTGTCTTCAGCTCTATTGCAGTTGATAGAGCTCGATTCACCAAATAATAGGCGGTATTGATTGTTTCTGCACAAAATGATTTTTCTAGGCCTGCATCCCTCAATATTTCTCTTATTCTTTCTAACAAGGTTCTGTTCATCCACTCTGCCACTCCATTTTGTTGATGAGTGTTCGTTACTGTGAACTGTCTTTTGATGACTTCTTTCCTGCAAAAGTCATCAAATTCTTCACTTTTGTATTCTCCTCCATTATCTGTTCTGAAACACTTGATCTTATTTCCAGAATCAAGTTTCACCCGCGCTTTAAAGTTTTTGAAAGTTGAAAACACTTCTGACTTCTTCTTAATAGGATACACCTAACATCTCCTAGAGTAGTCATCAATAAATGAGACAAAGTATTTTGCTCCGCCTAGGGATGTAAGTGGTGCTTGCCATATGTCAGAATGAACCAACTCTAGAACACTTTTGCCTCTAGAATTTGATGTGTTGAATTTCAACCGGTGATGTTTACTTGTTATGCAATGCTCACACAAAGTAAGTGATACATTTCTTAAGCCTAGAAATAGCTTTTGCTCCACAAGGACTTTCATTCCTTGTTTTGACATGTGTCCAAGTTTCTGATGACATATCATTGAAGAATCTAAACTACATGAGGCAACATAGGTTTCTGCTTCTAGCAAAGTCTCTCCCTTCAACATGTACAAGTTTGCTGCTATCTTATCGCCTTTCATCACCACAAGCGCTCCACAGAATATCTTCATGATTCATTTCCGTGTTTCAATCCTACTTGCATTATTATCCAACAATCTGTAGGATAATAAATTTTTCTTCAGGCCTTTCACGTGCCGCACATCTCGAACAACTTTAATTATTCCATCATACATCTTTAATTTGATGGTTCCCACGCCAATGATCTCTAAGGCATGATCATTGCAACTATACACAGATCCTTCTGAGACATGTTCATAATGATGGAACCATTCTCTTCTTGAGGTCATGTGATATGTTGCTCCCTAATCAATGAATCATATATTTGTAAATCTTTTTCTACCTTCCATGGTGGTTGACGCTTCACAATATAGAGCATCTCCATCATCTGAAGTGTTTGCGGTATTGCCTTGTGGATTGGAGTTTTTATTTAGACTCCAACAATCCTTCTTCAAGTGACCATTCTTTCCACAATTGTAGCACTTTAAATTCTTTTTGCTTATCGACTTTGATCTATCATGTTTGTGATTGTAGCTTTGGCAACGTTCCGTTGATCTCCCTCTCATCGTTGTCAACTCTTCTGCTTGCTGCATATTTACTTGTATGTCTTCCTTGTTCTTGCACCAATTTTCTTCTTGTAGAACAATAGCTGCAACGTTATCGAAGACTAGACTGGTGACATTATTGTTTGTCAAGTTGATGATGAGTTGATCATACGAATCAGGTAGACTTTGAAGTAGAAGTTCAACACGTTCTTGTTCTCCTATTATACATATTAGGGATGTAAGCTGAGAAAATAAAGTGTTCAACGTGTTTAAGTACTCCATCACTGAAGTAGATTCGACATACGGAGAGTGTACAATTTCCTCTTAAGGAAAATTTTATTGTGCAACAATGTGGCCTTGTACAGTTTGGTGAGATGATCTCATATCTCCTTAGTTGTCTTCTTCTCCTCGATGCTTGACAATACTTGATCTGCTAATGCTAGATGAAAGTTTGCCATAGCATTCCCGTCCATTTCGATCCATTTGTTGTCATCTGTGAAATCTACCGGCCTTTCACTGATAGCTGCTAGACAACCGTCTTTCCTCAGGATGGCCTTCATCTTCAATTTCCACAATGAGAAATATCTCTCATTGAACTTTTCAATATCAAATTTCGTTTCCATAGCTTCTATTACGGATAGCTCCCACTATTTCACTATCGTGAATAGTTCTCTAGAACCTTCAAAGAATGGGTAATAACTTCTTACTTTCTTATGTTGGATGATCCACCTTTTGGTGACAACCACAAAGATAATAAGTAGATATTACACACTCTAATCTGGCTCTGATGCCAATTGTTGCGGAATACGACTATCAGATAAAGCAAAATCGCAACTGATAATTTGAGAAAATAAAAATGAGATAAAGAAGACACAAATTTTACGTGAAAACCCCCTAAATAATATAGGGTAAAAACCATAGTCAAAGATAGAAGAATTTCACTATGAGAAAATAGGAATTACAACTTCTCTCGATCTAACAAGGAGAAAACAATAACAATTCTCTCTTGATAAAAAAAGAGAAAACAACTCTTAAGAAAACTCTCTAAATTCTCTAGTATTTGGAGAAAGCTATAATGATTTAGGATGGTTTTGAAGCTAAATGAGCTAGGGTATTTATAGTTGAAGCTTAAAGACTAATCTTATAAATACCTTAAAGTCTAGGGACTAAAGTTTATGATTTTACCATTTCAAAATTCAGCATTTTCAAGCTTGAATTTTGACCATTGCACATTTTATTCTTTCAATGGAATTATATATATATATATTCTCACCTTTCGGTGGAATGGACCAATTTTCAACACTAGTTATACAAAAATAAAAATAAAAATAATAATAGTATGTATAACCCATGAAAATAACAACCCTACTCATCACTTAAACAACGGGAAAAGTAAAAACAGGGAAAATAAAACCCATATTTAAGATTTTTTTTAAAAAAAAAAGTCAATTGACTTACTATGTAACACCCCGATCTAGGGGTCAAATTAGTAGTTTTCAAAATTTATAGACATATTTAGAAGAATTTACCCATTTTTATGATGCATTGAAAAATATACATCTTCCCCGATAAAATTCCCAATTTTTTCCCCAAATTAGAAATGAAATCCCTAACCCCCAAATTATCTTCCCCCATCAACCCTCTTTGCCACTAGATTCCACCACCGTCCGGCTACCATTGGAGCGTGCCACTGCCACCAAACAATTCCCAATCAACCAACCAAAACTCAATCCCCCTTGCACTGGATAATAGCGTCGTTCGCTTTTAGTTTTGGACGTAAAGCTTTGTAATTTTTCCCAGCACGCTTTGATTTTTTGATGATTCTGACCAAACCGACGAGCGTCGAGCCTCACCACCATCACCAACGGGTTCTCCTGTCTATTCTACGTAAAACCCAACCCGTGGATCACCGCACCATTGCCGTTCTCGTCGACGACCGTGGGTAAGTTTCGGGTTGAGAGTTTGGTTAAATTTCTTTCGGTTTTGGTTGATGTTTTGGTTTGAATGGTGTGTAGATGCTTCGGGAGTGAACGGTCGGCCGGAATAGTGTGTAGATGTTTTGGGTCCAAGGAAATTTCCAGAACCAAATCGACCTGCCTGCTCGACCCGACCCGCCCGGTTCAGTCCAGTCATCGAGTCAATTTGGTTTAAGTCAACCAGTTAGAGTCAACTCGGTATGAGTCAACTCGTCCGAGTCAACCTGTTGACTTTAACAGTTAACTTTGACAAAAAAGTCAACTTTTTTTTGAAAGGGTCCCAATTTATGTTTTTCGACATCCTGAGTCCGAATCTGAAGTCTGTATTGCCAAATTCGCACCCGATAAGCTGTTTTCGATGTTTTACCTTCAGAATTCCATGTGGTTTCTCAATTAAGTTCAGTTTCTGACGTAAATTCGATTGCTTTGTATCCGAGGAATTATTGGATGTTGAATTCAAGTTCGAGGACGATCGAAAGAAGTTTAAATGATTTATCGGTATGGCACAAAAACCGAGGTAATACTCTATTACCTTTTGTATGTTTCTCGGACTCATTGATGAATGATAATTGCATGAATAGAATTGATTGATACATTAGATATATTTAATTATCAGTGGACTCAGACGTAAAATTGGAATAAGGACAGATCAATCGAAAAAACTCAAACGGCTCGATAAAGAGAAATTGGAAGATCAATCGAAAATAGTTATAAGTTCAGTGATCCAATAATAAATGAATCGGTTTCAAGATCCATGAAGTTTGATAAATTCTCTTAAAAGGTTAAATATCGGGATTAACTGGATATGAAGTTACCGAAAAGAGCAAAACGGGATAACATTACGAAAATGCCATTGTAATGGAAAAATAACAAGACTTTTCTGGATGACGAATAATAACTCTGAAAGGATAAACTTGACTAATTATCAGAAAAATTGCATATGATTGAATTAAAAGTAATTACTGAAATGTCCTCGAGCATCGTAATAACTATAATAACCTATCATGATCAAAGGAGCAAAATACTCTGAACACTAAAGGAATTATAATGCATTCAAGCTTAGTTTATCGGAAATTGTGTCATTGATAGATTTGAATGAAATATGGATGATACGTTTAAGTGTTAAGCATAATGGATGGCTATGATAATGGAGATGACCTAAGAACGTATATCTTGATTCACTTGAACTTTGGAATTATCGAAATAAATTTCGAATCTATTGGAATGCCTCTGAAATGTAAAATGACTCAAGGAACGTCTAAGCCCTATAATAAATAATACTTTTGTAACATCCTAAAACAAGTGTTAGTGACTAAATTGTAAAACTTCAAAATTTGGTGATTAAAGTAGGATGATTGAATAGTTTAATGATATATCTGGAAGGATTGTTAGTAATTATTAAGTGAATTGAAGGGCAAAATGGTCATTTGACCAATAAATAAATTAAAAGATGATAAGGATGAGATATATACACGTGGGAAATGAGGGGGAGAGGAAACAAAGTTTCCAGAATTCTCTTCATCCTTCTCTTTTCTCTCCATCGTGAACCAAGCTAGAGCAAATGTGAGTTTTATGATTAGTTGGTTATTTGATAAATTAAAGGTTAGGTTTTGATTATTAGATGATAATTAAGCTTAAGGAAAGCTTAAGTTGTCTTATAATCAAAAGATGAAGAAGTTATAAGAGATTAAAGAAAGTGGGTTTTTAAATGAATTTATGGAAAAGAGTTGATAAGTTGAATTTGAAGTTAAATTTGACTTGTCATCATGCTAATTAAGGAATATGAAGTGTTAGAATTGTATTTATAACATATTGGAATTTGAGTATGATTCTTGAATTACATATGAGGGATAGGATTTGGAGGTTAAAGATGATTTTCATGAATATAAGTTGGTTTAAGTAATGATGATTGAGTTTAATGACATGATAGGGGTTTAAAAGAGAAGAATTGAGTGAATAATTGATGATTTTGCTTAAAATACAATTTATGTGCTATATGCATCGATGCACATTCAATGTGTACCGATGCATCAAGGATAATCCCAGAAATTGTTCAAGGTGTATCGATGCACATGAAGTGCATCGATGCACTCCTTTAAAATAAAAATATCGAATGCCATCAGTGTATCGATTCACAAGTAGTGCATTGATTTACAAGTAGTGCATCGATGCACCCCCTTAAATGTAAACATCGAATAGGATTTATGTATCGATGCATAGATAGTGCATCGATGCACCCGCCAAGGGATGCATCGATACATGGTGTAGTGCATCGATGCATACCTTCATTAAAAGATAAAATTAACTTTCTTTTTAGCCTAAGGAATGATAGTTTAGAATATATCAATTAGTATACTTATATGTATCAATGTATTACTATGTAGATTTAGAACGTAACCTCGTTCCGAAATAATTGAATGATTAAAATAGAATCAAAGCAAGGCTAAGGTGAGTACATATTAGAAGTATGGTACAATGGAATAAGACTTGTGATAAGTCTTATTCCTATGTTGATTTTCATAGCACAATAGTTATGAACATGCATATATGATAATTATTATGATACATGCATAAAGTATATATGTTCATATGATTTGATAAATGATATACGTGAATAGATTCAAATGCACATGTGACATGGTAAGTGATATGAGTTATATGATCACAAGAGAAATGACATGAATATATGAACATATGAAACATAAGAATAATGCCCATGGTATACGATGTAAGAGCTATAGGTATAGTTGGCATGCCAAGAGTCGAGGGTTCTACGTGGTCGTTCGGGACATATATGTATCATTTGGAACATTTACAGGGTCTTTTGAGATAGATTTGATCCATTGGAATATGTATATAGTTCTTAAGGAGTGATCATTCGGGACAAATACAATACATAGGTCCTTCGGGATAAAATTTCATAGCCCCTAGTGGGACCCCATGCGAATTATGGTGACAGCAATGGTGCAAAACCTCAATGTACTCGAATACTTTGAGTTCTCAAAATGTACATGGGCCTATAAAAGGTTATCAAAGGTAATTGCATTGTTATAGTTATATGTTACCATATTATTATTGTTTACATTGAATTGTATATGACATGATTGAATGGATATATTACATGTTCATATTCATACAGAATGCATTATTATTATATTTATATGTCTCACTAAATCTATGACTTAGCGTGTAAGAGATTTACACGTAGGTACCAAGAATCAGGAAGAGCGGAAATAGGGTGGCAAGAACAGCAACACTACTAGAAGATTAGATCATAAGTAACGGATAAAATATTTCTTTTGTTGTGTATAGTGTTAGCAAGTAAGAAAAGTGTATGTTACAAATGCTATGATCAGTTTTGTCTTGTTTTGGTTAACTTGTGTAAAGTAACAATGTTATTTTAATGAAAGTTTTAAATTTCCTTGATTTTTCGTCAAGAGTCAAAGTTTGAAAAGTCAATGTGACACCTCGAACTCGTATCTGGGTCTGGTAAGGGTTGAGGGTGTTACATTTAATGGTATCAGAGTCAGGTTTAGTCGATTCTTGGCATAAATCGGAGTCTAGAGTGTCCTATAAAGTATTCATGCCAACAAAATAGTGAAAACTTCTGATCTGATATAATATTAAGTATGTTGTATTGCTAATAGAACGATATGGTTATGTTCTTATAGATGTCCGGACATGGTAGCTCTAGAAGTGAATCGGGAGATGATAGGCCTGCTGAAAGTAGTAATTCACCTACCCTGGCCAGGCAAGGTAAAGAACAGGCACCTTCTGGAGTGCCTGTAACTGATCAAGATGTGTTCTTCAGAACACTGGACGCGGTATTGGTACGTTTTCAACATTCTGTTACTTCAACTCCGAGAATGAATGTTGCAAAGGAGTTGAAGGATTTAGGAGCACCAGAGTTTAAAGGTGAAGCCGAAAAAGGTCATGTTGTTGCAGACCTTTGGCTTAATGATGTAAAAATTATGTTAGATGGTCTCCACTGTTCTAATATAGAGAAGTTAGATAGAGTGGTCTCCTTGCTTCATGGGCAAGCGAGAATCTGGTGGACAAACGTCACTCTGAGAATGACAAGTGACCAAGTGACCTGGTCGTTGTTCTTAGAAGAGTTTAAACACAAGTATATAAGAGACCAGCTTATCAGGCAAATGAAGCAAGAATTCTTGAACATGAAGCAATTGGACCGCACTGTATATGAATATGAGTGTGAATTCAACAAGTTAAGTCATTTTGTGGCCGAGTTAATTCCGACAGAAAAAGATTCATGTGAGTGGTTTGTTGAGGGTTTACACCCAAGGTTAAAAGAGATGCTGATAGTATTGAACTTGTCCTCGTTTCAAGAGGTAGTAATCGTGCTAAAGCCTTAGAGAGAGCTCAAAATGAAAGATTTGGGAATCAAAGAACCCAACCATCTCAAAAAACTGGGGCTTAATCAAGTTTTGCACCACCTAAGAGAAGTAGAGATTTTGGGTTCTAACCTTAAGCACAATCAGAGTCGATGACATCCATTGCAAGAGATTCAAATCAGATGAGAGCTAGACAGACTCAATCTGTAGGGTCTGGTGATGGACGAGCACAACAGAGTCAAATTAGACAATGTGAAATTTGTGAAAGAAGCCATAGCGGAACGTGTAGGGTAGTTACTGGAGCTTGTTTCCAATGTGATGAAGCGGGACATTTCATGAGAGATTGTCAATTGGGGACATGAGAACCAGTACAGTCAGAGCGATCTGCTTCGATGTCTCAAAGGAGAAGAGGTAGAGGAAGAGGTAGAAATCAACCTGAATCCTCTACTCAACAGGAAATATGCTCCACTGCTCGAGTGTATAATATTAATACTAATGAAGATTTTGATGATCCAGAGATGATAACAAGTACCTTTTTATTATGTAATAGATACATTATGATATTGATTGATCTGGACTTGCATATTCATATATTAGTATTAAATTGATGTGAGAATTGAGAATTCAATTAGAAGTTATTTATAGTGATATAGAAGGGACAAATTTATTAGGGTACAGTGTTGGGATAAATAAGATATGTTGAGAATGTTCCATTAGAATTCAGAGAATTGAATTCCCTTTTAAATTGATAGAATTACTATTTAAATGTTTTGAAGTAAGATTGGAAACTATAGAGTTGGAAGATCTCTATCGTTCTGAAATAAAGTTGTTTCTTTACTTCAGTGACAAGATAAGGTAGAAGGAATGGGTGTTATTATGGGAATATTAAAAGAACAAGTGATGGATACTATTATTTTGGAGGAATTGGAAATATGTACATCAATAATCAGTTTATAAGACAAAGATAAATGGAATGTTTGAATACGAACCAAGGAAATTGTATTATGGATAAGTGAGAATGAAGGTTTGATAAGTTAAGGAAATGGAGGATGAACTATTTTTGATTGGGAAGAATGTATAGTATATGAATGGTTTGATGGTGGGGTATGTTTTTATTGGAAGAAATGAGTTGAATAATAAAGTAGGATAATAGTGAGTATAATAAATATAAATGATTTGTATGTTTGGCGGGAGTAAGAATTGACATAAAAGTTTAAAATGATAAGGAGGGATAAGTATAAGGGATATGAAAGGAATGTGAGAGCATCAAGGAAAAAGGTAATGGAAGAATTAAAGTAATGAAGTAAAGTTTATGATAACACAAAAGATTTATTGAAGAGGTGATATGTGAAAATAAATAGTAGATGTGTAGACGATATCTTATCTCCTTGTGCAAAGAAAATTTGAGTACGAATTTTCTAAAAAGGGGGGGAGATTTGTAACATCCCAAAATAAGGGTTAGTGACTAAATTGTAAAACTTCAGAATTTGGTGATTAAAGTAGGATTATTGAATAGTTTAATGATATATCTGTAAGTATTTTTAGTAATTATTAAGTGAATTGAAGGGCAAAATGGTCATTTGAACAATAAATAAATTAAAAGATTATAAGGATGAGATATATACACAGGGAAATGAGGGGGAGAGGAAACAAAGTTTTCAGAATTCTCTTTATCCTTCTCTTTTCTCTCCATCGTGAACCAAGCTAGAGCAAATGTGAGTTTTCTGATTAGTTGGTTATTTGATAAATTAAATGTTAGGTTTTGATCATTAGATGATAACTAAGCTTAGGAAAGCTTAAGTTATCTTATAATCAAAAGATGAAGAAGTTATAAGAGATTAAAGAAAATGAGTTTTTAAATGAATTTACGGAAAAGAGTTGATAAGTTGAATTTGAAGTTAAATTTGACTTGTCATCATGCTAATTAAGGAATATGAAGTGTTAGAATTATATTTATAACATATTGGAATTTGAGTATGATTCTTGAATTACATATGAGGGATAGAATTTGGAGGATAAAGATGATTTTCATGAATATAAGTTGGTTTAAGTAATGATGATTGGGTTTAATGACATGATAGGGGTTTAAAAGAGAAGAATTGAGTGAAGAATTGATGATTTTGCTTAAAATACAATTTCTGTGCTATGTGCATCGATGCACATTCAATGCATACCGATGCACATTCAATGTGTACCGATGCATCAAGGATAAATCCCAGAAATTGTTCAAGGTGTATCGATGCACATGAAGTGCATCGATGCACTCCTTTAAAATAAAAACATTGAATGCCATGAATGTATCGATTCACAAGTAGTGCATCGATGCACCCCCCTTAAATGCAAACATTGAATAGGATTTATATATCGATGCATAGATAGTGCATCAATGCACCCGTCAAGGGATGCATCGATACATGGTGTAGTGCATCGATGCATACCTTCATTAAAAGATAAAAATAGCTTTCTTTTTAGCCTAAGGAATGATAGTTTAGAATATATCAATTAGTATATTGATATGTATCAATGTATTACTATGTAGATTTAGAACGCAATCTCGTTCCGGAACAATTGAATGATTAGAATCAAGTCAAAGGAAGGCAAATGTGAGTACATATTAGAAGTATTGTACAATGGAATACGACTTGTGATAAGTCTAATTCCTATGTTGATTTTCATAGCACAACAGTTATGAACATACATACATGATAATTATTATGATACATGTATAAAGTATATATGTTCATATGATTTGATAAATGATATACGTGAATAGATTCAAATGCACATGTGACATGGTAAGTGATATGAGTTATATGATCACAAGAGAAATGACATGAACATATGAAACATAAGAATAATGCCCATGATATACGATATGAGAGATATAAGTATAGTTCGCATGCCAAGAGTCGAGGGTTCTACATGGTCCTTCGGGACATATATTTATCCTTTGGAACATTTACAGGGTCTTTTAAGACAGATTTGATCCACTAGAATATGTATATGGCTCTTAAGGAGTGGTCCTTCGGGACAAATACAATACATAGGTCATTCGGGACAAAATATCATAGCCCCTAGTGGGACCCCATACGAGCTGTGGTGATAACAATAGTGCACAACCTCAATGTACTCGAATACCTTGAGTTCTCAAAAATGTACATGGGCCTATAAAAGGTTATCAAAGGTAATTATATTGTTATAGTTATATGTTACCATATTATTATTGTTTACATTGAATTGTATATGACATGATTGAATGGATAGATTGCATGTTCATATTCATATGGAATGCATTATTATTATATTTATATGTCTCACTAAATCTATGACTTAGCGTGTAAGTGATTTACACTTAGGTACCAAGAATCAGGAAGAGCGGAAATAGGGTGGCAAGAACAGCATCATTGCTAGAATATCAGATCATAAGTAACGGATAAAGTATATCTTTTGTTGTGTATAGTGTTGGCATGTAAGAAAAGTGTATGTTACAAATGCTCTGATCAGTTTTGTCTTGTTTTGGTTAGCTTGTGTAAAGTAACAATGTTATTTTAATGAAAGTTTTAAATTTCCTTGATTTTTCGTCAAGAGTCAAAGTTTGAAAAGTCAATGTGATACCTCGGACTCGTATCTGAGTCGGGTACGGGTTGAGGGTGTTACAACTTTTAACTCTGAAAAGAATAAATCAACTTCAAATACTAAATGACCTAAGTAACCTCAATGACTCAGGACTAAGTGAGTGACTTGAATAAGTCTGGAAACACTGATGAGCTTACATGATATATTGTCCCCATGGGTTATGAACCACGAATCAAGTATATTGACATTTTCCTGATAGTGTTGCAACGTAGGCATGAATTAAAGACAATTGGAATATCTATTCGTCTCCTTAAGATATATTTAGCGATGATTCTGAAAGTGATCTATGGACAAGAATTGTTGGTATAAAGGAGTGAATACCCTAGAAGGGCAACGAATTGATCAATCGACATGCATTAGTTCTGGGAGTTGTTCAGCTCGAGTTATTTCGATAATCCGATAGATCAACAAAGATTGTAAATGTCATGAATCTTCGTTTCTCCCTTATCAGCTCAAATCACTCTGGTCATATATGAAAACACGAGTAACTCAGATGCAAGGATACTGAATACCCCATTTGGTTCATTGGACTTAAAATCCTGATAATTCAATACAAAATCTTGAATACCCCAGATTGTTTGAGTAATGGAATCACTCTACGTAAATCTGAATCTAGAATTTATTCAGTATAAAGGTTCCTGAACACCTTCATGATGCACCTGGATCATAGCGAGATTCTAAAGTATCAACTCTAAATGTCTGATTAGATCCATTAGTAATCGATCACTTTCAATAAGACCTTGTTCCTATAATCCGATCAAATTACATCAGTTTCATGTTTTCCATTGCTGATAAACTGCCAAGTACCTCTGAAAAATACTTGGATCCTCTAGTGTCTTCCACATGTACTACATGACGGTTTTATATGTTTTGAAATGAGTTTTAATGAGATTATTGATTTATTGGTTTACGAACCATGGCAACATGGTATGTGTTCTCCGATTATGGTTTTCGCCGAAAAATATGAATTGTTCATGATTTATGGACTCATGGAAATTACTGGTTTATGAACTATGATTTTATGTTTTCATTGGTTATACCCGAACTATTTTATTGGGATACTATATGGGTAGGCTGGAGGTACTGCTCTGATCAAGCTGGTAAATCCTTACGGACCTAAGGTGATCCTTGTGTAGGCTCTCAGGCCTCAAGGTACTCCCTTTGGTTAATCATGGGACTAATTATAATGTACAGGTAGAGATCAGTTATATGGTTTATTTCATTATCATGGTTATGATATATTACTGGATCACGATCCAGATATTATGGGTTACAGTTAAAACTGATTTCTACTGGATTTTTATACGGGTAGAATTCTGGAGTATGGAGGTACAACCCTAATCCAGCTGGTAAATCCTTACGGACCTAAGGATACCCTTGGGTAGGCCTATAAGCCCCAAGACATACCATTAGATTAGCTCCCTTTGTTGTGTGCTTAGGGTAAGCCCTTCTGGATGCAGTTCTAGGGAACTGCATAATGGAGTTTGGTTGGAGGGTTCCACTATGGTTTTAAAAGATTTATATCTTTTCACTGATTTTGATTGGAATACACTAGACATCCTATTCGATCTCCTAAAAATTTGATACTACAAATATTTCCTATGAACTGAGATCTTTATGGCTTCTACTCGATGAACTACCAGTGGAACCCCAACTTATCCTGAAAACCTATATATTTATGTTTTAAATAAGGGAATTTTATGGTTTTTCATTTATCTGCATGTCCTGTGGAATCATTAGGTAGTTTTGAATTACTGAGCTTCCCAAAGCTCACTTTGTCACTAACCTTTTCAGGTTAAAAGAATCGTACCTGTGAAGCTATCAACTTCAGTAAGGGAGTTCCTCCGGCATTGCTTGCGAAGTACGGTGTATATGATTAGGAGGCATGTAACTTGTACTTTGTTTTTATATCCGAGTCTGAGATCTGTTTTATTTTCTAATAATATTAAATTTTAATATTATGTTTATGAATTTATTTTATGATTTTTACATGTTTTTAATAAAAAATTTATTTTTTCTGAGATTTTTACGGTGGGTCGCTCCAGTGGCCCTAATGTGACATACCAGATTGAATCGAGTTACCCGTATCGATCTGAGGGGTTTACATACTATATGGATATCTTGAAACCCAGAAAGAGCAAGAGTCTTGAGAAGCTCACAGCCAATCCCTCCTGCCCCTACCATAGGTACTTTCGCCCCCTATAAAAAAATTTAAAAAATACAAAAAAGGGGTTAAATTATAGTTAAAGTAAAATGTTCTATTTGGTTTATGCATTTTTTGGGTACATTTATTTCGTACCTTGGTGGCGAATAAATGTTGTTCAGAAGCCATTTCTGGAGTCAATCTAGAGAGAAAGGTAGAGGAAAGATTCAGAAGAGAGAAGCAACGAAGAGTGTCAAAGAAGTCCAAATTCTTTATAATTTTTTCTTTTAATTTTAGGTAAACTATACGAATAGTCCCTTATTTTTTCAGTCTAACCAATTTTGGTCCGTTCGATTTTAATTTCTTTAAGGGTAAATTTATATTTTATCTCTAAACTATTTTGGATTTACAAAAAGACCCATGATTAGTAATTTATCTAAAGTTCAAGGGCTAAAATAAAAACTAAACATTTTTATTAATGTGTCATGTCATCAACTCAATGTAACTAACGTCTTAGTGACCAAATCTTAATAAAATAATAACATAAGTGACCAAAACTTATATATTTTTTGAATCCAGATATCATAAGTTTATAAAACTCAAACAAAAATTATTAAATATGTATTTACCCTATTTATAATTTATATGTAGAGATCAGATCATTGAGGAGTGAGGAGGAAGGTTTTTGACATTCTGTGAGGCTTTTGAGAATTGAACACGAAACGTGGTCTGGTTTAAGCCTTTGGGAATCTAATCCTTTGGCCGCGACAGGGAAATTGGTGCTCAACTTCTTTAAAACTAAGGATAAATTATATCAATGACAACTTAATTATTGTCTTTGTTCTTTTTTAACATCAATTTTATCAATCAAACTACTTAATTATTTAAATAACATCAATAAAACCACCCGCCGTTAATATTTAACATAAATAGTGATGTGACAGCTAATAAAAATAGTATAATTACATATTTGGTACTTAATATTTATATATTCTATCAATTTGATCCTAATTTTGATTTAATTCAATAAAGGATGTTGGGAGGATTAAATTGATAGAATCTATAAGTATTGAGGACTAAATATGTAGTTATATCAATTGATAGAATGTATAAGTATTGAGTGACATCATTTACATATTTAAGTGGTCTGATTGACAAAATTAAAAGATCAACGGATAAATTTAAAATGGTCATAGTTAAGTGATCATTTTTATAATTTACCCTAAAAATAAAATATTTATATAAAAATAAATTTAAATATTTTTAATTATAATTATTAGTTGATTGACAAAGAGTTTATTAATAAATTATAAATTTTTATATAAATATTTGTTGAAGTTTGAATGGCAATATTTTGATATAATAAATAGATGTAAAAAATTAAATTTAATTAAATATTTCAAAATAATTCAAAGTTTATAAAACTTGAGTTCGAACCAAATGATTTTGACATGTTTCAAATAATAAGTTGAGTAAAATTCATTTTGTGAAAATATTAAAAGTTTTTATTAAATATTTTGAAAGCCTTTAAAACTTAAAAATAATATATATCAAATATTTTTAAGTTGATTAAAACATTTTTAAAATTTTAAAAATATGAAAAATATTATAAAGTCACTATGAAGTATTATTCACATTTTTACTATAAGAGTATTGTTTATGAGTAGTGAGTTTAGAGACCCTTAAAAAATTTCAAAACCTTACTCTATAATAAGTTAAACAACAAATTCTTTTTCAACAATCATACTTTTAAGTAGGATTTCGAAATTCATGTTATAGATTCAAAAAGTGTTGTTCTAAAATACATTTTAATATTCAAGAAATTATTTTCAAATGACTAAATTTTATCCCAACAACTATAATCTTCTATATTATTATATAAACATATGAAAAACACTTTCACACCAGTACAACACCTACTCAAGTCTAAATGTAACGAGAAAAGAAATTTTTATTCTTTTATTTTCTTTTGTATATAGTGTACATAACTTCATTGAATATCTTTTGTATTTATTATTTACGAGCTTTAACTTGTAAACTCCAATACTTTAATGATAAATTCATAAATATTTTTTAGATGAATATATATATGTTAATAACATAAAAATTTTAAATGAAATAAAGTTAATTTTGTCTTAGAAAAATTAAAATGACTTTATCGTATCAATTATAAAAAATAGTGTGTTGTAGAGATAAAGTCTTATCCTTGAAAAGTTCAATCAAATTAGTGAATTAGGAAATCCTTGGCAGTGGAAAGTTAAAATAGTAGATGTAAATGAAAAAAATTGAACCAGTCTAAATTAATTGTATTAAAAATTTGAATTTTATTAAATTTTCTAAAAGTCAATTTATCGCTTTTGAACAGTTTTTAGTTAATCAATCAAAAGTATGACAATCTTATCTCTATCGAAAATTTCATATTCAAGAGTATAGGTTATCAATCTTAAAATCTACCTAATCAAAAGAAATAATTACCATGTTGAATGAACTCACTTTTTTTTTCATAAAATACGAACTCACTTTTTTTTTCTCGGGACAAGTTTTCCACTCTTGACCTCACCATACGCTGCATTCGTATTGGTCAACGTCACACTATTCTGGGCCAACAAAAGAATATCCAATGAGACCACGCCATTTGTACACTCACACCTCTAAATGGCCGAGCGTGATGCACACAAGCATTCCCGAATTCTTTTTCTCCACCCAAAAAGTCTTCAAAAGTAACGATGAGGCGTTACTCTGCTTCTCTGACACAATCTTTTGCTTTCAAACTCACTCAGCTGTTCGGTCGAAGAAAGAAGAAGATTGAAACTGAGAGGTAGTGTGTTTTTTTTATTTCTTCAATTGGAGCAGGGAAGAAAATGTGAGTTATTTAGTTTCATTTATTCTCTATTTTGGCTTACTTTAGGGTTCGGCACTTTCATTTTATAGTTTCAATTACTGTTCATACTGGCAAGATAATTCCTCTTATTTTGCCTCTTTTCTGTTCTTTTTCCTAATTAGCTGCACCATTTGATTGAATGGAGCCTCCCCTGCCGGTTTTGCCAACAAATTACGAAATCTCAAACGGTATTTACATTTTTATTTTAATTACGTTTAAAAACTTGTTTTCAAATTTATCTTGATTCTAAATTTTAAGCTTTTGGTATAGGTCTTTATTTTTCGTTAATTTTTGTTCAGTCTATTAATCTTTTTGACTGGAATATTAATTTGCCTTTTGAATTTGTTATTTATTTTATTCCTAATTGTATGAGCGGATAAAATATATATTTGAGGAACAATTATTAATATTGATTTATTTGGATTTTCTTGGCTTTTGTTCTAGGGTTTCCCTTTTCATAATGTTGTTTTCCTTCTTTATGATTATTTATAGAATTCAGTTCTAAAGGTTGTAAACGGACAAAATTATCTAGTGATTCAAAAGATTATGACAGCACCTTCTCTGCTGCAAATCTTCAAGATGACGATGAAAAGAAGAAACCTAAGGGCTCAGCAGATGTTATTGATTATAGCGATCCATTTGCATATGCTAAAATGCTTGAAACTTTTGATGCTGGTGGTAAATATGGAAGTGTTACAAAGGATTTCGAAGCTCTTATTACTAGAAATACACAATTAGTAAGCAAGCTACTTGCTTTGCATCCTTGTCTTTCAAGTATGGTGGTGAATGTGGAAAAAACCCCGAGGAAAGAGGCTTCAAAGGTGCCAAGCCGACAACTTTCGCATTTGTCACAGAATAATTTTATCGACTTGGAGGATGACTCTGTTGGAAATGACACCACATCATCACCAGTAGTGATTTTGGATTCAGATGATGAAGACAATAGACATCCGAGGCCTCTACATCCCGTTCAGGAAATTGTATTGAGGAAGCCATCCGGGAATTTAATATATAAGGAGATAATGGTATGTTCTTTTCCATATTTAGATTTTGAGTAGTGTGTCTGAGGATGAAGGTCGAATATAAAAGTCAATGCAAGGATAAAGAGCATGAACATTGAATTTTGTCGCACATTAATTTTATAAAATAATTTTGAATTTTAGGGAAAAAAACGGTGTCACTTGCATTTAATCATCAAAAACAGGGAAGAAGATTGCATTCAACTATTCAAAGTAGCTTTAGGGGCTGTTTGTTTGCCTCTTAATTCAACATTCAGCACGTTTGTTTCGCACATCTAAATGATTCAGTGTTATCTGATTCAGCAAAACAGTGCTGAATGATTCAGCACAGAAGTACATTCTGAATGATTAGAGTCATTATCAAATAGCATGTCACATTCAGAGTTAATTCATACAGAGCTTCTGAATCATTCAACATTTGAATCATTCAGCACTTAATCATTCTGAAATAAACAAACAACCCCTTAATCTCTAAAGTTTCTCTCTAGGCTTTTTTAACTTGTAAATTCGAGTTTTAATCATTAGAACATCCATGGAGTCTTGCACTATTGCTCATGTAGAAAAATAAGATGATACTTTGTATCTGTAATGTATTTGTGATAAAGATGTTGCTTGAGTCTTTTCGACTCATGACAACAATGGAGCTTTCTTGCTATTTCTCATCACAAATAGCATGGTTGAGATGAAGCAAAATGAATAAAGTTTAATAACTTGTTTCTATTGTTTCTTGCATCACTTGCTCAGGATGCTATAAGGGCTAATGGTTTATGTAGGGTGAACTTTTAAGTTTTGTTGATTTTAGAAGCAGTAGATGCCATGGCATGGTGAGAAACTAAATCAATTCCATTTAAATCCAATACGTGAATAAAGAAAGTATGAATATAATGAAACAATGAAGCTGTAGAAGCTCAATTGACCTTGAACAAACTTTTTTTTTCAAAGAAAATTAATCTGCTACTAAGTGATGCATTTTTATGTTTTTATCTACGTTCAACTTTCTCAAAACTTTTTTTCTTGTTTCATGTCAATCCAATCTGAGGCGTTATAAATGTAACTGTCACATTAATGGTTGATTATGAGTATTTTGAATATTTAATTATTACATACTCGCTTTGTTTGTATTTAAGTGAATTTTGTGTACTATGGTATGCTTCTAGCTCTAAATTGTGTGTTTAATTTTCTTAATATATATTTTTAATCCAATGATTGGTGTTATTGATGTATTTCAGGTTGGAGAGCCTAACTTGTTTCAGGTTGGGGAGTCTATGGGAAACCGAACTTATAGGAAAGAAAAGATTAGCCTAACCAGTGAAATTGATGTCAAGAAGGATAAAGGTGTTTATGTTGGTGTTGAAGATGATGTTGATACTCAAACCGAGGCTGAAGATGATGGTTTGGGAGATATTTGGCAGGAGATGTCAATGGCATTAGAGTTCTCGAAGGTATTTTACTCTGTAGCTGGTGGATATTCTCTGTCTTCATTATTATTTCTTTGCTTTCTTTTGAAAAGCAACGCAAGTGCCTTTTTCAGAAGTAGATTGCATCTACATGTTGCCAAGTCTTTTTTTTCCTTCTCTATTTGCTCTCTATTGAGTTAACAATTGTGCAAACTTCGGTATTTGCTGCTTTTTTTAAGCTATAGAGACAACTAAGTGCTTTTTTTTTGTTGAGAGAACTGTTGTTACTTTGGTCTCGTTCAAGATCATATTGGGTGCATTTAGGTTGAGAAAGGTGCGGTAGAAAAAAATGCCAAGCAAAACATGTAATTTTGAAGATTTCAGAATTAGATAATTTTGGCAAAATTAGTTCATTATTTAACTTAACTCACGTTTGGCATTGTTTATTAACACAAATAGACATTAAAACCTTTTTGTTTTACATATTGTTCCTTCAAATTATTCCCCTTTTCGGTTACCTATGTTCTGAGTCTAACATCTTGTTCTCGTTCTTTTGGCGTAAAATGTCATTACTATTCTGGTTGTGAGTTGTGACAATAGGAAACAACTCCTTCTGTTGCTTCTATTATTTTAGGTCAGATTTTGAATCTTTTACATACGTCTCATCGCCATGGAAGGATGAGAAAAATCTTGTTTTATAAACTGTTCTGATTTTAAACATCTTGTTCTAGTTCTTTGTGGTGTAAAATATTTAATCACTGTTTCTGATTGTAGCAATAGGAAACAACTCCAGTTGCTTCCATTATTTTGGTTCATATTTTTTTTGAATCTGCCACATGCTTCTCACCATCACAGAAGAATAAGGAAAATCTTGTTTTATATACTGTAATCCAGGGATTTAAATTGCTGTTGTGACAACGTTGCGCTTACCGCAGTTGCAGGCATGACGGATGCTATTGCGGTCACTGTGGTCTGCGGGTATCGCGGTCGTGATTTTTTTTTTTAATTCACAGAACTTATTGTAAAACATAATGATTATAATTATAAAAAGTCACTTTTAATGATTTTTAGAGTGCTTCCTAACACTTATGAACTTTTATTAATATGAGAACACAATTTTTACAACCATTAATTATTCTTATATTTTTTTACGAAATTTCTAAGAATATTATATTAACTAATAACAAAGTAAAAAAATAGGAAATATTAAACATTGATCATATTTAATAAGTTTGAAAGTTTTTATAGATAAAATAATTAAAAACTAATACATGAGAGAGCACTTCAATATTTCTTGACAACTTTGAAGATGGTGAAGATATCAAAGCATTCTATGCTGCAAAAGGAAAAAAAGGAATAGATAAATGTATAGCTTCTCATTAATTATTCCTATTTACTACATCTTATTCTCACTCTCATTGTACTTACATATATAGTTTAACGTGCTTCAATTCTTAATTATCTTCTCATCAATTTTTTTAATTTTACCATAATGGAACAATAACGGGAATAGCGGCCCGTTACTGCTGCAATTGGCCTTTACCGGTTAAATTGTGGCCACGATCCATCGCTATTGGTGTGATTCCACTTTATACTGCTAGTTTCAGCAGTAGCAGTTTTGGACAGTGCCGCTACTGCTATAGAGTGATTGCTATTCCGCTACCCGACCACTATTTAAATCCCTGCTGTAATCAGTTAAATTGTTTTAATTATTGAACTGTAGGCAACTATTTTCCCCTAGAAAGAATGTGCTATATTCATTGACTTATGATGCTTTTGGTAGGATGCATTTGAGGACCCTTCCTGTGAACGCATGTCAGAAGATGATGAAGACTGTGATCATTCTTTTGTCTTGAAGGATGATCTTGGTTATGTGTGCAGAATTTGTGGGGTTATCGAGAGAGGAATTGAGACTATAATTGACATCCAATATAACAAGGTAAGTCAAGCTTATTCTATTGAGCATTATGATTGTCCTACATTATGTTTACAAAGTAGGTTTTAAATATCTGTGATTTCATTCTAGCATTATATTCTATTGAAATTGAAGTGGATTTTAATGTAGCTTGCACCAGTATTAAACATTAATTTAAAATTACCTATAACTCATTATGCTGTTTCAAATGTGAAGGAATCTTTGAACCTTTCCAAAAATGAATTGCTTGCTTCTAGAGTTCTTTGACTGAGATAATGTATTTTAATATCAAAGCCAGTCTGTTGCAGGGATCTTTACCCACATTACACTTGGTAGACCTGCTAATATAAGGTCAATTTATGTCTAATAGATGCAGTGGAAAATAAGGTTAAACTCTGGTATTTTGATTCTACTGTCTCATGTGGAGGTGCCTTGTGTTGCCTCTTCTAGTTTTGTTTTATCAGTTGAAATTCAAATTTGGATCGATTTATAGGTGTTATGACAGAGTTGTTATATGCATTAAATGACACAAGCTCAAGGTTTTTTCCTGTTATATATTCAGGTTTAGTTAAATCCAACTAATAGGACTTATCATCTAGTCCTTGCCTGAAAACTTCATTTTCTGAAAATTTCCCCTTTACCTCTGCAGGCCAAAAAGAGTACTCATAATTATGCATTAGAGCCACGAAATGGCAAAAATAGAGAGTCAATTGAAACAGGAGTTAAATTTTCTGAAGATGATTTAGCAGTAACCGACATAACTGCTCATCCAAGGCATATGAAGCAAATGAAACCTCATCAAGTAGAAGGCTTTAATTTTCTTCTGAGCAATTTGGTGGCAGAAAACCCTGGGGGATGCATCTTGGCCCATGCTCCTGGATCTGGAAAAACATTCATGATAATCAGCTTCATGCAAAGTTTCCTAGCCAAATATCCACATGCTAAACCACTAGTTGTACTTCCAAAAGGCATCTTGGCTACATGGAAAAAAGAGTTTGAGACATGGCAAGTAGAGGATATTCCACTGCTTGATTTTTATACTGGGAAAGCAGATAATAGATATCAGCAATTGGAGGTTTTGAAGAAGTGGGTTGAATGCAAGAGTATCCTTTTTCTGGGATACAAGCAGTTCTCTACCATAATTTGTGAAGGTGGAACCAATCAAATTTCTAAATCATGCCAAGAGATACTGCTCAGAGCACCTTCAATTTTAATTTTGGATGAAGGCCACACACCAAGGAATGAGAACACAGATGTGTTGCAATCCCTTGCAAAAGTGCAAACAGTTCGAAAAGTAGTACTTTCAGGGACACTTTATCAAAATCATGTCAAAGAGGTATTTAACATATTGAACCTTGTTCGACCAAAGTTTCTTAGGTTGGATACTTCAAAATCAGTAATTAAGCGGATAATGAGCAAGGTGCATATAGCTGGAGTGAAGAAGCAGTTAAAAGCTGGAGCTGATGCAGCTTTTTATGATTTGGTGGAGCACACACTGCAGAAAGATGAAAATTTTGAGAGGAAAGTCTCTGTCATCCATGATCTACGGGAGATGACCAGCAAAGTCCTTCATTACTATAAAGGTGATTTCTTGGATGAGCTTCCTGGACTTGTTGATTTCACCATTGTGCTCAGTCTTAGTCCTAGACAGAAGGATGAAGTCCATAAGTTAACTAGGTCTCAAAAAAGGAAGTTCAAGATTTCATCTGTTGGCAGTGCTGTTTACCTTCATCCAAAACTAAATTCTTTCTCCGAGAATTCTGAGATGACAGATGATAAGATGGATGACTTGTTAGACAAACTAGATATCAAAGAGGGAGTCAAAGCAAAATTTTTTCTGAACATGTTAAATTTATGTGAATCAGCTGGTGAGAAACTCCTTGTTTTCAGTCAGTATCTGATTCCCTTGAAATTTTTAGAGAGATTGTCTGTGAAAATGAAGGGTTGGCAACCAGGAATTCAGGTTTTCTCAATCACGGGTGAATCGAGTTCTGATCATCGGGAGTGGTCTATGGATCGCTTCAACAACTCTCCTGATGCCAAAGTTTTCTTTGGATCTATTAAGGCATGCGGAGAGGGAATTTCTTTGGTGGGGGCATCCCGAATTATCATCTTGGATGTCCATCTTAATCCATCTGTGACCCGCCAAGCAATAGGTCGTGCATTTCGCCCTGGCCAAAAGAAGAAAGTGTATGCGTATAGATTGATTGCGGGGGATTCCCCTGAAGAGGAGGATCATAGTACTTGTTTCAAGAAGGAATTAATTGCAAAAATGTGGTTTGAGTGGAACAAGTATTGTGGTAACCGAGTTTTTGATATGGAGACTGTTGATTTGAATGAGTGCAATGATCTCTTTCTGGAAAGTCCTTTGTTAAGGGAAGATATCAGGGATCTGTACAGAAGGTGAACCCCTGTTTATCCAACAACATTCTCATTTATTTTATCAAGTTCTTGCATTCCAACTTCTATTTTCCATGTATTTCAGGTAGATGCTGGGACTGTTTCTTTGTTGTGCACAAGTAATTTCTCACTTCTTTTCGTAATCATTCTGATATGTTTCCTGGATTGTTGTAAACTTTTGAAAGCAATTTAGGTGATTGTTGTCAATCCCTTGCTATAGAAATGACCTTTTTGACAGTTGGTGATGACTATAATGGAGGAAGAAATCATGTAGATGCTTACTATTTAGTAACTTAGTAATTGAAGTTTGTGTGCTAGTGTTGGAATGGGATTAAGTTGCAAGTTTTTCTGAATCTGCTCTCTTACATGCTTTTGATGTAGGCGTGTCTATGTATTGTTTCTTCAAATTTTAACTAGATTAAAGATATAAAATTTATGCATGAAAACTTCAAGTATTGGGTTGGGGTGACATTTTTTCATGCAATTTCATGTTTGATTGAAATGGTAAACTACATTTAAGGTCACTCAATTATTAGTCAAATTACAAACGGGTTATTTTCTTTCCCAAAATTAAAATTTATTCATTTAATTAAAATATTGTTACAAACAGGTCATTTGACCATTAAATATTATATAGAATTTAAGTGGTCTAGTATAATAATAAATTTTGTATTCAAATTTTATATGTTTAATTCAAAATATAGTCTTTTTTTTTCCTCCAACATTTCTTGGCCTTTATCGTTCATCATCATCCCTATTTGGGTACCCTTGTTAACACTAGTGTCATAACCATTTTTATATAAAACATTTATTTATTATTTTGAAAAACGATCATGACTTTAATTTGGAAAAATGGGTGATTTTGGATTAGTTGGAATTAAATCGAATGAGAGTCGCCATCGACCTTTAAGTTAGGTAGGTCGAATACCTAAAAAATGCCTTTTAAAACAATTTTAAGAAAAATTATTTTTAGACGAAAATCGGTCTACGTTTATCAGAAATTCGATTTGATGGGTCCGGGAGTCGGTTAAAACTGGTATTGTGTCGCTTACACGTTGTCGTAATGATGAAACTCATGAATCGAATATAAAGTTAAAATATAATTCATTTATTGAGATTGAATTAATTTGCTTCGAATTAATTAATTAGAAGAAAATTCTGACTCGAAAAGAAATCTCGAAATTAGCAATCCTCCATCGGGAAAGCTAACTCGACTATTCCTTATTAGTAAAGAATATTTTCTCCTCATTAATGAATATACGAATCGAATATAAATGAAAATAAATATTTTTACAACCAAATAAATTGATTAACTAAAAATGTGAATCAAATACAAATAAATAAATAAACATTTGAAATTTACATTCACATAAAATGAAAATAATTGTTAATTAAAATAACGCATTGCATCATTTAAATAAGTTAATTCATAAAATACACTCGATTTATTTTAAGTTACTTTATCGTTAAAATGCCTTACGGGATCACATCACTTCGACCAAATGGTGCTTTCCACACTCATTTTACGTATTCGTATTCTTGAAAATAAAAATTGAATATTTCATTCATAAATAAAATGCAGTAGAAATAAATGTAATTGAAAATACAAAATAAAATATTTACATAAAATGAAACTAAAAATATTATTTACATAATACAAATAATTAACTAATGAGTAAAATACACATTCACATATAAATGACTAAAGTACAAATAAGTAAATATTATAGACCAAAATAAATATCAAAGAACATTTAAGGGGCTAAAATATAATTAACATAAATTTAAAATGTTGAATAGTAAATACAAAAAAAATTGGACCAAATAAACAAATATAACAACTAGAGGGACTAAAATAACTAAAACAGCAAGTTAAACTCCTAAATAGTAATTACAGACAGTTAAGGGGCTATAATAAAAACAGAAACTTAGGGACTAAAACAGTAACTATAAATAAATCAGAGCCCCAAATAAAAAGTATTAAATAATACAAGTACCAAGACCATAAATAACCCATAAATAAATAATTTACAAACTAAAATAAAATAACAAGAAACATGGAGCACTAAACAGTAAATAATCCAAAAGCCAAGCAGTGACTAAAATAAAAACCATACAAATAACATGTCCAAATTAGAATATCAAAGAAGGTACATAACCCACTAAATTAGTGACAAAAATGAAATAATTACAAATATTGTGGCCAAAGTTACATATTAATAATAATAACAACACATGTAGTAATAGGACTAAAGCATAAAAAAGGAAAATAAAGTGCTCAAAAACTAATAAATAAGACTTCATTTAATGGCTGAAATATGCGATTACAAACTATAAGGGACCTAACATGTAGTTAACCCACACTCCAAAAACACGCAGAAGGTCCCCCAGAACGATGTCGTTCTACGTGAACTAAATAAGCCCAAAATGGGCTTTGTTTCCCATTCTCCCCCTCACTTGCTTCATTTTAAACAGATGAAGAGAGAGAGAAGTTATCTGGAACTCTTTCAAACTAAGGGAGAACGACCACGGTGGCCGGAGGCTCTCACGGTGGGGCCGACGGTGGAGCACGGCGGCGTACGGTGGTCGGAGCAAGCCAACCACCCTCAAAAGATTCCCTCTTTCACCCTCATCCCGAAAATCAAAACCATTCAATCCAAAACCCCCCTCAAAGCCCTAGATCTAGGTTTTATTCCTCTCGAAACGTGTAAAACCGACGACCCCTTCGGCTTCCCAACGCTTTTCCGATCCAGGTAAGGGCTTTTTCTCTCTACTTTCTCTTTGTTTTTCCTTGTTTCTTTTTTTTCTTTGTTGTGTTTTTTTGTTCGGTTTTTCTTTCCTTGAACCCGAATGCCCTTTGTTTTTTCTCTCTGTTTTTATTGAAACCCCCCGAATGGTTCCATCTCCTCTCTATCTTCCTTATTTTATGTTTGCATGCTAGATCTGGTTGATGGTTGTTGATGATGGCTTTTGATGATATTTGACTTGCCTCGGGAAAGTGTTTGATTTTGTAATATTTTTTATGGGGCTTCTTTTATTTGCTCGACTAATGTAGTGGGGAACCGGTCACTGTTCAATGGATGTGTGCAGGAGAGACCGTCGGCAGCAACAGAGAGCGGCGGCGGTATCAGTAGTATGATATCCTAGGGTTAGGGTTTCAAAAACCCTAGGGAGCTGGGTCGGGTCAAATTTGTTCTTCTTCGGGTTGCTGGGTCAAGTCTGGATTGGGTCCAGATCCGGGTTTTGGGTTGCAGTGGACTGTTGGACTTGTAACTGAGTTGGGTCCAATGTTGGGCTCCGGGATTGGGCCTTTGTAATTTGATATGGGCTTCAAGGCCTGCAAAAGTGTGATATGTAAAATTCAAAATAATAATAATAATAATAATAATAAATAATATAAATAAAATGAAAAAAAGACCTGGACAAAAATGAGTGTCTACAACTAGAGTACTCTATTTTAAAATCATTAATTAATCTAATACAAAAATTTATAAATAGAAAGGTATTTATAGTTAATATTTTTAATGTTATATCTTTTATTAGTATAAGAACAAGTACTAAATTGATATTAACAAACGTTAAATTTGTTGAATTATGATCTAATTAATAAGATATATAATTTTTTACGACTAAAATTATTATCACATGTAACTATTCTATTTAATTTTATTGGGTCAATGATATAATAATATTTTAATTATATACTTAAATTATATATATATATATATTTAAAAAAATATGATTCATTTATAACATAATTAATATTTGAATGAGCAAGAACCAAACTATTTAAGTGGCTAAAAGGATTGTTGTTTTATTTTTCTACAGAAGGTACTTGAGCGTCTATTGTCAAATAATTAAAAGTTTTTCGAATAAATATTAAGTTGTACTCGATCCATGCTATTCAAAATAATAATAGATAATAATATCTGAATGACTTGGAATGTAGTTATAACTTCTTTTAAACTTGCCAACTGACTTAACGTTTTCAACAAGATAAAGAACACTGTTTCTTCCTTCCCGCTCTTTAAATTTCAGCAACTCTTCCATCTTCTTCTTCTTCATTCTATTCTACTGTAAAAGAAATGGATACGAATAGAAAACCCACTGTTTTTTTCGATGCCAATAACAACCAAGTCTCCACTGCCAAGTTCGCCTTCTCGTCTGCTGCATCAGTTGCCGCCACCGCCATATTGGCTCGATCAATCGCCCATGAATTCGTCCCCCCAGAGCTCCGAGACTATATCTTCTTCAAAATCAAGAGCCTCCTCCTCTCTTTCACTCCATACACCACCTTAGTCATCGAAGAATTCGATGGCCTCAACGACAACCATCTTTACAAGGCTGCACAACTCTATCTCGAGCCCACAATCCCTCCCGACACCAAGAGGATCAGACTAACCATGCCAAAGAAGCAAGGCAAGATTTCATTTTCCCTTGAAAACAGTGAGCAAATCGTTGACAACTTCAATGGGATTCAAGTGAAATGGAAGTTTGTGTCCAAAAACTTCCCTTCCAAGAACGTCTCACCCCATGATCCTTACAACCCTCCGTTGCTCACTTGTGAGACTCGCTGCTTCGAGCTAAACTTCCACAAGAAACATAAAGAAACGATCTTGAACAGTTACATGCAACATATATTGGCAAAATCCAAAGAGTTGAAGGAGAAAAAGAAGACCCTGAGGTTATTTACCTTGAAATCTGATAGGGTTTATGGGAGGAGAGGGGATATGTGGCAGTCGCTGAATCTTGATCATCCATCTACTTTTCAGACCCTGGCAATGGATTCTGATTTGAAGAAGAATATAATAGAGGATTTGGACAGATTTATGAGAAGAAAAGAGTACTACAAGAGTGTAGGCAAGGCTTGGAAAAGAGGGTATTTGTTGTTTGGTCCTCCTGGTACGGGGAAGTCGAGCTTGGTTGCTGCCATGGCCAATTATCTTAACTTTGATATATATGACTTGGAGTTGTCTGAAATCAGAGACAACTCCGAGCTGAGGAAGTTGCTGATTGCAACCGGGAATAAATCAATACTCGTTGTGGAAGATCTTGACTGTTCCTTGGAAATGCATAGGCTTCCTCAATCCAGGCCTGTGTTGCCTCATCGACCTAATCAGTTATCTCAAATGACTCTGTCAGGATTGCTCAACTTCGTCGATGGCTTATGGTCGAGCTGTGGGGATGAAAGGATCATAGTGTTCACAACGAACCACAAGGACCGGCTCGACCCGGCTTTGCTACGCCCTGGTCGAATCGATGTGCAGATCCACATGTCCTACATAACTCCATGTGGGTTCAGAATGTTGGCTTCCAATTACCTCGGGATAACAGAGCACCCACAGTTCATGGAGATCGAGGAATTGCTGAAGACGAAGAAGGTGACGCCTGCAGAAGTGGGTGAGACGTTGATGAAGGAGGAGAGGGTTGAAGAAGCGTTACAGGGTCTGATTCAGTTTCTTGAAACCAAGATAGAAGATGCAGCCGCTGATGGTGTGCAACCGGAACAAGTCCAAGCAGTAGATGATGATGAAGAAGAGCTAATGATAGAAATGGCGGGGACCTTGGTCGACATGAACCGTTTAAATTGTTGAGAAATGGGAACTGGGGACAGTGAAAACTAATAAACAAAGATAAGCAAAAACTGGTTTGCATGATGGAATCTGGTTTAGTATGATAGCTTGTTAATATGCAAAAACTTGGGGTTTATTTGTTTCATGCTTATGAGCATATGTGAATGTTTTGTTTTAGATTTCAAAATACCGACCATCGGGCTGTTCAAAATAGCTTTTAACCATTTAGTATTGAATGTTCACATCTCTGATATTCATTGTGCTTAGACTCGAGATTTTAAAGAATAATAACAATTCATTTACTACCGAGATCGTTTGATTCATGCTTCATTTGTCCACTTTATATCACCCATTCTTTTAAATTTTCAAAAACAATATCTAAATAGCTATTTTATCTACTTAAAAACACTTTTGATAATAACCTCAAACACTCAATTTTTAAAACAAACAACTCAAAAGCACTTTAAATCAAATAGATTTCACACACAAGAACGAATATATCAATGAGAACAAACTTCTAAAATTTTAGAAAAGAAATAGAAAATAGATTATTAATAAAAATATAAATACAAATATCTAAAATTTGACGAATAATTGAATCAAGTATTTTGAGTATTTTTTAACACCCTAACAAAAATTATTTCAATTTATAATTTTCACCTGGTTGAAATTTGGTTTATAAACTACTGGAAATAATATTAAGAAATACATTGAAATAAAATTTAAAAACAACGCAGAAAAATAAATAAAGAATAATACGAGAAATATAAAAACACAAAACTATAAATAAATATAAGTATAAATAAATTATTAATTAATACCATACGTAAAGATAAAATATATTATATTATTTAAAATAAAAGTTCAACTTTAAATCTTAAAAGTAATATTATTAAAAAAACAATTAAATATATTATAAACCATAAAACCAATTGTCATAACCATTTTTCAGTGGAACAATTAAATGTTATTTTTTAAAAATAGTTACAACTTTTAATTTGAAAAATTTTTAATTTGAAAAATTCGGTGATTTTGAATTAAATTGGATAGAGTCTGAAAAAGAGTCGCCATCGACCTTTGGGTTAGGTAGTTCGAATACCTAAAAACGTCTTTCAAAAATTATTTTAAGAAAAATTATTTTTAAGACGAAAAACTTGTATGTGTTTACAAAGATTCGATGAAAACGGGTTCGGGAGTCGATTACAGCCAAGGAAGGATTAATACCCTTGAACTGTCTTTTCAGTACCATTTAATTTGTCGGTTGTCTTAATTACAAAAATTAAAATTAAAATTAAAATATTCAATCATAACTATTTACCTTTTGATCGATTAAAATTATCCTAAAAATATCATGAATAAAGTAAAAAATTAAAACAAACAAAGACAAATAGTTAGTATAAAAAATAAAATATAAAAGGTAAATAAAAAGGAATGAAAAAAATTTAAATTAAAACAAGATTAAATAGGAAAAAATTAAAATTCATAGATCAAATTAATTATAAAAATGAGCCGCAAGAGAAAAATCAAAGACTTAAGGGATTAAATAGCAAAAAGAAAAAAGTAAAGTACTAAAATAACACAAATAGAAAATTAAAGGATTAAAATAGTATTAATAGAAACTAGAATGACCTAATAAATATGAACAAATAAGATCATAAACAATCAATTTAAAATAAATACAGGGGCTTACATTATAATAAAATCTAATTATATGGATTAAAATGTAATAAAACAAAAGACAATAACTAAATAAAAATAAACAGTGATTAAATTCGAAGATTATTAAAATAAATATGCATATTCGAAACACATAACAAAGTATATGACAAGAGTGCAAAAAACATTAAAATAAGGGAGCTTAAAGGTGATTTTACCCTGATAGGATCAAAGCACAAAACACGTTGAATATGAGGACCTTATGCGTGATTTAACAATTAATATATGTGAACAAAACATAAAGCTCCTAAAAACTAGTGGCCTAACAAGTGATTTAACCAAAATTCTTTTAAGCTTAATATCTTTCCTTTCTTCCTTCTACACGTGAACCAGATCAGTTTTTCATTTCTAGTCTTCTGTTTTTTTTCCTTCACCAGCGCGACAGAGCAAACATGGCGACCAAATCTCAAGTGAACTCGAGAGCCATACCTACCACTCGGCTCTAGACTCAACGACGGCGACACCCTTACTCTGACGTACTGCAGCAAGGTAACTTAACTCACTATCTCTATTTTAATTATTTTTTAAAAACTCATGGAATTTACGTTAACTACGAACAAAATTACAAACTAAAATTCCTATTATTAGTTGCATTCGAATTGAACAAATAAATTAAAGAAACTAAAATATAAACTAAAATACCTTAGGATTGCTGAAAATTTCTGTATTTTTATTGTTGTCTCTTCTTCATACATTTTGCTCGGCTTTTATAGCCAAACTTTACATAATTTCAACATAAAAAAATTACAAATTGATCATGCGTAAATTTATGCAGGAAACATGGGATGATGGGAGCAGGTGTGGTGGGTAAGCTGTTTTTCTGACTTTTCATTTTGAAAATTAGTGATTACAGCTGCCCTTCTTTGCTTGTTGTTGTGAAACAAGAATAAAACAAAGACGTAAAACAACAATTTTCATCTATTTGGCCCACAACCAAAGATTGATGCCCTTCTTTGCACATTCTTGTGTCAACAAGAATAGGGCAAAGATGAAAAAAACAATCAGTTTTTGTCCGATTCTTTTTTTTTGATGTGTTTATTATTGGAGAACAACTGTAATTGGGCTTCAGGTTGAGCATGGAATTGGGCCTTGGTATTCTTCTCGATTTAAAGACCTTGGTTTAAAAATTTGACTGGAAAGTAGTCAATATGTCATCGAGCTGAACGGAATCGGACTCGAAAGTTTTCATAGACAGATAACCCTTCTCGCCTTGAGTTATGATGTACTAAGCTGAGAGATTACCCCAGATCTTCTTCTTGAGTTGAAAACCCCAGCTTGAGGTATGTTGTAAATTTGATTTGCCTCTGAGTTGAATACAATCGAACTTAAAGGTCTTTGATGATAAATATCCCTTCTCGCCTTGAGTTACGCTGCAAATGATGTGCCTTTGAGCTGAGTGTAATCGAACTCAAAGGTCTTTGACGACAAATAACCCTTCTCGCCTTGAGTTATGTTGCAAATGATGTACCTTTGAGCTGAGTGTATCGAACTCAAAGGTCTTTGACGACAGATAACCCTTCTCGCCTTGAGTTATGCTGCAAATGATGTGCCTTTGAGCTGAGTGTAATCGAAATCGAAGGTTTACTGACAGATAGCCCTTCTCGCCTTGAGCTATGCTGTAAAATGATGTGCCTCAAAAGGTCTTTGGTTGGCAGATAGCCCTTCTCGACTTAAGCTATGCTGCAAATGATGTGCCTTTGAGCTGAGTGTAATCGAACTCGAAGGTCTTTGGCAGATATCCTTTCTTGCCTTAAGCTATGCTGCAAATGATGTACCTTGAGATGAGTGTAATCGAACTCGAAGGTCTTTTGTTGGCAAATAACCCTTCTAGCCTTGAGTTATGTTACAAATGATGTGCCTTGGAGTTGAGCGTAGTCGAACTCGAAGGTCTTTGATGACAGCTAACCCTTCTAGCATTGAGTTATGCTGCACTGGGCACGATATCATTTGTCGTGAAGTGGAAATCGTGGATGGCCCCTTCGTTGTGAAGTTGAGCCTTGAATTGGATATCTTTCATCGTGAAGTTGAAATCCAATATAAGGATGTGTTGTTTCGAGTCCAATATCCTTCGCCGTGAAGTTGAAATTGGCTCTGAATGAAACTGGGAAGCCCCTTCGTTGTGAAGTTGAGCTTTGAATTGGATATCATTCATCGTGAAGTTGAAATACAATCTTGTGTACATGGGCACGATATCCTCCGTCGTGTAGTTGAAATCTGGCTTGAAAACATTAACTGGAAACCTGGTACTCATTGTTGAGTTGAGATGAACTGAATTTGTTCTCAATTGGTTCTCGAACCTATCTGAAATTGATTCTGAGATCTGTCAATCTTTCAATGCATCAAGTCAGTAGCTTCTCTATGCTGAGTTAAACAACCACCATCGTTCTTTAAAGGCACTTTTGAATCGAGTATCCTTCATCCTGAAGTCGAAACTTGACTCTAAAAGTTGCAAAAATCATATATGCTAAAATGATGAATGTGATGCTCTTAAATATGTCTAAGGTGCATGCAATATGAATGAGGACGGAGTCTCGTGCTTTGTCTGCCGATTTGGTCATGGGAATCGATCGTGCCCTATTTTCTTCTCGAGTTATAGCTTCAAGGACCTTTCATATTTGAGACTGTCCTGTTTGAAAATATTTTTCTTCCTTTGAATTTTCAAAATTTTGAAATACATCAAAAGGAATTTTGAAAAATATTAACTCCTTCTGGGTTTCACAAGCAAATCATAAAACAAGAGTTCATTGGATATCAAATAATTAACTACTCTTTTAATCTTTGAAAACTGTGAATCTTTGACAAATATCAAGAATAAAAGGATGATTTAGAGGTTGGCAACCTAAACTCTAGGGTTTGTTTCCCCAATTCAGTCATCGTGAAGATCATATAATGCCCCTCTTTCTTGGTTTAACATTTTAATTGGAGGTGGACAAAATGACACAACTAGCATAATCAATATCCAGGCCTTTCAGAATAATTCTGTTTCAGTTCTCTGAAATCTTCCGTTTGTTCAGGCTTCGTAGACTCACTTAGTAGTCAAGGTAGTGCAGGAATATCGGTCTAAAATTGAGATTTTTGAGTGCTCGTGTGAGTTAACTATAACATGTGTTCCTCAACTCCCTTAGTCCATATTCACCGAAACTTCTTATTTAGTAAATTTGATATAATTTGCCATTGTCTGGCTAGCTGAATCTTATCCATAAAGCTGGGGCGTTTAACCAATTGCTCTAGAGGGACAGCTCAAGCTTTATTGTATATATTATAATCACCTTTATCAGGCTAGCTGAAGGATTCATGTCATCGCAAAGTCTTTGACCTGACAATCTCAGTGGAGCATACACCGAATTGCCAGGTACCCGATCAATGTCATGGTTTGTATATAATCTATTCATAAAGCTAGGGCTTTCGAGTTTCCTCTATAACTAATTGCCTTAGCGGAATAGCTCAGCTTTATTGTATATATATATATATATATATATATATATATATTATATTTTTTGTTGGGTAACCGGATTCTATTTCTTAAGCTTGCTGAGGAGAACCTGTTATAGTCTAAGTGTTTGTTGAAAGTCAGAAAATCTCATCGTTAGAGTTCAATTCCCAAGCAACTGACTTAAACTAAATTCACCCACTTGACCATTCAATCTGAAAGGATCATGATCATCATTGAACGTTATAAACAGAGGTAGAAACCAATTAGTTTTGCAATCTCATGTTCTAGTTGTCCCATTATGTTTGCTCCTAACACATACTTGAGTATCAAACCTTTGATTGGCTATACATGCAAGGAGAAAGCTAGCTTAGTCCTTTTAAGGGAAGAGTATGTATTCTAGTGTATGTTCTAGATCAAAAGGGGTCATTGTTTTGCAGGGATTCAATCTAGTCATTTGTCAAAGATTTACAACCTCAAATATTAACGAAGTTTTTAATTTAGCTGATGATATTTAAAGAATTTCAAGTCTGTAAATTTGATTCATTGTTTCACCATCTTTAAAGCAACATAAATTTATTTAAATGTTCATAATAAAAAGGGAAGTTCAAAAACAATTTACACAAAAAATACGAGAAAGTTCAAAAACAAATTCAAACAGGATGTTGCAAATGATGAAATGATCCTCCTTCTCACTTGGATGTCCCCAAGTTGTTGAAATCGATCCAGTTTTGGTTACGCATCTTCTGTACGACTCTCTTGAATGCGTAACAATTCTCAATTATGTGCCTTGGGACACCGCCGTGATATTCACAATGAGCATTCTCATACCACTTGGGGTATGAGGGCTTCATGGGTTCTACCGGGTATGATGACACTACATGGATGTCAAGAAGTTGATGGTAAAGCTCCTTGTAGGTCATGGGAATAGGGTCGAAATATTCCCTTTCCTTCCTGGGTTCTCTGGAATCTTGTTTAGAAGTACCTGACGGTACAATTGCAGTTGATTTTGGTTCGGAGATTGTAACACCTTTACTGACATGGTTGATGTTGTTAATTTCTTCATCTATCTCTTGCATAGGGAGGTTTCCTACTGGCCTCCCCATCCTTAATTTTGCCTTGCTTTATGGCTGACTCGATCATTTCTCCGGCCATAACCAAGTCTGAAAAGCTTCCTGATGTGATCGCAACCAGGTGTCCGAAGTATGGAGCCTTCAAGGTCTGTACAAAAAGCTTTCGGGTTTCCTTTTCATCCAAAGGTGGATGAACTTGTACAACCAAGTCCCTCCATTTTTGTGCGTATTGCTTGAAACTCTCGTTATGCTTCTTTTCCATGCTTTGTAGCATAACTCGATCGGGCCTTTTGTCATTGACATGCTTGTATTGTTCCAAAAATGACTTGGCCAAGACCTTCCAAGTCTTGATATGGGATCGACTTAGTTGGTTGTACCACCGGATGACCGAGCCCGATAGACTCTCCTGAAAGCAGTGGATCAGAAGTTGGTCATTTCCTCTATATCCTGTCATCTTTCGGCAGAACATGGTGATGTGGGCAGATGGGCAACTGTTCCTGTCAAACTTCTCGAATTCCATGGATTTAAATTTCGGAGGAAGAACCAAGTTTGGGACTAGACTGAGTTCTGCGGCATCGACTCCATGGTAGCCATGGTCTCCTTTAACTACCTTCATTTGGTCCTCCAATTGCTTGATTTTCTCCTCCATCTTCTTTGCTTTGTCCTCTTCGTCCAAATCCGGTATATGGTAATAACCCGGATTATTCCTAGGGTTAAATACAACAGTCTGTATCTTTGCATCAGATGGGGTCTTCGCCTTTGCAACGGATGAGTCCCCTTGAAGTTCCGGTAATATTCCAGGTGAGAGAATAACTTGCGGGGTAAGTGGTATAGTTACCCCTTCCGGTGAACTTGCCCCAGGCGCACTGGTCTGTTGTAGGCCAACTAACTTGGCAACGATCTGATCAACCAAGGACTCTTGGTTCTTTGTGATTGTATCTAGAGTATTTTGACTGTTCTGGTTTATCTTGTCTTCCAACTCTCTCTGCAGCTTCAACAGGTTTTCCTCGATCTGAGTGATTCTTGCTTCCATCTTCTTCTTTTTCAAGCGGGTGTTATGCGGATGGGGTGTGTCCAACGCTTGAGGTGGTGTATCCAGTATGTGTTCCTTTTGACGAGACATTCTTCCGTTAGTTAATGCGAATGCAAAGGAATGAAAATAACAAAATACAAAATATGTTTAAATGCGTGATGCATGAAATGTTCGAGGCATTAATCCAAAAACGTGCCTGTTATTATAAATAATCTTTATTGGGACAAAAGTATTTTATCTCTTAAGAGACAAAAATATCAAAGGTATACTTTGACTAAATCCTCTAGACTTCTAACAGGTTGACTAGTCATCTGCCTTTGTCTGTCGCTGGTTGAACACCCTGTCGAATTACTCCGGCTTCTCTGGCTAAACTGTGCAAGTGTTGAGCTGCTTTTTGTACTTGCTCCAAGAAGTCTCGAATGACTGCATCTTTGGCTTTCATCTTTGGTTGAACCTGTTCCCGACGAATAAGTTATTGGAGCCCTCCATCGAAAAGGAAGTATCTGAACCTTACTAGCTTGCTTCTTGAATTCGTCAACAATGGCCTTCAATTTTAGCTATTGTTTTGCCATCCTTCTCTTGTTGTCTTTGAAGGGACTCTCCAAATCAATAGTATTTTTCTCGTCTTGCCCCCTACAAATTTTGCCAACTCAGAAGGTCAACTTTTGATGTGTTCGGTGTAAATCCCGATCTGTTCTGAATCCTTTATAAGGCAACAATGTGTCATATTCTTTTGATTATGGGTACTACGTCTTCTTGGTTGAACTATCTTACAGATTGTCTCCCTGACCATAGCCTGACCTCTGCATTTTTCACCTCTTGTATTACAACCCCTTTGTCTATTAATACAAATTATTTAGGTTTAACGAACATGTTTTAGTGGATCAACACCTCTTTTAATTGATGCAAATGAAAAAAATAAAATGAAAGAAAACAAAATTGAAAAGAGTTAGTGAGGTAAGGATAGTAATCAAAACAATAATGAAAAAAAATCCTACCCCACATTATATCTACCCCACATGCTTTTAGTCCTACCCGAACATGATCTCTATCCCACATGTTAATTTTGAGCAAGTCATAACCGCATAAGTTTCTAGTTCACATGCTTTGAACATAAAATAAAGTATGAAATAATCTCAAAATAGCCTAGGGTTTGAAATGAGGTTTTAGGGTAAGCTCTAACTCCTTGTAGTCTCTCGGTTTATGTTTTAAAGAAGGTACTCAATTTCTCCTTGTTGGTGCCCCCTTGGGCTAGCCAAACCCGTAGTCCTAAGCCCATTACAAACTTGTGTGGATTAAGTTAAACTCGAGATGATACATTCCCTTATGTCTGTGCGGTGAATAAATTCACACGAAGACATAAGGTATATGAATCCCAAAGGCTACTTGCTAGGCCTGTGCGGAGAATAAGTTCTCACGAAGGCGTCGCTTTCACCTCCACTTAAAAAGGGTTCAGAGCTCGAGCATAGAGCCTGAGATGAAAACTTTTGAAAATCTTAAATCATTGAAAAAACGTTAGTACAACTATTTATTTGAAAAATAATCAAAGATAAATAATTAGAATCAAATAAATAAATTTATATTTTAATTTATATTTTTCGCTTAAAAAGACAACCGGAAATTAATTCGGTCTGACTCACTTACCTGATGTCCCCAATAGAGTCGCCAAGCTGTCATAACCATTTTTCGATGGAACAATTAAATATTATTTTTAAAAAATAGTTACGACTTTTAATTTGAATAATTCAGTGATTTTGAATTAAATTGGATAGAGTCTGAAAAAGAGTCGCCATCGACCTTTGGGTTAGGTAGGTCGAATACCTAAAAACGTCTTTCAAAAACAATTTTAAGAAAAATTATTTTTAAGACGAAAAACTGGTATGCATTTACAAAGATTCGATGAAAACGGGTTCGAGAGTCGATTACAGTCAAGAAAGGATTAACACCCTTGAACTGCCCTTTCGGTACCATTTAATTTGTCGGTTGTCTTAATTGCAAAAATTAAAATTTAAATATTCAATCATAACTATTTACCTTTTGATCGATTAAAATTATCCAAAAAATATCATGAATAAAGTAAAAAAAATAAAACAAACAAAGACAAATAGTTAGTATAAAAAATAAAATATAAAAGGTAAATAAAAAGGAATGAAAAAAAATTAAATTAAAACAAGATTAAATAGGAAAAAATTAAAATTCATAGATCAATTAATTATAAAAGAGCTGCAAGAGAAAAATCAAGACTTAAGGATTAAATAGCAAAAGGAAAAAAGTAAAGTACTAAAATAACACAAATAGAAAATTAAAGGATTAAATAGTTAAGAACTAGAAGGACCTAATAAATATGAACAAATAAGATCATAAATAATCAATTTAAAATAAATACAAGGGCTTAAATTATAATAAAATCTAATTATATGGATTAAAATGCAATAAAACAAAAGATAGTAACTAAATAAAAATAAATAGTGACTAAATTCAAAAATTATTAAAATAAATATGCATATTCGAAACACATAACAAAGTATACCAGAGTGCAAAAAGCATAAAATAAGGGAGCTTAAAGGATTTTACCCTGATAGGATCAAAACACAAAACACGCTGAACATGAGGACCTTCTACGTGATTTAACAATTAATATATGTGAACAAAACATAAAGCTCCTAAAAACTAGTGGTCTGACAAGTGATTTAACCAAAATTCTTTTAAGCTTAATATCTTTCCTTTCTTCCTCTATACGTGAACCAGATCAGTTTTTCATTTCTAGTCTTCTGCCTTTTTTTCCCTTCACCAGCGCGACATATCAAACATGTCGACCAAATCTCAAGTGAACTCGAGAGCCATACCGACCACTCGACTTTAGACTCAACGACGGCGACACCCCTACTCCGACGTACTGCAGCAAGGTAACTTAACTCACTATCTCTATTTTAATTATTTTTTTTAAAACTCATTGAATTTACGTTAACTACGAACAAAATTACAAACTAAAATTCCTATTATTAGTTGCATTCGAATTGAACAAATAAATTAAAGAAACAAAAATATAAACTAAAATACCTTAGGATTACTGAAAAATTTATGTATATTTATTGTTGTCACTTCTTCATACATTTTGCTCGGCTTTTATAGCCAAACTTTACATAATTTCAACATAAAATAATTACAAATTGATCATGCGTAAATTTCTTCAGGAAATATGGGATGATAGGAGCAGGTGTGGTGGGTAAGCTGTTTTTCTGACTTTTCATTTTGAAAATTGGTGATTACACCAATGTTTTTAATTTTGTAACAATGATGAAAATATAAGAAAAAGACAAATATTTTTCCCTTTACATTTTTATCTTTACAAAAATCAACACTGCTTGTTCAAGTGGTAAGCAATTTGATATCGTTAAAGTAATTCTCGAGTTTGAATTTTTGTATATGTAAAAAATCTCTGATTAGAGATTCACCTACCAAAATTAAATATAACTACTTTAAAAAATAATTAGATAATTATAAAATTATAAGAATAATTGGACGACTAAATACCTTTAAAAATATTATACAAACGATTGTGGTATAAATTTAAGTGTAACTAAAATTAATTTTGAAATACAAAATTTGGCATGAAAATGTAATAGTAATATTAGAATAATTAAGCGAAACACGGAGGAAACAACTATAACTGTAACAGCCGCTTCTGTCGGTAAAATAAACAATTGATTTATGTATTTAATTGAAAACCAAAATTTATCTGCCAATTTCCAATCCATATTAGATCTGCTCGTTTCTCGCTCCCAATTCCGAGAAACGATTTCCCGGAGCTTCACAACGGAGAGTCCTTTGAGGTCAGCCTTTTTTCTACTACGATTTTCATTTTATCATTTAAAGCGTTTTTTAAAGCTTCGTATTAATTTCTTTTAAGGATTTCACATATTTGTTTCCCCCCCCCTTCTTTTGAAGCATTCAATCATGTTGATATTTGATTCTTTCATTTATCAACGATTTTATGATTGTAAATCTAGGGTTCTGGTAATTCGGGATCTGTGTTTTTCAAAGCTTAGTTCTTTTTTTTTACAAACATTTGGTTCTAGTTTGGTTGGTGAGAACGCTGAGGGAAGGTTTTGGGATTATTGATTGTTTGTTTTTCTTTTTTGCTTCGTTTTAAGATTCTGGGCATGAGATTTTTTTATGAAAAATTATTGGTGAAGCACATAATTTTAGGGTTTCTTTTGCATTGCATTTAATGATTGATAATAACCTGCTATTTTTCTTTGTATTTTGCTGCACGTGATCATACATGTTGAATTCTGATGATTTATTGGTAGTATATGATTTATAGCTAGTAGTGCTCCGATTAGTCGAGCTCTTATTGAAGTATCGGAATTATGGGTATTTACTTATGTGTATTTGGGAATTCAATAGACCTTTGTGTTTAATTGATTGGATTCTGCCCTTATGATCTATGATTTGAAGCTAATATTGAATGGAGCGAATTGGGGGTGATGCCACATCCGTCTCATCACCTTTGCCTCAATGGGGGCATGATGCTTGGAGGATCTATCAGTATTATCTGGATAAGACCACTCCTCATACACCATATCGGTGGATTGGAACCCTTATTATAGCGGCTATCTACTGTTTGCGGGTCTATTATGTCCAAGGGTTTTACATAGTTTCATATGGCCTTGGGATCTACTTGCTGAATTTGCTAATTGGGTTTTTGTCTCCTCTGGTTGATCCTGAAGTTGATGTTTCTGATGGGCCTTTACTACCAACAAAAGGTTCAGACGAATTCAAGCCCTTTATTCGTAGGCTACCTGAGTTTAAGTTCTGGTAATTGAATTTATTGGCTTTTCACTTCTAGACTCTTAATATGTTTCATAAACAATTTATTGGGGGTGTTCATTTGCTTTTGTTTGTGTGATTTGGTTTATTAAGGGAACAATTTATTAAAGTTTCATTTACATATTTAGGCCAAGTCAAAATCACCGTCTTATTCTATTGATAGATGAGTACATTCCCTTTATCATTTACCATGCGAGGCCTTTTATACCTTTTCATAATTTATGGAAATTGTGGAGCGTCTGTGACAGATTTGAGATATTAACTTAAAGATGGCTTACTTTACTGTGGACATGATGATAGTAGCTTGTATTCAATTCAAATTAAGGTCTTAGTTTTTTTTTACTTTTTCTTTTTGTGTTTGATTTTTTATATCTTGTCACATAGTTAAAAGAAATTATTAGAAAGATTTGCTATGAGCTTTCTTTCCTCTTAACTTATTGCAATGCAAGATAGCATAAAAATTTCTCAGACATGGATCTATTTATAAATTCTAAGATTCAGACTTTTTTATTCTACATAGTTTCTCTATAGCATTATTGTATTATGTGCACAATGGTGTCCTTCTTGAAGTTTCTGATTCTGGAAATGCAAGAGAATATGCTTGAAAACATTTTCTATTATCTGTCAAATTCATTAAGCTCAATCACTCAATCTCACACATATCACTGTTCCTTAAAATCTAGAATCTCTTTTTTCTTTATTTATCAGCTTCGAAAAGTATTTTTATTTCTAGAATACAAATGTGATACTACCGAGGCGTTAGTTATCATACTTGAGATCTATATGAATTTGTGCTTAATGAACGGGTTTTAAGTGTTGATAATACTTTCTGTTTTATGATTCTCGTAGGTACTCCATGACCAAGGCTTTCTGCATAGCATTTGTCATGACTTTCTTTTCAGTATTTGATGTTCCTGTCTTTTGGCCTATATTGCTTTGCTACTGGATTGTTCTCTTCTTCCTTACAATGAGGCGTCAGATTGCACACATGATCAAATACAAGTACATTCCATTCAGCTTTGGAAAGCAGGTCAGCTTCAAAAGAGAGAAAAATCTACTCTTCTAATTGCAGTCATGTCAGCAAATGCCTTTTGCTTGTACTTCTAATTTCTCATGGCAACTGGTAAGTCTCCAAAATATGTCTTCTTGAAAGCTAACAATCTCCTCTCTTTGGATAGAAATACACCGGTAAGAAAGCTTCCGCAAGTAGCAATGGCTCCCGTGGGGATTGAAGCATGATAACCGACTTTCATCTCTGGTGTAGATGCATTTCTGTTATGGATCCTTGGTACCCCAGTCAACACGAATACAAGTTCAGTTGTCCCCTCATTACGAAACTCAAGTTTTTATACTCATTTGTGATGAAGAATTTGATCAAATTTTTTGCACAACAAAGTATTGTTTCCCTCCACTGTTAGATCTTACTAGCAGCTGATTATTAGTGTCAAAAGACCATATTTCTTATCAGGAGCCTTCATTTGGCGTATCGGAGGCGTATTTTGGGGGTGTACTCTATGGTTAATTGTAATGACTACATTTTCTGAAGGCTGTTTCTGTTATTTTTTAGAATTTGCTATAATGTTTTGAGTATTGATTCAATGTGCAATTGTAATGAACAAAGAAGCAAAGACGATATATATTCATCCATGATCATGTGTCTCTATCAATGGTAGATCCAAAAATATTTTTGAAACATACATATATTAAAATCACAATTTTCGTTTATAGATAAATACAAATAAAATTTTAGAGTGAACACAGTCAGTAAAATAAAATCATAATGTTTGTCTAGATCAGAAATTTGTGCATCTCTCGGCCTTTAGCACAAAGCCGAACTTTTCACGTCTACCAACAGCTTGTTCTGGGCACCAAAGTATAGGCGAGTCAATGAAAATCATCGTGTGTGCCATGGGACCTTGCCAACTTATGTCGATGTTGTCACAAAGGATATCGAGTTCTTGTTAGACATTGTCAGCGGTCATAATTCTTTAGATCCGCACTGAATATGAACACCTGGATCCTCCGGAATGGCAAAACAATTGCAGAATTGTTGCTGAAGAGAATTATCTGTGACTGGAAACCAAGAAACTCGCCTTAGCCGAAGCAGGATTTCCATTCTGGAGTGCTAAATATCTGAAGGACAATTGGATAGACACATGTTTGCCATCTGACAAATTTCGATAGCAATTTGAACCAGTTTCCTCAATGAAATTCTTCTATAGAGTGGAGAACACAGTGGCAGCACAGCCAGATGACCCTGTTGTATGTGTTAAACCAGTGGCCAGCTGAATTAATGGATATATTAGGTTGTTCATTAGTTGGTGTTTTGCGATGGTTGTGCCGACCAGTTGCAGGTATCCTCTACAGATTTTATTGGTAAGGATTTTGTCGATGCTTGTGTTAGCCTCACACGCCAGGGTCCAAGGCAAGTGTTGATGCTATTCTCAAGTTTTTCTCTTCATCTTTGGTAGACTAATTTCTGGCATTTTCTCTTGCAACTAATTTCTACAAGCATGGAATTGGATATCCTTTGTAGTACAAATGTTTATACCATTTTGCATATTTATATTCTTGTTGGATTTGTTAGTTTTGATACTTGCGGCTTTAGGTTTTTCTGCAATGCTGAGATCCCTTTTGAGCTTTAATGGCCAATAGGCCTTTAACTTTTCAAAAAGAGCGAGAGAAAACAGACATTTTTAACTCAAATGCTTATAAGTTAATAATTTAAAGTTTCATGCATGTATAATGCTCATGCCTCAGTAGCAAGTACATACATAGCCTTTAAAAGGCCAGGCGAGTTTCGACTTTCGAACCCTTCTAAAAGATAGGACATTGACAGTTTTATGGGAGGAGATGATATGGTTCCTAAAATCTAAGTGCTACATTGCTGAATAGGGTGAATAGAAGCCTATATATAATTGGTGCCAGCCTTCTCTCTGCAAAATTTATGTCTGAGGGAAGCCTCAAGCTGTTGGATTATTGAGGAGAACAATCCTGCAAAAGAAGAGACGATTCATTGTCCACATTAATGGTATTTGAGGCGTGATCTAAAATTGAAGATTGAAGAAGACAGTATGAAAAAGTATAACTTATCATGGGCTAACACACATAATAGATAAGACTGAAAACAAATACAGGGCCAATATTTGGGTACGGAGGTGGATTCTCAAAACTTTAAAGCATATGCCAGAAAAGAAATTGAGCCAGAATTTCACATTCTATTTCTTGCTACTTCAACTGAACCAGGCATAAGTAGTTGACCTTGGCCAGAAAATTCTCCTATTCTGGTAAAGATAATAGAATTTAACAACTTCCCTTTCTCAGTTTTCGGGCAACAGATTACAGGAAGCATTATGCAAGTGATCGGCCACATGTCCAATTAATACTTGATAGAATAAGGAATATTTTGATGGTAAAGAAAGCTTCAACAGCATCAAGAGGAAGAATAGTGAGTTTCGTAAAGAAAAGGGGAACAGTGAGAGAACCTGAGAGTGGGTTATCTCTATTCTGTAATGATCCTTTCACAAGTAATGTGCCTGGGATTTGCTGAAATACCTGTAAACAGATATGGAAATCAATTATAGAGTCTTGATCGCAGGATGCATTAAATTCAAGAGAAATTAGAATGTGACCTTACCGAAACACGGAAAGACAGGTTTGAGGGTGCCTCTTCTACATTGCTGCAACTAGAAGCTTCATCACGATGCTTTACTTCATTGTTTAGGAGAGCATTGCAGTCTTCAGATGATGCAGTAATCTATTAAAATGAAATTGTGCTGCATGTAAGCACAAAACAAAATTTCATATAACATCAAAGCAAACTATGATAAATGGAAAGTAATATTTCTTACATCAACCGTAAAAGAAGTGGCATTCAATTTACAAGATGCTCCAACAGCTTGGAAAAAGGACTCAACTGATTGAAGTATATGTATTGCACTAAACTGGCGTTGAATACCCTAGGAAGAACAGAAGTGCAATAGAGAAATGTCATAAAGCTAAGAAAAATAAAATGTAACATGTGATACAAACATATAAATAAAAACAAACCTACAGATTTAAATTACATCTCCATACAAGCAACCGAAACAGTTAAAACTTTAGTTAGTCTGTGCACGACAAATTTGAAAATTAATTTGTACCTTGGATTGATTCCAATATGACTGTTAGTACAGATATTTCTTTTTAATGTCTTTTAAAATTCTAATACTGAATCTCACAACCATTAAGATATGTCTTTTTTGTTGTATTTTTTAAAATTTTAAGCTGCAACAAGGCCTAACTTAAAAACAGGGCAGTGAGTCGATGTAGATAATTCATCTAAGGCCCACATTAGGTAATACCTCCAAATAAGCTAGTGAACGAGAGAAATTTGAACTATTAAGACAACTAAAGAAAATAGCCAAACCTCAAGCATGAAAGAGAGAATATTCTTTTCAGTCACATGAGGTGTAATTATTTTCTTCACGGGAGGCACATAGGACCAAGCAAGTCCCCATCGACATGTTTTGCCTTGGACAAACTCAGTTGTTTTTACTATAGTGACTCCGACCTCTCGAAGCTTTGACGTAAGGAATTTGAGATTCACTTTCCTTCCAACCATTGAAGTATACCACCTAAGCACAAAATTAGAACATAAAGATTAGCATCATGTGAAAGGAACAACTTAAGTTAAAAGAGATGGAGATGTCCATTAGAATGATACCGGAAAGACTGCTTCAACACAACACTATCTTCGATAATACGTGTAATGAAAGCCTTTTCTCCACCATGGCAGACCATCTCCTCATATGTCCCACCGCAGGAAGTTTTCGGATTCAATCCTGCTTCCTCAATGCTTTCAAAAAAAGGGGGATTACACATGCAGAAGTCAAAGGTCTCGCCATCCCTTACGACATCAACAAGTACAGCAGGTCCATTATAACTCTTATCTTCACTTGATAACCTATCAAGCGTAAAAGACGGGAGACCTTCTACATCCTCAGAATAGCTAGGCTCGCCATTATTTAAACCCTCAGGAGTGAGGGTGGTTCGAGAACATTTAACTTTTCTAATCTCAATTAATTCTGAAATATTGGGATTGTTTTTAACATTTCTCTCTGCCCAATCTAGAGCTACATCAGTCACATCTGCAATCAAGTTTAGCAATGTCTAAAATTAAAACCCAGAATTCCACATGAGACATAGCAGGATTATAAACATCATAATTAAGCAAAGTATGGAGAAACCATATAAATTTTACCTGATGCAACAAAATTCCAGCCCAGAAGCGATGCACCAAGAAGAGGGTAGATACAGTTGGCTCCAGTCCCTATATCAAATCCTCTCACAACATCTCCTTTGCCGTTAGCTCTGGGAATAATATCAGAAGAGAGGAGGTCTTCTATCCAGTGGATGTAATTGGATCGATTGGGCACCGTAGGGCAGAGCTGCCCATCGGGAATCCACCTGTTGAAACCCAAATCAATTTCAAAACAAGTAGCAAAACAGTACAAGCAACATATAGAGAGAAGCTTAGGAGAATACCAATGGAGGCCGTGGTCATTAAGGAGGAGGACGCGGGTGAGTTCACGGGTGGCATTGAAGTCGGTCCAGTCGATTCTGGGCCGGCCATCGCGGTTGTAGAAGACGAAGGGTTTAAAGGAAGGGTATAAAGAGGCCAAAAGAGCGAAATCGGGAGGGTTATCGGAGTATTTGTTTTTTGGGTGGATCGTGGGTTTCTCTTCCTTTCTTCTCCTCTTCTTGGACGACATTTTCTTTAGCTCCAAAACCAAAACAAAATAAATTGATGACCAATTAACACATACCCTTTCCTTAATGAATTGACACCACTGATATAATCAAGTCAAGCACATAAGGAATGAGGAAGTGACCGTTTGCAGGGATGCGTTAGCCACCTTAAACCCAATTTCGGCGGCACAAACACGACTTGGGGAATTTTACAGCCATGCCATTATCTCCACAAATCAGGGGATAACTGGGTTTTCTTCAGCCCATTCCAATACCGTGATTCAAAAGCTAGAAAGTGGCTTCAATATCCATTGGGGTTCTAAATATGCTTAATGCACCAACTATATTCAAAATTAATTTTAAGTGTTATAAGAATTTTTATTAAAAATAGATATCTAATGGTTTTGATATTACATTTTTAAATATTTGTCGTAAAATTTGACTATTAATTAATATGTGTCATGCTTATAAAAATTTATTTTTTTAAAAATTTTATATGTATAACACGTATCACTTAAAGACTAAATATAACGGTGTTAACAGTCCATACACTTAAAGTGTAACGTTAAAAATGTTATACACCTATTTTTAACGACAAAATTATTTAGACATTTAAAATTAATTTTGAGTACTTATTTTTAAATTAAACCTCCTAAATAAAAGGAAAACGTTGATGGGCAATCTTTTTGGAATTATATATCTTTTAATTTGAGAAAAAGATTATTGGGTAATAATTTATTATTAATGGTGATATTTTTAGTTAAAATAGTGTGAATGATATTATTTTCAAATTCTTAGATGTTTTATAATTTCTATTATTTTGGATTAAAATATCCTTAAAATAATGAGTTATTTTTATATAGATTATTTTTTTGTTCAAAATTATAAAACACAATAATAATATACAAAGAGTTTGATTTAATAAAATATTAATAATTTTGAGTAAATAAAATTATTTATTTGTTTATATATAATATATTAATCTTTTATAATTTTATGAGATGAAAAATGATATTATTGTAGAAAAAAATAATTATTTAAAATAATATTTAATTTTAAATTATTTAAAAAATAAATCTTATACAACGAAAAATAATATCTTTATCTCCTCAAGATAATAATTTTATTATTTTTATATTATATTTTATATAAATAAATATGATACTTACGAAAATTATTTAAAATAATATGTTTAATATATTAATTATACTAAGTAAAATTCTACAACGCTCGATGAGTATCCCTGAGCACCACTAACGATAAATACCATTAATTTAATTTATAAAAAAAAATTAAAGGACTCGACGCATAATTATAAATTAGTTAAAAATCTAAAGGTAAATTATTCAAAATAAAAAATTAATTACATTATTTTCCATAATTTTTGGGTAAATTATACCACTTAGCTATTGCTCTTTTTCATTTTGACCACAATTTTTGAAAAATTTTAATCAGGGCATCCAACTATTTAAATGCATTCAATTAAGTTAATTGTCGTTAACATTTAATGGAAGTGTTGACGTGACAGTTAATAAAATTGGTATAATTACATATTTGATCATCAATATTTATAAGTTCTATCAATTTGATCATAATTTAATTCAATTTAATAACTAATTAATAAATTCGAGTCGAGTCAAATTTTCTAGAATTATATTAAAAATTTTAATTTTTCAAATCGAGTTTTGTTAACCCTAATTCTCGACCCGAATGAGCAATGGGGTTTGGGCATGAAAGATTTGAATAGTGAGAACAAATCATTTATTATGAAAATTGGAATGCAATTGGTTGGAGGAGCTAACAAAAGTCCTATTACTAGGGCCGGCCCTGGGACGGGACAGGAGGGGCACTCGCCCAGGGCCGGCCCTGAGACGGGACAGGAGGGGCACCCACCCAAGGCCCATAATATTTTCATAGTACTTATTAATTTATTACAATATTTTGCATAACTATAAACCTATTTCTTCTATTTTGTCCCGGATTAAAAAATAAAGAACATAAATAGGGGCTCATTTCTTTTATTTCGTCACGGCCAAAAAATACCCGGAGCCGACCCTGCCTAAAACACAAGTACCGTTGAAGTGGTGATGTACCTGAAAGTATCTATCGCCAACGGTGTTCAAGATTATGGAGAGGTTTGATTTGTATCTGGGATGACATTCGGAGAAGTATTTTCTAGGATATCAGAAATGGTGCTCGGACTGACTTTTGGTATGATAATTGGGTTGAAGGCCAAGGACCTTTGGCAACACATTGTACAATTACCACCGAACCACCATCAATGTCGGCGCTTTCAATGACCACGACTTCTGGTGAGTGGGACTGGGAACTCTTAAAAGCTACTATTCCGGAGCATATTTGCCATCGAATCGCAGCAATTTGTCCACCAAACTTGACGCTTGGTAAGGATACGCCTGGATGGAATTGGGAGGTAAACCATATTTTTACTGTGAAATCTGCATATAATGCTTGGACATGTTCGAACCAAAATGTTAGTTCTGGTCCTTGGAAGGAGGTTTGGAGCATAAAAACACCACAAGAATTAGAACCTTTCTATGGTTAGCTCTCCATGGAAAATTGTTGACCAATGGAGAACGTTACCGTCGACATCTTGCCTCTTCTGCAACTTGCTCCCTATGCCAAAATGATGATGAGGATATGGATCATGTGCTTCGAAAATGTCCTTCAGCTTTTGCGATATGGCGTCGAGTAGTTGATGCAAACGAACTTCTGGAATTCATGGAGTTTTCAAATGAAGGATGGCTTGTGGTTAATGTGAGAAATAATTCGTGATGAATATTTCAAACTGGGAGGTGCTATTTCCTATAATCTGTTGGAACATTTGGAAACGACGTTGTAAACTATTGTTTCAGCCAAATTATGTTGAGCATGAAGATATACTGGTTCAAAGTGTGAGGCCTATAAATGAAATAATGGCAAACATGGAATCTGGACTAAGTGGTCGAGTGGTTCACCTTCTGTTGAAAGGTGGAAATGACCTGCTGAGAACTGGGTTAAGGCGAACGTCGACGGTGCTGTTAGAGGACAGATGAACACGGCTTCTGCTGGTGGTGCTTTGAGGAACGAACATGGGATTGGATACTTGGTTTTTCTCGAAACTTTGGCATTTGCTGTGTCTTGAATGCTGAATTGTGGGCGATAAAGATGATTACTAGTCCTCTTCAGAGTTCAGACAGCGGGAGGAAATTCTCGAATCCTTTACAAGTAGTATCATGGGCTATTTAGAACTGTGGAGTTCCAAAGGAATTTGTTGTTGTGAATTTTGTTAGTGAAATTGGAGACGTGGAAGAAGAGTTTTATTGTAACACATTTTTATTTTTAGGAAGAATAATTCTCAATCGATCCATTGATACTTCAACTTATATTACTTAAGAATTGAATTTGTGAAAGATTTGATGGTGTTGCTTCGAAGGATATTTGGCTTACATAAAATAAAAGTTTTTGAAGATTTGAAGATCAATTTTCTAATGCAATTTGTATTGACACTCAAATTATATTTGACAATTAAGTTGGATTTTGCTATAAATTTAGTAGTTGAAGATTAATTAATGATTAAGAATATTTTAGGTAAAAATTCTTATGAAATAATATTTTTTGGTGACTAAGCTTGCTTTCTTTTATAAATAGAGAGCATGTATTCACCTTAGAATTATGATAGATTATTATCTTGGAGACATGTAATCTTTTTTTATATATATTTGTAATTATTGGGATCGGCGTTATAAATATAGATCTTATAAGTGTATTGAGAGATTTTTTTTTAGATATATCAAGTTTTGAGATACACGAGAAATGTATTTGTGTTCTTTATAATCCCTATATTTATAGTTGATCATTGTTTATCTTATTTATAGAGGAAGACAATTTTATTGAACATTAAATCATATCTTTTACGCGTACATTATTCTACGTTGATCCCAATTTCCTTTCTTTTCTACTTTAAAATTCCTAACAATTTATAATAATAACAAAATATACATATACAGTTGAAATGTTATTGGAATAATATATTAAATAGTTGAAGAATCAAAAGAAAATTAATGCTAGAAGACTTTAATTTATTAGCTTTTATTGTTTTCTTATTTTTTGTTTAAGTAAAATAAAATTATCTTAATAAAAATAGAGATAAAATTATCAAAATCTCGTATCTCCACTGTATTATAAGGTTCTTCTAAAATTAATTGGTTTTCTTTAATAGGATTGGTATTAATATCAACATTATATTACAAATTTAAAATTATTACTTATATTATGTTTAAGCTTAAGATAATTGTATTTGTATTAAATAAATGTGATTATGAACTTATTAATTGGCGTCAATGATAAAAGAAAATATTATTATTTTTTAAATATTGAGTTCATGCAATTATATCTGTAAAATATGTTATTCATAATTAAAAATATTAAATAGATAAATAATACTTTATAATCATGTTAGAATATGAAGAAAAAAAATGTTATTATAGAATATAGGATTTCGATGAAACTCTTATATTCTATGAATTAAATAATCCTAGTTTATTTTAGGGCATAATGCAATAAAATAATCCTAACGTTTAACAGTGGTGTCGAACTTGGCCGTATTGTTTTTTTGGAATATTTGACCAATCAAAGTTTAGTTTTGGGTAAAAAAAACCAACAGTGGATGAAAACCGTTAGTCAATTGACAGTCAACGTCTGATGCTGACAAGGCACACACACTTGGAGGGAAAAGTTGACGTGGATGTCTAGCTCATGGTGATTAATACGTGGCACTATCAAGTCAGATTTAAAAAAATAAAATTTGTTATTTATATTTAATTAATTCTTACCAATCAAAGAATGATGCGTCACCCTGTGATTGGTTTTTATATAATGAAACTATGAAAATGTGAAATGCATGGGAAAAGACTTAAACCTGGGTCTAAAGGATGAACTGAAATTCACTTTGTCATCAAACCAGACTACTTACTTGGTTACTTAATGAAACAAAATCATGCAATGTTAGTTGTTTTTGACTCAAAACTAAACGTTAAGTGGTCAAAAGTTTCAAAAAAAATACGGGCAAGTTTGACACCACTGTCAAACGTTAGAATTATTTTATTGCATTATGTCTTTATTTTATTATAATTTTTTCTTATAAAAGCCCTACTTTAGTTAACGGTCTCTTGAATGTCATAGAGTAACATTATATTTTGGAGACATTATATGTTTAATACCTCAACTGTTATTTTTTTAGTTATGTAATTATTTTTTATTTCAAAATCATACATAATGTTGTATTTTGATCACCTGCCTTTAAAAAATTAAATGTGACGCTGATGTGTTACCCATACGATAATTCCATATCATCATTGATTTTTTTAAAAATATGATGTTAGTAATTTTGTTAATTTTTTAACATTAAGGGACTAAAATGAAATCAAAATATAATATTAAATATGATTTAAAAAAATGATAATTATATGACCACAACGAAACAAAAATAATAGTTAAGATACTAAACATATAGTTTACTCTTATTCATTTTCAAGGTTGACGTGGCAATCACCATTTTCATTTCCCCCATATATGTAGTTCCCCACACAGCCTCCCTCTAGCCTTTGCGTCTCATTTTCTCTGGTTTTCGGTAGTGGGGTTTTGGTTAGGGTTTTTTAGATCAGTGCTTCGCCGGAAACATGGGTGAGAGTAGGATGACCGGGAAGGTGAAGTGGTTCAGTGACCAGAAGGGCTTTGGGTTCATAACCCCAAACGAAGGCGGAGACGATTTGTTCGTTCACCAGTCTTCGATCCTTTCCGAGGGTTTCCGCAGCCTTGCTGATGGCGAAGAGGTCGAGTTCGTTATCGACTCTAATGAAGGTCGCCCCAAGGCTGTCGATGTTACTGGCCCCAACGGTGATCCCGTTCGCGGAACCTCTAGATCCGAACGTGGCGGAGGTCGTGGCGGCGGAGGATATGGTGGGGCTGGGTATGGTGGAGGAAGAGGAGGTGGGTATGGTGGTGGAAGAGGAGGTGGGTATGGTGGTGGATCTGGGTGTTTCAAGTGTGGGGAGTCCGGGCATTTAGCAAGGGATTGTGGACAGGGCGGTGGCGGAGGTGGTGGTTTGGCTTGTTACAACTGTGGAGGTTCCGGGCATTTCGCTAGAGACTGCACAAACAATGGTCGCTAAGACGGTGGGGGTCGAATGGCTTTCACATTTCCTTCATCGTCGTCTTCGTTATTAAAGTATGTTTGACCTTTTGAATTTTTTTTCTTTTTACATGTGTTTATGAACTAAGTATTCCTAGTTTGTTTGGCTTCTGCTTCTGCTTTTATACTAGGCTTCATGGGCACTTTTGCAGTGTTACAGTGGACTGGATTTAGAGTCACTATTGTGAAAAAGAAAATGATGTTATTTTTCTTTTTTTTTTTACAATTATGAACATGTATTTCCGCCATGATTTTGAATGTTAAAATCCTCTGTGTCCTTAAGTGTTTAATAGAGTGTTGATTCGGTTAAAACGATGGTTGATCGAACCGAAATATTATTAACCAAATTACTCAAATTTTTTTTCTTTAACCATTAAACGAATTGAATTTTTTTTTTAAAGTATTAACCGAACTAAAGAAATGTAAAATTCAGTTCAAACCAACAAAAATAATCAAAGTATAAATATCAAATATATCTATTAAGTATCAACCAATGTTAAAATTATAAGTGCTAAACTAACTCAATCTTATGTAATACAATCTTATTTATATATGAATGTACTAAACATCATCACTTCATCAGAGCTGTGTTAACTAGTAACTACTCACAGATTTTTAAAAAATATAATTTGTCTACTATATTCAAATAATACATAAAAGACAATAAATGAAATGATATTATTCCAAGTAATGAAATTAAAAGGAATATAAGAGAAGAAATTACCACAAAAAAACACAATATAACAGTATTCAAAATACTCCATTTGCATCAATTGAATCCTTTAATAAAGTTTTCATTTGCATTATCTCTACGAGAAAAAGATATTATTTTAAAATTAAAAATACAACAGAAAAAATCATATATATAAACTAAAAAGTACATTGCAATTTACAAGTATCTATTAAGAAAAAATTGCATACTGTCGTAACCAGTTTTCGACCGGGCACAAATTTTCTTTGGCGGAAAAGTAATGTGAATAAATAAATGGTTTTTAATGAAATGTTTTGGAGTCACCATCAACCTTTTTGAGTTAGGTAGGTCGAATACCTAAAAATCATCTTTTAAAAGAGTTTTTAAGAAAAATTATTTAAAAAAAACCAGTATGCGTGTAACCAAAAATTCATTCTTTTTAGTAATAAAAAGGGATTCGTAGTCAGTTACGTTTGGGGAAGGATTAACACCCCCACAACTCCCAAAATTGGTACCCATTAATTATAAATTGTCTCTAATAATAGAATTTAATAATTCGAATATAAATTTAATTTATGATCTTCTTATTTCAGATTCAATCGAATAATTCTAAAAAAATATATATTGAAATAATTTATAAAACTAAATAAAATATTTATTTATTTAAAAATATCAGAAAATGACATCTAGTTACTTTAAGACAACCCATTTCTTTGATAATAAAAAATAAATAAATATTAGAAAATATGATAATTTAAATAAAACTAAATTAAATATAATATATTATTTATTTAAAAATATCTGAAAAGGACATTTAGTTACTTTAAGACAACCCATTTTTTAATAAAAAATAAATAAATATTATTATTTAATTAAATATATTTATATAAAATAAAATAATAATTAAATACCATATTTAAAATATTGAAATATATAGGGTAATAATAAAAAATTGCAATTAAACAGTGACCAAATTGAAAGAAATTAAAAATATAAGATTAAATTTAAAAGTAATAAAACTTATGATAAAAAATGAAAAGAATTAAAATATTAGTGACTAAAATGTAAAATATCAAAATTAAAGGCTATAATTTGAATTATTACAAAAAATAAGTACTAATAGTGTAATTTATTCATAATTAATTAATTCGGGTTAAAGTATAAATTATACAAATTATAAGGGACTAAATAGGTATTTACCCTATAGATATATAAATACTAATAATGACTAAATTATAAAGAAAATAAAATTGAAAGACCGAATTAAAACATACATAAATTGATTTCAATGGCTAAAATGGAAGTTTACAACCTTCGGGTGGCTGAGGACATGATTTTCCCTAGAGGGAAAATACACAAACACCCCTCCCCTAAAATGACGTCGTTCGGGGAGGGTATTTAAACCTAAAAACTGGCCCCTTGGGCCAAATTTCTTCATTTTCCTTTTTTATCTCTCTCTAAAATAGAGAGATGCCAAAATACTGTCCCTCCTCTCTAGGTTTCCCTCGTCGGAGGAAAACCGGTCGCCGGGCGACAACCGTGCTTCGGTGTCGATCATCGTCGCCGCCCACCGTCGATGATGGCCGAAATTTTCTAAATTACCCTAGAATATAGATCTCGACCTCCTATGGCCGAATATGACCTCCGTTTTCCTTAAAAAGCTCCTAATCGGAGCAAATCTACGATTTATACCTCCGGTTTTCGAATGCTTCGGAGACGCATGGTGGTGCGTGGAGGCTCCGACGATGATGGTAAGTCTATTCCTCTTCTCTTGGTTATTTTTCGTCATTGGTGTTGCTTTGTTGTTCTATGTTTGCCTCGTGGTTGTTGGTCTCCGTTTGTGTTGTTTGCTTGTTGTCGTGGTATCTCTCGTTTTCGCCCCCTCATTCTCTCTTTGTAGGTGGCCAGCTTTTATAAGCCTCGATGAGGCTCTCATCGGACTGGGTATAAGAGGGGCTTTCGGTGAGTAACCAAACTATGGTGGTGACTCACCCTATAGCTGCGACGTGGGCGACCATCTGGAGGCTTCGTCGAGGCGGCAACGTCGTGGCATGGTCGGAGTGGAGCACCTGGCAGTGGAGCGTCGGTAGGGCTGATTGGTCCACCTAAGGCAGTGGCGGCGTTGAAAATAAGGTTTAAAAACCTTAAATAGGTTTAGGGTTATTGTTTGGGCCTGAACCGAATTGGGCTTCTAGGATCTGAGCCTTCGGGTTTGTAAATGATTGGGCCTGTAATATGTAATTATTTATAATTTAATAATAATAATAATAATAATAAAATAATAATAATAATAATATAATAATAATTTTAAAATGGAAAATTAGTGTCTACAACTGCCCCTCTTTGCTCATTCTTGTGTTAACAAGAATAGAGCAAAGACGAAAAAGATAATAATTTTTTCATTTGGCTTTTTTTAGTAGGATGGAAATGTTGAAAACATTCTGCCTAGAGGTCTTATGAATGACCCTGAGGTCTTATCATCTTGCATTGTAGGTCTTACAGATGACCCGAAGGATTTAAGATCAAGAAACCTTTGAAAATCAGTTTCTTAAAATCTCATTTGAAAACATCCTGCACTGTAGGTCTTATGGATGGCCCTGAGGTCTTATCATCTTGCACTGTAGGTCTTACAGATGACCCGGAGGCTTTAAATATCAAAAAGCTCCTGAAGGCTTTTTGAAAACATCCTGCACTGTAGGTAATATGGATGACCCTGAGGTCTTATCATCTTGCACTGTAAGTCTTACAGATGACCCGGAGGCTTTAAATATCAAAAAGCTCCCGAAGGCTTTTTGAAAACATCCTGCACTGTAGGTCTTATGGATGCCCTGAGGTCTTATCATATTGCACTGTAGGTCTTACAGATAACATGGAGGCTTTAAATATCAAAAAGCTCCCGAAGGCTTTTTGAAAACATCCTGCACTTTAGGTCTTATGGATGGCCCTGAGGTCTTATCATCTTGCACTGTAGGTCTTACAGATGACCTGGAGGCTTTAAATATCAAAAAGCTCCTGAAAGCTTTTTGAAAACATCATGCACTGTAGGTCTTATGGATGGCCCTGAGGTCTTATCATCTTGCACTGTAGGTCTTACAGATGACACGGAGGCTTTAAATATCAAAAAGCTCTCGAAGGCTTTTTGAAAACATCCTGCACTGTAGGTCTTATGGATGGCCCTGAGGTCTTATCATCTTGCACTGTAGGTCTTACAGATGACCGGGAGGCTTTAAATATCAAAAAGCTCCCGAAGGCTTTTTGAAAACATCCTACAATGTAGGTCTTATGGATAGCCCTGAGGTCTTATCATCTTGCACTGTAGGTCTTACAGATGTTTCGGAGGCTTAAAATATCAAAAAGCTCCCGAAGGCTTTTTGAAAACATCCTGAACTGTATGTCTTATGGATGTGGGAAATAGTTTACTAAGTAAGAAACTTTGGAAATCGTTTTCTTACTATTCAACAATTTCATTTTCATAAAAGATTAAATGAGAAACTTTGGAAATCGTTTTCTCATTTTTCAAAATAACTTGTTGATTGTGTAACATGCCCCATTTCAAAATAATGCTTCTTCTGTGGATTGCGACCATCTATTCTTCAGATGTTTACGTGATTCCTGCATTTGAGGTTTTAAATTCTACATTCTTCTTGTAAGATATTTTGCATCATGAATCTTCTTTTACATACGAAGATCTGTAAAAACCTTATGTTTGAATGCAATTAAATGTAGCAATGAAATGCATTTTCTATTATGCAAATGATGTTCTTATGAATGCATGAATGTTGAGTCCTTCATTTGACTTCAAAGTGGCAAACTCGGTCTTCCTTCACTTAATCAAAATGTCATTCCAAGCTGGCATTCTCTTTTTTTGGGAGAGCAATCTTTGTGTCTTCTTTGCTTCATTTTCATTAAAGTCTCAGAAGAAAATGTTTCATTTATGAAACTCTTGCCGTAATCAAAGTTATGACCTTGATGCCCCATTTTGTCTGGGATAAAATCAACTTTCTTCACCTGGACTTGTGTAGAAATCCAATAAAACTTTCATCTTTGAAAAGAGAATCTATCATCTTTGAAGAATGTAGATGTAGATATGCTAAACTCAACAGAGATTAATTAGGAGAGCAGCATCTGTTCTAATTTGACTCTTGAAACACATCACAAGGAGGATTTATCCTAATTCCTTTTCATGTCCAATATCTAATCAGATCTTGAACAAGGCAACTTGGACCATATCATGTCGAGATGTTTAACAACAACCTATCGTTCAATCTTAGTTGGCTCCACTAATTTCTTGTTGTTAAAATTTTAACTCCCCTTTTGTGGAAAGAAATCTTCATTATATTTCACTTCTAACCTTGGGATTGAAGAAGTCAAACTTCATCTTGGATCAACAAATGGAAACACCATATGATCTCAACATTGGTTCAACATGAGAATAACTGTTTCATAAAATATTTGACAACACATTCATCATTTCATGTGGCTTCTGCCCAGATGTTTGTAAAACATTTGATAACACATTCACCCTTTCTTGTGGTTTCTGCCCAGATGTTCGTAAATCATTTGACAACAAATTCATCATTTCCTGTGGCTTCTGCCCAGATGTTCGCCAGTGAAGCTCTTTGCATAGTGTTCAAAGCTTTTGTATGATGTCACAAGACCACTTGAGAACAAAACTCAGTGGGAATACAAATGGGATGCTGGTGTGTTTCATGACCAAAAAGTTGGTCAAATTCACAAAATGCTAGTGCCGAATTGAATAAGAGATACCAACTAATCTTGATATAATCTCAAACAAGGGAAAGTATGATACCGATCATGTTTTCTTTCATAATGAGTGTTGTAGGAAGTAGAAACACATCAACTATAGAAGCCATGTACAGAAAGAGGTTCATGGAATTCTTACTACTGCAGATGAAACGCACATGATAAAACCAAATGGATGAAAACTCAGTTCATCCCGACTGATAATGATAACCCCAGTAACAACGGGAACAAGGGTAATGTACGTAAGCCGAGCCTCATTCTTCAATGTCATCAAGTAAGCAAAAATTATTGTGAAAAATAGCTTCATAACCCCAACAACATGATTGAAATTAACCGCCAGGAATCTCAAAGAAATATGTCCAATCATCATTGACACACAAAAGACCAAATTCAAAGCCGAGATCTTGAGGAACTGAACCTTGGATCGAATGGTCTACATGGGGACCATCTTTATCAATGCAACCTTGATGTAGCTTAACAAAGAACACGATGTCATGTGACACATGGTTAAGAAGAATGGGTATTTTAAACCATACTTGGTGAGTAAATATTTGTTCAACAACATGACCCTAATGTAATTACCTGATGAACGAAGCAATTTTGTATAGTCAGCTCCACTGTCACTATTTTACCATTTTCATTCTTCATATCTTTTTGTTTCATTGGAAATATTTGCTCAAATCAATAATCTTTTCATAAGATGATATGGGCCTTCAGCATGCCCCAATATTTGCTAATACAGACGTTTAAAATGCGCCAATATTCCTAATTCTGATTGAAATGGGCTTTCAGCACAAAATTTCAATTTCTGATTGAAATGGGCTTTCAGCAGGCCCCAACATTTGCTTCTTGCTAATATGAGCTTTCAAAGATGCCCAAATATTCATACTGATGTGGACCTTCAAAATGCCCCACAAGGATAATTTCTGTATTAGGCATTCAAAATGCCCCAACATTCTAAACTGTAAGGCTTATTCTCAATGTTTGTTTGATTTGAATCTCATGATCCCCACGAAGTCCAATTTTGCTAATGCCCCATTGAGGGTACTCGTGGCTCTATTCGTGAAAATATCTGTTAATCTTGAATACTCTCATTATGGTGTCACTAAACAACAATGTTGTCATGTAACTTGAGGAATTCTCTTCATGTTGTCACAAACTTAAGAAGTGATTAATCATTCTAACGGAAATGTCTGAGATATTTGTCTCTTCTAAATGAGTGCCCATTTTTTGGATCTGGAGGGATCTAGTCGGACAGAGTGGTATAAATCGCTTGGTAATCCATTCCAGGTAGACACAATGACTTATTATCTTTCGGTCTTAAGAGACATGTTCCCCAAGGGTATCAGTGTCATGTCTCTTTTCTCTGGGATCGATAGTGCAGAGGTTGCCCTCTATCGGCTCGACATACCTTACCAAAAGAAATAAACATCATCGAGATGAACTCGAAGATTTTTGTTGGTGCATTTTCTTGTAATGGCTGCTACAGCGACCGCGTTTTCTTTTTCTCCAAGATACACACTGCCATGTCCCACTCTTCCCGAACCATAGAAATGTTTAGTTGATGATAAAACTGGTTATCTCTACTTTTGGAATCTTGTAACCAATGTTACTCAATATGAAAGGCCTATAAGTGTAGAATCTGTTCCAATGTCTTATTCTGTGCCTATAAGTTCTCAAATTCAAGTTCTGCAATCTTCTAAAGGACATAATGGGTATAATCCTGACAAAGAAAATGATCGGCATGGAAGAGGCAGCAATGATGTATCAAGACTTGAGCCAGTATCACAGTATAACCAGAGTGCAGGTAGTGGACTTGTTCATTCCCATAATACACCTAATGGGACTTATAGCTCTGTGATTGGAGGATCTTCTAGGGGAAATGGATTAGTGGCTGAGAAAAGTAATTTGTCTGGTGATGCTTATCGCCATCAATATAAGATAAGTGTCCCTTTTAAATAGGATAATCCTTCTTGGTGAGTTGCTAATAATGTCACAGGAGATCATTACAAGTTCAATTCTCCAGACTTTCTAGCTTCTTGGACCATTTGCTTTCAAGAATGCTTCATCATTCTGGCATTGTTTATTATTTTTCTACAATAGAGGTAGAATAGGCAACAATTTGCTTCAAGGACCTTCCTCATTTGAGACTGTCCTATTTGAAAATGTTTTTCCTCCTTTCTTTATCGAAGAATGAAAGAATTTTGTAAAATATTGCCTATTACAGGTTCATAATAGAATCAAATCATAAGCATGAATTAAAAGAATATCAAATACATTAATAGCTCTTTAATATTTGAGAAGTATAGTTCTTTGACAAGTATCAACATTTGGTTTGGTTTCAGGATGGCTTTCCTATTTTCTATGGTTACATCTATTTAAGATGTCACTTCTCTCTCTCTTTGTGAACTTTGTCACATACCTCACTTTCTTTAACTTGGCATATTTAACTAGATACCTACAAAATGACACAATCTAGCATAACGGTTACTAGACCTTCTAGAATACTTCCATTTCAATTCTCTGAAATCCTTGATAAAGCAGTGTGAAAACATCAATTTAATAACCAGATTTATGTGTGTATGTGTGTGAAATAGACTATAACATGTCTTTTTTTTTCAAAAACGTCTTTTGCCATTTTGGCTAGCTGAATTTAGCTTTATTAACATTAGTCTTCATTGGACTAATTAAAGGGTTCAACTCATCACAATGTCTTTGACTTGACAATCACAGTGGAGCAAACACCAAACTGCCAAATACCCGATCAAGGTCATGCTTTGAATATATGACTCTTTTTTAGGAGAACTTGTTATAGCCGCTATGTTTGGTAGAATTCAAAAAATCCCATTACCAAATTTCAATTTCCAAGCAATTGACTTTAGACTAGATTTGTCAAAGTTTCATCGTTGAACTTCATCAATAGAAAATCAATCTAGTCAGCTTTGCAATGTTACACAAGATGCCCCACATTGTACACCTTTATATGTAAATACCAAGCCTTTTTTTCTAATTCCTAACATTGGAGAAAGCTCTCTCATTTTTGTGGAAAGGGTAGTGTTTGGGTATATTTCTTCAGAGGTAAGGTCAAGGGTCCTTGTTTTTCTGGTTTTCAATCTTGATATTTTGTCAAAGATTATAACTCTAATCATTTAAAGAGTTTTTTAATCCAGTTGATATTCAAACAATTACAAGATTGCAAAATTGATTCAATGCTCATAACCTTAAAAGCAACACAAATTTATTTATTGCAAAAAAGGCGGGGAAAGAAACAAAAATTATGTGCAAACAAGATGCTGAAAATAGAAAGTACTACAGTGGTAGATAATACCTTCCACTTGTTTATTTAGCTTGCTCTATCATTTCTTGAATGTTGGGTGTGTACTTGGCCCAGGATTTTCATCCTTATTTGCCCCCCATTTCTTGATCATTTCTTGTGTCAAGACTCTATTGTCAACAAGCATCTCTATTTCTTTTAACAATAGCCTACAATTGCTCGTAGAATGCCCAAATACCCTAAGTGGAAATCACAAACATTACCTTGATCATAGCTATGAGCAGAAGGGTTTGGTGGTATTTTCATTGGTCTTGGAGTAATGTACTGACATTTAATCAAATGAGGGTACAAGTCTGAAATGGAAGTTTGGAATACCTCCAAACTATTTCTTGATCGCATGACTTTCTTTGGTCGATCCGAACAACTACTTGCTCTTTTTCTTTTGCAGTGGCAGGGATTCTGGATGCGACATTCATTCACATCATCAACTTTCGCTTTTTGATCCTTCGGGCTCTTGGATGTGACTTTTGAGTTTCCTTCGCTGATTACATTTTCAATTAATTCTCCATTTGTCATAAGATTCTCGAATTCCTTCATCGGATTTGTCAATATTAACTCAAAGAAAGGAGCGGAAAGGGAATCACGAAACATATGTGATATATCTTCTTCTAATATGGAAGGTTGAACTTGTGCTGCCATTTCTCTCCATCTTAAGGCATACTTCTAAAATCCTTCATTGGCTTTCATCTTTACTCCTTGAAGATCCATACGTGTTGGAGCTAAGCCTTTAACATACCGATATTGTCCCAAAAATGCATCAGCTAGATCAAACCATCTCTTAATCTGCACTTGGTTCAAATGATTGTACCATACTACTACTGGCCTAACGAGGCTATCATGGAAGGAGTGAATTAACAAATCATCAGAATTTAAATATCCTTCCATTTTTCTGCAAAACATTCTCAAGTGGATTAAGGGACAACTGGTGCCATCATATTTCTCAAAATCAAGCATTTTGAATTTATGGGGAATAACCAAATCTGGAACCAAGCTGAGCTCTCTTGCTTCTAATTCTTTGTGGGATGCATTAACACCTTTCATATTTCTGATCGCTCTATCCGCCCTCTTGAATCTTTTCTTATATTGTGAATAATTAATGAGACTATTCATTGGGTTCAATTGGGATGCCCCAGGGTATGTTATCTTTCTTGACTCATTAATCTGATAGCACTGTTGCTCTTTAGCAGTTAATTCTTTTTTATCAGATGTCATTCCCTGAATAATTTGATTCGATCTATCTTGTGGAGAATTCAATGTTTATTTCCTTGTATCTTGATATAACCCTGTCAATTATTTTGCCCACTGATCTTGTAATCCCTCACGAGATTGCTCCATTGTTTTTATGATGATGATACAGTAATATGAATGAATGATCTCGATTTTACTGTTATAAAACCTTTCATGAATTATTTACATGTTTTTATAACCAATGCATATAACAATACTTAAATAAAACTGTAATGTAAATGCGAAAATGTAAAAAATGGGAATGCAAACTGTGCAATATTACAACAAACATAAAAGTACGAATGCAAAATGAAAATGCAAAGATGCAAAATACAAATGCATGTATGAAAAAAAATGTTACTCAAGAGTGATCATCTTAAAATAACCTTCATTGAACACAAAAGTTTCGATACATCAAACAAAACTTTTACATGTAGGGGATATCTTTCACTCCCATCTTCTCTATTTCCCCTAAAAGCCAAATTAACTTCCACTCATGCTCAGGTGTGGAGTTGTCAATCTGCTTTAATTCTCTCATGAAACCAACTATATCGACCAGTTTATGAGCCACATGGTTTGCTTGAGCAGCAGCTTCCTTCATGATATTGTCTTTTTCCTTCATCTTCTGTGTCAATTCTCGGAGTTGTAAGCAATATTTCTTATTCTCCATTGTAAGAGAACTTTGTGTTCCAGAAGTTCTCATACAAGATCCCCATAATCATCTAAACATTTCTTCAATGTCTTGTTCTTGGCTCTAGTGGCTTTTAATTCAGTATCGTTCTCATGTTGATGAATCTGATATGATGCTTCCATGTTGGTCATAGCACTATTCAACATTTGATTTTTTGCTTGACATTCTCCAAATTCAATGACAGTTGTATTGTATATTTCTTCTACAATTCGTAAATCATGAGAAAACTTCTTGGCTTGTTCTTCATGTATCTTGCAGTTCTTTTTCAATTTGGTGACCCCTATTATCCACTCTTCTGAGGTGTTTCTTATACCAACATTTTTAAAGGCTTGACTGACCTTTTGGAAATCTTCATGCATGGTTTCCATTTTGGTGCTCAATTTATCATTTTCAATCTTTAAATGACATATTTGAGCCTCGAACCTCAACAAATCTTCTTCCTTTTGGACGCCCCTACTAATACTCTCACCTTTGAACACTTGTGGTATTAATCTAACATGACCTTCAGTTACCAAACTAAGTTGATCATTTATCATAAACTATAAGATTCCATGATCCAAAAGACATTGGACTCGATATTTGAAGGCAAGGCAATTCTCAATGGTATGTCCTTGAGCTCCGATATGATATTCACAATAAGCGTTGATGTAATACCAATTCAGATACGGAGGTTGTAACGGTTTCACATAATGAGGAGACGCTTCTCGTTCTTCAAGTAGATTCTTGTACAACTCCTCATATGATATAGGGATAGTATCGAAATAAGAACCACCTTTTGTCCTGGATTGAACTTGAGTTTCAGACATCGTGAGCAGACTAAACCTTGATGATTTCAGATTACATGATTTCTTCCCATTTCTGGGAGTTTTTACAGTTGTCACCATTTCCTGGGTATCTCCAGATAACTTGTGAATACAAATGATGACTGTCTGTAATTTCTCAAATTGGTTAGGATCAGAAGTCCATTGCATATATGAAATTGCAGGATTATATTCATTGAGATCTCTCTCTTTTTGTGCAGGAATATCTTTTCCTTTGGCCAAAACAGATATTCTAACCATCATCTTGGACATCTGCTCTCTTATTTCTTGTATCTCCTTTTGCTCTTCAACGTACATACGATCTTTGGGAGCATAGCTCTCATCTATCTTCGGAGTTCCCTCAGGAGGCCATTCCTTGGCTGCGTCATAGTTTGCTTGATCATAAAGTTTTTTATCCATTTATGAAAACTTTCCAATATGATGAACACTCTCTCGAATTAACACCTTCGGGTTATGCCATGATCATGTAATGCCAGCAAAAGAAATTAATGTAAACAAGTTAGAACAAAATAAAATGTATCTTCAAGAGAGATAAAAATAAGAAAAAAAATAAAATGGTTAGTACAATTAATGGAAAGAAAAGATTCTATCTATTATGGTATAAATCCTAACCTCATGCTTTCTAGTTCAATGCTTTTTTTGGGAAAAATTAACCTAACCGCATGATTTCTAGTTCGCATGTATTTATTCAGAGAAAAAAATAATAAATTAAATAAATTAAAAACTAGAGCTTATTTCTCCTTTGTGTACACCTACGGACAGGGTTTCAGCATTGTCTTAGATCAGGAGAATTTCGAAGGTTTATTATATGCAAGGTTTCAGTTCTAGGAGTAAAGGTACTCGAATTGTCCTTGTTGGTGCCCCTTTGGGCTGCCAAACCCTCAATCCTAGTCCATTATAGACTTAAGCGGATCGAGTTTAATTTGAGGGGAGACATTTCCCTATGCCTGACATGGAGAATAAATTCTCACGAAGACATAGAGTATATGGACCCCGAAAGCTACTTGCTAGGTCTGACATAGAGAATAAATTCTCACGAAGACGTCGCTTTCACTCCCACTTAAAAGGGTAAACAGCTCAAGTATAGAGCTTGAGTTATGCAATGCATGTGTTGTGTCTGAGGAGAAATTCTTAAACCTTTGAAAAAACAATACACAAAAATTGAATCCTAATAGCTAAAGATAAATCAAATAGTAATATACAATAGTATAAAAGAAATTAAAAGAAATCAAAAGAATCATAAATTAAATAAAATTGAATTTTTAATTTATTATAGAGACAATATATAATCGACATAGGTTTGACCAGGGTCCCCAGCAAAGTCGCCAAGCTGTCGTAACCGGTTTTCGTCCGGGCACGAATTTTCCTTGGCGGAAAAGTAATGTGAATAAATAAATGGTTTTTAATGAAATGTTTTGGAGTCAACATCAACCTTTTTGGGTTAGGTAGTTCGAATACCTAAAAATCATCTTTTAAAAGAGTTTTTAAGAAAAACCTATTTAAAAGAAAAACCGATATGTGTATAAAAAAAAATTCATTCTTTTTAGTAATAAAAAGAGATTTGTGGTCGGTTACGTTTGGGGAAGGATTAACACCTCCCGCAACGCCCAAAATTGGTACCCAATAATTATAAATTGTCTCTAATAATAGAATTTAAGAATTCAAATATAAATTTAATTTATGATCTTCTTATTTCAAATTCAATTGAATAATTCTAAAAAAAGATATATTAAAATAATTTATAAAACTAAATAAAATATATATTTATTTAAAAATATCAGAAAATGACATCTAGTTGCTTTAAGACAACTCATTTCTTTGATATTAAAAAATAATTAAATATTAGAAAATATGATAATTTAAATAAAATAAATTAAATATAATATTTTATTTATTTAAAAATATCAGAAAATGACATCTAGTTACTTTAAGACAACCCATTTCTTAAAAATAAATAAATATTATTATTTAATTAAATATATTTATATGAAATAAAATAATAATTAAATACGATATTTAAAATATTGAAACATATAGGGTAATAACAAAAAATTGCAATTAAATAGTGACCAAATTGAAAGAAATTTAAAATATAAGATTAAATTAAAAAGCAATAAAACTTATGGTCAAAAATGAAAAGAATTAAAATATCAGTGACTAAAATGTAAAATATCAAAATTAAAGCTTAAAATTCTAACTATTAAAAAAATAATTACTAATAGTGTAATTTATTCATAATTAATTAATTCATGTTAAAATATAAATTATAAAAATTATAAGGGACTAAATAGGTATTTACCCTAAATATATATAAATATTGATAATGACTAAATTATAAAGAAAATAAAACTGAAAGACCAAATTAAAACATACATAAATTGATTTCAGTGGCTAAAGTGGAAGTTTACAACCTTCGGGTAGCTGCGGGCATGATTTTCCCTTGAGGGAAAATATACAAACACCCATCCCCTAAAACGACGTCATTCAGGGAGGGTATTTAAACATAAAAATCGACCCCCTTGGGCCAAATTTCTTCATTTTCCTTTTTTATTCTCTCTCTAAAATAGAGAGATGCCAAAATGCTCTCCCTTCTCTCTAGGTTTCCTTCGCCGGAGGGAAACTGATCGCCGGCCGACAGCCATGCTTCAGCGCCGATCACCACCGCCGGTCACCGTCGATGGTGGCTGGAATTTCCTAAATTACCCTAGAATATAGATCTCGACCTCCTAAGGCCGAATATGACCTCTGTTTTCCTTAAAAAGCTCCTAATCGGAGTAAATCTACAATTTATACCTCCGGATTTCGAATGCTTCGGAGGCATGTGATGGTGCGTGGAGGCTCCGACGACGATGGTAAGTCTCTTCCTCTTCTCTCGATTATTTTTCGTCGTTGGTGTGTCTTTGTTGTTCTCTGTTTTCCTCGTGGTTGTTGGTCTCCGTTTGTGTTGTTTGCTTGCTGTCGTGGTATCTCTCGTTCTTGCCCTCTCCTTCTCTCTTTGTTGGTGGCCGACTTTTATAAGCCTCCATGAGGCTCTCATCGGACCGGGTATAAGAGGGGCTTTCGGTGAGTCACCGAACTATGGTGGTGACTCACCCTATAGCTGTAACGTGGGCAGCTATCTGGCATTCTGGAGGCTTCGTCGAGGCAGCTACCTTGTGGCATAGTCGGAGTGGAGCACCTGGTAGTGGAGCGTTGGTATGGCTAATTGGTCCACCTAAGGTGATAGTGGCGCTGAAAATAGGGTTTAAAAGCCCTAATAGAACCCCTAAATAGGTTTAAGGTTATTATTTAGGACAAGATCGAATTGGGCTTCTCGGATCTGGGCCTTCAGGTTTGTAAATGATTGGGCATGTAATATGTAATTATTTATAATTTAATAATAATAATAAAATATTAATATTAATATTAATAATAATGATAATAATAGTAATAATAATAATATTATAATAATAATATAATAATAATTTTAAAATGGAAAATTAGTGTCTACGCATACCTTTCAACTCATACTCACAATGCAGAAGCATATGATCTCATGAATTGTGGGTAGGCTGTAATGCATTCCAAGATAAATCTAAAAGTTGAAATGATTAAATCAATGAATGGTGTGTTAATTCTCCTCAAAATAAATTCACTTATTAAATTAAAATTAATAAATAGAGAATCAACATACCATTATCAATCTTGTCAAGCTCTTGAATTTGTTCTTTAAACTTCTTGATCTCCTCTTCGGTTGATGAATTTTTAATATAATCTTGAGTACACACAAGAGCTTGTGCCATTTTATGAGTTAAAGAACTCTTAAATTGATCAAGCACACGTCCACCGGTACTAAATACAGACTCTGAAGCGACTGTAGAAAGCGGTATAGCTAATACATCTTTGGCCACATTTGACAGAATTGGAAATCTAGGGCTATTGACTTTCCACCATGGCAAGATATCAAATTCATCATCATAATTCTCAACAGCCTCCCCTACATATTTATCTAATTCAGATGTTTGATCCTCGCCACCAGTTTCAATCACACGTCTTTTATACAAATCTTTTATGCGTCTTTTCACTTTTTGTTATGGTTCACTTAAAGAAATTCTCACATTTAAATGACTGCCATCACTAGAGACTCGAGGCTTATACTCATCATATAATTCATTCAAAGTCTCTTTCAGCTTTTGCAACAATTCAAAACTTTTTTCCAAATCATACATGTCACTAAGTGCAAATTCAAGATAACTTAGGTGGTGTTTGTTTTTGCAGAGGTAAAAGGTCTGCAGTCTGCGAACCACATCTGCAGACATCTACAACAGAAGAGGTGGACCAAAAGTTTGCAGTCTGCAAGAAGAAGACTGTTTGTTTTTTAACGTCTGCAGACTGCTAAAATAAACTGAAATATAAATAAACTGATTTTTTAAACTTAAAAGAGTTTTGCAATACTGAGATTTAAATAATTTTAGTTTTACAATACAGAAATTTAAATAATTCATACAACTACAATAATAATTTTTTTAGAAAAACAAACACCACCTTATTAATTCTATTATAAGTCTCACACAATGTTTTTAAAACCGGACCGGACATTGAACCGGTGAAGGTACTGGTTTACTGGTTAACTGGTTCAACCGGGTTCAACCGCGGTTGAACCGGATTTTATATAAAATAATATTTTTTTTAATTTACATAATATTCAAAGCAATATTAATATATATGTAACACTTTTTTAAGTTTACAATATTAAAAGGTATAAAAATATCACAAGTCATAACATATATAAATTAAAAATCATAAAATCAAGTGAAACAAAATGATTCAAATCAACTACAACATAATATTTAAGGTAAAACATATTAAATAATAAATATAATTATATAACTATAATCAAAAAATAAAATTGGGGCTTAAAAAAATCATAACAAATGATGTCATTTGGTTTAATTTTTTTAAAAAAAAACAATCTCATATGGCTAAGAAACATATAAGAGCATCCCAAAAGTTTAAAGAGTAAAAATATGAGAACAAAACAATCCCACATGGCTAAGAAACATAGAAGAGCATCCCAACTTACTTCTATAAATAATAGAGGTAATTTGACATTCAAAATCATGGAGCCTTTTGGTGAGCACGGAGCGAACTATTCTTTCACTTCAATTGAGCTCAAATTTTAGGCTTCAATCGAACTTCTATTTTTTTTTTGAGTTCGAGCCTTTTCGAGTTCAAGTTTTAATATTATATTTCGAGTTCGAGTTGAACTTGATAATTTTTAGCTCGTGATTTTTTGAGTCGAGTTGAGCTTACTTTTAAAGTTTTCGAATTCGAGTCGAGCTCAACAATACTCGAATTTGACTTAGCTCGTTGAACAAACGACGTTGTTTGGTTTAATTTTTTTTAAAAGAAAAAAAGTGAACCGTTGGTTCAAACCGGGGTGAACCGGCGTTCAAATCGGTTTTACCGGTTTTCAGCCGGTTCACCCCGATTTTACCGGTTTTCAGCCGGTTCATTGCCAGCCCGGTTTTGTGAGGTAATCGAACCGGACAAGCCACCAGTTCACAGTTCAACCGGCCGGTCCGGTCCGGTTTTGATAACCATGGTCTCACATAATCACATGTATTATTAGTTTTATAAGTTTTATAGAATAAATTTATAAATGATCATTAAATTATATGATTTTTTTTAAATATGCAATTATGTAATACTTTTAATTTTTTAAATATATATTCATAATTTGTTTTTATAATTATATGATATTTTTAGAAAATATTTTTTAATTTATCAAATTATTTTATGATTATTTTTTATTTAATTGTGATTATATTTTAAAATTTTAAAAACATAATTTATAATTTTTTATATTTTAAAATCTTAATTATCAAACAATGAAATCATTTTTTATTAAGCAATGCGGTTTAAATACTTACATTTTGTATAAAAAGTTTAAATATAATTTAAAAATAACAAATCCAAAAAATATTATATTTAAACTTAAATCAAAATAATTAAAATAAATATAAAATTTAATAATATATAAAATAATTTATATGATATAAAATTAAATATCTATAATATAATATTAAAAAATTAATATTTAATTTATTTATAAAACTAATATTAAAATTAATATCTATAATATAATATGAAAAAAATTAAAATTTAATTTATTTAAAATATTAATTTTAAAATTAAAATCAAATATGATATAAAATTAAATATAAAACCTCTTTGAAGAGGTTAGAAGACGTCTGCAGACATAAGACCACGTCTGCGCCACACAGACCACGCGCAGACGTTAGAAGAGCTTCTGTCTTCTAAAAAACAAACGGTCTGCGAAGCTCAATGTCTGCTCAATGTTTGTGTGTGGTCTGTGCGACGCAGACATAAGAGCTTTGCAGACCTTTCACAGTAAAAACAAACACCACCTTAATTTCTGCCTAGGATCTAAAACACATCCAACAAAAACAAACATATTCATCTTCTCAATATCACCCCAATATTTTTCATAATTATCTTTCATCCTCATGGCCATAACACTAAATTCAACATCAACACTTAATTGAGCATCCCTTAAAAGTATACAGATTTCAGTATGTTCATCAAAATAATTGTTAGATGTCACATATGAAGTACCTAAAACTCGCAAAGTGACTTCATAAAAATGTTCCAAGCAATCCCTCAAGTTTCTAACAGAAGTCCAATCATTTATAGTTTGTAACACCCCCAACCCGTACCCGACCCGGATACGAGTATAAGGTGTCACATTGACTTTACAAAAGTTTGACCAGGACAATGTAAAATCGATCAGAGCATTTGTAACTAACACATTTCTTACATGCCAACACACTATATACAACTAAAATACATACTTTATCAGTTACTTCTGATATGATCTTCTAGTAGTGATGTTGTCCTTGCCACTCATATTTTGGATCTTCTTGTTTCTTGGTACCTACATGTAAATCACTTACACGCTAAGTCACAGACTTAGTGAGGCATAAATAAACACATAATAATAATATCATGAACATGTACTACTATCAATCCATTATAACATTGCAATGCATATGTAAATACCACACTATGACATATATAAGTATGATATGCACGAATGAACTTTCACTTCTTATAATAACTTTCATTTAATTTATATTTAGATGACCATGTACATTATTGAGAACAGGAGGTACGTGAGTACACTGAGGTTGTGCACGAATGTTGTCACCACAGCTCGAATAAATTCCCATTAAGGGCACTAAATATTTGTCCCGAAGGACCACTGTTAATCCCTCGACTCTTGGCAAGCAAATTATACCTACAACTCTCATATTAAATAACATGGGCTTAAAGACATTTCTCATTTTTATATCTCTTTTATCACTGTCCATGTAAACACATAAGTCACTTCATATGCACACATATGATCACTTCTATTATTTCAAATACCTGGATTGGTTCTCTTATAATGTCATTCATTCATATAATATCATGTTAAAGCATGGATGAATTATGCATGAAATCACTATAACATTAATATACATATATATATGCATGTACATGAATATAAAATCATAAATTCAACTATAAGAGATAGACTTATCACAAGTCTTATCTCCATACAATTCTACCTAGGGTATGCGCTCACCTTAGCCTTGCTTGCTTTTCCGAAACGGGATTACGTTCTATATCTACATAATAATAATACATTGATACATATCAGTATTCTAATTGGCATAATTTAATCTTTCATTTCTTAAGCTAAAGGAAAGGTAATTTCATGGCTTATTTAAAGTAGGTATCGATACCCTTTATAGGGTATCAATACATCCCTTAACTGAGGCATCGATACCCTCAGATATCGATACCCTTATTGCATTCTGTAAAATTTTCACTCAAAGATGGTATCGATACCTTCCTTAAGGTATCAGTACCCCTTCATTTATCCCATCTTTAACCTCAATATCCTCTCCTCTTTATGAAATTTAAGAATCATACTCAAATTTCAACATGTTCTAAATTCAATTCTAGCACTTCTTATGTCTTATCTAGATTGATGACAAGTCAAATTTGGTCTAGAAATCTAATTACTATCTTTCTACCAAAATTTCACTTATTAACTTCCTTTCTTCAATCCTTCATATACCATCTATCTTGTTGTTTTAAGACAAATTAAGCTTTCCTTAAGCTTAATTATCATATAATGATCAAAACCAAACTTAAATTTCAGCTAATAAGCAACTAATAAGAATTCTTACCTTTACCTTGGGCTCACATGCATGAAGAAGAAAAGATGAGAAGAGAAGTCTGGAAGCTTGGTTTTTTGCTTCCTCTCATCCACGTGGCCTTAATATAACCATAATAAAAAAATTAATTATTCATTGCCAATAACCATTTTGTCCTTCAATTCATCATTCTTTATAATTTGATCATATACAACATTTCCCCATATAAGTCCTTAGCTATTAAATTATTATACTTTAATCACCAAATTTTGAAATTTTATAATTTAGTCACTAACACGGTATTGAGGATGTTACATAGTTGGCTAGCCCTCTCCTAACTCAAGTTCAGCCCTAAAATTTGAATCTTGCTCCTCAAATCTCTCAAAAGCTCTCTCAAATTTTTCAACAGTGTCTAACATTAAATAGGTAGAGTTCTACCTAGTACAAACATCAAGACATAACACTTTTTTCTCTCAATTTTTCCATCTCAACACACTCCATGAACTTTTTTAATCTAGCTGGAGATTGTCTCACATATTTCACAACCCCCTAACACGTGCAACAGATTTGTTCATTTCCTTTAAACCTTCAACAACAATCAAATTCACAATATGTGCAATAAATCTTATATAAATATATTTACCATTTGCAATACAACCCCCTCGATGACTAAATCTCTTTCTTAAATAACCAATAACAACATCATTCGAAGTTACATTGTCAATGATAACAGTAAACAACTTATCAATCCCCCAATATAATAAGCATTTCTCAATCATTAGCCCAATTGCATCTCCCTTATGACTAGAAATTGGATAAAAACTTATGATTTTCTTATTCAATTTCTAATCGTTATCAATAAAGTGCACAGTAAGACACATATAATTAATTTTTTACATAGAGGTCAATGTATCAGTAGTTAAACAAACACTAGAACATGAACTTCTTAAATACTGTTTCAACTTACTCCTTTCATCCAAGTACAACTGATAAATATCTCTAGTTATAGTCAATCTTGAAGGAATACAAAACTTGGGGAATGCTACAAACATAAATTTTCTAAATCTTTCACTCTCAACAAACTTAAAGGCAATTCATCAGTCACAATCATTTGACCTAAAACTTTTTTAATTGTTTCTTGATCAAATTTCCAAGTCGTGAGATGTCATACTTCCCCTCGAAGATCCTTACTAGGTAACACTAAATTGCCTTGATTAGTGTCAATGTTGTTAGGATTTTTCTTACAATGTTTTATGTGATATATTAATGACCCAGTTTCATTTTTTCCCATCACAACAAAATTCTTTCTCACAATGATTGCATCTACCCTTACTTTCACCCTCACTATTAAAAAATTAGTAAAAATGAGACAATACTTCTGACCTTAAAGTAATAGCTTTTCGTTTACTTGCAGTCCCTCTTGTGCTGTTGATTTGACTTGAAGCTTCAGTCGTTGAAATTGTAGAATTTGATAAAGGGGTGAAACATTGCTCTCAACAGATGCTACCATATTGAACATCTACAGCAAAATAGATAAGGTATCATGTCATTTCTCACTTCAAGAATTCTATTATATCACATACTAGACAGTTTTAAGCAACTTAGTTACTGTAATTTCACAAACATGTTAAAATTACTCTTTGAACATAAGATTTTAGTACTGACATCATTTGCTTCGAATGTTATCTGAAATAAAGAAGTGTAGCAAGAATCCCATGCTAGTACAAAGTTCCACTGGAGCTTAAGGGAAATTTTACAAGCTATCACTACACTATACATGTAGTGCATGCTTGAAATTAACATGCAAAGTGTTCGAGAATGTGACAACTTTGAAATACTGTAAATATTCCATGTCTAACTTCCAGTAGATTACGTAGATTATTTAAGTTAGAAGTTGTAAGTCCGAAGTGACACATGAGTGGAAATTGCAACCACATGACACACCCCAAAAATATCTTTATTTGGCTAGTAGACATTATTTTTAGTCTAAAGAATAACAATATTATGGCAAGTAGACAATATTGCATATGCTAACATGACATGTGTCATGTTTGAAGTGAATGACATCATTTGCATGTGTTAAGATCCTACAACTTCAAAAGTTAGGATACTCCTTTTTTATTGCCAATAAGTATTAGAATGAATGTTTCTTAGAAATAATTCAAGAGCTGATGCAAGCGGTAAAAATACTCAAGACAACTAAAGCTACAATCAAGTTAGAACAGCTTAAATCTAGCTAAGAAATATAAATCTAAATTAAGTTGTTTGACTGAACAAGGTATCAGTGGATAATTTTCCTCAATTCTCATGCAAAATTCACCTTTGAACTTGTGTAATTAGTCCAAGCCAAACCTAAATGACCAATGGATTTTTCTCTTAATGTTTAAGGGAAACAAAGCACAGAACAAAGTCCTGTTAGTCAACGTTAATAAAGTGTTCTCTCATTGTTTTCCTATTTATCATTTCTAGATCTCATGTCAATGGCTCCATTTGACCTGCACACAAGGAATAAATTCAGTTTAACACATCAATTTGGTAAGGTAACTGTAACACCCCCAACCCGTATCTGACCCGGATACAAGTTCGAGGTATCACATTGACATTTCAGATCATTTACTTATATAAAATAGAGAATAAATTAAGACTTAATTTAAATAAACTGAATAATTTACATACATTAAATCAAAAAGTTTACAAAAGTTGATCAGAGCATATACAATTTAAACTTTTAGGTACATGACAACACTATTTACTATCACAAAAGAACCTACTGTTAAATTGCTTCTGATATGATCTCTGATGATGTTATGATGTCTCTGCTGCCTATCCTTGCTTTTCAGACTTCCTGGATCCTACGTGTGAAACACTCATACGCTAAGTCACAGACATAGTGAGACATGTATGCATAACTGAACTAATAAAACATGTAGTTATATACTTTCATAACACATATTTACATACTTTCATATCATACAATCATATACTTTCATCTCTTACCTGAATCATCATATCTCACACAACTAAAACATATATGATCATGCATTTAACAAATAATAACATATCACCTCATAAACTGTTAATTCTTTTTATATCTTTTATTAGCCTATGATACATTATTGAGATCTAAAGATATGTGAGTGCATTGAGGTTGTGCACAAATGCTGTCACCACAACTCGTATAATTCGCACTGAGTGCCATATAAAATTATCCCGAAGGACCTCGTAGAATTGTCCCGAAGGACCACATATATGTTCCAAATGACCAAATATATGTCCTAAAGGACCGCACATATGTTCCAAAGGATCACATATATGTCCTGAAGGACTGGGTAGAACCCTTGACTCATGGCATGCCAACTATACCCTAGCTCTCACAACACATAACATGTTCATTATCATTTATATTTGTCACATAATCATATAGTCATACAAATCATCATATTATTTATATCATTTCACATGTAGTTACACGGGTCAAGTCTCATAGCATATATCACATGTGATATTGTAACCCCCTCAGACCGATGCGGGTAACTCGATCCGATCTGGAGTGCCACATTAGGGCCACCGGAGTGACCCACTGTAAAAATCTCAGAAAATTTAAAACTTTTATTAAAACATGTAACTCATAAAATCATTTATGAATACAAAACAAAATTTATCAGTATTTAGAAATAAAAAGATTTTCAGACTCGTATATAAAACAAAATACAATTACATGCCTCCTAATCTCATGTATCATACTCTGCAAACAACGCCGGAAGAACTCCCTTACTGAAGTCGATAACTGCACTGGTACAATCATTTTAACCTACAATGGTGAGTAATAGAGCGAGCTTTGGAAAGCTCAGTAATACATAACTATCAGATGAAGCTAAAGAACGTGTAGGTATAGATAAACATATATTTCCTTATTGGTTCAGATGTCTACAGATTTTTAGGTTGAGCTGAGGTCCCACTGATATCTCAGGTAGTAACAGATAGTATTCAGTTCAGATGAAAATATTTCAGATATCTAGGTTCAGGAGATCAGAATAGGTTATCTAGTGTGTTCCCGCAAAACCATTAAAAAGATACATATCTTTAAAAATATATTTTTAAAAACATAACACTACCCCCATCCTTTCACAATATGTTTGTATAGGTTCCCCAGAACCATATACCCAACCCACACAACCTATAAGGCCCTGATCACAAAGACGAGGAACCTACAGAAATACTTAATTCAATAATACCCCCCAATTAAAATATTTTTCCATCAGTAAACAGAGATATCAAAAATCAAAACAGAATTCAGATCAGACATCAGAACAGAATCCAGATCAGAAATCAGATCATAATTCAGATAAGAAATCAGAACAAAATTCAAATCGTAAATCAGATAAAACATTCATGTAATTAGGTAACACACTAGTGTTTACAAATATTATTCCAAGATACTGGATAATTTTATCGGTCAGAGAAACACATATCTTCAGTTTACCGATAGAATGTCGAAAGTTAGAATCACTATTATAAGAGTTTGTTAACTGATGAAATCATCAGTAATTCAGAATGTGTTTTATCAGGATCATATCTTATTCAGACATTTATCGGAAGCTCTACGTAATCAGAAGGGTATTCAGAATCCTTTACATATGAGTTACTTGTGTTTTCAGATATTCCTAGAGTGATTTGAGCTGATAAGGAAGAATAAAAATTCAGGACCTTTACAATCTATGTCGATTGATCGGATTATCGAACAACTCTTAGATGAATAGTTCCCACAACTAATGCTTATCGACTGGTCAATTCATTGTCCTTCCAGGGTATTTACTCTTTAATACAAAAAATTCTTATACATAGATCATCTTCGGAATCATCACTGAATAGATCTTAAGGAAACTGGCAGATATTCTAATGCTCTTTATTTCATTTTCACGCCTCCACGATATCATGAAATACTGACGTGCTTGATTTGTAGTTCATGACCCATAAAAATATTTCATCACGTATGATCATTAACGTTTCCAGACTCATCCAAATCACTTATTTAATCCTCAGTCATTGAGGTTACTTATTTCATTGAACAATCAAGTATATCCTGGTTAAGTCAGAGTTTTCTAGAGTAATTCGGACGTTTTCTAAATTTTGGATACATATTGTACTTCCATTCAGTCTAATTCAATTCAATCTTCGTGGTTGATTTATCGAACGAATATTCACTTCTTAGTAACGAATGCAATCTAGAGTTGAGCTGAGCTGAGTACTTCCAAAATTATCATCGAGCCAAACTTGAGAAGACAAACGTGCATTCAACTGATATCCATGTCGTTCAGATACTGACATATCATTAGGGTTGATCGACTCACTTAAGTAGTGTTCCAAAACTTTTAAGGGTAGTGCAACACCAATGTTTAGTTGGATTCCTTAATTAATCCAATGCTTTTTCTAGGCCATAAGGATATTTTGGTCATTTTATTACTCAATTTTATTCCATTAATTTCAGAGCTCGGGAATATCCAATCATTCACGAGTTTGGTGATATTCTTGGTCATTTCTATTCCAGGGGTATTTTGGTCATTTCACAGATCCAGTGTATTACAATCATTTCACAGATCGAGTGTATTAATCATTTCCTTTCGTCCGATCTTATTATTTAATTCAAACGTGTCATGTTTTCCAGACCTTTCGAACAATTCTGACAAAAGAGCACCCTCAATAATTTATTCTTATCTCAGAGATTTTCAGGTCAATTGCCTTCTAAGAAGTTACAAACAGATTATCAGGAATTTTCCATACAAAGACAAGATCTTAACAATTAAATCTGTAATTGATCGGGTTAAGTATGAAATCTTAGGGTGTTTTCTCATTTAGGGTCAACTCGGACTATTTTTACCTCTCAAGGTCATTTTCGTAATTTCGTAACCAAATAATTTCGGTATTAACTCTTAACGAAAATAATTATAATATTGAGATCTTATGGTTAATTTCTTTCCCGAACATTCTCTGATCTTGAAATGATTCCTTAACAGACTCCTAGAATCTTGCCCAAACCCTCTTGGGGTTAAAAACCAGTTATCCAAAATTTCTAAGCAAAACTAGCATTTCATATGCACATCAGTAGTTTCATCAGATCAATATGTCTTTAAAAATTCTTTATCCAACTTCCATGGTCAAATCGTGTCCTTTTACAACATAAGGGTAATTTCGTAATTTTGCCCTACCAGAATATTATCATAATTTCTCATCCAAGTACCTTTAACATTTAACATTTGATGAAATAAATTATAAGTTACATATCCAAGCTAATTTCTTTATCACTGATCACAGAACTCGTAATTTAATTCTCAAAATCCTTCAATTTCTTATATCAGTCATCCGAGCCGTATTCATTTACCGAATTTTTACTGCATCTATATTGATTGTATGAATTTATTAAAACCCCAAAATTGACCAAACATGTTCAATCATGCATTTGCCAATATCAACATGTTCCACAAAGCATGAAAAGGTAGTAAAGTATTATCTCGATTTCTGTGCAATACTGATCGACCATTAATTTCCATTCGAACATCCTCGATCCTTAATTCAACTTCCAATAATTCCTCAAATACATAACAATATAATTTTCATCAAAAAATGACCCCAAAAACGAATCGAATCGGATGATAAATCAGTGAAAACAACATGATCGAAACGGTTAACGCTGGTCAATGGGTCAGGTCGGTCAGTCGGGTCGGACCGATCAAACCAGATTTTTTTTTCAACCCACATGCGCACCATACCTTCCCCACGCATAGGGGCGGCGCGTGGGGCGTCCAAAAATTCCCGAACAAATTACTAAAAATTATTTTAAGGCATTTTGAGACACTTATCATGCTCGGTTCACAATTTTGAACGGCGGAGAGCTCGATTTCGAAACATCAAAAACTTTAACTTTCTCACCCCTCCACGCATCGGCGACGACGGAGACACGGAGATCACCGGTGAACTCGAAATGATGCAAGGAACATAATGGTGTGGGAGGTGTTGAAAACGGGTGGCCAGATCGACATGAATCAACGGAAAACAAACGAAAATTGAGTTAAAATCGACGATACTTCCGATTAAAATTAACGATGAACGACGCCGATTCACGACGAGAGGCTTGAGGGGATTTGTTCATCGGTTTGTCGAACGGAGGCCGGACGGCGAGTAGATCGGAGATCAAAGTCGTTGACCGGGGAGAGGAAAAATGAGATTTTTTCTGCAAAAATACACAAGGAAATAGACTTATAATTGTCTCAAAAATAAAAATGGTTAAACTATGAGTTTAGCCACTAAATTTCCTACACTTTATAAAACGGTCTGCCAACTTTAAAATTTTTCAATTTAATCCTCAATTTTCTTCCCAAAATACCAATTAAATCCACCACTTTATAATTCTAAAATTTAGCCCCTAAATTGGGGTGTAACAAATATAATCACTTATCTCGTATCATATAACTTACGTCACATAGTCATATAATCTCTTAGCTTTTTATCACATATTTCATGTAACATTCTCATATGATCACTTATATCATTGTCTTATAACACATATCACATAAGTTCATGTCACATATCATGTAATGCAAATCATACATATTCACACAATACAATTCATAATCATGCTTCAACTCATGCAATCATGTATTCAAAATATCGGAAGCAGACTTGTCACAAGTCTAATTTTCATATATCAATACATTTATTTTAAAAGTATTCACTCACCTTGGCCTCACTAGTCAACACCAATCACTTATCTCTCTCTCAGTAAATCTTACTTCGTCGACTTGTCTGGACTTTGCTTTTGCTTGAAATCTACACGAATATACAATCTATATAAATATCGGAATTCGAATTACTCTAAAAGATTTTTACTAATGTCAATTAAACAAAACACTAAATTCTAAATTCCAACATGAGCAGTATCAGTACTACAAGTACAATACTGATACCCTATGCTTATAGTATCGATACCATCCCACGGTATCGGTACCTATTCTTGATTCTAGAATCTCATTCTAAAAATGGTATCGATACTTCTACATTGGTATCGATACCCATGGTACCGATACTACCACTTCGGTATCGATACCCCATGAAGAATTTGCCAACTTTTGCCTTATAGTATCGATATTGTTCATGCAGTATCGATACCCTACACATAATTTTCACCGATTATTGCCTTGTAGTATCGGTACTGCTCATCCAATATCGATACCACTAACCCAGAATATACTCCTTCAACCTGAAAATTACCCATACTTCTCCTAAATTCCACTTTTATAACTCATTTCATGCCATAAAACTCAACTATACTCACTTAAATCATCTTTGATCACTATAACACATCAGCATCTTCAATATCTCATCATAACTCTTGAAACTAAGAATTTTACTAAATTTTCAACATGTTCTAAACTCATTTCTAATACTTTAGAATTCTTATTCCAACTTATGACAAGTCAAATTTATGCCCAAATTCACTTACTATCTCTTTCTCACCATTTTCACTTAGAAATCTCTTATATTCAATCCTTCATAACTTTCTATTCTTTTAGTTTCTACATCCTTTAGGTTTCCATAATCTATCCTAATGCTCCAACAATAAAAATCATTCATAACTTTCAAGAAATAACCAACTAAGATAAAAATTCACCTTAGCTATGGATGAGCATTGAGAGGAGGAAGAAGAATGAAGAGTGGTCTAGATTTCTCTGATATTTTCCTTTCTCTCTTCCACGTGTTATATAAAATAACCATAAAGGGGATTTTAATTATTTTTCTGATATAATGACCAATATGCCCTTCTAACTTCCTTTCTTTGCTACTCACTCCTACACAACAATTTTTCAGATAAAGCTCTAACTTTTCAATTTTTCTAAATTAAACATGAATTTCAAAATCTTACAATTTAGTTACTAACCTGGTTTTTGGGATGTTACAGGAACCATGGCTCTGGATTGGGGAGGGTTCTACTTCTAACTCTAAGTAGCCATCATCAGATTTAGATGGTAGTTTAACACATCGATTTGGTAAGGGAACCATGGCTCTGGATTGGGGAGGGTTCTACTTCTAACTCTAAGTAGTCGTCATCAGATTTAACTGGTAGTTTAACATAATAACTATACCCAAAGACAAAAAAAAAGTATTAAATGCATATAAACAAAACCAACCAAGAAAACAAAAACAAAGAGATTTAACTTTTAGTTCTAATTTCTAAACATAGCTATCGAGATCCAAAAGTATTCAAAGAACAAAGCCTTCACTGTAAAATGAAATCATAATTTTATTTTAAGGTGTGGACTCTGAATCTTGTGGATTAAATTAAAAATATTAACGCTAATTGTAGACAATATACAAAGCTAAAAGACTCTAACCAAACCTCTATTAGAAAAAAAAAATCAACACACTAAAGCTATCCAAAGAGCGAAAAGCTGAGAAATATAGAAATACCAGAGTTTGTTTAATGAGGAAAATATTAACAAATTTGGATCTGAATAAAACAACAAGATGACTACATAAAGCTATGCTGAGAGAAGAAAAGCCAATCGACAGGGTTAATCGGCTTGTTAACTAAAAATGCGTAAGATTGAGAGGTTCACTGAGATGAGATTGAAAGGTTTAGGTTTCACCGTTTCAGCCCTAGCCCGTAGGCATTTTGCATTTAGTTTTGAGATTATTTTAATTAATTAATATTGATTTGGGTTTAAAATGAGTTTTAAATAGATTGGGTCGGCTGAGTCTCTTAATATAATATTTAATGGTTAATTCGGTTAATTAACCAATTTCAAACCAAATTAACAGTTAACCGAATTTCAAAAAAAATCATTAACCGTTCTCCGACCGAATTAATCCTACTGAATTAACCAAACTAATTCGGTTAAAACCGAATTTTGAACACCTCTAGTGTTATACACAATATATCTACTTGTTTGCTTAATATGTTGTGTTCTCATTATAGTACAGCTCCTCACTGTACTGTATAATCTGTATGGTGTGATATTAATATTCGTTTCATGAAAATAACATTTCCAATGGCTCATATATTTTATTTTCTTAGAATTGCCACATGGCTAACAGTTTAGGACCTTTGCTCCAATATATATAGAGAGAGATATGAAGAAAATATTTAAATTATCTCTAAATTATTTTTAATTAAAATAAATCTTTAAATTGTTATTCATAACCATTTTAAGTCTTATTATCTTTTTAGTTAGAAAAATGTCTTTTGTTAATATGTCATGTATTTATTTAAAGCAAAAAAGAGATATAATTAGCAAAATTAGACAGATAATGCAAACGGAATAATTAATTAAAAATAAGGTACCTTTAAATTTATTTTAAAATTTAAATCATTTGCTACAGTTTTTGTAGAACTAGTCACGTTTGCGTGATGAATTTTATAAAATATATTAAAAATTAGAACTTGTCATGTCTTGTTACGAGTTTTAATTTTTTAATATATTTTATGGAACTCGTCACATCCACGTGACGAGTTTTATGTATACTGTAGCAAATGACCTAGATCCCAAAATAATTTTCAACCACCCTTGTTTTTCAAAAAAAAAAAATCTACCTATATTATTTCTCTAATTTTAGCGATGTAATTGTTATAATTATAGTCTAAAGATTTATTTTGATAAAAAAAATTTGGAGACTTAAATTTAAGGATATTTTTATAATTTAACCCATATATATAATCAATATAATTCTTTAGATAATATGATTAATGAGATGTTTGGGAAAATTATTTTCTCGACTAGAGTGGAATGAATAGTGTAGTGAAAAGATGATTAAATCACTTTACGTTTTTGAGAAGACATCTAGAAGACATGATTTTTTTTTTGACATTGTCTTCCAAACATCTACTCAAAGACGTCAAGTAATTCAATTGTTTTTTTCTTTCTACATTGTTCATTCTAGCGGTGAGCAAAACTCGACTCGATTTGAAAAGTTAATTTTTTTTAAAATTTTGAGTTATTCGAGTCAAGTTATTCAAATCAACTCGAATTATCAATTCGATTTTTGAGTTCTAGTCCAGTTGAAATTTTAAAATTTTGAGTAACTCAAAAAATAAAAAATTTGGATGTGTATTTTGACAGATTTGCGATTTGGTCCTTGATTTCTATTCCTTCAATTCCTTTTTAATTTTAAGTCAAATTTTTACCAAATTTGAACCACATGCTCCTAAACCATCATAGAATACATATATACTTTCAATTCCACTTTTGATATCAAATTTTCTATTTTTTTAATTTAGTCCTCAATTTTGTATAATTTTCGTATTTCTCCAATTAATCTTTCATTTTAAGTACGTTTTTTACTAAATTTAAACCACATGTTCCCATACCACTATAGAATAAATATGTAACTCCAATTCTTAGTTTTTACTAAAAATAGGATCTCTTGTTTTAATTTAGTCCTTTAACTTTGTATTTTACTCAATTTAGTCTTTTGACTACAATTATTTACAAAGTCTTTCTTTACATCAATTCTTTGACTCCTTTATACTCTCATTAATCTTTTATCCTCAAAAGACCTTCTTTGAAATATAATGTTGTAAATATATTTTTATAATTTTAGATTGTATGTTATATATATTAAGGGTCCTTTTGTTTCACGTAAAACATTTTCCGAAAAACGTTTTTCTCACTTTTCAGTGTTTAGTTGGAGGAAAACAGATTGGTCAATGTAAATCATTTTCCTGGTCAACATAATTTCCTATGCATTTTCTGGAAAATGACTTGCGGTTTAATTTTCCGTAAGTCATTTTTCAAACTTTTCACTTCAAAGCATAAATACTCAAAATAATAATATTTTATAAATTAAATATTAATATGATATTTTAGTATATTTTAATAAAATTATTAATTATTAACATATTTAAAATATATATTTATTAATATTTTTAATAATATAATATAATAATAATATTATTACAATAATATACTCAATTATATTATAATAATATATGATACTATTATATTCTCATTTTAATAATATATAATAAATTATTAATAAAAGTTATATTATTTATTAATTTCTTAAAAATAATATTTTTGAATTATTAATAGTGAATACTTTTATTTGTGTATTTAATATTAATATAATAGTCTAATAATATTATAAAAATTCCTTAAAATATATTTATTAATAATTTTAAAATATAATATAATATTTTTATAGATATTCAATATAATTTATCATATTTTTATTTTAATAGAATACACTAGAGTTAATGTTTTTATTCATAAAATTATAGAAATAATATTTTAATAATAATATTGACATAAATAGTATTAAATATTATTCTAATATTTTTAAAATAATAATATTAAGTTTATATAATAAATAATATTATTTATTATATTTTATATTTGCAATAAATAATTTCTAAAAAAATTATCAACTAGTGAAAAATGGTTTACACAACATCTTCCAAACACCATAAAACATTTTCTAGAAAATGTTTTCCAAAAGATGTAATTCATTTTACGGAAAACATTTTCTGAAAAATATTTTCAGTAAAACAAACGGACCCTAAATAACATTGTAATGTAAAAAGAATATGAAAAAAATATATATCTTATTTCATTAGAGAAAATTGAAAAATTAAAATAAATCCGTACTATAATACTATAAATAATTACAATTAAATTTGTTTGGAAACTCGAACAACTCGACTAGAAATTCTTAAACTCGACTCGACTCGAAAGATTTTAAAGTTAAGTTCGAGTTATAAAATACAACTCGTCAACTTGAATAACTCAAAATTTTTCGACTAGACTCAATTGACTCGATCGAAAGCTCACCCCTAGTTCATTCTATCCTAATTGAAAAAATAATAAATATAATTTTTCTAGAACGTTATCTCATTAATTTTACCATATATAATCTTTAAACTATATATATATGTAAACTATTTATTAAGGGGCTTTTGTTTCCAAAAGACAAAAGAGATACAGAGATAGAGAGAGAGGGCCGCTGGTGACAAGAGTACATGAACAAGTCACAGCAAAAAGCAAGCCGATTGTAGGGAGCATCGCCTGTTTCCATGCTTGTTTTTAGTGTGTAGTGGTCCATCCCATTTCTCTGCATTGACCCCTTCACCAGGGATGGATAGAGCGATACGGTCATACCCTTCATAAATTTTCAAACCTCTTATATTTAAGTATTTTCCTTATATTTTATATGTATTATCTAATGTCGTATCTCTTACATTTATAATATAATTTTTTAAATTTATACCTTATAACATAAATTTATGCACCCGTCATTGTCCTTCTTGTGTTTTCTACTCAGTTTTGGTAAAGCAGCCCGGTTGAGCCATGCTGTTGGTGTTGAAGGAGAGATATAGGGAAATAACATTAAAAGAAATTTAAAAAGGACCAGTCACCTTATTTAAAATGTTATAAAATTATTTTTTTCACAAACATAACAATTTTTTGGTAAAATTAAGAGAGAAATTTGATGTTTTAAAAAATAGGGATTTGGAGATATAGAATTAATTAGATAAATAATTTGATAAAATCGTCCACATACTAGAATAATTTTGATAAATAATTTTATGTTTACTTTTATTTTTTAAGATTTTAATATTAAATCATAAAGAAATAAAAATAGAGGACTAAAATATTTTTTATAAATTAACATTAAAATAATTTTAGATGTCTTTCACAAAAATTACTATTTTATGTTATTATAATAATTTTATAAAATTTTATTTTAATCTCTATTTTTTAATTTTATTTTATTTTAATCTTGAAATTATAAACAAAATTGAAACCAAATTATGCGTTACTGCTGATAACTTCATTAAAATTATCCACCTTGACGATTTTATCAATCATTGTAGAAATATTTATATTTTCTTAATTAATTCTATATTGTATTTAAATCTCTATTTTATCACATTACACATTTATTTAAAATTTATATCTCTCTAAAACATATAAGATATCTCTTACAAAAAAATTTAACATATTTGTAACGTTGATAATAACACAAATAACAAAAACACACGGGTTATAGTCAAGGATTGATTGAGGAGATGTTGGAAGTACGCTTTCATCTCTGAAAATTTTAGATTATCTTATAATTTAAGTATTTTTTTTATATTTTTTATTGATAATTTAATTTTGTGCTTCCCGATATTTTGTAATTTTACATCCCTAATTTCTAATATAAGTTTCTAAATCCGCACCTCTTAACATAAATTTATATACCCGTCCCAAATCATATTAATAAGTTTGGTAATATGCAAATAACATAATATATAATATATAACTTTCTCATGAGAAATAACATGAATATCATATGAACTCATTAAGTGACTTTAGTGATTAAAGTGAATATTATTTCTTTTGACGTTTTAGGTTCGAGCAATTGTGTTTGCAGGCAAGGGCATAATTAGGATGAAATTATGGGAGGGGCCAAGTTGTTTATCTTTGAAACTAACAAGGTTTTAAAAGATAATTAAACCATAAATATAGAAGATTTAGGCTTAATTTCACTAATTTTGAAATTGTCATGTCCTAAAAAGTAATCAAACAAAAAAGTTTGACGCAATACTTAATTTCATTTAACTTTAAAACTAATAATATCTTAAAAAATAATTAAACCAAAAATTTTTAGAATGTCAGAACTTAATTTTAATGGTTTCAAAACTTTTAAGAGTTTAAAATATAATTAACCATAAATAGGGATGAGCATGAGATTCGAACCCGATGAGTTTCGACCAGACTCGACCAGATCGGTTTGGGTTTTTTAGATGTTGTGCTTGGATCGGGTCGGGTTTGGGTTTAAGGTGAAAAATACATGACCCAAACCAACACGAGAAAAACATATAATTTTACCTTTATATTTAAGGATAATTGTAATAATACCCCTCTATATATTATTTTTTCAGTTAAATTCCTATTTTATTGAATAATAATAATATTTTTATTAAAAGTATTATTTTGGGTTGGATCTGATCGGGTCGGTTCGATTCGGATTTTGTCTAAAAAAAAGTCAAGGTGGATTTGGTTCAGGTTTGGGTCAAGTGGAAGGTGTATTTTTCCGATCGGGTGTGATTTAGATGGAGAATATATAATTTTCGAATTGGGTCAGGTTGACTAGAAATCCAACCCTATTTGACCTATGCCATCCCTAACCATAAAAGTTGCGGTGGGCCTATCCACCATCCTCCCTATGTAATTCCGCCACTAGTTAGCATCCGCATTGTTAATGATTAAATATTACCCTTATAATAATCTCATATTATTAAAAAAAATTGAATAACATGCATTGATAATGCCAAAAATCTAAGGTACACAAATTCTAATGACATTTTATATTACTTTTATGTTACAGAATAATGTTATAAAAAGGACATTTGAATGGAACAATTCAATTGGTTTGAAGTTAACCAAGCTATTTGGTATACAGAAAAAGAAACATGCTTGATGCTCGCTCAACAAGACTCGGACATTCAAAGGTTAAAAATAACAATAACATGTCTTAACAGTAACACGAATCCGCAGCCTCACATTCGTCCATGCCTTTCTCATTTGTCACTTGTTTTTTTAAGTTACCTCCATTTGTTTCTTTGAGTTGGGAAAAAAAAGTTGTGAAAATTTATATAAGTAGAATGGTGGAAGTAGTGGAACCAAGTCGTGTACTTTTGATAACCCTTTTGTTGACTTTGCTGGTTACTTCCGGCATCGCTCAAAACCAAGACGATGGCGATGGAGAGGTCGACGATATGGCCGGAAGTAATGTACCGAAGGAGGTGACGTATGATGGAAGGTCTTTGAAAATTAATGGCAAAAGGGCTCTTCTCTTTTCAGGCTCCATTCATTACCCTCGCAGCACACCAGAAGTACGCAGCTGTTACTTTTTGATTTGATTTGGTGCAGTTAGTACTAATTTGTTGTTGTTGTTCGGATTTGGTCCAGGTCTGGCCCGAACTCCTCCGAAAATCGAAAGAGGGAGGCCTGAACGCGATCGAGACGTATACTTTCTGGAACGGTCATGAGGCGGTTCAGGGGAAGTACAACTTTGAAGGACGATATGACTTGGTTAAGTTCATCCAGTTGGTTCACCAACATAAACTGTATGCAGTCCTTAGAGTTGGCCCCTTCATCCAGGCTGAGTGGAACCATGGGTAAACATTCCTATTTGTTATTAAATCATTGAATCTTCTATCAGCTTTAATTTAATTTTTTTCTCAACATTCAGAGGATTGCCATATTGGCTAAGAGAAGTCCCAAACATCGTATTTCGTTCCGATAACGAACCGTTCAAGGTAATCTGTCTTCTTCTCCAAGCAATCTAGGATGAACATTGTACATAGGCTTTCACTAGATTAATGGTTTACTCTTTTGCAGTACCACATGAAAAGGTTTGTCACGATGATCGTCGACAAACTGAAGCAAGCCAAGTTGTTTGCTCCACAAGGAGGCCCTATTATCTTATCACAGATTGAGAATGAATATAAAACCATTCAATTAGCATACAGAGAACATGGAGACAGTTATATTCGGTGGGCAGCAAAGATGGCCCTTAGCTTGGATGTCAAAGTCCCATGGATCATGTGCAAGCAAAATGATGCACCGGATCCGATCGTAAGTTAATAGCACATAAGTTACTAATTTTGATTGCTCTAAAGATGACAAACCTCAGTTTGTATCGAAAATACTGTTACGTTCATTGTTTTTCAGATCAATACGTGCAATGGAAGGCACTGTGGAGATACTTTCATGGGTCCAAATGGTCCCAACAAGCCTACACTGTGGACTGAGAACTGGACTGCACAGTAAGTATTTGATTATTGACCACGTTCACTCTCCCTTTACCTACGCTGATGCCATGGCCCTGTTTAATGTTGAATTTTAACGATTCAGGTTTAGAGTATTCGGAGATCCACCGTCTCAAAGATCAGCAGAGGATTTGGCATATTCGGCTGCTCGGTTCTTCTCAAAAAGTGGAACTATGGTCAACTACTATATGGTTGGAAAGATACTTGAATATCATGTCTGAGTTCAATTCTTATCGAAATGGCACTCGATTCAGGCATAGCTCACTGGTGTTTTTTGTGTTTCAAGTACCACGGTGGCACGAATTATGCTAGAACAGCCGCTTCTTTTATAACAACTCGCTACTATGATGAAGCCCCTCTGGATGAGTTCGGTAGGACTACGAATAATTCTTACCGGATGATCCATATTTTTGAATCCTCTATACAACTACCTTTTACATCATGTGAATATTGCAGGTCTAATAAGGGAACCGAAATGGGGTCACCTCAAGGACGTTCACTGGGCTATAAGGTTGTGCAAGAGAGCTCTATTTTCCGGTTCCCATGTTTTCGTAAAGTTGGGTACGGACAAAGAGGTAATCGTCTTTATAGACTGATAATTCGATATGGATAAAATGAGTTAAGCTGTTGTGCAATGCAGGCTCATGTCTGGGAGCAACCTGGAACTGGAATCTGTGCAGCTTTCTTGTCCAACAATGACACCAAGAAGCCACAAGTTCTCAATTTCAGGGGTCGGGATTACGACCTTCCGCCTCGCTCCATTACCATCCTCCCCGACTGCAAGACCGAGGTCTACAACACTCAAATGGTGAACTAATTTCCTGATACATCCACTTCTAGTAATACTAAAAGTTGTCGCCTTTTCACCCTACTAAATGTAAATAACTTTAATCTTGATTGTCAAGCATAGATCACATCACAACATAACTCGAGAAATTTTGTGAGATCAGCAAATGCAAACAAGAACTTTGACTGGGAGATGTACAAAGAAGTCCTTCCTACTGAACCAGCAGCTGTGAATCCGGAGCCAAGGGAGCTTTTTGAGTTGACAAAAGATCGAACTGACTACGCTTGGTACACAACTACGTAAGTTCATAAAAACTTATAAAAACCTAAACACATTTTACTTCATCTTAATTTGTCAGAGATGGAATGAAATTCTTGCTGCAGAATCGAAATGAATAGTCGTGACATACCGATGAAGAAAGGTATCCTCCCGGTTTTTAGGGTTGCAAGTTTTGGCCATGGACTCCATGCCTATATAAATGGCAAATACATAGGTAACTACAGCTTTCATAGTTAGCTTACATGTCACTCAAACTCAGGTGTGAGTGGAGAATCTGTAACATGTATTGAATCTCGGTGTCGATGTTAGGTACTGCACATGGTAGCAAGGTTGAGAAGGACTTTGTTTTCCAGAGACCTGTAAATTTCAAGGAAGGGCCTAACCATATTGCTCTCTTGGGGTTTTTAGTAGGACTTCCGGTAAGGCTCGCAGCAACTTAAACAAACTTTTGGGGATGAATTGAAATTTACAACAGCTACTGATTATCGATTTCGTTTACTAATCAAGGATAGTGGAGCCAACATGCATAGACGATACGCCGGACCTCGTTCCATCACTATCCTAGGTTTGAACACTGGAACACTTGACATAACATTAAATGGTTGGAGCCATCAGGTATCAGCCAATCAACTTTTAGACTTGGTATGGTAACTTTCTACCCAAGTTACACTGAAGATAGTCAAACAATTTCAGGTTGGACTTGATGGAGAAAAGCATCAAATATACACAGAACAAGGGTCAGAGAAGGTACAATGGACTAAGGCCGACGTATCAGAAGGCCTAACATGGTTCAGGGTAATTCCAGGGGAACTCTTTATATCTTGAAAACACAGAGTATGTTATGTTGTGCCCCAAAAACTGAAACTTGGTTGTTGAATAGGGATATTTTGATGCACCTGAAGGGAACAATCAACTTGCTGTACAGATGACTGGTATGTCCAAAGGCATGGTTTGGGTCAATGGCCAAAACATTGGGAGATTTTGGATGTCTTACCTCTCCCCTCTAAAGCAGCCGACTCAATCCGAGTATGCAACAACTGCAAACAAATGTTTTTATCAAAACTAAAAAGATTTGCAACTCATTTCTGCAAAAATCTAATTGATCAGGTACCTAATCCCAAGATCATACCTTCAACCAAAAAATAATCTCATTGTTATACTGGACGAAGAGAAGGGCGATCCTAAAGACGTCGAGGTACTTCTTGCTGACAGAGATACAATATGCAGTTATATAACCGAATATCATCTACCGTCCGTGAGGTTATTCGACACCAAAGCAGGCCAACTTCGAGCCTTGCAGAATGACTTGTATCCAAGAGTTGAACTCACATGTCCAAACCAGAAACTAATCGTCGACGTCGAATTCGCCAGCTTCGGTGATCCTTTCGGTTCTTGTGGGAACTACATGCTCGGAAATTGCACGTCTCCGGTGTCGAAGCAAGTTGTCGAAAAGGTACTATGTATCCCATATCTTCTCTATAGGTTTCTTGTATTTATGTTAGTCACACTGGGAATGTTTCTGTGGGGGTTTCTTTCAACAGTTTTGCTTGGAAAAATCAAGATGCAAGATCCCATTGCACATTGAAGAATTCAAGAAAAATGATGCATGTCCCGAAAGGAAGAAGGCTTTGGCCGTCCAAGTGAAATGTGCTTCTAAATCTTAACCGTGGAGCTTCATTTTATTATGCTTCACGCAACTTGTTGAGCTAAGCTTACTTCTTCTTTTCTTGGGGAGGGGAGGGGAGGGGAGGGGAGGGGAGGGGAGGGGAGGGAGTCAATTGAACTCCAATATTTTTTTCACTATACAGAGACGATGAATATTTGATTGGACACGTCAAAATTACTCTTCACCTTTCTGTGTATTTCATAAGCTTGAAATCGGATAATATTTAAATTTGTAAAAGAAAAAAAAAATGTAAGAGAATAGAATATCAAAGCTATATGCATAGAATATTTGATTGGACATAGGCACTCACAAAGTATCCGAAAAAGGAACAAAATTTGTACACTCAATACTCTCTACAAAATCCCACATGACTTTCAATGTTTAAGCCGAAGAAGTAGGTTTTGGAGATCAGATTCACAGTAGTTGATAAACGTGGAAAAGCTTCATCTTTTAGTTGTGTTATACCTCCTTTCTCGCGAGTTGTATTTTCGTTTTATTCCTCTGTCAACTAAAGTCTCTGGAGATTCATATTTTCTGATCAACAACAATCTTTGATATTATCTTTCGTAAATTTATGTGATTTATTAGAGTCAGATCTATCATTAGAATGTCATATCTATTTAACCTGTCAGTATATGAGTAGTAATTATGGCCTTATGTCTAACATCAATACTAAGGGTCCCTATAAATATATCCCCACGTTAGACAGAAGGGGCTCTCTTCCTCTTCAGACTTGTCGACCATCATTAATCAGACCTTATTGGTCATCTATAACTTTATCTTTAACCACTAAATATGAGCCTGCAACTCTCTACCTAAATTAGGAGGAAGTTTCTTATAATCACTACAATTTAAATATTATCACTAACAATTGGGACGACGAACATAAAACACCTCATGATAGAAAGGAATCAGTCGAGATGAACGTTTGAAGGTAAAATAACCAATATCACCCCATCCTTTTCCTATAATTTCTCCAGGTCTACTTGTTTTTTTCTGGCCAATGACTATAGATCGAGTTACAAAACTCCCATATGCAACTGCGAATTTCTTGGGCAGCCCAACGAGTAGACGACACCATTTAGAGCCTTGCTTTGACTTGTCCCGGTTTAGACCATGTGCGACTCCGACAAGTATAATTTGTGATATGTCACAAGATCTCAAAATTTAGAGGCAACATACTTTTTAATTTAGAAAAAAAAAATTATGATAAAATTAACAACAACAAAAACCTTCTAATTTTTTCTTTTATTATTTCAAGAATTCAATTGTAATCAATTTTCCCCAAAAAATTATCAAATTTATGGTGTTTAATGGATAAAAAAAATTCAATCTTCTTAAATTTTGATATTTTACAATTTCTGTCTCATTATAAAATATTTTAAAGGTCTTATTTTAAGAAAATAACACATGACTATATATATTTTGGGACGGACCTGCTCTCGTCGATCTGGTGGTTCGAATATATGGAAAAAAATCTAACTTGTGTCACCGTTAAACATCATCAACACAAAACTCACTAGTTAAGTCCTTCATCTTTGCCTTAGACGAGATGAAACTGTGTATATTGCAGATGATATAAGCATATCTGTAAAAGAGGGCGGTTGTGTATTGGGTCTGTTGACTTGTTGGGGTTGAATTAAATCTGTAAAATAAATGAGATTTTATTAATAGAGCCCATTTATTTCTGCATATATATATATATATATATATATATATGCTTAATATAACAATAATAATAATAATTAGTAATATATAATAATAAATACTGATGATAATAATAATAATAAATAGTAATAATAGTATATAATAATAAGTAAAAGTATAAAAATGTTAATAGTATAAAATAAAAATAATCTCGGGTGAAAACACGTGTATGTAATAGTTTTATTTATTTATTTTCACTTTTTCGATTTAAGATGTTGCATTTATGATTTATTCATTTTAGTGCTTATATCTTATATTATATATGAATTACTTTCCATATGAATACATTTTACTATTTATTATATTTATAATTATTTTTTATTTACTATTAATAAGAAGAATTTATTCTTTTAATTTTAAGGATCAATAATTAAATTAAAACTCAAATTCATAAAGTAAACTATAATTTCTCATTTTAATTTTATTAAAATGACAAACTTCTGAGTTAGTCCATCACCCCCTAATAAAGATTGATGGTGACTCCCTTGTACTACTTATAAATATTTATTCGAAACAAACCTTTAAAAGAGGATTAGTCACCCTTTATCTTAAAGACGTATCAACAGTAATAAGGCCAATAGATTAATAACTTTCAAATACATATATATTGTTAACGCATCCAATCACAATCAAATAGTGTCTAAGCTTGAAATTGTGTAATCTCAAACCTGTTTAAACCACTCAATCGTTTCTTCTGCCTCATTACATCCAAAACATATAGTATTTACAGTGAGTAAATAAATATACTACCATGCATCATTATGTTCATACATGCATATATCCCCACTTACAAATATGAAAATATATGACACAGCAATTCCACATATCCATCCCATATCAATGGTACATCCATTGTAAACAGTACGTTAGTATTGCATATCTTGATCGCTTAGCAGATCATGAAGTTTAGTTCCACAGTTGACACCATGAAAAAGAAAAGATTGAAACATTCTGCCGCAAGCTACATAGTTCATAACAACAGATAGAAGATTGGACTGTTCTCTATTGACTCTCCTACATACATGATCTATAACAATCAAAAACGGATTGGATTGGTCTCGGTTGACTCGGACTCTGATGCATATAAGAGCAGAGGAACAATTAAAGCATGGCAAAGCAACAATACTTCCATTACAAAAGAGGACAACTACAAATGGCAAGTTCATGATAGATCAGACCAAAGGAAGATACCTTTCAAGCTTCCGTAGCTTTAGGGGAATTTTCGGGTGTCTTCAGAACAGTTGTGTTGTTACCCTTGTTTGCCATTACAGCAACACGGAACTCTTCGACTATGGAAGCATCCTTGAACTTCAATGCGAATGTGGACAGCCCCTCTTTCTCTTCACCGGTACTACTATTCATGCAGGTAAAAGTGATACCTCTTTTATCCATACTTGTCAGCTTCATATCAGGATAAAGACTTGCATTTAGAATCAATCTATAATTTCCTCTAGCTCTCATGAGCAACCTGGCTCTTTCAGCCCCAGTTGTTGAGACATTCACCTTAAGTTCTCCCTTCCCACGCTCTTTCCAACCTCCATCTATGAATTCAAACAGTACAGAATCAGCAGAGAATACAACTTTCTCATTCTCTTCTCCTGTCTCAACCAGAACCTCCTGCATGGCAGGAAAACCGGTTCCCTCACTCTTATGGACAATTGAAGTACCTGATGTGTTGAAGAGGGAAGAGTTCCCATTTGTTGAAAGACCAAATCCAAAAGAACCCATACCACTATCCTTTGTAGTAGATCCAAAGGAAAATGAAGTAGTAGAAAATCCAGTGCCAGCGAGTCCTGTGAAAGCATTATGGCCACTAGAAAGCTGTTGATATGAATTCAATGATGCACCTTCTGCAGCTGAATCTGCATCTTCACTATTATCTTTGTTATCAGTATTTGCAGTCCTGTCATCTTTCTTATCTTCTTCCTTGGTCTCCTCACCACTTCCAGTTGGATTTTCATCATTGGCCTCCTTTTGAGTTTCTTCTTTTACAACATCATTGCTCTTATCCTCAGCACTTTCCTTATCGGCAACAGCACCAGAAACACACTCATCTTTTTTACTTTCCAACTGCTTAATATTCTCACTTGCGTGCACAACCTCTGTTTCATCGGGTTTTTTCTCTGACTGATGATTATTTCCATTCTTTTCAGTTTTGTTAATATCATTTGCCCCATCTTCAGAAACTTCTTTCTCACAGGCAATTGGTGCATCAACTGTAACCTGAGTGGTGGTTGTGCCGGATTCATGGACTGCAGTAGGTGCAGCAGGAGCAACAGTTTGTCCAGAAGAGGGGACTAAACAAATCCCAGAAAATGGATTGTGTGTGGCAGTTGAAGAGGTTTGCTTTCTGCGAACTTTGAGTATTCGCCTGTTTGCCAACACTTCTTCATTAGCCCTCTTAAACGTTCCAGTCTCTTGTTCAGAATAATTTTCTTCATCATTGAGCCCAGGGTTATCCCGAGAAATTTCTCTTCCAGCAGCCCTCTTCTTTGAAGGTGGAAGGGCATTTTCTGCATCCCCCATTGCAGCAAGAAGCCAATAAACTCAAGGACCCTTTTTGTTCAAACTAGGATATCTGAAGAAAAATAAAAAATGATATATCCAATGAAATTGTCAGAAAACAAATTATAGTTTCTCACCAGACAGTAAAAATGAAAAGCAAGAAATTTGTAGGAACGGTTGCAAGAACATAAAACATAATTTCACCAAAAATTATGTGACAGCTACATATATTTACCAACAAACAGACAACGTATGCCCAGATTTCAATAAAAATCTTATTAAAACATATGAACAGAACATAGTCCATCACCCAATCGGAAAATAGAACACTAAGACAAACATAAATGCAAAAGAAAATTAAAATTTTCAAGCAAATAGCAATATATGAAGAGCACAAAAAGGTAATAATCACCAATCAAATGGAAAGAATGTGTGTTCCGCTAACTAACAATTTTTGTCTTCAAATCAGATAAGCAAACTATGTGAAAATTGAACGAATCAACTAGATGAGTCTGCATAAATCCACTGGATGTTCAGAGTAGCAAAAGCTCAAGTAAATAAGAATATATCCAAAGTACCCTAGTCGATCATATTAAAACACACATAAGCATCACTGTGCAGAGACTACGAACAATATAATGATTAGTAGTCCACTAACTGCATAACCTGTAAACACCATGCAGACTCATTAATTAAATTTCAACTTTATAAACTCGGAAAAGATATTGTATAGTTTACTTATAAGACTGACTAATTACTACGATAAAAACCAATGTCCTCCCTGCAGGGAAGAACACTCAAGCATAGATACAGGTATAGCTAGTGCAATCTTTCTACACTTAATCCCAATGCTCAGGCAACTTCCCTTCTTAGAGCAGTTTGTTAATCATCAGTAACAACAAACAACAGTACAATATGATTTCAACAAACAGCAATCCCTCACTAATGTTTCCGCTACATGGTAGTATTAGTATACCATATTTAATTAGAGAAAACATCCTACTAGAAATGAAATAGGCACTAAATTAAGAAGATGCACGGGGAAAAAGCAACACCCTTCCCCAAATAATAAACCATGATCTTTTTTTAAGGAAAGAACCAGACTTTGTACTTCAACTCCATGATGATATCAAGCTGCAACTTACAGTTACCGGACAAAGGAATCTGTCAAGGAAGTAAACCTTAAGCATGAAACAGTAATATTCAAATTAATAGGCAAGTCAAGTGCCCAATAAATCTTGAACAAAGAAAATTAAAAACCATATCGGAAAAATTAATGGAGCAATCCTTGATCAATTTAATACCCAATGTCCTCCACTAATGAAATTTTCTATGCATTTTCCTTTTTCTTCTTCAGCTTAGAATTAAGAATTACATTTTCCCTCAAACTACTTATATCTATAAAAACACCCAACAATGTATAGAATAAAATGGAAATGACAACAGGATAGAATCCTCATTATGATATAATCAAAGGGGCACGTAAAACAAAAGAATCAAACAATGAAAATTGAAGTTTGAAAACAAAAGTTGGCCAACCAGCACTGGTATCAGAACATTTAAAGATTTAACACGAAATCAAACATAAAAATAAGTAATTGCAGGCTCGATAACAGAAGCTAGCAATTTGAAAATAGGAGGCAAAACCCTTTTCATTATCATATAAATAAATAAAAATGATCATGGGTATTTTCTTGCGTTTACATAAGCTAACAGAAGAGGAATCTGACGTTTGCCACGAAATAGATATTCAAGAACATCGCAAAAATGAACAAAAAAAAACTACTCGGACCTCATTTCTTAACGAGAGAAAATGGATAAAATAGAAAATCACACAATAAAAACCCCACACATAAAAAGAAAAGAGATTTATGAGAACTTACAAAATGGCAGAGGTAAAACCCTAGTGATAGAAAGAGACGAAGACAGGGTTCTTTGTTTTTTGCATTTAATAAAAAAATAAAGGGTAAAGTACATGTTTAGTATCTAGACTATTACATTTGTTTCATTTTGGTATCCAAACTTTAACTATTTTTAAAACAATACATACGTTTTAGTACACATTTCAATTTGGTACGCTTCGTTAAAAAATTAATAGAATTGATGACGTGATAATTTTATCTTTTCCGAAAATTATGTGGCATAATCATATGGTGACATGCCAATAACTCCGTTAAATTTTTAGTGGTAGGGTAAAAAAATAAAATTTTTAAACTAAACATTATGTATAATTTTAAAATAAACTAAAATTTAAATATTAAATATTAAAATGGAATAAAATTAATAATTTATATACTAAATATTTAATTTACCCTAAAATAAAATAAGTTGGATATGGAAATGTTAGTGACCGTCCCCGACTCCATAGCCCGTGGGTTTTTATAATACCCATTTTTTTTCATTTATCCACAATTATTCTAATTAATAATTTTATCATTATGCCTTGTTTTAGAGTGATTTTGATGTGCATTAGTTTAATTTAAGATTAAAAACAGTAATTTTGAGGTACAATTGAAAATGTGATAAAAAATTATAATAATTTAGGTTGAGCGTAACTTAAAATGTTATATTTTTACTAATGTTTTCGGTTGAATTTAAAATGTTATCAAGAAGATAATATTTTAGATTCAACCGAAAATGTTAAAAAGAATGTAATAATTTAAGTTACGTTCAACTTAAAATATTATGAGTTATTATCACATTTTCAATTGTACTCCAAAGTCATTTTTTAACTTCAAATTGGACTGTCGCACTTTAGACTTCCTCCTTATTTTAATTTTCCTTTCTTCTATTCAAAATAATAATAATTATAATAATATTTCTTTCTTTCTTTTTCTTTTCTAATATGATAAAATTTTGAGATAAATTGTAAATACAAAATTAATTAAGGAAACATAGGTGTATGAGAAATCATTTAAAAAATATATTGTAATGTTATAATAGAAGTTAATATTGTTGGTAGTTGTCATCTATCATGATTATTAATAGTCGTTAAACGTAAAATTTTATATTAAGAAGTTAAATTTTTAAAATTTTAAGAAGTGACAGATTTATAAAATTTTAGGGACAGATTTATAAAATTTTAGGGACAGATTTATAAAATTTTAGAAGATAAAAATAGATTTTTCCTTTATCCATCCTTGGTTTGTGGATGTTTTTAGTTCAATTTTTTTTTAATTTTAAGATTAAATTAAAAGAAAAGAAAATTATAAAAAAGAAAATTTTCATAAATTAAATCATTTGAGTGAAGTGATGAGTATAAGACATGTAATCATATTGTTGTCTAATTTCCCTGCTTTGTATTCGGTAAACTGTTGCGGATGATGCTATATTTGGGCTAATGATATAATTAGTCTTTCCTTCAAAAAAAAAAATATACTGTTTTTTGAGCTATCATTATTAAGGGTGTAAATGAACTTATGTTAAATGAATAATGTTATATTCATATTCGTTTTTATTTTTTAAAGTGTTTATGTTTGGTTCGTGTTCGTTTAAATTTTTAATATTGTGTTTGTGTCCGTTTATTTATTTTTGAAGGTGCTCGTGTTCGTTTATTTATTGTTCGCGAATGTGTTCATTTATATGTTCAGTAACATGTTCATTTATTGTTCATTTATCGTTCATTTATATATTCAACTTAGTTTTATCCGATCATTTGCAAGATAAAGAAAAATGATAAAATTACACCATTAGTGCTTAAACTCCTTAAAATTCACAATTTAAATTTGAACTTTTATCATGCTGTTCAATTTAGTCTCTACCTTCACTAATATTTAAAATGTTAAAAGAATAAAGGAAAAAAGAGAACCGGGTAAACGAACTTGTTCATAAACATAAATAAACGAGTTTGTTCGTGAACATAAACGAACGAAACACACCTCTGTTCGTGTTCATTCGTTTATTAAATAAACATAAAATTTTTGTACATACTTGTTTATTTAACTTAACGAACGAATATAAATGAACGTTATACAAACGGTTTACGAACAGTTCACCGAACACTTTATTTATTTACACCCCTAATCATTATATTATAAAATTCTAAAAGTAAATTAAAAGTGCAAGAATCAAAATAAAAAAAAAAATTAGAAAATTTGAAATAAAATTGTGTTTAACTTGGAATAGAAAATGATTTATGTTTTTTTCCGTCTTGTTGGAGTCATTAGCAGAGTCGGTGGCATCTGTCGACAATTTCGGATTTGATTGTAGTTGTTATCTATATTACAGGGATTAAATAATTATACGTATCAAATTCTTATAAATAATTATATATTTCTATAAAAAAATTAAATATGATATGTTAAAAAATAGAAATGAAAAATTTGAAATCACTAATAGAAATATTAAAATTAAAGGTACAAACGAAACTTTTTGAGACATTATTAATGAAAGGCGCCTTTTAATTTATCATTTTTATTAATAAATTTTAATTCCAACCAAGAAGGCCACGTCATCTCTTTAATTCTAAATATTATTATATGAACTCTCTTCATCACGTCATCTATGATCACAACCATTATAAATCACTTATCTCAGTTTTTTTCCATATAATTTTTCTCCAAAATCGTTATTCAGTAGTTTTCAATGATTCAAAACTCAATCTCGAATAATTAATATTATTGTTAATTGGAAAAATATAATTTATGGTAGTGTTTAATGATTTATCCTTTTTAATTTTAGTGAGAAACATAAACGATAATTCTATAGATGAAAAAGAAAAGATAAACAAATTTAAAAAATGATGAACAATAATATTAAAAAAGATTAAGATGTAAAATACTGAAAACTTTTAGACAATATATTATGGGTAGTTCTGCTGTACGGCAGTCTAATATAAGATTAAGAAAATACACTATCGGAAATGTTAATATTTTTTTAATATTTCCGAAAGAGCGTTACCTAAAATGTTTTTTTACCGGAAATGTTAATTTCGCTACCTAAAATGAATATTTCCGATAGAAAAAAATAACATTTTAGGTAACGCTCTATCAGAAATGTTTAAAAAATATTAACATTTCCGGTAGCGTTTTTTCTTAGCCTTATATTGAATATTTCCTATATTAACATTTTCGATAGAAAAATTACATTTTAGGTAAAGCTCTATCGGAAATATTAAAAAAATATTAACATTTCCGATAACGCTTTTTCTTAGCCTTATATTAGGTTGTCTTTCCTTAGACATCCCCATATATTATAGGGGTCGCGCGAACACCGATTGTGATGTAGATTAATGTATAAGTAGGGATGGATTAAAGTAACGGTAGGAGAGTTGTCCTCTTAAATTTTAAATTTTTATTTAATTTAAATATATTTTTTTAATAATAATTTTCTTAATATAAAATTACATGTATGTTATATGTATAGATTTAGGGGTGTTCATTTGTCGGTTTTAATCAAATTACTCGACCGAAACAAATTAATTTGATTAATATGGTCGTTCACCGAATTAGTTCGGTTCGTCGAATGGTTAATTTTTTTCAATATTCGTTTAATATCTAATTCGATTCGAAATCGATTAATTAACCGAATTAACCAAAAAGATTAAATATTAAATATATTAAATACATATTTTAAGCTAAAATACATTAGAAAATTAAGACCCGCTTATTTTTAATCACATTAGCCCCATTAAATTATCAATACCTAATTAAATTTTAATCCATATAAAATATACTTCTATTAAGCTTAAATTAATCTAACTAAAAAATTATTAAAAAATGAATGAATTAGCCGAATAAAGTTCGGTTAGGTTAATATTTAAAAAAAAGTTCATGTAACCCCCTTAGACCGATGCAGGTAACCGGATCCGATCTAGGGTGTAACATTAGGGCCACCGGAGCAACCCACTGTAAAAATCTCAGAAAAATTTAGAACTTTTATTAAAACATGTAAACTCATAAAATCATTTATAAATACAAAGGTAAACTTTACCAATATTCGGAAATAAAACAATTTTTTAGACTCGTATATAAAACAAAATACAATCTATATGCCCCTAATTACATGTAACATTCTCTGCAAACAACGCCGGAGGAATTCCCTTACTGATGTCGATAGATGCATTGATACGATTCTTTTAACCTGAAAAGGTTAGTAACAGAGTGAGCTTTGGAAAGCTCAGTAATACAGAACTACCAGATGATGCTAAAGAACGTGTAGATAACAAATAAGCATATATTTTCTTAATGGTTCAGACATCTACATATTTTTTACGTTGAGCGGAGATCCTACTGATATTTCAGGTAGTAACAGACAGTGAGTGTAACATCTCAAACTACGGATTAGTGACTAAATTATAAAATTTTAGAATTTAATGATTAAAGTGGAAAAGTTGAATAGTTCAAGGACTTATTTAAAAATAATTCCTGAAGGGTTATTAGTAATTATTAAAAGAATGAGAGGGCAAAATGGTCATTTGATAGGAAAGATATTTTTCCTATATATGAATGAATCACGTGGGGAAAGGGGGAAGTTATCTTCTTCTTCTTCATTTATTCTTCTCCATCGTGAGCAAGAGAGCAAAGGTAAGATTTCTTAATTTTTGATTATTAGCTGAATTTTAAGTTGGGTTTTGATCATTAGATGATAACTAAGCTTAAGTTGTCTTATAATCAAAAGATGAAGAAGTTATAAGAGATTAAAGAAAATGAGTTTTTAATTGAATTTATGGAAAAGAGTTGACAAGTTGAATTTGAAGTTAAATTTGACTTGTCATCATGCTAATTAAGGAATATGAAGTGTTAAAATTGTATTTAGAACATATTGAAATTTGAGTATGATTCTTGAATTACATATGAGGGATAGGATTTTGAGGTTAAAGATGGTTTTTATGGATATAAGTTGGTTTAAGTAATGGTGGTTGGGTTTAATGACATGATAAGGGTTTAAAATAGAAGAATTGAGTGAATAATTGATGATTTTCGGGCTTAAAATACAATTTCTGGGCATAGGGAATCGGTACCCTATGAAGGGGTATCGATACCCCCTATTGAACAAAAATTCCAGTATGTGCAGGGGGAACAGATTCCCCCTGGGGAGGTATCGATTCCCCCCTAAATGAAAAAAATGGAGTTTGGTTCATAAAACGGGTTTAAGTTATTAACATCAAGTTTAAAGTTTAGGCTTCTGATAGTTGTTTTGAAATGTTATATTTATGTAGATATTGAGCCTAAACAAGTTCCGGAATAATCAAAGGATTAGGATTGAATCAAAGCAAGGCTAAGGTGAGTGCAATTTAATTGTACTTAAGTTATCAATCAAACATTGGCTTGCGATGAGCCAGTGACAGAGTTATTATGGTAAGGAGTAATTTATAAAATGTATGTGATCTTTGTGTGTATATGAGTACATGAAAATGTGTATAGCTGTCATATGTTATTATATGCGATATGTGATATTGAATTACATGAATATATGAAAAATATGATATCAACTATGTGATATGTATGATATGTTATCTTATGTGCTATGTAAGGTATATATGAATATATGTAAACAATATATGACATATGTATATGAATAAAGGAGAAATTCTATAAGCCATATGAAACAAGTTATGTGATTCTATACAAAGTGATATGAAATATGTGGCATATAAATATGCAACCCATGATACATGTTATATGATATGAACCTATGTGATTACATGAGAAAGAATATATGTCTATGAAAAGACATAAGAACAAGGTATGAGCTATGTGACATATGAATATGAATTCATATGAGAAGTGACATGAATTACATGAAAGTAAACTACGTGATTATATGCACATGTGATATGTGATTATAAGAGCAATGATATGAGTACATGAAGATATGAAGCATAAGAATAATGCCCATGTTATATGATACGAGAGCTATAGGTATAGTTGGCATGCCAAGAGTAGAGGGTCTACGCGGTCCTTCGGAATAAATTCTACGTGGTCCTTCGGGACGTATATGTATTCTTTGGAGCATGTATGAGGTCTTTTGAGACACTTACTTGATCCTTGGTATATGTATATGATTCTTAAGGAATTTATATGTGGTCCTTACAATCTTATATGGCACTACAGTGCAATTCTATGTGGCACTTCGGTGCATTTCTACGCGGTCCTTCGGGATAATTTCTACGTGGCACTTTGGTGCAATTTATACGAGCTGTGGTGAAAGCATTTTTGCACAACCTCAGTGTACTCACATACCTTCAGTTCTCACCAGTGTACCATGGGCTAATAAAGAGACACTAACAAATACAATATATAAGATGCATATGCTTATGGTGATATGAAAGGTATTGCATGGATTATAGGATGTTATGTGTGTTTCTTTGTGAAATATATGTGTTCTATGATATATATAGAAATGTTCAACACATGCTTATATGATCACAAGGAATTAGTAATAATAATATGAGTATTGAAAGGCATGTTAATGATATATGTTTTTATATGATATGATAGTATTTGCATATGTATACCTTTTGTTTATATGAAATGATATATGGTTATAGTTTATGTTTAATATGCCTCACTAAGTCAACGACTTAGCGTGTGATTGTTTCACGCGTAGGTTCCGAGAAGAGGAAGATTGGTAAAAGGTATGCAAGACAGGTCAGTTTCTCCTTTCCAAAGATCAGATCAGAAAATAAATGTAGAGTATGTATTTTGTAACAATGATAGTGGTTGGCATGTAAATAAGGGTTTAAATCTAATATGTTTTAATCGATTTTGTAAAATCATATGATTTTATTTTATAATCTTTTACATGTATATATATATATGTAAATGGTAAATGTATAGAGATGAACGTTTTAAATTTTATGAATTTATACGTATTTTACAAAAGTTACTGTAGCAGTACCGTAGCAGGGTATCAGTTCCCTGTAGCAGGGGAATCGGTTCCCCTCTTTGAATCTGGAAAATTTTAACATTCGGGTAATGTAGCAGGTACTGTTCATATGGTACTGTTTATATGTATTTTACAATTCATAAATACGTTTTTGATTGGAAATTTTATACGAAACACAATTTAATAGAATATTGTGTTATTTTCTTAAAATAAGTTTAAATGTTTTGATATTTTGAAGGAAAAATGTTTTGAAAAAGCAATGTGACATCTCGGACTCGTATCCGGGTCGAATACGGGTTGGGGTGTTACAGTGAGCTTTCAGTTCAGAGAAATATTTCGGATGACTGAGTTCAGAAGATCATAATATGTTATCTAGTGTGTTCCCTGCAAAACTAGTCAAAAGATACAATTCTTTTTAAAACATATTTTTAAAATTCAAAAACCGTCGTAATTCCCCTAACAGAACACGTCCAAAATGTGTAGGTTCCCCAGAACCATACACCCACTGTCACATCTAGTAAGGCCCTGAGCACAAAGCCAAGGAGCCTGCAAGTATTCTTCCTCCAACAATACCCCCAAATAAAACATGTTCCGTCCGTAAACGGATATGTAAAAAATCAAAGCATAATTCAGGTCAGATATCATAACAGAATCCAGGTCAGGTATTAGAACAAAATCCATATCAGGTATCATAACAGAATCTATGTCAAGTATCATAACATTATTCAAATCAGAAATCAGATAAAACATTCATGTGACTAGGGAACACACTAGAGTTTCCAGATATTATTCAGAGATATTGGATAATTTTATCGGGCAGAGAAACACGGATCTTTAGTATACCGATAGATTATCAGAATTTAGAATCACTATTGAAAGAGTTCATTAACTGACAGAATCATCAGTTATTCAGAATACGATTTGAGCTGATAAGGAAGAAACGAAGATTCAATCTATGTCGATTGATCAGATTATCGAACAACTCCCAGAACTGATGTTTGTTGACTGGTCAATTCATTGCCCTTCCAGGGTATTTACTATTTAATACCAAAAATTCTTGTCCATAGATCATTTTCGTAATCATCGTTGAATAGATCTTCCAATGGTATTTATTTCATTTTCATGCTTCAACGATATCAGGAAATACCGATGTACTTGATTTGTGGTTCATGACCCATAAAGATAGTACATCATTTAAGTTCATTACCTTTCCCGGACTCATCCAAATCACTTATTAAATCCTCAGTCATTGAGCTTACTTAGTTCAGTTAGTAGTCAAGTCTATCCTAGTTACTTCAGAGCTTTCAAGAATAATTAAGATATTTCTGAATTTTAATACATATTGTACTTCTGTTCAGTTTAATTTGATATTCGTGGTTGATTTGTCTAACGAATAACCACTTCTTAATATCGATTGCGCTCTAAAGTTGAGTTGAGCTAAGTACTTCCAGAATTAATATCGATCCAAACTTGAGGACACGAACAAGGATTCAAGTGGTATCTATGCCATTCAAATACTGACATAACGTTAGGATTGATCGACTCACTTAAGCTGTGTTCCAAAACTTTTTAAAGGTAGTACAACACCTATGCTTATTTGGATTCCTTAATTAATCCAATACATTTACCTAATCTAGTCCATAAGGGTATTTTGGTCATTTTGGTATTCGTGTTATTCCAGTCATTTCAAAGCTTGAGGATATCCATTCATTCATGGGCTTGGTGATATTCTTGGGTCATTTCTATTCCAGGGGTAATTTGGTCATTTTATAGATCTAGGTTATTTCAATCATTTTCTTCTGTCCAATCTTATTATTTAATTCAAACTTATCATCTATTCCAGTCTTTTTAAACAATTTTGACAAAAGAGCACCCTCGATAAATTATTCTTCAGGTATTTACTCATAACTCAGAGATTTACGGATTATCAGGAATTTTCTGTATAAATGTGTGAACTTAACGATGAAACAAGTAATTCATCGATTTAAGCCTGGCTTCTTGAGTATTTTTCTATTCAATGTCAATTCGAGCTACTTTTCCCTCTCAAGGGTAATTTCATAATTCCTTAACCATATAATTTCGGTATTAAAACTGTTAACAAAGATAATTATAATTTAGAGATTCTAGGTTTAATTATTTTTTCGGATAATCTCTAAACTTTAAATGATTCCTTATCAAACTTCTAGTATCTTGTACAAGCCATCTTGGGTTTAGAAATCAGTTATCAATATTTCCTAAGCAAAACTAGTATTTTCTATACACATCAGTAGTTTCATCAGATCAATATGTCTTTATAAACTTCGTATCCAACTTCTAGGGTCAATTCTTGTCTTTTTACAACATAAGAGTATTTTCGTAATTTTACCTAATTGAAGTATTCTCATAATTTATTACTTAAATCGTATTCGGTTCGAATTCATCCAAAAATCAAACAATCATAATAGATCAATCATATACATCCATGCATTTATTCATTATCAATATGTTCCATAAAGTATAAAGAGGTAGTAATGTATTACCTCGATTTATATGCCATACTGATCGACCATTTAAACTCCATTCGAACACCCTCAATCTTGAAATCACTTCCAATCATTCATCGGATACATATCAACATAAATTACATTAAAAACGGAGCTTAATTACGAAAAACGGATCGAATCGGGTGATAAATCAGTGAAAAATAGCTTATCGGGTTTGAATTTGACGAAACAGAATTCGAAATCGGACTAAGGATGTCGAAAAACATAAAATATGACTTTTCGAAAATTTTAACTTTTTGATCAAAGTCAACGATCAACGGGTCGGGTTGGGTCGGGCAATTGGGTCGGGTCAGACCGGTTCAAAATTGTCCACCACGCGCAGGGGCGCGTGCGGCTTCATAGGGCGTCCAAAAATAAATCCATAAAATTTCTAAAATTATTTTAAGGCATTTTGAGACACTTACCAAGCTCGGTTCACAATTTTGAACGGTGGAGAGCTCGATTCCAAAATATCAGAAACTTTAACTTCCTCACCTCTTCATGCGCCGGCGACGACGGAGACAAGAAGAACACCGGTGGACTCGGAACGATGCAAGGAACATGATGGTGCAAGAGGTTTCGAAAATAGGTGGCCGGATGGACTTGAATCGACAGAAAATCAATAGCGATCAAGTTAAAACCGACGATACTTTCAACTGAGATATACGACGAATGATGCTGATTCACGACGAGAGGTTTGAGGGGTTTTTTCATCGGTCGACAATGAACACGATGGTGGTTTTAGATCGATGTACGATGGCCAGACGGTGGAGAAATCTGAGCTCAAAGTAGTTGACTGGGGGAGAGGAAATGGGAAACATTCTGGGAAAACAGACGGGGAGGGGTTTATAATTCTCACCCAAAGAAAAATGGGTAAATTATGAGTTTGGTCCCTGAATTCCTACACTTCCTAAAATAGTCTGTAAACTTTGCGATTTTATATTTTAATCCTTAATTTCTTCCAAAATATCACTTAAATTCAATACTTTATAACTTCTAAATTTTAGCCCCTAAATTGGGGTATTACAATTCTCCACTCCTGAAAAGAATTTCGTCCTCGAAATTCATGCATGTCACAAAATTGCAGAAATGAAAATTCCATCACTTTTGTCATATCTTCAAGTAGCTTTTATAGAAGTATGGATCCTCCACTAATCCTTAACCAGTTGAGTATACATTCTTATCATAACTCTTTCACATTCCAATAAAAGAATCAGAACGAAAAATTTCCTTGTGAAATCAATTCAGCCTTGGTTACAAGAATAGGCTCATAGAGCAGTAACATATCCCAATTTCATTTTCGGAGTCAGGTCATAATTTATCGATTGAGTAACTCTCACACAACTCGTGACATACTTAAGAGAATTTAGATAGACTTTACTGGTATTCCTTTATGCAAAGGTAGAGCCTTAATAGATAAAAACTTAGGTTTCCTCGTTACAGATAGGGACTCAACCTTGGAGTTCCGTCTCAGAGAAGTACGATTGTAGTCTAGGGGAATGTACTGATCAGACAACTTTTAAAATTTGACCGGCCGATCTATCTTGAAAACTTGACTCAACCTAAGCTCTGATACCACTAAATGTAACCACCTCAGACCGATGCGGGTAACCCGATCTGATCTAGGGTGTTACATTAGGGCCACCAGAGCGACCCACTGTAAAAGTCTCAGAAAAATTTAAAACATTTATTAAAACATGTAAACTCATAAAGTCATTTATAAATACAAAGGTAAACTTTACCAATATTCGGAAATAAAACAGATTTTCAGGCTCGTATATAAAACAAAATACAATCTAAATGCCCCCTAATTATATGTACCAGTCTCTAAAAACAACGCCAGAGGAATTCCCTTACTGATGTCGATAGATACACTGGTACAATTCTTTTAACCTGAAAAAGTGAGTAACAATGTGAGCTTTGGAAAGTTCAGTGATACAAAACTATCAAATAATGCTAAAGAACGTGTAGATAACATATAAGCATATATTCTTTATTGGTTCAGACATCTACAGATTTTTTTATGTTGAGCGGAGTTCCTACTGATATTTCAAGTAGTAATAGACAGTGAGTTTTCAGTTCAGAGAAATATTTCGGATGACTGAGTTCAGGAGATCAGAATAGGTTCTCTAGTGTGTTCCTGCAAAACTAGTGAAAAGATACAGTTCTTTTTAAATAATGTTTAAAATTCAAAATCCATCGTAATTCCCCCAACTGAACGCGTCCAAAATATGTAGATTCCCTACAACCATACATCCACCGTCACATCCAGTAAGACTCTGATCACAAAGCCGATGAGTATGCAAGTGTTCTTCTTCCAATAATACCCCCAAATAAAACATGTTATGTCCGTAAACGGATATATAAAAAATCAAAACATAATTCAGGTCAGAAATCATAATAGAATCCATGTTAGGTATTAGAAAAGAATCCATATCAGATATCATAACAGAATTCAGGTCAAGTATCATAACATTATTCAAATAAAAAATCAGATAAAACATTCATGTGATTAGGGAACACACTAGAGTTTCCAAATATTATTCAGAGATATTGGATAATCTTAACGGGCAGAGAAACACAGATCTTCAGTATACCGATAGAATGTCAGAATTTAGAATCACTATTGGAAGAGTTCATTAACTAATAGAATCATCAGTTATTTAGAATATGATTTGAGATGATAAGGAAGAAACGAAGATTCAATCTATGTTGATTGATCGAATTATCCAACAACTCCTAGAACTAATGTTTGTCTACTGGTTAATTAATTGCCCCTCAGGGTATTTACTCTTTAATATCAAAAATTCTTGTCCATAGATCATTTTAGGAATCATCGTTGAATAGATCTTCCAATGGTCTTTATTTCATTTCCACTCTTCAACGATATTAGGAAATGTTGATGCACTTGATTTGTGGTTTATGACCCATAAAGATATTAAATCATTTAAGTTCATTAGCTTTCACAGACTCATCCAAATCACTTATTAAATCCTCAGTCATTGAGCTTACTTAGTTCACTTAGTAGTCAAGCCTATCCCAGTTACTTCAGAGTTTTCCAGAGTAATTCAGATGTTTCTGAATTTCGATACATATTGTACTTTTGTTCAGTTCAATTTGATATTCGTGGTTGATTTGTCTAACGAATATCCACTTCTTAGTGTCAAATGCGCTCTAGAGTTTAGTTGAGTTGAGCTAAGTACTTCCAGAATTAATATCAATCCAAACTTAAGGAGACGAACAAGGATTCAAGTGGTATATATGCCATTCAAATACTGACATAACATTAGGATTGATCGACTTACTTAAGCTGTGTTCCATAACTTTTTAAAGGTAGTACAACACATATGCTTATTTGAATTCCTTAATTAATCTAATACATTTACTTAATCTCGTCCATAAGGGTATTTTGGTTATTTTGGTATTCGTGTTATTCCAGTCATTTCAAAGCTTGAGGATATCCATTCATTCCTAGGCTTGGTGATATTCTTGGGTCATTTCTATTCCAGGGGTAATTTGGTCATTTCATAGATCTATGGTATTTCAATCCTTTTCTTCCGTCTAATCTTATTATTTAATTAAAACTTATCATCTATTCCAGTCTTTTCAAACAATTCTGAAAAAAGAGCACCATCGATAAATTATTTTTCAGGTATTTACTCATAACTCGGAGATTTATGGATTATCATAATTTTTTTGTATAAACATGTGAACTTAACGATGAAAATAATAATTCATCGATATAAGCATGACTTCTTGAGTACTTTTCCATTCAAGGTCAATTCGGGCTACTTTTCCCTCTCAAGGGTAATTTCATAATTTCTTAACCATATAATTTCGGTATTAAAACTCTTAACAAAGATAATTATAATTTAGAGATTCTAGGGTTAATCATTTTCTAGATAATCTCTAAACTTTAAATTATTCCTTATCAAACTTCTAGTATCTTGTACAAGCCATCTTTGGTTTAGAAATTGGTTATCCATATTTCCTAAGCAAAACTAGTATTTTCTATACTCATTAGTAGTTTCATCAGATCAATATGTCTTTACAAACTTCTTATCTAACTTCCAGGGTTAATTCTTGTCTTTTTACAACATAAGGTGTAATATCCTAAAATCAGGGTTAGTGACTAAAATAGAAATTTTAAAAATTTGAAGTCTGATTTTGAAAGATTTAAAAGTTTAGTGATTAGATTGGAATACTTAGTGGATGTTTGTTGGTAATTATTAAAGGAAATAAAGGGTAAAATGGTCATTTGACCAGAAAGATTTTTTTATCTTTCTTTAGAGCTTATAAAACACGTGGAAAGGTGAGAAAGGAAAAGAAAAGTCTAGAGCTTGGGTTGTTTCCTTCCTCTTCTTTTCCCGTAAGCTCCATGGCAAAAGTAAGCTTAATTTCAGTTGGTTAATTCTTAAGTTTTAAGCTTAGTTTTGATTCTTGGGGTGCTAAGAAAGATTATTTAGAGATTAAAGTATGTTGAAACTTCAAAATGGATGAGTTATGAAGGATTAAATATGAAGAGTTTTTAAGTGAATTAGTGAAATAGAAGGAGTTAATAGATTTTGAAGTTGAATTTGACTTGTCAAGGGTTAAATTAAGAGATATGAAGTGATAAAATAAGTTTTAAAACATGTTGAAAATCTGGTATGATTCTTGAAGTTAATAAAGAGGAGAGGATATTAAGGTTCAAGAAGAGGTAAATGAATATAAATGAGTTTAAACATGTATATATAAGTTAGGAATTTGAAAGGGGATGAAATATGAAGTATTTGAGTTGAATTAAATGGATTTTCGTGCATAAAAGAGCAATTTCTGGGCAAGATGCATCGATACACATTCAATATGCACCGATGCATTCTTAAAAGAAGAAACATCGAATGCCAGGAATGCATCGATGCACTATGAGTATGCACCGATGCACCAAGACAAATTTTGAAGGTGCATCGATGCATTAAGGGGTGCATCGATGCATGAATATTTCGAAGCTATTTTGGGTACCGATGCACCTATAGTGCATCGGTACACCCCTAAAGGAAAAAGTGAATATTAGTTTATTAAGTTCATTTAAGTTGTTAGTATCGGATTATAAGGTGTAGGTATCTGATAATTGCCTTAAAATGTATAATTATGTAGATACAAAGCCTAAACAAGTTCCGAAATCATTGACAAGTAAGATTGATCAAGGGGAAAGTTTGGAGATCGGTTTTGACTAGTGAGGCCAGGTGAGTGCATGCTAGTTATATGATGTGTAATGGAAATATGACTTGCGACGAGTCTATTTCCTATATTAGAATGCATAAATTAATGAATATAAGCATGTTTTGATAGGAGTATATGTGTTGTATGTTGATATGTTGTGTATATGATACAGGATGTAAGTAAAACATTATTATAAGATAACGGGAGATAATAAAATAAGATGTGTAAAGATATTATTGTAAGAGACAAGCCATGTAAGTATAGGTTACTAATAGAATAATTAAGCTAAGGTTTATTGTGATACATATATATAAGAATGCAATGTAAATTACATAAGTGATAAGTCATGAAGCTATATGTGACTATGAGAATATTTAAGAGAATAAAATATAAATCAGAAGATAATAAGTTAAGAGACTCTTTAAAAATGGTATATAAATTAAGGGACACAAACATAACGATGATACGAACCTATAGGCTAAGCACTGTAAGAAAGAGTAATATATTTTAAAAGGAAACTATGTTATATGAGTTATAACATGAAGAACTATAAAACTCTATGAGGAGGTTATATGAGTTATGTAGAACTAAATTAAATGGATAGAGTAACTCTAATTAAGTAAGGTGAGATAAGTGATCAGGATTATATGTTATTGTATAGATTAGTATAATAAATCATGTAAGCCGGTACAAAGGGAAAATGAGATAAAGATAAATAGCTTTTACCTATAGGATTTATATAAGATTATATATCGGTGTGATAACATGAAAAAGTGAACTAAGTTCTATGATATTGATCCATGTGAGTATAAATAATGTGATTGCATAAGATATATATATATATATATTCATATGATTTGGTATATGCCATTTGATTCATGTGTATACATGTAGATAAGATATGTGAATATGAGCTATGCGCTTATATGTGATATGATCACATGATGTGATAAGAAACTATGAGAATATGTCGTTAAGTGATGTGATTATGTGAAATAAGATAAAATATAATGCCCATGTTATGTAAATTGAGAGCTAGAGGTATAGTTGGCATGCCAAGAGTCGAGGGTCTACGCGGTCCTTCAGGATATATATGTATTCTTTGAAACATGTGTGAGGTCTTTTGAGACACATAATTGATCCTTGGCATATGTATATGATTCTTAAGGAATTTCTACGTGGTCCTTAGGGACATATTGTATGGCACTTCGGTGCATTTCTACGCGGCACTACGGTGCAATTTTACGTGGCACTTCGGTGCATTTATACGAGTTGTGGTGACAACATTAGTGCACAACCTCTATAGACTCACATATCTATAGTTCTCATAGGTGTACATGGGCTAATAAAGAAATACAAACAAATACATGATATGTAATGGACCTGTTTTGCTATGTGAAATGTAATATATGTTATATGTAATGTCGAATATATTAATTTTTAAATGAATGATATGATTGTTAAGAAGTTTAAGTATAAGAATAGATAACTAAAAGATATAAATGGATGGAATATTGATTATGAAATGAGGCTATTGATAATTAAGATAAGATTTATCTATTTGTATGCATGTGATTATATGGAATGTTATATTGATTTGTATGATATTATTGTATGATATGTTCATGCATGTTTAGGAATTAGAGTTTCAATTATGAGTTTTATATGCCTCACTAAGTCTTCAACTTAGCGTGTGAGTGTCTCACACGTAGGTTTCGGAAAGCGCGAAGAGAAGTTAAGAGGAGCAAGATAGGTCAGCATCTTCCTTACAAAGTTCAGATTAAAAAAGAAATGTTTGATATGTATTTTATTCTTTTAGATGTAGTTGGCATGTAATATAAACGATTTGAATTGTATATGCTTTGATAAGTGTGAAACCTTTTATTTTGACATAATATGAAGTTTTATTTAATGGGGATTTTTTCATTATTTTGAACAAGTAAAGGTTTAAAAGTTGATGTGACACCTCGGACTCGGATCCGGGTCTGATACGGGTTGGGGGTGTTACATAAGGGTATTTTCTTAATTTTTCCTAATCAAAGGATTCTCATAATTTATTACTTAAATCGTATTCGTTTCGAATCCATCCAAAAATCAAACAGGCATAATAGACCAATCATATACATCCATGCATTTATTCATTATCAACATGTTCCATAAAACATAAAGAGGTAGTAATGTATTACATTGATTTCCGTGCCATACTGATAGACTATTTAAACTCAATTCGAATGCCCTCGATCTTGAAATCACTTCCAATAATTCCTCAGATACATATCAACAGAAATTTTATTAAAAACAGAGCTTAATTGCGAAAAATAGATCGAATCGGGTGATAAATTAGTGAAAAATAGCTTATCAGGTTCAAATTTGGTAAAACGGACTTCGGAATCGGACTCAAGACGTCGAAAAACATAAAATATGACTTTTCGAAAATTTTGACTTTTTGTCAAAGTCAACGGGTCAGGTCGGGCAGTCGGGTCAGGTCGGGCAATCGGGTCAGGTCGGGTCGAGTTAGCCCTGGTCAAACCGGGTTAAAACTATCCACCACGCGGTGGACATTCCCCACGCGTAGGGGCGATATGTGGGGGCACGTGCGGCGTCGTAGTGCGTCCAAAAATAAATCGACAAAAATTCCTAAAATTATTTTAAGGCATTTTGAGACACTTGCCAAGCCCGGTTCACAATTTTGAACGGTGGAGAGCTCGATTCTGAAACATCATAAACTTTAACTTCTTCACCCCTTCACGCGTAGGCGACGACATAGACAAGAAGAGCACCGGTGGTCTCGGAATGATGCAAGGAACACGATGGTGCAGGAGGTGTCGAAAACGGGTGGTCGAATCGACCTGAATCAACAGAAAACCAATAGCGATCAAGTTAAAATTGACGATACTTTCGGTTGAGATTTACGGCGAGCGACGCCGATTCACGACGAGAGGTTTGAGGGGTTTTGTTCATCGGTCGACAACGAACACGATGATGGTTTCGGATCGATGAATGGTAGTCGAACAGTGGAGAAATCGGAGCTCAAAGTAGTTAACCAGGGGAGAGGAAATGGGAAACATTCTGGGAAAACAGACGGGAAGGGGGTTTATAATTCTCACATAAAGAAAAATTGGTAAATTATGAGTTTGGTCCACGAATTCATACACTTCTTAAAATGGTCGGTCAACTTTGCGATTTTACATTTTAATCCTCAATTTCTTCCAAAATATCACTTAAATTTAATACTTTATAACTTCTAAAATTTAGCCCTTAAATTGAGGCGTTACAGTTCGATTCAGTTCACGATTAAAAAAATTTAATTAATTCGATTAACGATAATTTGATTCGATTGGTCGCGAATTAACAGTTTGAATTAAATAGACCGGTTGCAGCCTGCTTATTATTTTTAAGGAGCGCTTTGTACACTCGTCTTACCGATGTGGCATTGAACAAAGTTGAAGTCGTGGATATTACAAATAAAGGGAGAGAAAAAAAGGTGAGAACCAATAAAAGCGACACCGTTTCCCTGAAATTCCTAACCGATTTAACTAACATACATTTTTTTTGTTTCGAGAGGGGCAAAGAAAGAAACAATCAGAGAAGCAGAGAGAAACAGAGGGAGAGAGATGGAAACGAGCAAGGAGAAAGAGGAAAGGAAACGGAGAAATGCGGAGAAAGGGTTGAACCGGATGTCTCAGATCCGGTCGACACGTCCGCAAGATCATCATCCCACTCCATCATCTGCCGGTATCCTCTTTTATCAGCTTAATATCTTTGCAGAAACATCTCGTCTTTGATGATTTGCCTTTTGTAATTAGATTGATGTTTGAGATGATTCTTAGTTTTAGACTAATCACACCAAAATCTGCTAAACAACGTCGATTCGTCATTGGAGCCTGCTTGATGTCAAATGTGTTGGTTTCGAAGTTTTGATTCATTATCTTAAACACTTCGTTTGCTACATTGTTAAATTGTTAACCATTGGATCTTCAAGACCTTGCTTATAGGCTTAGTAACATATTTCCTGACAGATGTAAAGAAAGAAAGCTTCGATGCTCGAGATCGTTTGGCATTCTTCACCGACGATGATCAATCACCGGAAACCAATCAATCTGATCAAACAAGTGGTACGCAATATGTGCAATGCATAACTCCTTCATGATGAAATTGAAATCTCCTGTTTGGTCTAATATGTTTGTGAATAATGCAACATCAATGTTTCATGACAAAGTTAGAATCATATATATATCAGACTAGGATAGGTTTCTTCTTTCTCCAGATTCTGAAGATAATTACTCATATATCTATATATATATATATAGATCAGCAGCATAATAGGGACCTGTAATTTATTTATGTCATATGGAAGATGGATACAATCACACTTCCATTACTTTTACTTGATTTTTGCAGCTGCACCTGTGGGACTGAGTGAAGCCTCTACTTCTAGTACTCTTAAACAAGGTAGCATGCATGAAATATCAAGTACAAACTCCCAAGATGATGGAAGCCAAGCTCAATTACTGAACCAGGGAACCGGTACACATGCGATTTCCGCTCGTTCTGTAGGAGAAAAGGATAAATCAACGATGGAGACATCATCGACCCGAAAAGCATCAACCAACTCCGAATCACTCCCAAAAACAAGCAGGACTCAAGCTAATTTATTCACTTCAAAACTACTGAATTCCTGCATTATAGCTTCTGAAAGAGCACGCAGTTTTTGTGCACTAGTGATAGCATTTTGTTTACTTCTTTCTCATTAATTTCCCCTTGTTTGGACTTAGTATAGGCACGTCCGATAGCAAATAGCCTCGAAGCCTCTTTACATAATCTTACTGACCAATTTCGCCATCGTGCTCAGCCGAATGTTTCTCGGCATGAAAGGAGTCTCTGGGGAGGCCGAGGAAGAGAAACCTGAAGCGTCTCAAGAAAATAAAGAAAACTGGGATGCAACCGTTGTCCTCGTGGAGAGAGGGTTAGTGGCCTATCAGACAATCCGAGCAACTTTCACAGATTTCAGCATTTATGCAGTGGTGGTCATTTGTGGCACATCTATACTCTAATTTTTGTTTTTATTATTGCTAGAAGATCGTTTTATTCTTCTCCAGTTTCAGCAAAATGGTGCTGAGAAACAATTTTATTTGATGGAATTCAATGCTAATTTGCAGCATTCAACACAAGTTCATGTTCTTTCTGCTATTATCTTTGCCTGGCATTTGGCAATCCTTGTAATGTACAGCATAGAATCAGAAGGCCTCTTTTTCACATTCAAAAAAAAAAAATTAAGCTTTCAATGTGTTTCACAAAATGTAAAGCTTCTAATGCTTACTGACTGTGAAAATGTAAAAGAAAAATATGTTAAAAAAGGCTCATCATTTTATTTGAAATGTAAAAAGAAATATTTAAAATGTTACAAAAATTATTAATTTTTTTAAATACCTAACATTTTGAGTAATTACTTATAAAACAATGATAATTATTACTCATGTTATTTTAAAAAAAGCGCCTCAAAAATTTAAACTTAAAAGGTTTGTGCCATAATGAGTAATTATTTCAGATATTATAAAATTATTAATTATTTTACGAACATGTACTATTTTTAATAGTAATTTGGAAAATTACAAGAATTATACAATTTATTACATAATATAATTTTGGGTAAACTACATATTTAGTCACTCATCTATTTTTGCAGTTATGTTTTGGTTATCCAACTATTTCTTTTTAAAATCATAATTAAGTTACGTTTTGGTTCTGTTGTAGCCACCCATTGTTAAAATATAAATGGAACTTATGATGTATCATCATAAGGTAATGTCAGGTCATCATTGAAAAAAGAAGAAGAATATTACCACGCCAACAATTTTGTTTAATTTTTAACAGTGGGTGATCAAAACAGAATTAAAACAAAACATCATGTATGATTTGAAGAAAAAATAATTGGATGACCAAAACAAAACCATAGGAATATATGAGTGACTAAATACATAATTTATCATATAATTTTTAAGTAATTACTCATATTGTTAAAACAAATTTTCAAAAATCCAAACATAAGAAGTTTTGTAATTTTTTGACTCAAAATATTATATAACTCCTTATAGAGTGATACTGTATTAAGTACTTTGACTGTTAAAAGTTATAAAATGGTCATTCGACTATAGGATGTTGCTTTGTTGAGTCCCCTGACTATTACAAGTTACAAAATTGTCACTTGACTATTTAGTATGTTCCAAACCCGTCATTTTCCGTTAAAAAAATTGACAACAATGTGAGCTAAATGTTAACATGTTGACTGAGATATGATAGTTTTTTTTAGATTATGAGATCGGATTTTTATCATATCTCAGTCATCAGGTTAATATCCAGCTCAAATTGACGTCAATATCTGAACTAAAAAGGACGAGTGTAGAACAAATTAAATAGTCATGTGACCATTTTGTAACTTTTAATAGTCGAGGGACTGAACAAAGAAACAACCTATAGTCGAAGAATCATTTTGTAACTTTTAATAGTTGAGGGACTCAATAAAGTATCAATTTATAGTTGGGGGACCATTTGTATACTTTACCCTACAATTTTTGGAGAAACTAACTCAAAATGTGTAACACCCCAAATTATGAGTCAAATTATGAGTTTCTGAAACTTATGGAAAATTTTAGAAAGTATAGGAAATTTGGGGACATAGTCCTGAATTTCCCCATTTTCTATTAAAGTTGGAAAATAAACCCCTCCCCTGATCGTTTTCTCCAGTTGAAACTAAAACCCCAAAATTATCTTCCCCACCGACCCTCTTTGTCACTTGATTTCGTCACTGTCTGGCCACTGTTAGTCTCTCCAAAGCTACCAATGGACTCACCGTCGAATGATGAACAAAACCTGACCCTTATCCCGTTGTGAATCATCGCCGTTTGCTGTGAAACTCACCGGGAAGTTTTGTCGAAAACCATCCATTATCGAGTGTATCTTCGTCGATTATGGTCGCTTCCGGCGTTATTTCACCTCACCACCGCCTCCACAACACTCACCATCGTCGTGTGTTCAAAACAAGACCAGTTTTGTTCGGTGTCAATGTGTCGTCGCCGATCGTCGGTGTGGGTAAGTTACCAATCGGTTTTTGGTTATTTTGTTATGTTTTGCGTTGTAATCTGAGTTGATTTTGGTTTGTTATTGGTGTTCGTTGCTTTCCGGTTAACCGGTAGTGCGCGTGGGATTACTCTGTCTGCTCTGGAAATGTTCTAGAATCGGCCCAACCTGACCTAAAACGGTCAACCCGACTCGTCTGCCCGACCTGCATGACCTGGCCCGAACCTGTTTGACATGACGCGAACCGTTGACCGGTCAGACCGTTGAATTTGACAGAGTCAACCCGTCGACCATTGATTTTAACTTTGACCAAAAAGTCAACTTTTCTAAAAATTCTTATTTTATGTTTTTAAACGTCATGAGTCTGAATACGAAGTCTATTTTGTCAAATTCGCACCCGGTAAACCATTTTTCAATGTTTTATATTCGGATTAAAGTTGGTTTCTAAATTAAGTTTAGTTTCTGACGTAAATTTGGTTGTTTGGCATCCGAGGGATTATTGGACGTTGAATTCAAGTTTGAGAGTGATCGAATGGAGTTTAAAGGGGTTGATCAATATTACACGAAAATTGAGGTAATACTCTACTACCCTTTGTATGCTTTTCAAAACCCATTGATAATTGGTACGAGCATGAATGAAAATGATTGGTCCATTAGATGTAATTAATTATCATTGGATTCAGACGAAAATTGGATTAAGGAAAGAACATTGTAAAAGGCTCAGACGACTCGAAAAAGAAATAGGTAGGATGACCGAGAATAAACCTCAATTCAATGATTTAATCAGTAAATCAATAAATCTCTGAACACATAAATTCTGATTAATCTCATTAAAGGTTAAATGTTGGAAATTTTTGGATATGAAATTACCGAAAAAAGCATCATGGATAAATTATGAAAATGCCCCTAAAGTGTAAAATGACCAAAATGCCCCTAAAGTGTAAAATAACTTAAAGTACCTTTAAACTATGGAATAACTAATACCATCAGCTCTGGAATAAACAAATCAACCTCGAATACCAATATAACTTTATTATCATGATGTATTGTCCCTATGGGTTAAGAGCCACAAATCAAGTACGTCGACATTTTCTAATATTGTTGCAACATGGAAATGAAATAAACACCATTGGGATATTTGTTTGTTACCTTAAGATCTATCCAGCGATGATTCTGAAGATGATCTATGGACAAAAAGTGTTGGTATTAAATAGTGAATTCCCTGGAAGGGCAATGAATTGACCGATTGACATGCATTAGTTCTGAGAGTTGTTCATCTCGAGTTACTCGATATTCCAATAGATCGACATAAATTGTAAATTCCTTTATGAATCTTCGTTTCTCCCTTATCAGATCAAATTACTTGAATCCTCCAAGAATCTAATGCCCAAATTGCTTCTGATTTTCCTGAATAATGGAATCACCCTAGTCATAACTGAAAACACAAGTAACTCTGGTTCCAAGGATTCTCAAGGCCTTTCTGATTATTTAGTGCCTCCGAAAATGTCCCAAAACTATATGAGCCTTATCGACAAAGTGTTTTGCCTGAGCAGGGGAAAACTTTGTACGACTTGGGGGTTTTCTTTTGAAAAGATTTTAAAATGTTTTGGAGTCACCATCGACCTTTTTGGTTAGGTAAGTCGAATACCCAAAAATTTTCTTTTAAAAGAGTTTTTAATAAAATGTCATTTTAAAAGATGCATCGATTTACGTGTAACCAGAGATTCATTATTTTTTGAAATAAAAAAGGGGTTCAGGGATCGATTACGTGTGAGGAAGGATAAACACCCCCATAACGCCCAAAATTGATACCCCATCTATTCTAAATTGTCTCTAATAGTGGAAATCTAGGAATTCGAATATAAATTAAGTTACGATCCGATTACTCCAAATTCAACCATACAATTTTTATTTAACGGGAAATTCTAAGAAGAAATAAAAAATATTCTAATATTTCCAATCGAAGAGAAAATAATCCCTAAAATACTTTAGGATGAATATTTCTCTTTCCAACTGAAATTAAAAGATTATAATAATTTCTCCCAAGAATTTGAGATTAAAATAATTTGATTCGACCAAATAAAAATTTAAGCCAATTAATCCAAATTATATTAATCGTACTAGATAATGATAGTTTAAATTAAAATTGTAAAAGTATAAACAAAATAAAAAGCAAAGGCCCAAAAATAATTATCATACAAATATAAGTGCTTTAATAAAATAAAATCATAAACATATGGACCACAATGCAAGATAGCAAAATAAAACATTCAATATGATAAAAACATGAAAAAATACATACATATATATATATATATTCATGGGACTAAAATAAATTAAACAGAAACTAGAGTGCAATAATTAAAGGACTGAAATTAAATTGATGAATAATACGGTACCAAAATATAATAAAACAAAAAATAATAGTCAAATCAGAAATAAAAAAGTGACTAAAATGAATAAATTGTAAATATCACATCCACATCATAATAACATAAGAAACAAAATCTAAACAGTGGCTAAAATGAATAAACATAAAAACATATTGACTAAATTCAAAAATTAATAAAATTAATATACCTATTCGAAATAAATAACAAAGTCAATGACCAGAGTGCAAAAGAAGCTAAAATACGAGGAGCTTAAAGACGATTTTACCCTGATAGTGACCAAAACGTAAAACATACTGACATGGGAGGATCTGGACTGCGATTTGACCCTGAAACAAATGAACAAAGCAAAAAACTGCTAGAAACTGGGGACCTAGTGTGTGATTTACCCAAAATAATTAAAATTAAATACCTCCCATTTATCTTCCAGTAACGTGCAAAACTAAAACAAAAACCTTCTCCCTTTTCATCTTCTCTCTTCTTTCTTCATAGCTGAGAAGGCCATCTCCTCCACCAAAAAAATTACCGTAAGTCGACACTCTTCAACTCTCCGACCACCACTCATGGTGGTTGGTTCACTGAAAAACAAACCCCAAAATAAACCAACAAACCTCGATTCTTTCTCTACCCCAAAATTAACGCAAGGCTTAAATGGTCAAAGGATCCGACTTTTCGATTTCCTGATCTCCGATGAGGAGAAACTCGAATGATACTTTTCGAACATAAAGGTAAGCATCTCCCTCTCCAATATTTCTCGTTTGGGTTCGAAAATAAATAAAGATTGCATGAAAAACAAAGAAAGGAAAATGTAACACCTTTGAAAAACAAGTGTTCTTTTTGCATTTTCTTCTTCTTTGTTTGAATGAAAGAAAAAGACAAGGGGAAAGTTTTACAATTTTTCAGAAGAAAAAATGTGGGGAAGAATACCCTTTTCTCTTTTCCCCCTTATCTTCCCCTTTTACATTGATTTGGGTTTTTTATATAACACATTACATATATAAAAAAATTTAATTTACTGATGGTGGATGCACTTGGTGATGAAATGAAGTTGTTGGAGGGTATGGAACTGCTTTACGTGGGAGTCTGCTTGAGTGATTGGAGAGGTAGAGCTGGCCACAACAGAGAAGCATCATGGTGTTAGTTGTTGGTAGCAGAGAAGTATGGCATTGGCAGGAACCAGGTATGGACCAAGTCCTGTCCCCCTTTGGGTCGGGTTGCACACTGGGTCGTAATCTGGGTTTGTTGGTTTTTTGGACCTCGGGTTGGGCTAAAAATTGGTGATTACAGTTAACCCTCTTTGCACATTACTGTGAAATATGAATAGAGCAAAGACGTAAAGCACCAATTTTCATATGTTTGGTCCATCAGTGAAATTTTGAGTTCCAGGTTCTTCTCATTATGAACCTTTCCATTGAAATGTTGATTTACCTCATTCTGTAATGGATTCGAGGAAGAATGACAATGTTGATGATGATGATCCAAGTCTATATACGATGGATGAGCCATGTATTGGTGTTGTTCCAACTCCTTATGTGATGGAAACGAGCTAAGGTTAAACAGGTTCTTCTCATTATAAACTTCTTATCGAATGAGTTCTTCTCATTATGAACTCTCCATTGGAAATGTTAATCCCTCAAGTGAGGTGTTGCTGATTCGAAGTATTGTGAATCGAGTAATAGGTCGAACAAGCTCTTCTCGTTATGAACTTCTTCTCCCTCTGTCAGATGAGTTCTTCTCATTATGAACTCTCCATCTGAAATGTTATTCCCTCAAGAGAGGTTGCACTGATTCGAAATACCATGAATCAATTGATAGGTCGAAGAAGCTCTTCTCATTATGAACTTCTTCTCTCTTCGTCGGATGAGTTATTCTCATTATGAACTCTCCATTTGAAATGTTGATCCATCAAGCGAGACGTCATTGATTCGAAATATTGTTAATCAAGTGATAAGTTGAACAAGCTCTTCTCATTATGAACTTTTTCTCCCTCATCGGATGAGTTCTTCTCATTATGAACTCTCCCATTGGATATGTTGATCCCTCGAGTAAGGTGTTACTGATTCGACTCCATATGCGATGAATCGAGCTAAGGTTGAACAAATTCTTCTCATTATGAACTTCTTCTCCATCATCAGATGAGTTCTTTTCATTATGAACTCTCCGCTGGAAGTTTTGATCCCTCGAGTGAGGTGTCACTGATTCAAAATGTCATGAATCGAGTTAAGGTTGAACAAGTTCTTCTCATTATGAACTTCTTCTACCTCTGTCGGATGAGTTCTTCTCATTATGAACTCTCAATTTGAAATGTTGATTGGTTTACCCTATCTTTGAAGAGTTTTAAACCTGTAAAAGATTATCACGTGTCAGTAATAATTGTGTTTGAAGTACCCGAAGGTATTGACCCAAAGATTCTCGAATTTTGTTGAGATCCATTTCTTTCAATGGTGAAAAATATAGATTGATTCTCTGTTGAAGTCGTGAAATGGAATCTTTGTTGGCTCTTTGAATTCCTTAATGTCACAAATTGCTGAATTTTTGTCTTTGTTGGGTCCATCCTGGAAACAACACTGCTCATTCTCATTGAAGTGACCTAGAAAAGTCAAGTTTGAAGAAAATGCATAATATAAAATGCTTCTAGGGAAAAATCTTAAGAAAGACTCATGCGACATCCCAGAAAAACGGTCCTAAGAATGACTCAAACAATTCTCTAGAAAAATGATCCTAAAAAGGACAAAATAGTTTTTCAAAATAGACTTTACAGATATCCTCATGAGAGGGAAATCAAAATTTATTATGTGTATGAAATGATGAAATGTATGATGCAATGATGTTAGTCATGTATGAATGATGGTTTTCTTGATTTTTTTGAAATGGTTACAAGAGCAATCTTCATTGCTAGATCAATCTTCATTCTTTTCCTGGTTTGATTGTCTTCTTTATCTGCCGCACTTGAGTGTATTCCTTCGAATTTTGACTTGTGAATGGGTGCATCTTGCCCCAGAAAAAAATTTATCCTTGGTAAATTTTGTTTTTTCAAAAAGATTCATTTAGGGTTATAAAGAAACCCCTAAAATTAGTCTTAGCTTCTTTCAAAAATTCATTTACAACATCAAGAAACCCCTGAAAAACAGGCTTAGTTTCTAAAACTCTTTCATTTTCAATTGTCATTAAGGAACCCCTAAAAATCAGGCTTAACTTTATTTAAAAATTCTTTGGAGATAATCTTCAAGAAACCCCTGAATATCAAGCTGAGTTTTTAAAAACTCATTTGAAACAATCCCGCCCGAAGGTCTTATGGATGGCCCGAAGGACTTGTCATCTTGCTCGAAAGACTTATAGATGACCTGAAGGATTTAAGCATCATGCTCGAAAGACTTACTAATGGCCCGAAAGACTTACTCATCATGCTTGAAAGACTTACTGATGGCTCGAATGACTTATGTTGATTCAAAGTATTATGAATCAAGCAATAGGAAATGTTAATCCTTCTGGTGGGGTATTGTTGATTCGAAGTGTTGTGAATCGAGCAAAGGAAATATTGAAAACATTTGGCTCGTAGGTCTTATGGATGGCCTGAAGGAGTTACACATCATGCTCAAAAGACTTACTGATGGCCCGAAGGACTTACACATAATGCTTGAAAGACTTATCGATGTTTCGAAGGACATACTCATTAAGAAAACCTTGAAAATAAAGCTTAGTTTCTTAGTTGTAAAGGAACCCTTAAAAATTACGCATAGTTTTCTTTTAAAAACTCATTGAAAATCATCATCAAGAAACCCATGAAAATCAGGCTTAGTTTCTAAAAACTCATATGAAAACATCAAGAAATCCATAAAAATTAGGCTTAATTTCTTTGAAAATCATTTGAAAACATTAAGAAACCCCTAAAATTAGGCTTAAGTTCTTTCAAATTCATTTGAAAACATTGAGAAACCCCTGAAAATCAGGCTTAGTTTCTAAAAAAAATTATTTCGAGGGAAAATATCTCAAGCGAGATAAAATTCGTTTCAAGAGAAACAGTCTCAAGGGAGACGAAATTTGTTTCAAGAGAAACAATCTCAAAGGAGACAAAATTTGTTTCAAGGGTAACTCTCTCAAGAGAGACAAAACTTTGTTTCAAGAGAAACTATCTCAAGGGAGACAAAATTTGTTTCAAGGGAAACTGTCTTAAGGGAGACGAAATTTGTTTCAAGGGAAACTGTCTCAAGAGATACAAAACTTGTTTCAAGAGAAACTGTCTCAAGAGAGACAAAGCTTTGTTTCAAGAGAAACGTTTTCAAAGTTTATGTTTCAAGGGAAATAGTCTCAAGACAGACAATTTGTTTTAAAAAAACTGTCTCAAGAGAGACAAAATTTGTTTTAAGAGAAACTGTCTCGAGGGAGACAAAACTTTGTTTCAAGAGAAACTATCTCAAGGGATACAAAACTCGTTTAAAGGGAAACTGTCTCAAGAGAGACAAAATTCATTTCAAGGGAAACATTTTCAAAGTTTATGTTTCAAGGGAAACAATCTCAAGGGAGACAAAACTTTGTTACAAGGGAAACATATTCAAAGATTTTGGTTTCAAGAGAAACTGTCTCAAGAGAGACAAAAAATTTTTTTTGGAGAAAATAATCTCAAGTGAGATTAATTTTGTTTTAAGGAAAATTGTCTCCAGCGAGACAAAATTTGTTCTTAGGAAAACAATCTCATGTGAGATCATTTTTTTTTAATTTCAAAATTTTATGAGAATGTATCCAACGAGACGAAGTTTGTTTTGAAGGAAACAATCTCAAGTGAGATTAATTTTATTTCAGGCGAAACAAATTCGAAATTTACATCTCAAAGGAAAAATGTCTCAAGCGAGACGAAAATTGTTTGAAAAAAATGTCTCAAGTGAGACAAAATTTGTTTTGATAAATGATCTCAAGGGATTATAGACTGCCCACTCCTGCAAGTTGAGGAAATGTCTTCAGCAGATCTAATTGTTCACATCGGGATGTTGAATCGCCAAAAATGCCACAACATTCGAGGTTGAATATTCAATGATGCCCCATCATTCATCGTTTCTTGCTTCAATACTAATTCTTAGCATGAGCTGTGTCTGAGAGCCGTATGTCAACTACCAAGATCCACTCCAGAGAGATTATAATGTTTGAAAATATTTTTCTTCTTCTTTTATTTTAGAAATTTGAAAAAATACTGAATAAAATTAAAAAATTATTTTCATTTTCTTCCGCTCACAATCAAAACAAATTGTAAAACAAGAATTCATTGAATATCAAATAAGTCAAAATTTCTTTTAATCCTTCAAAAATTATATACATTTGTAAAGTGTAAAGATTAATGATGATATAAGGTTTAGGTTGACTTGGGATGGTAGAGCATTTCAGGTTAATTTGGGGAAGTAATGTGTTTCAGGTTAATTTGGGAGGTAATGTTTTTCAGGTTGTCTTCTTACATCCTTGATTTTGGTGTGTTCATTGATCTGATGAAGCAACCGTCATGCTTCTCTTCTGGAAATGTTTACTGGTTCTTAGCCCTCGTGAGCGCCTTTGGACTGTGCAATGCTTCATCAAGAGATGTATAGGATCATCTTCTGTGCAGTGGTTGACAATCTTTGTCTTCGAGTCGCATTTTCAGGTTTTCAACTCGAATTCTCCTTTGGTTTCAAGACGTCATCTAAAATGTTACGTCTTGAACCCTCCTTTTATTATTTTTTATTTTTCTCTATCATGCATTAAAAATTTTAGAAAACTAATTTTGCAAATAAAATTAACCATGAGGGGCGGAATGAAATCTGAAGATAGTCTCTCCACTTAGAAATCCATGTATGATTAGAAGGGACTTTTTAGGCACGTAACATAGGTTTAGGTTCACGGTTATGAAAGAAATGCATAAATAGGCCCAAATAAATATTTAAGGGTTATTGAACCAATGATCAATTCGTTTTGCTGTCTTCAATCTTGTCTTGCTCGACTTGAATCTTCTCGTGTGACTTTTATTCTTTTTTTATTTTGTTTTGATGTTCATTGATCTTCTGGCGAATTGATTTGAGTCACTCATCTTGAAGTGTTGGATCTGTTTATTTTCTTTTTTCTTTCTTTCTTTTCCTTTCTCTTTCTTTTTTTGCTCTCTTTTTTCTTTTTCTATTTTTATGTTTTCTTTCTTTTTTTTCTTTTTTCTTTTTTTCCTTTCTTTTTTCTATATTTTTTATATCTATTTTTGCCATATATTTTCTTCTTTCTCTCTGTGTCGTCAACACGATTTTATCTTCAAATGCTTCGTATTTGGTCTACCTCGCGGTATCTTGTTATTTCTCACTTTATTTCATCATGACTTGCTTCTATAGCGAAATCTGAATTGATGATCTTCACTCATGCGAGCAGATGTACTTCACCTTTGCCCCCAGTATGGAGGGTGATCCTTGGCTAGGGTTGAATAAGAAGAAACAATACTATAGGCTCAAAAGACAACAACAAGGGATATATATATATATATATATATATATATGAAAGGATAAATAAAACAAAGTCGTTCATCATCTCATACATAGAAGTCTTTGTAAAAGAGGTATCCCCAGGGGGACGAGTATTAATAATTAACCTTATTTACATGAAAACAATATAATTAATGCATGGTAGAATTATTTCAATGATTCCCTTTATTTTTTTTCTTCTTCAATTTGCTCATAGTATGCCCCAATTATTCGAATTCTCTTAAAAAAACTTTATCTGCAACACTCCATCTTGTATTTCTTCTTGCAGGAATGGTTCTCGTACACACAGACATCTTGTACTTTGTACCTCCAAACTTTATTGATATTGGGGAAAAAATGCTAGTTCTGTGTCTAGGAAGGGAAATGTGTGACTTTAAAGTCATTTTTCTGAAGAAGAAAAAAATAATGCTATGGAAAGGTTAGCTCTATCTAGGAAGGTAAAAGTACATGTTTTGGTGCCTCGGGGGGATAGGGGTATGACTTTATTGTTTTGAAGGGAAGTGATATCAAAGTTTGGTCTTTTAGGAGTAAATGCGTTTTATTTCGGGTACGGAACCCAACAATGGCTCTTTCGGCTTTAGATGGGGTATGGAAGGTCTAATCTTGGCCCTTGTTAAAGATATATAATTAATGAAGTATTAAAAGAACCTTTAATTCATTTGATAGTCAAAGAATTACAAGATTAAAACTTGATTTATTGTTCATAACCTTGAAAACTGACATAAGTTCAATCAACAATAAATTTATTTAGTATACAAAGAAAGAACAAAAACACGATAAAAAAGGACAATGCCAGTGCAACAAGGTTTCCTGGTGGGTGGAAGAACTTTTTCTTGATCGGCACCAAAGTGTCTTATGACACGTTAAAGGTCAATACCCTGGGTCAAACAAATTCTGAACCTTGCTCTTCGGTACCCCACAGATCTCAATGATGTGTCTCACACTTCAAACAGCGTTAACATCACATCTTTAGCTCTCAATTCTTTTTTAAGTACAAAAGGGTGACTTCAATTTACCTCAAAAGATTCAGTGGGTTACTCCCAGGATCCTTGATTAATACACGTTGAGATGCAATGTATATCATGCAATGTAAGATGTATATATGCTCATGCAAAGATGTACATGCAATTGCAAAGATGAAAAAATGGGAATGCAAAATGTAAATGCAACAAAGGACTTGATCCCCAAAGTAATTTTCATAAAACAACTTCCAAAAAACACACAATGTCTCAATACACTGAGGCAGATGGAAACTACAAATCACATCATATTGCTCGATTTCATATATTTTCATCGAATGTGCAAGGAAACATCCTTCTTCTATTTCCTGACTTAATGGATAATCCCAAGGCTTCGACTTCTTTTCCAGAAATGCATTTATTGAGCGACTATATGCGACTGACATTGTAACACTCCCAACCCGTATCCAACCCGAATCCGAGTCCGAGGTGTCACATCAACTTTTAAACCTTTACTTGTTCAAAATAATGAAAAAAAAATCCCCGTTAAATAAAACTTCATATTATTTCAAGATAAAAGTTTTCACACTTATCATAGCATATACAATTCAAATCGTTTATATTACATGCCAACTAAATTTAAAAGAATATAATACATATCAAACATTTCTTTTCTGATCTGAACTTTGTAAGGAAGATGCTGACCTGTCTTGCTCCTCTTATCTTCTCTTCGATATTTCTGAAACCTAGGTGTGAAACACTCACACGCTAAGTCGAAGACTTAGTGAGGCATATAAATCTCATAATTGAAACTCTAATTCCTAAAAATGCATGAGCATATCATACAATAATATCATACAAATCAATATAACATTTCATATAATCACATGCATACAAATATATAAATCTTATCTTAATTATCAATAACCTCATTTCATAATCAATATTTTCGACATTATATATAACATATATTACATTGGACATAGCAAAGCAGGTACATTACATATCATGTATTTGTTTGCATTTCTTTATTAGCCCATGTACACCTATGAGAACTATAGATATTTGAGTCTATAGAGGTTGTGCACTAATGCTGTCACCACAGCTCGTACAAATGCACCGAAGTGCCACGTAGAATTGCACCATTGTGCCGTGTAGAAATGCACCAAAGTACCATATAATATATGTCCCTAAGGACCACGTAGAAATTCCTTAAGAATCATATACATATGCTAAGGATCAAGTATGTGTCTCAAAAGACCTCACACATGTTCCAAAGAATACATATATATCCCGAAGGACCGCGTAGACCCTCGACTCTTGGCATGCCAACTATACCTCTAGCTCTCAATTACATAACATGGGCATTATCTTTTATCTTATTTCACATAATCATATCACTTAACGACATATTCTCATAGTTTCTTATCACATCATGTGATCATATCACTTATAAGCGTATAGCTCATATTCACATATCTTATCAACATGTGTACACATGAATCAAATGGCATATACCAAATCATATGAAATATATATATATATCTTATGCAATCACAATACTTATACTCACATGGATTGATATCATAGAACTTAGTTCACTTTTTCATGTTATCACACCGACATATAATCTTATATAAATCCTATAGGTAAAAAAACTATTTATCTTTATCTCATTTTCCCTTTGTACCGACTTATATGATTTATTATACTAATCTATACAATAACATGTAACCCTTATCACTTATCTCACCTTATTTAATTAGAATTATTCTATCCATTTAATTTAGTTCTACATAACTCATATAACCTCCTCATAGAGTTTTATAGTTCTTCGTGTTATAACTCCTATAACATAGTTTCCTTTTAAAATATATTACTCTTTCTTATAGCGCTTATCCTATAGGTTCGTATCATCGTTATGTTCATGTCCCCTAATTTATATATCATTTTCAAAGAGTCTCTTAACTTATGATCTTCTGATTTATATTTTATTCTCTTAAATATTCTCATAGTCAAATATATCTTCATGACTTATCACTTATTTAATTTACATTGCATTCTTATATATATGTATCACAATAAACCTTGGCTTAATTATTCTATCAATAACCTATACTTACATGGCTTGACTCTTACGATAATATCTTTACACATCTTATTTTATGATCTCCCATCTTATAATAAAAATTTACTTACATCATGTATCATATACAAAACATATCAACATACAATACATATACTCATATCAAAACATGCTTATATTCATTAATTTATGCATTCTAATATAGGAAATAGACTAGTCGCAAGTCATATTTCCATTACATATCATATAACTAGCATGCACTCACCTGGCCTCACTAGTCAATGCCAATCTCTAAACTTTCCCCTTGATCGATCTTACTTGTCAATGATTCCGGAACTTGTTTAGGCTCTGTATTTACATAATTATACATTTTAAGGCAATTATCAGATACCTACAACTTGTAATCCGATACTAACAACTTAAACGAACTTAATAAACTAATATTCAATTTTTCCTTTAGGGGTGTACCGATGCACTATAGGTGCATCGGTACCCAAAATAGCTTCGAAATATTCATGCATCGATGCACCCCTTAATGCATCGATGCACCTTCAAAATTTGTCTTGGTGCATCGATGCATTCCTGACATTCGATGTTTCTTCTTTTAAGAATGCATCGGTATATATTGAATATGTAACGATACATCTTGCCCAGAAATTGGTCTTTAGGCACGAAAATCCATTTAATTCAACTCAAATGCTTCATATTTCATCCTCTTTCAAATTCCTAACTTACATATACATGTTTAAACTCATTTATATTCATTTATCTCGTCTTGAACCTTAATATACTCTCATCTTTATTAACTTCAAGAATCATACCAGATTTTCAACATGTTTTAAAACTCATTTTTTCATTTCATATCTCTTAATTTAACCCTTGACAAGTCAGATTCAACTTCAAAATCTATTAACTCCATCTATTTCACTAATTCACTTAAAAACTCTTCATATTTAATCCTTCATAACTCATCCATTTTGAAGTTTTAACATACTTGAATCTCTAAATAATCTTTCTTAGCACCCCAAGAATAAAAACTAAGCTTAAAACTCAAGAATTAACCAACTGAAATTAAGCTTACCTTTGCCATGGAGCTTACGGGAAGAGAAGAGGAAGGAGATAACCCAAGTTCTAGACTTTTCTTTTCCTTTCTCACTCTTTCCACGTTTTTATAAGCTCAAAAGAAATATAAAAATCTTTCTGGTCAAATGACCATTTTACCCTTTATTTCCTTTAATAATTACCAACAAACATCCACTAAGTATTCCAATTTAATCACTAAACTTTTAAATCTTTCAAAATCAGACTTCAAAATTTCTATTTTAGTCACTAACCCTGATTTTGGGATATTACAGACATCATCCACTGTCTCGTGTTGGGTATCATTGTTGTTTGATGACTTCAAACATATTATTTCTTTTTGGCTAGTTGTATCAATATCATCGTAGCACCCTTGAAAAGCTTATTTTACTGCATTATTTGAGCTTCATGTATTCCAACTTGATGTACCTCTTCAGCTATTTCCTGGAGCACCCTTCTGGATCATTGATGTGTTTATTTTTTGCATTTTTATTCTACCTCTTCGAGTGACATTGTCGAATTGAAAGCCTTCAAATGTAACTATTAACTCGGGAATCAATATCTTCTATGACATGACATGTATGAAACATGTGTTAATTCCAAGGTAATCATCCTAGAACATAAAAGAAGATAAAAATATATACCCCTTCGTGTGACATTGTTGTTTTAAAAGCCTTCTAATTTTGATAAATAACTCGGGTATTAATAGTATGTTTATGCACAAAATAAAGCAACATGAAAAGATGTTAGCAAAAAAAATCAAAGAGAGGAAATATATATTAATGAAATATGAAAAGATTAAATTCAACTGGTAAATGAACCATAAAATATAGTGAATAAAACACATAGAGGAAATTAAATCCCTAACCGCATAATTTCTAATTCACATACAATTATTCAAAAATAATCTATTAAAAGACGAATGTTAAAGTTCATTTATCCTTTGTGTACACTTATTTAGGTACCTATGGACAGAGTTTCGGCATGGTCTTAGATCGGGTGGATTTCTACGATTTATTATATGCAAAGTTTTGGCTCTATGAGTAAAGGTACTCGAATTGTCCTTTTTGGTGCCCCCTTAGGCGAGCCAGATCCTCAATCATCACCTATTATAGGCTTAAGCAAATCGAGTTCAATTCGAGAGGGCACATTTCCCTATGTCTAACACGAAGAATAAATCCTCACGAAGACATAGGGTATATGAACCCCGAAAGCTACTTGCTAGGTCTGACATAGAGAATGAATTCTCACGAATACGTTGCTTTCACTTCAACTTAAAAAGGAAGAGCTAAGGTATAAAGCTTATGTTATGTAATACATATATTGTGTGTGAGGAGAAATTCTCAAACCTTTGACTAACAACCACACTAAAATAGAGCTAAAATGAATCCAAAATTTCAGTATCTGAAAATCAATCAAATACAAACACTAATATACAAGGATATAAAAATTAAAAAAAATCAAAGGAATTGTAAATTAAATAAAATTGAATTATCAATTTCTAACTGTAGATACAATATATAATCGATTTAAGGCTTGACCCTTTAAGTCCTCAACGGAGTCACCAAGCTGTCGACACTGTTTTTCGCCCGGGCGGGGAATAACTTTGTACGACGTGGGGGTTTTCTTTTGAAAAGATTTTGAAATGTTTTGGAGTCGCCATCGATTTTTTTGGTTAGGTAGGTCGAATACCCAAAAAATTTCTTTTAAAAGAGTTTTTAAGAAAACATCATTTTAAAAGATGCATCGATTTATGTGTAACTAGAGATTCATTCTTTTTTGAAATAAAAAAAGGGTTCAGGGATTGATTACGTGTGGAAAAGGATAAGCACCCCCACAAAGCCCAAAATTGGTACCCCATCGATTATAAATTGTCTTTAATAGTGGAAATCTAAGAATTCGAATATAAATTTAAGTTAGGATCCTATTATTCCAAATTCAACCATACAACTTTTATATAATGGGAAATTCTAAGGAGAAATAAAAAATATTCTAATATTTTCAATTGAAGAGAAAATAATCCCTAAAATACTTTATGACATATATTTCTCTTTCCAACTGAAATAAAAAGAATATAATAATTTCCCCAAGAATTCGAGATTAAAATAATTTGATTTGGCCAAATAAAAATTTAAGCCAATTAATCCATATTATATTAATCATACTAGATAATTTAAATTAAAATGGTAAAATTATAAACACAATAAGACATTCAATATGATAAAAACATGAAACATGCATATATATATATATATATATATATATATATATATATATATATATATATCATGTGACTAAAATAAATTAAACAGAAACTAGAGTGCAATAATTAAAGGACTGAAATTAAATTAATGAATAATACGGGACCAAAATATAATAAAACAAAAAATAGTAGTCAAATCAGAAATAAAAAAGTGTCTAAAATGAATAAATTGTAAATATCACATCCATATCATAATAACATAAGAAATAAAATCCAAACAGTGGCTAAAATGAATAAACATAAAAAACAGTGATTAAATTTGAAAATTAATAAAATTAATATACATATTCAAAATAAATAACAAATTCAATGACCAGAGTGCAAAAGAAGCTAAAATATGAGGAGCTTAAAGATGATTTTACTCTGATAGTGACCAAAATGTAAAATACACTGAACCTATGAGAATCTAGACTGCGATTTGACCCTGAAACAGATAAACAAAGCAAAAAGTAGCTAGAAGCTGGGGACCTAGTGTGTGATTTACCCAAAATAATTAAAATGAAATACCCCCATTTATCTTCTAGTAACGTGCAAAACTAAAAAAAACCTTCCCCTTTTCATCTTTTCTCTTATTTCTCCATGGATGAGAATGCCATCTCGTCTACAAAAAAAATCACCGTAAGTCAGCACTCTTCAACTCTCCGACCACCACCCATAGTGGTTGGTTCACTAAAAAACAAACCCCAAAATAAACCAGTAAACATCGATTCTTTCTCTACCTCAAAATCGACGCAAGGCTTAAATGGCCAAAGGATCCGACTTTTCAGTTTTCGATCTCCGGCAAGGAGAAACTCGAATGATACTTCTTGACCCTAAAGGTAAACGTCTCTCTCTCCACTCTTTCTAGTTTAGGTTCGAAAATAAAGAAAGATTGCATGAAAAACAAAGAAAAGAAAATGTAAAACCTTTGAAAAACAAATGTTCTTTTTGTATTTTCTTCTTCTTTGTTTGAATGAAAGAAAAAGATGAGGGGAAAGTTTTACAATTTTTCAAAATAAAAAAAATGTGGGGAAGAAGACCCTTTTCTCTTTTTCCCCTATCTTCTCCTTTTACACTGATTTGAGTTTTTTATATAACCATTACATATATAAAAAAATTAATTTGCTGATGGTGGATGCATTTGGTGATGAAATGATGTTGTTACAGTGTATAGAACTGCTTCACATGGGAGTCTGCTTGAGTGTTTGGTGAGGTAGAGCTGGCCACGGTAGAGAAGCATCATGGTGTTGGCTGTTGGTGGCAGAGAAGTATAGCATTGGCAGAAACTGGTTATGGACCGGGTCAGGTCCCCCTTTGGGTCAGGTTATACACTGGGCCCAAACCGGGTCATAATTTGGGTTTGTTGGTGTTTTGGACCTCGGGTTGGGCTGAAAATTAGTGATTACAAGCATGATAAATCACATTCTAAATAACTGATTATTCTGTCATCTAATAAACTCTTTCAATAGTGATTTTAATTTTCGGCATTCTATCATTATACTGAAGAATCATGTTTTTCTGTCTGATAGGATTATCCAGTATATCTGGAACCTCTAGTGTGTTCCCTGATCATATGGATGTTTTCTCTGATTTCTGTTCTGATCTCTGCTCTGATTTCTGATATCTCTGTTTACTGACTAAAAATGTTTTATTTGGGGTACTCTGGGATTTGGTATGAAGACTTTGGCAGGTTCAGTCGCTGCGGGTATTTCCTTGTATAGGTTCTGCACCGACTGGTAATTCCTATCTCTGGCAGGTTTAGTTGCTATTGGCAATTCATTTTATAGATTCAACACCATCTGGTAATTCCTTATGGATCTAAGGCGACCCTTGGGTAGACTCTAAGTCCCCGAGAATCTTTCTTGGGTAGGCTCTCATGCCCAAGTTGATCCCTTAGGTTATGCAGTTCTGGGGAGCTGCATATGGCGTTCAATTGGAGGGATTATTATGGTTTTGAAAACATGTTTTAAATGGTTATTGTTTTAAAAAGATCTGTATATTTTCATTGGTTTTGTGGGAACACACTAGACACCCTATTCTGATCTCTTGCAACCAAACCTCCAAAATATTTTCCTTTGAACTGAAAGCTTACTGTCTGTTACTACTGGAGATAATAGTGAGACCTCAACTCAGCCTAAAAATCTATAGATGTCTGAACCAATAAGGAAGCATATGCTTATCTGTTATTTGCATGTTCTTCAAAATCATCTGGTAGTTATGTATTACTGAGCTTCCCAAAACACTCTGTTAATCACCTTTTCAGGTTAAGAGAATTGAACCAGTGTAGCTATCGACATCTGTAAGGGAGTTCCCTCGGCGTTGCTTTCGGAGTACTGTAACATCCTCAATATCGGGCTAGTGACTTAAAGGTGAATTTTGAAAGTATTGTGTTCAATTTTGAAATAAGTTAAAAAGTTCAGAATTTTAATTGGAGAATTTTGAGGTTGGATTTAATAGTAAAGTTTGAAAGTAATAAGGGTATTATGGTCTTTTCTAAGACAAGATTTTTATTTCTCTTTTAAGGGATATAAAACGAGGGAATGAAGGGAAATGAGTTTCCAGAGTTTTCTTCTTCTCCTTTCTTCTTCACGCATGGAAGCCAAGAGCTAAGGTGAGAATTTTTATTAGTTGATTATTATTTGAATTCTAAGTTGGTTTTGATTCTTTGGAAATAAGAAAGCTTAAGGAAGTCTAAAGATAAGTAAAAACTCAAAGATGAAGATGTTAGAAGAGATTAAAGAATATGGGGCTTTAAGTAAAATTTTGAATAAGAAGGTTTAAACGAATTTGGAGGATGAATTTGACTTGTCATCTATAAGAATAAGAAGTTGGAAGTGTTATAATTAAGTTTAGATAACATGGAAACTTTGGTATGATTATTGATTTCCATACGAAAGATGGAATTTTGAGGTTAAAGATGAAATAAATGAATATTAATGAGTTTAAGTATGTATATGTAAGTTAGGAATATGAAAGGGGATGAAAGATGAAGCGTTTGAATTGAATCAAGTGGATTTTCGAGCTCAAAAATGATTTCTGGGCTAGGGGGAATCGGTACCCATTCAAAGGGGTACCGATACCCTCTCAAACGAGCAGAATTCCAGAATGTTATGAGGGTATCGATAACCCCAGTAGAGTATCGATACCCCCTAAAGGAAAATGGAAATGTTGATTTCTTAAAGTCGTTTAAGCTATTAGTATCAAGTTATAAGGTTAGATTTTGATAGATTGCCTTAAATTGTATATTTGTGTAGATATCGAGCATAAATCAGTTCCGGAACATTTGGAAAATAAGATCGATCAAGGGAAATATGAGAGATCGGTATTAACTTAGTGAGGCCAGGTGAGTGCATCTTATTTTATAGGATTATAAGGAAATTGGACTTGTGATAAGTCTATTTCTGATAGTTGTTTTATTATGCATGAAGTGTTGATTATAAGTAGTCGAATGACATGAAATGTATGTATGATTGATTATATGAGCTGATATGTTCTTGTATGTGTTATAATTTATGTAAGTATAAAGAATAAGTCATATGATAAGATCTATGTAATATATAGAATGGAAAATATATGTTTATGAAGAGTTATAAGAGAACCTACATAAATCATATGATAAAGGGAGTATAGGATTATGAAATAAAATATGTAAAAATAAAAAGAATATAATGAAAGTGAATCCACGAGAAACGAAAGAAACTAAATAAGATTGAGTTATAGAATGAAATGAGAATAATGTATCAATTAGGAAACTTGAATATGGAGTGATATGAGAAAATTATAGGAGTTATATGAAATTAAATTAAGTAAATTGATTAATTTGTATATAAAAGAAATAATAGAAGTAATATATATGTTTATCAGTATAATATAGGTTATGTAATATAAGTGTATACTAAGAAATAAAGAATAAGATAGATGATGCGATGTAAATTATATTATGAATTAGTGATATATGAATGTGATATAAATATGTAATAAAACTTATGTGTTGTATGATAAATATGAACATATGAGAAGAAGAGATAAGATAAGTGACTTGTGATAGGAACTGTATGACAATAAATTATGTAAATAGGAATAATTTAATTGATATGTATCTATGAATATTTGGATATGTATATAAGTGATGTGATATATGAGGTCATATGAAATATTATATTATATGACTATGTGAGTATATGAAAAAGAATATAAGTACATGTGAATTATATAGAAACGATTTATGTAAACATGTTTGATATGTATTACATGTATGTGAATATAAGAGAATAGAACATAAACCATATGAAAATATATAAGTCCTATGATATTACCTATGTGAATATATGAGAAAGTATATGAGTTATATGTATTACATGATATTTGTGATTTCACAAGAAATGACATGAGCTATGTGATTACATGATTATAAGAGATCAGACATGCGATAAGAGATAAGTAATATGAATGTGTGAATATGAAATGAAATAAATGATAATGCCTATGTTATGTGTCATGAGAGCTAGGGGTATAGTTGGCATGCCAAGAGTCGAGGGTCTACGCGGTCTTTCGGGACATATATGTATTCTTTGGAACATGTATGGGGTCTGTTGAGACACCTATGTGATCCTTGGCATATATATATGGTTCTTAAGGAATGATATGTGGTCCTTATGGACATTATTATATGGCACTACGGTGCAATTCTACGTGGCACTAAAGTGCAATTCTACGCGGCACTTCGGTGCATTTATACGAGCTGTGGTGACAGCATTTGTGCACAACCTCAATGCACTCAAATATCTTTAGTTCTCACTAGTGTATCATGGGCTAATAAAGAAACAATAACAAATACAATATATATATATATGATGGATATGTTTTTGATTATACGAAATGCGTTATATGAATTGTATGATATTATGGGTGTTTCTAGGTGAAATGATATATGTTTTATATGATATGCAGAAATGATAAATACAAGATCATGTGATAAATAATTTGATGATAATGATATAAATAATGATAATAATATATATGATAATGCTAAGAAAGTAGATGATGATATATGTACATGAGTGTATTTGTTATATAAAAAGATGTGTGATTTTGTATGAAATTGTTATATGATTTTGTATGATAAGTTAGTATTAAATGTTCATGTGTTTTGTTATATGGAATGTTTTATGATTTCTATTAGATGTTTTATTTGCCTCACTAAGTCATCGACTTAGCGTGTGATTGTTTCACACGTAGGTTCCAAAAGAATATAGAGAGCAATGTGGAGCTAGACAGGTCAGTATCTCCTTTACAAAGTTCAGATCAGAAAATATATGTAATTGGTATATAGAGGTAGTTGGCATGTAAATAAAGTTTTGGAATTTGATATGCTCTAATTGGTTTGTAAAATCATATGATACTATTTTATGTAAATTAGTCAATTGTATTTAGTAAAAGTTTTAAAATTATTTACTGTTTTGTTCAAGTAAAGGTTTTGAAAAGTCAATGTGACATCTCGGACTCGTAGCCGGATCGGGTACGGGTTGGGGGTGTTACATTTAATGGTATCAGAGCTACGGTTTAGCCGATTCTAGGCTTAAATCAAAGTCAACAGTATTTTTTTTATAAAAAAATATGTACATACCAACACGAAGTGAAAAAGTTTATGGTCTGAACGGTAAGGAGTGTGTTGTCTTGTTAATAGAGTTCAATAGTTATATTATATTAGATGTGTGATATTGAGAGCTTCAAAAGTGAAGCACAAGGCGATAGACCTGAAGGTAATAGCATTCACCTGCCCTGGCCAGGCAGGGAGAAGAGCGAAAAACCTCAGGGAATGCCTGTACAAGATTAGAAAATGTCTTCATGATGTTGAATAATATTTTGATGTGTTTTCAATTTTCCACTTCTTTAACTCATAGAATGAATGTATCGAATTAGTTGAAAGAGTTAAGAGCACCCGAGTTCAAGGGATTTGAGGAAGATTTTGTTGTTACAGACCTTTGGGTTAAATGATATGAAGATAATGATTAGAAGGTTTTCATTTCTGCAAATGGAGGAGTTAAATTGAGTAGTTTCGTTACTAAGTGGACAAGTTAGAATATGGTGAACAAGTGTCACCATAATAACGTTAAAGGATCGAATGATGTGGTTAGAATTGTAAAAGAGTTCAAGAATAAGTGCATTAGTGATATGTTTATAAGATGAATGAAATCAGAGCTATGAATATGAATGGGTAGTATTGTGTATAAGTAAGATTGTGGATATGATAAAGGTTTGTATTTCAGATGGAAAGAGTTAGCGTTGACTAACAAGATTGTGTGATGAAATGTATTGGAGTTATAAGATTTTAAGATATTGTCAGGATATGATAACCAAATATGAAGTGAATCTGGATACAGTTGTATACTGTAATCATAGTAAAGTGATATAGTGAAGGAAGTGAGGATTTGTATGTTTGAGTAAAGCTAAGGATTGATAAGAAGAATTTAAGAATGGATACATCATTAATCAGTTTATAAGATAAAGAAGTTAGAATGTTAAGTATGAATAATGGAAATTGCATGGTGTATGAGAATAAAGGTGGATTTATAAGTTAAGTAAATTATTGTTGAGATAATTTCGAATAGAAATGATGTATATAATTGATTGATTGATTAGGGCTTGTGCCCTAGATTGAACACTTGCTATTGATGAGTTGTAATAGTAAAAGTGATAAAGTTGTAAGATTTGGAAAAGATGTAAGGTTAAGCCAATCAAGTCTGATGTGGATTTAGATATGGTAGTATATTCAGATAATGTAAATGTGGTATAGTTAAGAAGATACAGATTTGTGTATCTAAAGGAACCTAGAAGAGTATGAGAGTCTGAAGAAAAGATATGACCTATGCTATAAGAAGATTTTAAATTAGGGAAAAGTAATTGAATAAGGAAATGAAATGATTGAGTTTAAAGGATCAGATATGATAAAGGTTATGTTGAAGTATAAATTATAAGTTGATTAGAAGTAAGAAAGGTTTTTTAGAGGATGTGAAAGATTGTTTGATTCTGCAAGATGTATGTTTTAATTATCTATGATGAAGGTTTAAAGTTATGTTTCTTGGTTAAGTAGAAGTAGTTAGAGAAACAAAGAATGATTTATATGATTAAAGAAGTTAAGAGACAGTAAAGTGATGATAGAATGAAGTTGGAGTATGATTGCAAGGCAATTAGAGATTGATGAGTAAATTGATTAATTTATGATTCAAAGTGATAAGAACTGAAGTTAGTGTATACTTGATAAGTGATATGATATGGATGTACAAGGGAAGAAGGTAGATGAAGAACTAAAGGAATGAAAAGTAAGTTTTCTGATGGCGACAAGAAATATTAAGTAAATGAAGCAACATGAAAACATTAGAACATATGTTCTTATCAAGATGTACAGTGAAAATTCGAGGACGAATTTTCTTTAAAGGATGGGAGATTTGTAACATCCTCAATATCGGGCTAGTGACTTAAAGGTGAATTTTGAAAGTATTGTGTTCAATTTCGAAATAAGTTAAAAAGTTTAGAATTTTAATTGGAGAATTTTGAGGTTGGATTTAATAGTAAAGTTTGAAAGTAATAAGGGTATTATGGTCTTTTCTAAGAGAAGATTTTTATTTCTCTTTTAAGGGATATAAAATGTGGGAATGAGGGGAAATGAGTTTCCAGAGTTTTCTTCTTCTCCTTTCTTCTTCACGCATGGAAGCCAAGAGCTAAGGTGAGAATTTTTATTAGTTGATTATTATTTGAATTCTAAGTTGGTTTTGATTCTTTGGAAAGTAAGAAAGCTTCCAAAGATGAAGATGTTAGAAGAGATTAAAGAATATGGGGTTTTAAGTGAAATTTTGAATAAGAAGGTTTAAACGAATTTGGAGGATGAATTTGACTTGTCATCTATAAGAATAAGAAGTTGGAAGTGTTATAATTAAGTTTAGATAACATGAAAACTTTGGTATGATTATTGATTTCCATAAGAAAGATGGAATTTTGAGGTTAAAGATGAAATAAATGAATATTAATGAGTTTAAGTATGTATATGTAAGTTATGAATATGAAAGGGGATGAAAGATGAAGCGTTTGAATTGAATCAAGTGGATTTTTGAGCTAAAAATGATTTCTGGGCTAGGGGGAATCGGTACCCATTCAAAGGGGTACCGATACCCTCTCAAACGAGCAGAATTCCAGAATGTTATGAGGGTATCGATACCCCCAGTAGGGTATCGATACCCCCTAAAGGAAAATGGAAATTTTGATTTCTTAAAGTCGTTTAAGCTATTAGTATCAAGTTATAAGGTTAGATTTTGATAGATTGCCTTAAATTGTATATTTGTGTAGATACCGAGCATAAATCAGTTCCAGAACATTTGGAAAATAAGATCGATCAAGGGAAATATGAGAGATCGGTATTAACTTAGTGAGGCCAGGTGAGTGCATCTTATTTTATAGGATTATAAGGAAATTGGACTTGTGATAAGTCTATTTCTGATAGTTGTTTTATTATGCATGAAGTGTTGATTATAAGTAGTCGAATGACATGAAATGTATGTATGATTGATTATATGAGCTGATATGTTCTTGTATGTGTTATAATTTATGTAAGTATAAAGAATAAGTCATATGATAAGATCTACGTAATATATAGAATGGAAAATATATGTTTATGAAGAGTTATAAGAGAACCTACATAAATCATATGATAAAGGGAGTATAGGATTATGAAATAAAATATGTAAAAATAAAAGAATATGATGAAAGTGAATCCACGAGAAACGAAAGAAACTAAATAAGATTGAGTTATAGAATGAAATGAGAATAATGTATCAATTAGGAAACTTGAATATGGAGTGATATGAGAAAATTATAGGAGTTATATGAAATTGAATTAAGTAAATTGATTAATTTGTATATAAAAGAAATAATAGAAGTAATATATATGTTTATCAGTATAATATAGGTTATGTAATATAAGTGTATACTAAGAAATAAAGAATAAGATAGATGATGTGATGTAAATTATATTATGAATTAGTGATATATGAATGTGATATAAATATGTAATAAAACTTATGTGTTGTATGATAAATATGAACATATGAGAAGAAGAAATAAGATAAGTGACTTGTGATAGGAACTATATGACCATAAATTATGTAAATAGGAATAATTTAATTGATATGTATCTATGAATATTTGGATATGTATATAAGTGATGTGATATATGAGGTCATATGAAATATTATATTATATGACTATGTGAGTATATGAAAAAGAATATAAGTACATGTGAATTATATAGAAATGATTTATGTAAACATGTTTGATATGTATTACATGTATGTGAATATAAGAGAATATAACATATAGAGATGTGTGCTTTTGTATGAAATTGTTATATGATTTTGTATGATAAGTTAGTATTAAATGTTCATGTGTTTTGTTATATGGAATGTTTTATGATTTCTATTATATGTGTATTTGCCTCACTAAGTCATCGACTTAGCGTGTGATTGTTTCACACGTAGGTTCGAAAAGAATATAGAGAGCAATGTGGAGCTAGACAGGTCAATATCTCCTTTACAAAGTTCATATCAGAAAATATATGTAATTGGTATATAGAGGTAGTTGGCATATAAATAAAGTTTTGGAATTTGATATGCTCTGATTGGTTTGTAAAATCATATGATACTATTTTATGTAAATTAGTCAATTGTATTTAGTAAAAGTTTTAAAATTATTTACTGTTTTGTTCAAGTAAAGGTTTTGAAAAGTCAATGTGACATCTCGGACTCGTAGCCGGATCGGGTACGGGTTGGGGGTGTTACATTTAATGGTATCAGAGCTACGGTTTAGCCGATTCTAGGCTTAAATCGAAGTCAACAGTATTTTTTTATAAAAAAATATGTACATACCAACACGAAGTGAAAAAGTTTATGGTCTGAACGGTAAGGAGTGTGTTGTCTTGTTAATAGAGTTCAATAGTTATATTATATTAGATGTGTGATATTGAGAGCTTCAAAAGTGAAGCACAAGGCGATAGACCTGAAGGTAATAGCATTCACCTGCCCTGGCCAGGCAGGGAGAAGAGCGAAAAACCTCAGGGAATGCCTGTACAAGATTAGAAAATGTCTTCATGATGTTGAATAATATTTTGATGTGTTTTCAATTTTCCACTTCTTTAACTCATAGAATGAATGTATCGAATTAGTTGAAAGAGTTAAGAGCACCCGAGTTCAAGGGTTGATTTGAGGAAGATTTTGTTGTTACAGACCTTTGGGTTAAATGATATGAAGATAATGATTAGAAGGTTTTCATTTCTGCAAATGGAGGAGTTAAATTGAGTAGTTTCGTTACTAAGTGGACAAGTTAGAATATGGTGAACAAGTGTCACCATAATAACGTTAAAGGATCGAATGATGTGGTTAGAATTGTAAAAGAGTTCAAGAATAAGTGCATTAGTGATATGTTTATAAGATGAATGAAATCAGAGTTATGGATTTGAATCAAATGGGTAGTATTGTGTATAAGTAAGATTGTGGATATGATAAAGGTTTGTATTTTAGATGGAAAGAGTTAGCGTTGACTAACAAGATTGTGTGATGAAATGTATTGGAGTTATAAGATTTTAAGATATTGTCAGGATATGATAACCAAATATGAAGTGAATCTGGATACAGTTGTATACTGTAATCATAGTAAAGTGATATAGTAAAGGAAGTGAGGATTTGTATGTTTGAGTAAAGCTAAGGATTGATAAGAAGAATTTAAGAATGGATACATCATTAATCAGTTTATAAGATAAAGAAGTTAGAATGTTAAGTATGAATAATGGAAATTGCATGGTGTATGAGAATAAAGGTGGATTTATAAGTTAAGTAAATTATTGTTGAGATAATTTCGAATAGAAATGATGTATATAATTGATTGATTGATTAGGGCTTGTGCCCTAGATTGAACACTTGCTATTGATGAGTTGTAATAGTAAAAATGATAAAGTTGTAAGATTTGGAAAAGATGTAAGGTTAAGCCAATCAAGTCTGATGTGGATTTAGATATGGTAGTATATTCAGATAATGTAAATGTGGTATAGTTAAGAAGATACGGATTTGTGTATCTAAAGGAACCTAGAAGAGTATGAGAGTCTGAAGAAAGGATATGACCTATGCTATAAGAAGATTTTAAATTAGGGAAAAGTAATTGAATAAGGAAATGAAACGATTGAGTTTAAAGGATCAGATATGATAAAGGTTATGTTGAAGTATAAATTATAAGTTGATTAGAAGTAAGAAAGGTTTTTTAGAGGATGTGAAAGATTGTTTGATTCTGCAAGATGTATGTTTTAATTATCTATGATGAAGGTTTAAAGTTATGTTTCTTGGTCAAGTAGAAGTAGTCAGGGAAACAAAGAATGATTTATATGATTAAAGAAGTTAAGAGATAGTAAAGTGATGATAGAATGAAGTTGGAGTATGATTGCAAGGCAATTAGAGATTGATGAGTAAATTGATTGATTTATGATTCAAAGTGATAAGAACTGAAGTTAGTGTATACTTGATAAGTGATATGATATGGATGTATAAGGGAAGAAGGTAGATGAAGAACTAAAGGAATGAAAAGTAAGTTTTCTGATGGCGACAGGAAAGATTAAGTAAATGAAGCAACATGAAAACATTAGAACATATGTTCTTATCAAGATGTACAGTGAAAATTCGAGGACGAATTTTCTTTAAATGATAGGAGATTTGTAACATCCTCAATATCGGGCTAGTGACTTAAAGGTGAATTTTGAAAGTATTAAGTTCAATTTCGAAATAAGTTAAAAAGTTCAGAATTTTAATTGGAGAATTTTGAGGTTGGATTTAATAGTAAAGTTTGAAAGTAAAGTAATAAGGGTATTATGGTCTTTTCTAAGAGAAGATTTTTATTTCTCTTTTAAGGGATATAAAATGTGGGAATGAGGGGAAATGAGTTTCCAGAGTTTTCTTCTTTTCCTTTCTTCTTCACGCATGGAAGCCAAGAGCTAAGGTGAGAATTTTTATTAGTTGATTATTATTTGAATTCTAAGTTGGTTTTGATTCTTTGGAAAGTAAGAAAGCTTAAGGAAGTCTAAAGATAAGTAAAAACTCAAAGATGAAGATACTAGAAGAGATTAAAGAATATGGGGTTTTAAGTAAACTTTTGAATAAGAAGGTTTAAACGAATTTGGAGGATGAATTTGACTTGTCATCTATAAGAATAAGAAGTTAGAAGTGTTATAATTAAGTTTAGATAACATGGAAACTTTGGTATGATTATTGATTTTCATAAGAAAGATGGAATTTTGAGGTTAAAGATGAAATAAATGAATATTAATGAGTTTAAGTATGTATATGTAAGTTAGGAATATGAAAGGGGATGAAAGATGAAGCGTTTGAATTGAATCAAGTGGATTTTCGAGCTCAAAAATGATTTCTGGGCTAAGGGAATCGGTACCCATTCAAAGGGGTACCGATACCCTCTCAAACGAGCAGAATTCCAGAATGTTATGAGGGTATCGATACCCCCAGTAGGGTATCGATACCCCCTAAAGGAAAATGGAAATGTTGATTTCTTAAAGTCGTTTAAGCTATTAGTATCAAGTTATAAGGTTAGATTTTGATAGATTGCCTTAAATTGTATATTTGTGTAGATACGGAGCATAAATCAGTTCCGGAACATTTGGAAAATAATATCGATCAAGGGAAATATGAGAGATCGGTATTAACTTAGTGAGGCCAGGTGAGTGCATCTTATTTTATAGGATTATAAGGAAATTGGACTTGTGATAAGTCTATTTCTTATAGTTGTTTTATTATGCATGAAGTGTTGATTATAAGTAGTCGAATGACATGAAATGTATGTATGATTGATTATATGAGCTGATATGTTCTTGTATGTGTTATAATTTATGTAAGTATAAAGAATAAGTCATATGATAAGATCTACGTAATATATAGAATGGAAAATATATGTTTATGAAGAGTTATAAGAGAACCTACATAAATCATATGATAAAGGGAGTATAGGATTATGAAATAAAATATGTAAAAATAAAAGAATATGATGAAAGTGAATCCACGAGAAACGAAAGAAACTAAATAAGATTGAGTTATAGAATGAAATGAGAATAATGTATCAATTAGGAAACTTGAATATGGAGTGATATGAGAAAATTATAGGAGTTATATGAAATTGAATTAAGTAAATTGATTAATTTGTATATAAAAGAAATAATAGAAGTAATATATATGTTTATCAGTATAATATAGGTTATGTAATATAAGTGTATACTAAGAAATAAAGAATAAGATAGATGATGCGATGTAAATTATATTATGAATTAGTGATATATGAATGTGATATAAATATGTAATAAAACTTATGTGTTGTATGATAAATATGAACATATGAGAAGAAGAGATAAGATAAGTGACTTGTGATAGGAACTATATGACCATAAATTATGTAAATAGGAATAATTTAAGTGATATGTATCTATGAATATTTGGATATGTATATAAGTGATGTGATATATGAGGTCATATGAAATATTATATTATATGACTATGTGAGTATATGAAAAAGAATATAAGTACATGTGAATTATATAGAAATGATTTATGTAAACATGTTTGATATGTATTACATGTATGTGAATATAAGAGAATAGAACATAAACCATATGAAAAGATATAAGTCCTATGATATTACTTATGTGAATATATGAGAAAGTATATGAGTTATATGTATTACATGATATTTGTGATTTCACAAGAAATGACATGAGCTATGTGATTACATGATTATAAGAGATCAGACATGCGATAAGAGATAAGTAATATGAATGTATGAATATGAAATGAAATAAATGATAATGCCTATGTTATGTGTCATGAGAGCTAGGGGTATAGTTGGCATGCCAAGAGTCGAGGGTCTACGCGGTCCTTCGGGACATATATGTATTCTTTGGAACATGTATGGGGTCTGTTGAGACACCTATGTGATCCTTGGCATATGTATATGGTTCTTAAGGAATGATATGTGGTCCTTATGGACATTATTATATGGCACTACGGTGCAATTCTACGTGGCACTAAAGTGCAATTCTACGCGGCACTTCGGTGCATTTATACGAGCTGTGGTGACAGCATTTGTGCACAACCTCAATGCACTCAAATATCTTTAGTTCTCACTAGTGTATCATGGGCTAATAAAGAAACAATAACAAATACAATATATATATATATATATGATGGATATGTTTTTGATTATACGAAATGCGTTATATGAATTGTGTGATGTTATGGGTGTTTCTAGGTGAAATGATATATGTTTTATATGATATGCAGAAATGATAAATACAAGATCATGTGATAAATAATTTGATGATAATGATATAAATAATGATAATAATATATATGATAATGCTAAGAAAGTAGATGATGATATATGTACATGAGTGTATTTGTTATATAAAAAAGATGTGTGATTTCTTATGAAATTGTTATATGATTTTGTATGATAAGTTAGTATTAAATGTTCATGTGTTTTGTTATATGGAATGTTTTATGATTTCTATTAGATGTTTTATTTGCCTCACTAAGTCATCGACTTAACGTGTGATTATTTCACACGTAGGTTCGAAAAGAATATAGAGAGCAATGTGGAGCTAGGCAGGTCAGTATCTCCTTTACAAAGTTCAGATCAGAAAATATATGTAATTGGTATATAGAGGTAGTTGGCATGTAAATAAAGTTTTGGAATTTGATATGCTCTAATTGGTTTGTAAAATCATATGATATTATTTTATGTAAATTAATCAAATGTATTTAGTAAAAGTTTTAAAATTATTTACTATTTTGTTCAAGTAAAGGTTTTGAAAAGTCAATGTGACATCTCGGACTCGTAGCCGGATCGGGTACGGGTTGGGGGTGTTACAAGTACAATGTATGTGTTTAGGGGGCATGTAGGTTGTATTTTGTTTTTATATCCGAGTCCGAAAATCTGTTTTATTTCTTAATATTGATAAACTTTCCTTTTGTATTTATAAATGATTTTATGACTTTACGTGTTTTAACAAAAAAATTAATTTTTTCGTGATTTTTATGGGATACAAAATGTTATAAATTTTCTTTTTAGAATATTTAAGAATGTTTGTACCATTATGAGTAGTTATTCAAAAAGTTATAATATCCATAATAAAAAGTAAAATTCTCGCAACATTTTAAATAATTAATTAAAATAGTAAATGTTGTTAAGAAAAATGAATAATTTTATAATTTTTTGGATAATTAAAATAATACAATTTTTTAAAATTATACATTTGAGAGTTTTGTACCATTATTAATATCTACTAAAGAAAGTTATAATATACTAATGATGTTGATTTAAGTGATAAGTAACTTGATATCGCTTAAGTATGTCTCGAGTTTGAATCCTTGTGTATATAGAAAATCCTCGCCAGGAGACTTACCCATTAAAATCAGGTGTGACTCAGATCGATCCGTATTAATTAGGGCGAAACCTTAAGTACCAGAAGGGCATCCAAAAAAAAAGTTAAAACTAACGTGTACTTTTAAATATATGTATTGTTAAAGGCTAAGAAAGTTCTGAATAGATACTACCTTATAATCCCCTCAAACATTTAAAAAAAAACAACTTTGTAACATGGGGGTAAAACACATAAAAAACATGGTGAATGTAAAGGGGTGATTAATGTACACTTGCATAAAAACTATAGAAGTGACCGTTAGAAACTTGCAAGCAACAAATAAAGGACATGCATAGGTAATAAAATTTCACTTGGAGGTAAAACACCAACACAATCATATAAAGGTAGGAGACAACCATCATAAGGGCAACCCCCTTTGGCTCAAACACACCTATCATTTCCACCCAAAACATTCAAACCTCAATCCTCAAAAACATCAAATATATTTGGAGTATCATATATCCATACTCATTTTCGAATGAGTTCGGATATTAATACTAAACATGAATACTTTAAGAAAAATGAAGAATCTCGTACGACGTATCATAGCACTTTAGAGTTCATCCTATACCTTCCTGTTGGTCTGAGTGTATCTATGTAAAGCGCGTAAAATACTAGTATACATTAAAAAATTACAAATGCAATAAGTATTATGAGCTATGATTTGGATTCCTTGAGACAGTGATGGCCCTTAACTCCCCATACATTTTTGAACAAGCAAAGGCAATACCTGTCATTGCTCTGAAGAGCTCTGGCAACCGAGTTTTAAGGCTCACCAAAGACTTCTCCCTCACCTGAATACATAACCTCCGGTAGGCCTCTTCCTCTTCTTCCAATTTCGTTTTAACTGCTTCCACCATAAGTTGTCTCTCAGCGACGGCATCATTGCTAGGGTTGTCATCCGTCCTGGTTGGTTCCAGCTCCTCCGGTGTTCTTCTCTGCATATACTTATGGTACCAGTCCTCAAACTGTCGTTGCTTCTTCGCAAGCTCCTTCCTAGTTTCCTCGCATTTTTCCTTCAGCTTCATTTCATCTAGTTGATGCTGCATGATAGTATCAATCACGTGAGCAAAGTTATTAATGGCACTTCTTGCAATCTCATCTGGAAGTTTCTCAAGTTTTTCCAGCCAAGCAAGGATGAGCCTTTGAATAGGTGGAGTTTCAATCCTTGGTGGCGAAGAAACTTTCTCCTTAAGGCTGCTTTCGATGGGGATGAGATTTAGCCTTAACCAATTGTTTAGGGCTTTTATGTACTCTTTCTGGTGGTCTATAAGCTTACAAAACTGCATGTGCCAATCCTGCACAATTGCTAACAGCTGGATTGTACGCTCATGGTGGTGCTCGCTTGTTTCCTTCGGCGATTGAGAGAGGTCCAGATTATCCCTCAGGATTGCCACAATCCTAGATTGGCCTTCATGTTGAACTCTCATGGTTTCCCACATTGTTGCCATCCTGCAAATTGACACATCACAATGATCACCACAAAAACTTCAAAGGAAAAGGTTCAAGGACTTCGCCATCTGCTAAAGGATCTTAGATAGAGCCTATGCAAACACTGTAAATTGATGATAAAAATCATGAAAAAGTCCCCGATGGAAGGGGATAAAAAGAGGCAGAGAACTAAGACTGTAAGGTATCCATAAGTGAATGTTAATACTAAAAAAAGGGGGCTGCTCTGCCATTCAAAACTTTATTAGATCAAGCTCAGCCTTCTTTTCTTTTTGAGAAAGTCTAGTATAGAGTTAAAACAATGGACTTCAACTTACCGATCAATGAGCAGAACAAGTTTTGGGTAGAGCTGCTCATCTCGTAATCAATTTATCTCCAAAACTGTTGAATCCATGGATTGCATGTCGACAATGTATCTAGTATGTAGATGACTTACTGCTGCTTTTGCCTTTTCGAGTGCCTCAGAATTGGTACCTCGTTTCTTTAATTTGTTTAGAGTGGCTACCTTTCTTTGGTACTCAAACTTCATAAGCTCACCAGCCTATCCATAAACAATCAAACCCATCAACGAAGTGCTTAATTTAACGAATCTAACAAAAGAAGACAAATGCTGTCATTTCAAAAGGTGTTGGTGTACCCCTATGATATTATAAAAAGGTTACTTTTTAAGCAACTAACTCAATATCAGTCACTATTTCATGCCAGAAGATGAAGCTAAGCTCATTTGTAATTGACAGAAGAAGATATGTATATTTGAAGAAGCAAAACATACACTAGCATTAAAGAAAATCGAAAAATAAAAAAATAGTACAATATCTTGAACGAAAGTAGGCACCAGAATGACATTTTCCATTTCCTTCATCGTCAATCAGACACTACTAAAATGACTAAATTTTTTTTTTTTGCTTCATGTAGCTACAGCTTTCTGATGATCGCTGTCTATACAAGCATACATGGGTTCACATGATCCATATCTCATATGTGTCGATGTCAATGGTGACTCATTATTTTGAGGTATCATTTCTTCAGACAGCAAAGAAAAAGAACTTGACGTTGAGCAGTAACAATCTGAACTATGTCATAAATGTAAAAAATATGGGCCCAGAGGCAAGTACCAGCGGTGAATTAATGCACAACTATAACATCTCTAGCCTTGTGCAAAGTACTATTCAAGACAAGGTAATTACTTGTACAGGTTGGCCCTGAATTATTGAGTGTCAATCATGACAAAGGAATAAGAGGACAAAGAAAACAACTTTATGCCGGTTTAATTTATCAAGAAGCTATCAGTCAATCAGTACAAAATGAATAAGAGGACAAATGGCACAACAAGAAGAATAAATTCTATAATATACCTTCACTTCATCGTAAAGCTTTTTCTCCCATGCAAGCATTTTATCCAACACGGTGGCATGGGTCTCATTCTCCTCCGAAACAAAATCATCGTTTGCGTTATCAGCATTGTCGAAATTTAATCCTCTAAATGACCGGTTCCAAGTGATAACTCGCATTACTCTTGCGGAGTGATTAATGTGTCCTGCAAGCATGAATCAATATAATAAAAGCCCAGTCTAAGCTACATTACATGAATAATATATGCAATTCCAGGAGAAAAAGAACAGAGTTATTAGCCAAATTGTTAAACTCAATCTTATGGTGTGGCATAGCTAGACTCTAAAACAGAACCAGATAAAATGATCTCCATTCTTGAAAAGAAAAGTTATCCACAAATTGTATCAAAAACTTCAAAGTCAAAATAGCCTGAATCTATAACAAAGTTTAAACTACTGATATGCAGTATTCACTAGTTCTATGCTTCATGCAAGATCCGTCACTCAAAATCCAATTCCTTGAAAATTTTCTTTCTGCTAATTCAATGTTACAAAGGAATGAAAACCCATATCTACTTATAGCCACAGTCAATCCAAGACCGGACACATTTTTGTCAAAACACCCTTCAACTGCATGAAAACGCTTTACAAAAATTGAACATACAAACGTTGGAGACATACCCATATCTAAAACTCTCACCCTGAGTACAAGTACCAAAGTTTTTGGCAAACTCATGAAAGAGCTATTAACATTGGAAATCCAATCTTAGAATTCTCAAGCTGAATTGATGAAATACCAAACACTATGAAATTGAATGATAATCAAAATTCACTGTGATAGTACTTATCCATGTAAGAGAAATACCAAAAAATCCAAATTACCTCGATTATCAGCAAAATTAGAGTGATAATGCAACCTAGTAGCTTCCAACATCTTGGAAACCTCATGAGCGCTCTCTGAGGCCACCAAGAAATGATCATCAAGTTCAGTAAACACCTGCAACAAAGTGAAACTCCCCTTTCCCAACTTCTTCTCTACTGTACTACCAAAACCCACTTTCGCAGCTTTCTTGCTAACTTTCCCAGCCCCAGCTGCCATAGGCACAGGCATCTCCACCTCCACTGTCGCCTTCTGCCCTTTCTCCATGACTACTTCCTCCTCCCCCATATTCTCCTCCACCACCTCTTCGTCCTCTACTCTTCTCGGCATTTCCTCAGACACCTTCCTTTCAACCTCCCTATTATCCTCCCCCCTCATTTCTTCTACACCCTCTAAACTCGGTCCGGGCACACTATCTGCCGTGGGAAAGAAGTAATAGTAAGTTGAATCCTGGGGCGGCTGTGATTGCATTGCACGCGCCTGAATGGTCGTTGATGTTACTATTTCCTCCACGTCATCTTCCTCTTCTTCCCTCAGTTCCTTCCTACTCCTTCCGCCACTACCACTCCCTCGATAATTCCGCGATCTCCGCCTAACCAACGAACCACTGGCTTCCACGTCCTCGTCCTCCTCCTCATCTTCCATGATCGTGCGCGTCGACATCTCCTTTTGCTTCCCTTTCAACGGCATCTGTATCGGCATACTAGCCGATCGTTGGATTGGAACCACCGGATCGCCGGAAAGGTTCACGGGAGGAGGGGGCGGAGGTAAGAGCTTGTCTACCGGAGGTGGTTGCGGCGGTGGAGGTCCCACAAAGGACGGCCTGGGGTGAGGAAGGGGATTGGGATTCTGGACCACACCGTGGGCGTAATCACTTAAGGCGGCGCCAGTGTTCTTTAAGGACATGGCATAAGCAGAGTGGGCGGCGGCAAAGGCGTTTCGCGCGGCGACCGCTTCTTTCATGAAGTGTCTTCGCTCTTTGCATCGGGTAACCGCTTCTTCGTTCTCGATCCTCGACTGAGAACAACCCATGATTCCCCCAGAATTGAATCGAATAATTGAACGATCTTGAGCTACCGTTTAAAGTTGAAAAAAATGGAAGCTTTTTTAGACAGTTTTTTGTCTTGTGAGTTGTGAAAGTGTACGAATAATGAAACAGCAAAGCAATTTTTGTTACACAAAACAATGTCCGGGGCTGGACGATGCAGTGTTTTATTATCGGGTTAAACTACAATTAACGTCATTATTTTTTGTTTATCTTATTTTGGTCACAAATAAACAAAATGCTTTAATTATTTATATTATTAATTCAGTGTTTTATTTTTTTTATATTATCATCATTTGTATATGATCTATTAATTGATTAATCCATATCGAATATTGCATAAGCAAAGTGACTATCCCAACTCAATTTGCTTTGCAAACGCCAAATTTTAAACTTCTAACATTATTTAAGGATTTTAGTGTCTCATCTCACTAGACCACCTTATTATTTATATGTTTTAAATTCCTTTTTACGAGGAAAGGAGTGCAAAAGACATTCATTTGATTTTTATTTTTATTTTATTTTTTTTAATTTTTAATAATATAGATATTATATTCACGTTCGAGAGGTTAAAATTGATTAATTAAAATTTTTGAGGTCTCATGAATATCAGTGACAACGATAAGAGGTGAGTGATAGATTTTGACGATGACCAACAACGACAATGATTGGTGATCAACAATGTGAACTTTGATTAGATTCTTGAGTAAGTTAATATTTTATATAAAAATTTAACAATTAAATAAATATTTTATGTAAATTATGAGGTTAAATTGATATTTATCAATAAATCAAGGGTCAAACTAAAAACTAATCATTTTATTAACACGTCAGCAAAGTACTTGGAGTTAACACCTCTGTTTTTTGGGTCACCAATATAAACACATCTCTTCTCCGCCGCTATCTATTAGTTCAAGACCGTATCTTAGGGTTTCTACCGAATTAACTCAGTTCCAATGGTAAACGACACCATTCTTTTCTTCCTTTCCCACAGTTTGCTTCAATATATTTGTCAATGAAATGGATATTGTTATTTGCAGGGAAAGGGAACCGGGAGTTTCGGTAAAAGAAGGAACAAGACCCACACTCTCTGCGTCAGATGTGGCCGCCGCAGCTTCCACCTCCAGAAGAGCCGTTGTGCTGCCTGTGCTTTCCCCGCTGCCCGTAAGAGGACTTGTAAGCTGCCTGCTCCTCCTCCTCTCTTTCAACTCTAAATCTTCTAATTTTTGTTTGTGTTTTTATTGATTGAATCCCCTGCCCCATATGATGTCTTTCTGTTTAGTTGATTGATTCTCTGGGTTTGTAGTTTCCCTTTTGCTTTTTCGGATAAAAGTTCGTTTGCCTAAGATTAATGAAAATTAAAGAGGGATCTGCTCTGAATTTTTATTTCTTTGAAAAACTATGAACTCGTATACTTGCAAGAATGTGAATGTATTTCTTTCTGAAATATAAACTTGCATAACAATACTTGTAGTTACAGGTCATGGTTTTAGAATTTCTTAGCTTAATCTTACAATAAATGTTCTTATATTGGCGATCATGTAAACGGGGATAGGGTATTATTATGAATAGAGTATGTTGGTTTGATTCTTTATTCTTCTTGAAGTATCCATGTACATGGCTACGGATATGTAACCCGATTCCAGGTAGTACAGGCTATAAATTGGATATTAAATGTTTTTCGTTTGGATTATGATTGTGTTAATTGTTAAACCCAAGGGGAATTTTTTCTTTAATTGTGGAATTCAGACAACTGGAGTGTGAAGGCAATCCGAAGAAAGACAACCGGAACCGGTAGGATGAGGTATCTCCGCCACGTTCCTCGCAGGTTCAAGACGGGCTTCAGAGAAGGTAGGAAAATGCTAATTTCCTTAAGTTCATTGCCTTCTGATTTTAGTTTTCTTTGTGTATGAATTATGAACATTTTCTGTTGTAAAAATGTTTTTTTTCCTTCATATTGTTCTTATTTTTTATTCCGCGGTGGATCGTGATCTATAGGTACTGAAGCAGCACCAAGGAAGAAGGTTGCAGTAGCTTCTGCTTAAAAGGTTATTTATTTTGTATTGGTATTGAGGTTTTGTTGCTTCTTTGAGAGGAAAAGTCCTGTGGGAAACATGTAGCCTTGAGGAGTGACATTGGATGCTTTAGTATGTTTAAAATTTTGAACAATTATTGATGAAGCTAATGTTTGACCCTTAATTTCTTCACTCTCTTCCTCTCTGTATATATTAAAGAAAAAAAATCCTTGGCTTAAAAGTTTAAATCTCTGTTATTAAATTCAGTTGATCCAACCATTCAAAAAACGTGTAAAATTTGACAGTTATATATTGTAAGTTGGTCCTAACTATATATATTGATCTATTTTATCAAGTTTATCAATCTTGTTTCCTTGAAGATGCTCTTAGTCTTTAAACAAGATGCCCATTAAATTGATGGATCGAAACGTTTTATTTTTTTAGTTCTTTATATATAAAAGTATATATATAGAGAGAGAGTTAATTGCATCAAATGTCCTAATTTCATCCCTAAACTATGACCCTCTTTCTAAATTGGTACCCAAACTTTTGAATATTTCAATTTTATCTCCAAATTTATATAAATATGTAATTAATTTCAACCATAATGTAACCTAAATTTTGTTTTTTTCCCTCAAACATTTAATAATACAACTCGGCCTAACAGTTTTATTAACAAGGGATGTGATTAGTATATGTATGTAGCGTGAGATGAATTGGAATGTTCAAAAAGTTTTGGGGCATAGTTTGTGGATGAAATTGGAATGTTCAAAAATTTGAGGACTAATATGAAATGATACTCATACTTTAAGGATGAAATTGAAATATTTAAAAGTTTAGGGATCTGTTTAAAATGAAGCTCATACTTTGAATACATATGGTGCAATTGACTATATATATATATATTAGATTTATAATTATTATCCTTTGAGGGGAATGTTAATATTAATATTTGGATATTGATTATTTGTTTTTTTTAAAAGAAATCACTAATTTTATTCAAAATAGGAAACATACTCCATTACAGTAAACATTTACAATCATAACCGTAAGTTAAGCACATAATTAGGACAATTTCCTATAATCATTAAAACAAAACTAGCAACTTAAAGATCACATAAGAACCATACGAGGAAATGTTAAATCTAATCAAGAAAACTCGAACAAATATATATACAAACATATCTGATCGCATCAATAAACGAACCACAAAAGGGGATCAAGCTACTGAAAGATCATTGACAAATCACAAATCAGAATCGGGCGACGTGAAAAGCTATCCATGAACGCATAATGAATATCCAAATTCAATCCGAAGGTTCCAAACAGAGAAGGTCAACAATATATCTCACCATTTTGATCAGTCGTGGCATGTCTAATTAACCCTTAAAAAGATAAATGAAAATAACAGCCAACCGATAGAAAAACGTGTCAAAAGGTAGAAGAAAACATACTATAAAGATAAAGGAAAACGTATCATATAAGTAAACTTATTATAAAAAAGAGATAAAATAAAAAGACAATAAATATAAATAAAGATAAAAAGGAGATAAACGGCTTACCAATGAGAAAAAACTAGGAGAGGATAATGATTGAATGGTATTGATTATCTGATTTATGTTTATTTTGAAAGTAACATATCGATTATTTGCATTTGTTACTAATAAAATAACATAATTTTGGATTATTTTTTAGAAAATTAATTTATTAAACTCAAAATTTTTATTGTATTTAAATAACCAATTATTAGGCGTATTATAAACGTATTTGTATTTTAAAATTTAATCATATAAATTTCTATTCTGAATATTACAGAAAATGCAAACACTGTTCTCTTGGTAGGATAGTTGGATTTTCAGAACAAGTTCCTTCTACAATTTGCAATTTAATCACTAATTTGAAATAGACCGATCTTGTAAAACAAATAAAAAATCTATCATTATATTCTTAAAAAGATATTTTGGGGATTAAACAAACGATGCAAGTTTCTAATATTTCATAAACCCTAAACCCTAAACTATAATTTAAGACAACATAAGATATTTACATGTCTCATAAAAGGACAATTTTTGTTGAACTAATGTTTGATTTTACCACCGCAGGCGTAGCCCAATTGACAAAACAAAGACTTTTGAAATTATAAGCTGATCTCATGTCATAGGTTCGAACTTCGAACCACGCTAGTTGAGAATCCAGAAAAAAACGAGGGATAGAGTGGTGGATTATTTGAGGCTCTCCGGAAATTGTCTTATAGAGTCAGATTCTTTAGCCTAACCTTTTGGGAAGTCCTATGTTATCAAAAAAAAATGTTTGATTTTGATATAATAATTTTTTAAGCGACAAAGTTGTTAAAAAATTGCTTAAATTTGTGATTAAAATCGGTCCAAGTTGATATAATTATTTTTTTTATATTTTTGACATTTTCACTAACCAATTTTTTTAAATATATTATATTATTATTTTATTAAATTTTTGTCACCAGGACATTGAATACCACTAGTTTGATAACATGACAAATCAATAAAATAATTTAATTTTATTTTAATAGATAAACTTTAGATAAAATACTAATTATGGGCTTTAAATAAAAATTAACAGTGTATTCCTATACCATCATAAAGGCAACACCACGTCAACATTAAAAAATAATTAACAAATACCACATTAACATCATCACTAAATTTTCAACGAATGGAGACCAAAATAGAAGTAAAAAAATGTCGAAAAGCCCTTCATAAGTTGTGAATAGAACAATTAGCATTCCATACAATATAACAGTTCAAATGCTTATCAAAATTATAAAATAACAAGTATTATCTATTGTTATTAACACACTATTTGTTGCCTAATTTTCAGATGATACCTGAACAAACATGAACTCGAAAATGTCCGAGCATATGATCACGTCAAGCCTCTGCTAATTTCAAACGCGGAACAATATTCATTGATTGGAGTTCCTGAAAGAATGCCATGGAATGGGAAGAATGTTACCAACAAAGGAAAAACGAACTGAAATGATTGCAATGGATGCATAAGAAAAGAAAATAACCACATCGACCGAATGCAAAAGTAAGCACAGCATTCAATGATCATTGGACTGAATATGTAAGAAAAAATCAGAATGGATAAACCTGGTACGAGGAAAGTAAACAAAAAGCTTAATAAAAGAAATTTAATCAATTCATGAATACGTTACAACACCTAAGCAACCATAGCAAACAAGACACTTCAGAAAACTAATTCATTATCCAACTATCTGAATTTATACTAATGTTCAAAACAAAGGGACTGAAAATAAAGTCGAATATTTTTCTTATTAAATGCTCAAATGAAACTGGCAACCATGGACCTCTTATGTATCAACATGTTTGCATTCACATCATTTTCTGACATAACTAGTACAAGTTTATAAGAATCAACTATAGAGAAATCTTATCATATGAATATTTCAACTCTATGAAATTTTAAACTTGATAGAAACAGTGCTTGTTTGACACGTGATAACAGAAATAATAAACTGCCTTTTTTTCGCCATTTTGTTATCTATTTAGGGCAGAAATCTTAAGACACAAGTCATTTAGCATTTCTTATTCAATTCCTTTTTGACTGACGACTTGAATCTGAAGCCTTTTGTATTGGACGGTTTTAGGAAATAACTGATATACAGACACTGGCTGAGGTCGGATGAGGTGTTACTTCTGCTATCAACAAGGAAAAGGAGTAAGGGAATGAGCTATCTGCACCTTTAATGAGGCAGACGAAGGAAAAACTATGCTGCTGTTACTCTTTATTTTTTATTCAAATACTCCAAGTCAAAAGCATATCTCAGTACATGAATATGAGGATATTACACTCTCCAAGGCTCCCCTCCAAATACCATCTTTTTTTTTTTTTGAAAAGGTATGACATACCACTAAAGGCATACTTGCATCCGGCACTTACAATCCAAGTCTGAGTAACATTGATGAAATACATGCCTATCAACTACATGTGCTCACAAGTGGGACTAACAAATCACATGCAAACCTGTATGAAACAATAAGGAGTACAGAAATGATGCTGCTCAATAAACAAATGATATTAGTGACCAACAATATTAATTTTGAGATCAGATTCCAACAAGCATCCTACTAACAAAACTGGATATTTGACTTGAGGAGGTCCTTGTCCATACAGTCACGTGATAGTTGCAAATAGTCATTTGTATGACAAAAATGTTTGCCAAGTCTACCTGGATTAAAAGCTTGCATGCATATGGTAGCTTCATAGTAGAAACATTATTGCCATTTTTACATGAGGAACAAATCCCGGTTTTCAGCTTATGACTGTAGTATCCTAACAAACCACATTTTCTGCAAACCTGTGTCAAAAGATGGTTTCTATGAGATTGAAGCTGATTACTATCAATAATCCCCAGCATGTTACTGTAAAATGAATGCAGCATACGGAAAATTATGGATAAATAAAATTCACAAGTAATGCTTCATTCAATGTTAAGAAATATGAAATAACAGCTATTCTTGAACTGAACTACAATGTTCAATATGAGCAACTTCAACGTTAATATACTTGAGGGTTTAAAGCAAAAAAAAAAAAAACCATTTGTAACCTGTGATCCTAAATGACTAGATGTAATTTAAGCAAGAAGACCAAATTTTCATATCTGGGAGTGATTTGATGCTGGATTTAACTTCCAAGTTTGTTATGTGATGAAAAAAACTACAGTATACGCCAAGAACCTCGAGCATTATTTTAGATGCTGCCATTTCTTAAGCACTACAACATAACATTGTTGTAGACTTTGATAATTCTAAACAAATCATGACCAGCACCTTGTTAGAATTCAATTAGTCAATTTGCAAGCACCAAAAGCATAACCAAATACCTGGACTTCAAAAGGATCACTGGATATCATCAGGCGCTCAAAAATCAACATACTGGCACCATAAGCAATTAGACAATCGCGTTCCATTTCACCAACTCGTAACCCTGTGGAGAAAGCATACACAAGTTCGCACTTGTTAAACAAATGATACTTCCGAAAGTGAAAATTATGACAGAAAATCATCCAACTATAAGAAAAGAACCTCCTTTTCGAGCTCTCCCTTCAGTAGGCTGTCTCGTGATCATAACTCGGGGCCCATTACCTCTGGCATGCATTTTATCCAGGACCTAATGGGCATGTCATATTTAGAAAGGAAAATATGCAAGTGTCAGACAACCATCAGGTAAGCTAGAAAAAAAACGATATGCATATTGAGGTTATTACAATTACATGCCAAAGTAATATGGCAGAATAACCTATGAAGCACGGGTACGGTAACTCAATGCCGTTTCAAGTACACAATACGTTGTTGAGACTGGTACGGGCCAGGTACAGCTTGGGTACATACTAAAGACGTCCCATGTTGAAGGGGTAAGGCTGGAATTAGTTGGGAACATCGGAGAGATTTCTGGGGACGTATATGGAATGACATTTGTTCTTCACACACGTACCCATAGTAATTTTTGAGATTCGGCTTAAAAGATAAAAAAGAAGACTAGCCTAAAAGAAATTCTCAACCTTCCTGTTCAGAGATAACTAAGTCTGTTATTTGAGTGACAAGCCGAGTTTGGAGAGGACATCTGATATGAGAGACAATGAAGAGGCTTTTGAAGAATGGAACTATAGTTGCTGCTTTAAAAATAAAGTGATGGTAGGCAACCATTTGAAACAGTTTTCAAACATGACCTCTTAACTTGGTATAAACTACTTATTTTCATTACTTATTTTCATCCAAAAAGACAGACAAAACGAGGAAAAAGTAAATGAGCGAGGAATTTTAGTAGTTCCACACCTTCAGTCCTCTCACAGACAGGCTGTCCTTCAAAAATTAATGGAAAATTTAAAGCTTCTTTTGTATGAAAACTTGGAATGCCTTTTTCTTCTTTTTGAATGGAAAATGTGAATTTTTGTGACGAGTATTTCACTGATTTTTCTATTCAACTAAAAAGGGAAAAAAAAAGAACAGCCTTTAAATAGGTTGTGTTACATAAAGTAGAGTCCTAAAACTACTAGATAATCAGAAGAGGGTGCAATGCGAGGAAGAATTGACTGAACTTGATGGCTCACAAGTGCTTTTGATTTCGGAAAACTATAGCAGTGAAAGAAGTGGAAGTTTCAGGTGAGTCGCATATGACTATTGAATGGAGTTGGAGGTTAGGATGGTCTCCGACGACAAGACGAGCAATAAGTGGTAGAAAGGCGGATAGAGTGATTTTGAAGCTTGCTTTTTGTACTCTTATAGTGTGGAAGCTCATGGCTTTTGGGTTAGATTTTGGTTTTTATGGAATGAGTCAGTTGATATTGAGGCTGACAAGTTGATGGGTTCTTTCATAGTATCTGCAGATCCAGGCCCTCCAACTTTGCTGGAGCTTATTGTTATCAAGAGGGGTGTACTTCTTTTGAGCCATTCTTCAGAGGTTTAAGTATCTGTGGACCGTTGCTTCGGATAGCATCTTGCTGTGGATTGGGTTAAGAATTTAGAGAGCTGTCCAGGAGTTTTTTCTTCATTTAGGGATAGATATTGTTGTTGTTAAGAGTTTTGGAGGGTGCTATCAGAAGGGTTGACTGAACAGCTATTTCTTTTTTTGATAGGAATGAAAGGCCTTCACCAAAATCCCCTACTTGATTAAGGGAGTTTAGAAGTAAACTCCTTAATCAGCAGAAGGAGGAGAAGAGAGCCTTAGAAATTTTATTAAAATAAAACAGTAACATAAGATACAACCACTACTTCTACAAACAACACATAAAACTTAAAAACTTCTAGACCAGATCCCCACTAAACAAACGCAGCAGCTAAAACAGCAACAACAGTCAACCAATTCCCTCCTTAGCTAATTTATCTGCCTCACAATTACAGCACCTAGGAATCCATCTAATAACAACCTGTCTAGCAGAAACAGAATACACGATGTCCTTAACAAAATTAGCCAGAAAAACAGGAGAAGAAATGCCATCATTAATCCATTCCACTGCTGTCTTCGAATCACTTTCAATGATAAGCCTACCCTTCGACGCCCAACTTGAAGAAAGAAAGAAATCAATGCCTCTTTTAATTGCCTTTAATTCTGCTAGAATAGGAGTAGCTGGACCAACTTTCTCTGAAAAAGACGTAAGCGTAACCCGATTCCAGTCCCTTAGAATACCCCCAATACCCGCCAACCTCCACACACTACTAACAGCCCCATCCACATTCATCTTAAAAAAGTCTACTGGAGGAGGAATCCAGCTCAACACAGTGTTATTCACAGTCTTATGAGCAGTAAGATTGTCCGCCAGGGTAGGATCTCCAATAAGAGAATCAACTTGCAATGTGATTAGGGGAAACTTAGCCAGGAACCACTTTGCTAATCTAAAACGCACAGTAAAAAACAAAGAAATTATGTCCAACTTTCCCTTATCAAAGATGATCTCGTTTCTAATCTTCCAAATAGACCAAAAAACTACCCCTAGGATAAACTGCCAAATCACAGAATTAGGCCTCAATACCTCCCACGAACTGAGCAGACTGGGAGGGTTAGAAGGAAGCGCTAACCGTACACCCCAGAACCCTATGAGTTTAGTCCACAGAACCCAAGAAACCGGACATGAAATAAAAAGATGTTGAACAGATTCTTCCTCTAAGTTACATAATGGGCAAAGAAAATTATCGCCTATATTGACCCCCCTTCTCAACAATTCAGCTCTGACAGCAACTTTTTGATGAGACAGTTGCCACAGGAAAGTTTTGAAGCTGATAGCTTAGCTAAGGTTGGTATTGGGTAGTTACTGTTGGTTGGATTAGGATGTTGTTTAATGGAGTGAAAGATGTGTTGTTTGGTGTGTTTCGGGTTGCTATTGTAAGGGGATTGTTTGTCTTAAACTTTATGTAATCTTTTACTTATTAATGAATTTTGAGGCACTCTTTTCCTCCTTCCGCTGATTAAGGAACACGATTGGTGTTCTGTTAATCATGAAGGGGTTTTTAACGAGGCCTCCACTTCCTATAAAAAAAATTATGCATTATTATTTCTAGGATCATGGCAGCACAAGAACTAAGGCAGTTCTTTCGCCAACAGCCATAAATAATTCTTATATTACTACTACCATTTTTTTTGGAGTCCCCATAATCGATGTATATTCTGCATGGGTATAGGGATATATTCCTCCAAGAAGACTCCAAATAAATGGAAATCTTAAAAAGATAGAACATATCTTTCATGAGCACATATTCGTGTTCGTCACTCACACCCAAGCCCAAGTAACATAAGAGTATCCCAAAATTCAACATTCAGTTTGCACACAAAGAAAGTGCAAAATTAAATAAGCATAACAATTTTCAGTTTTGAATCAGGTTAACGATGTAAATAAATATGAACACCAGCATAAAGAAATGAAATCTGACCATATGCTTTAACTTCTGGTAGTAAATTGGTCCCATAAAAATATATGCCTGCAACGGACAACCTGTGATACCTGGAGAAAATTTGCAGATATTCATTGTAACAACCTATATAAGAATTTTGAATATCCAGAACAGAGAAATATCAAGTTTCCCAACATCTCAATGAAGTATCCAAGGTCACAAGTCAATCTAGGAAGGTGCATGATACACGACAATCATAATGGTAAAAATTCCGCTATATTCCCATGCAACTCCAACTTTTTGTTTTTCAAGTACCATGTCTGACACACATGTTGGGTGTATATCAGGACATCAGAATAGAGATATGAGCCCTCAAGGACCCTCCCCATACATGGTAAATAAAAAGCTTGATCATACACATGCAGGACACATCTTGTATCTGAAACACACAAACGAGTCGGAGTAACATAGCTTTATTCTGCTTTCCATCTGATTATGAGAATTATAATATATTCTCTACTCCATTTTTTAGTTTCAATAACAATTTCTCAGGAATTGGTCATTTCAGATTCTACTAAAGTTTGGGAGTACATCTTAGTGACTAAAGAACTCAAATCAAGGACCTAAAATATACATTTATACAATGTTATTAGCTGCCGATCATCTTCGTTAAACATCAGAGAACGTAAGAAAAGCAATATCACTATTATAGATATATTTTTGTGCACTGAAACTGCAAGAGAATTTCACATTCTTTGAAGGTGAAAGGCCTAGTTTTAGGATATAAAATAGTTGCATTTTCTAGGCCCCCTCTCTAATTTTCATTTACTTCAATTCAGAATTCTGTACTCATCTATATTCATACACACATCCAAATTGGTAAGAAATCCTAAATTCAGTCATATAAGTATGGTACCATAACTTATTGTCAGTTTGTTAGTAAATGTACCAAATGAATCCACATCATTAAAGATGGCTGTCAATAGAGAGCTTCTCAATACTTATTCCCTAGCAACGAATTTTATATATTTGTGACTTCTTGAGAAAAAAGTTTTAAACTCTAATTTTTCTTATTATCGAAGTATAGACATACTCATCATGCATCATTTTAAATAGGAAATGCAGCTCTAATAATCTCAACACCTGCAGTAGGCCCCATTCAAGAAAAGGGGAGAGGAAAGTTAGTAAGCAGCAAAACCTGAATATATGAAATCCTTGCCGTTGTAGCTGAAACCGTGCTTGATGAGGGTTTCACTAACAAAGATCAAAAGTTTATAATAAAGTTGCTATGCATGAAAGGAAACATTATAGGGAAAAGTTCAAGGAAAAGAAAGGTAGTAAGTAACCTTATAGTTTCAACCTTGTCCGCATGACCACTGGGCTCCCCAAAGGCACTACCGTAATGGAACCTACCACATGAAACTCCAGCTTTGCTTCCAAGAAGCTCTATCATCTTGCCTACAGTCATTCGACTAACAAAAACAAAAAGCCATCAATATGCATCCAGCAACAAGTTAAAATGTTTGAATGCTAGCAGCTTAATACGATAATTTTTTTTTGATAGGAATTTCAGGCCTCGTTAAAAACCTCCTTCTTGCTTAATGGAGCTTGGAATGGAAGCTCCTTAATCAGCGGAAGAAGGAAAAGAGTACCTTAAAAATTTTATTGATCACAAGAAATTACATAAGATTTAACAACAACTCCTTACTGGATAACATAAAGTTTAAAAACTCTACAAACAACATAAACCCACTAATACAAAACAGGAAAAACCACTGATGAGACCATATTATCAACCAATCCCCTTCTTTGCTAAACTGTCTGCCTCCCCATTACACGCCCTTGGAATCAGCCTAACTGAATGCACCCTATCAGAGATGAGCGTTGAGATCTCTTTAACTAGAGGCAATAGAAAAACAGGAGCCAAAGCCGGGGACTGAATCCAATCCACTGCAGACTTACAATCACTCTCAACAATCAACCTACTAACAGAAACCCAACAAGAAGACAAAAATACTTCAATGCCTCTCTTTATAGCCTTTAACTCAGCAACTGGAGGGGGACCTTGACCAACATTTTCTGAAAAATTCAGGAGAGTGCAGCTATTCCAATCTCTTAAAATACCCCCTATACCTCCATCTGAGCCATCTAGTCTTACAGCTCCATCTACATTCATCTTCAAATAGTCTACAGGGGGTGGGATCCAACGATTCACCTTACAATCCTTTAATTTATGAACTTGAATACCGTCTGCAAGAGATGGGTCACCTATCAGCACATCCTCTTGAATTGGAAACTTAGGGTACTTGGCTAAAAACCATTTAGATAACCTGAATCTAATAAAGAAAAACAGAGACTGCCTGTCAATAGTAGATCCTTCGAACACCATTGCATTCCTAGCTTTCCAAATAGACCAAAATACAACTCCCGGAATGAACTTCCAAATCAACGATTTCACCCTCAACTCACCCCAACAACTAAGCAAATGAGGGTCCTTTGGAAAGACTAGGGCTAGATCCCAAAAGCTTGCTATTTTGTTCCACAATTCCCATACTACATAACACGAAATGAATAAGTGTTGTACTGATTCCTCGTGTTTCTTACAAAAAGGACAAAGGATATCATCACCTAGCTGCATTCCTCTGTTCACCAATTTTGCTCTTACTGCCACTTTCTGATGAGCTAACTGCTATAGGAAAGCTTCGACACGAGGTGGTGACAATCCCAACCACACCCCTTTTAACCACAAATCATATCCCCCAAACTCCCTCCCGAATGCATTTCTGCAAGATTTTACCGAAAACAGTCCATCACCACTTGCAGACCAAGATAGAAAGTCTTCTACTGAATCTGACAGTTTAAGATCCTTCAGTTTTGTCATCAAATCCAACCACTGATCCAATTCCCAATTACACAAATTCCTTCTGGTTTGAATATTCCACACCCAACCGTTCAATTCAAAGCTGCCAAATTCAGCAACCTTGCCCATTTGTTTGATGATAGCACGTATATTCTAGGAAAAAGATATTTTAAGGGAAGCTCATCTACCCATGCACCTGTCCAAAATGAAAGACTTTCCATTACCCACTTTCAACTTTGAATAAGATCTTAAGCAATCACCCTCCGAATCATTCTTCAAGAAATTATTAGCAATTCCTCTCAAAATCCAAGAAGACTTGGGAGAAAAAGCCTTCCTAATAGACATAGTATTGCAACTGACCTTGTGCTTGCTACATAACACACTTTTCCACAGAGAATTCTTTTCATTGGCAAACTTCCACACCCATTTTCCCAATAAAGCCCAATTAGAAATATTCAAGTCAAGAACACCAAGACCACCAGAGTTCAAAGGCTTGCAAACTGTATTCCAATTCACCCAGTGTATCCTCCTCTTTTCCTCATTACCCCCCATAAAAATCTGGCCATTAAAGAATTTAACTTCATACCATAAATAAAAATATATTCCCTAAAATTCTAACCAAGAAGCTTATGATGTGTTGGCTGCGTATTTATTTCTGATGGAACACCACATGCACAGGTTTAGAGAAACACATGGATGTGGAGAAGGCATAAAATATCATGTTTAAACATATACCTTCTTTCATTGTAGTTATGCATAAATGTCCAGGACAAGAGTCGAAGAACGAAAACCAGCAGTGAAACTTGCATCACAAAAAAAATTAAAGTTGCCTAGATTCATAAAATCAGCCAACAAACATTTCATGTAAATCATAATCCAATAATGCTTCTTTGATGCCGCAACAAAGTCAAAAACTTCATTTCTCCATATTCCACCCCAAAACAGCTCCCTTGTTAGGACCATCTCCTTTCCTGTTTGTAAGCAATCACTGTAGTCTCATTGTGCTAGACCCAAAACAGACTCTTCTTAGACCCAAGAAGCAAAAAAGGTTTCGTTAATTTTGGTCGTTTATGTATCTTAAATGGGCATGTAGATTGATGCTATATGTTACAAGTGTAACCACAAGTATATCAAATAACAAGTGATTTATGGAGGTGACCATCTTTTATTTTCCTTTTGAGCGGGGTGGGGTGGGCAAATCATGCTAAAACTGATCCATGGTGTTAATTGTTCATGCATTAAACATGTCTAAATGAGAAAAGAAAGGGATAGAAATGGTAATTAGAAAACCCTCCTCAGGTGTTTATAAGTCTATGAAGTCCTTTATTATAGCCAATAGGAGCTAGATAAAGGTTGTAGGGGTGAATGCCTTAGACTATTCATTCAAATCATTAAATTATTCAACTAAAATAAAAAGATACAACCTTGGAAAACCATGAGGATTCATAATTAGATCAGGGCAAATTCCACGCTCTGAAAAGGGGAAATCCTCCTGTTGAATGATAATGCCACAAACACCTTTTTGGCCATGTCTGCTACTAAATTTGTCACCAAGCTGAGTGAATGCATATTAAAAGAGCAACAAAACGGAAAAAAAGGGGTCAACCCTGTGTTTCTGAGGAAAAAATAAATTAATGAGGCCAATTCATTATTGCCTACCTCAGGTCTACGCGTGTGGCGTATTAAAAATTTTATCGATGGATTTCCGTTCCTATCATTGCTCAGAGAAACTCTATCTAGCACACATGTCTCTCCTTCAGGACCTTTATAATATTCCTTTGCAGGTCTATAAGCACTGCAAGTTGGAAATTGGTAAAAAGCTTTTCAAAGCAATATAAGACCAGCAAAACTATCAAACAGAAATTAAAATGAATAACTTACCTATCCCGTAGAGATTCTGAAGATACAGAACTCCCACTTTTATAAATAGGGACCTCCTTATTAAGGAGGACATCTTTTGGTCTAATAATCTCCCCAGGAGTGGCAATTCCATCATTATCTAATTTCTACATAAAGAACTTAACAATTGAAACTTGATGGAAATAATTTTAAAACATAGAACCAGTGCTTGTGCAAAGAAAGTTACCCATGTGTAACTTTTCAAAAATTACAAATAACGAGTGAGCTATTTTTCCAGATTATTCATTACTTTGAGAACTGAGATGCATAAAATCAATTTTTTTGTTTTTTTGGTATGTAAAGGGGTTCGCTGGAGTCAGAAAGAAGGGGCTTTAGGAGGATATTACAAGGCAGCTAATTCATTTTCATCATTAGAGACTAAAACCGATTGAGCCATTAGTATTGCCTTAGCTCTCTTAAGATATACAAAGTGTCTACTATTTACTATTACTAGTTGCTGAGTGCAAACGGAGAAATAAAAACTTTCCTTCCCAGGGCATTTTCATTTAGATATTATTGAGCTAGTTAAGGATCCTCCATTTACATGGAAAATTAAGGAAAAAACTGAACATATCGGTATTGAACACATCCATATCCAACACTTACACCCAAGTCGAAGTAACTTAGCTATATAGTATGTTATAGTAAACCAGATCACTCGCACTTCTAGCAGTTCTGTTAGTCATGATGTGATACAGTCCTAGGCTCGTAGCTAAGTTTGTACAACTAGAGAAAATATGTAACTTCCAGTGTCAACTATTAATAGAACCCATCAGTATGAATATAAAATCTTGAGAGGATTCTGTTACCAAAGCTATCCCCTCTTATGATAAGACGGGAAAGTGTATATTTTAAAATGCCATCTTTTAAAGGTAAATTTCGAAAATAAATGGTTAAAGTTGCCATCAAAAATTAATTCTCAACTTATCCAATATGTTGGAGAAATTTCACCACAAATAGACCCTAGACTGCTAGGGTTAGACATTGGAAGGGGTCACAAGTTACAGAAAAAGTACTCGTATAATAACAATGGTCAGTTAGAAATTAAAAAAAAAAAAAGCAAAGGATTTAATTTCATGATATAAAAAAATAAGAACAGGTTAAAAAATGCTTAAAAATCAGTAATTTGACAATGCAGCAATTCATTTGTGCAGTCGGGAAATGCAAGTAAATACATTACCTGCATCCTCTCTGAACCAGATCCGGTTCTCAGTGGCGTAAGAAGTCTATCGGATGCACCTCGATATTTTTCAATAACGTGAGCATACCTGTTACAAAAAGAATGAACAATATAATATGCGATTGATAGTTGTCAAGCCATGCAGGATTAGAAGGTATAATCAGAATCATAACAAATGCCACCATTAGGATGAAAAAGTTGCATACTTTTTCATCACAATACAACGACCAAAACCCCGGTCTAGAGAAGACTTGTTCATGACAATAGCATCCTCTATGTCATAACCACTATAACTCATGACTGCAACAGTTGCATTCTGACCAGCTCCAAGTTTATCATATCCAACCTGAAAGTAAAGGCAGTTAATTTACAGCACAAAATGGTTTGCTCATACTCAACAATATACGGACTACTAACCAATTCAATTGTCCTTGTTGTCAATAAAGGCCTCTGTGGATACACCAATAGATAAAGTAATGAGTCCATCCGGCACAACTACAGCCCAAAATATACAACCTCAGCAAGGAAAAAAGGCCATTTTAATAAAAGTATATGGACAGAGTTTCAACCAAAACAGAAACATCAGAATATCTAGAAGAGAGACATGTCTCAATAATAAAAGATATTGTGAGTCCTTCACAGTTTGCCTTTGTTCCTGGAAGGCAGTTAATTGACTGTGCTTTTATAGCTAACGAGGCCATTGATTTTTGGAGAAAAATAAGAGGAAAGGTGTTGTTTTCAAGGTTGACTTTCGGAGAGCATATGACTCGGTGGAATGGCCGATTCTATTAAGATTATTGAAAATGATGGGTTTTGGAGATAGGTGGATTTCATGGATTAATTTGTGTATCTCTTCTGCCTCTATCTCGATTCTTGTGAATGGTTCTCCTACAGCAGAATTTAAGATGGACAAAGGGCTGAGACAAGGATGCAGTTTGTCTCCTCTGTTGTTTAATTTGGTAGGGGAATTATTGAATTTAATGCTTATTAAGGCTGTGGAATGTGGTATGTTTGAAGGGTTCAGTGTCGGTAGGGAGGACAATCCTTTCCGTTTGACTCATTTGCAGTTTGCAGATGATTTAATTTTATTCTGCAGAGATTCTCCTACTCAGATCCTTAATATTAGGAGAGTTTTGAGGATTTTCAGTTTAATGTCAGGGTTGCATCTTAATTTATCCAAGAGCAAAATGTTTGGTGTCAATTTGGATGAGGATATTCTTAAGGATTGGGCCTATGCTGCAGGCTGTGGGGTGGGGGTTTTCCCTATGAAATACCTTGGTTTACCGATAGGTACTAACAAAAATTCAGAGCTGATGTGGGAACCAGTAATCCAGAAATTTAACACCAAACTAGCTGGCTGGAAAGCTTCTACTTTATCGATGGCAGGGAGGTTGGTGTTAGTGAAGGCAGTTCTGTCATCATTGCCGATTTTTTTTTTTACCTCTATGTTCAAAATTCCGCTTAAGATAAGTAACAAGCTGAATTCTTTGATGGCTAAATTCCTTTAGGGAGATAGTTTCAACAAGAGACGGATTCATTGGGTTAATTGTAAAACGGTGTGTCAACCTTATGAGAAGGGCGGATTGGGAGTCTTGGATTTGACTATGGTGAATAGAGTGTTACTTGGGAAGTGGGTTTGGAAGTTTACAAATGAAAAAGACTCAACAGTGGAAGAAGATGATTTGCTGTAAACACAATACCTCTAACTTATCTTTATCGATTAATAAGGCTGTTAATTCGCAAGATTCTTGGATTTGGAGAGGAATTGTGAACAATTGCGAGAAAAATGATGATATAGGGGTTTGTTTGAGGTCTAATTCGAAGATTCAAGTGGGGAATGGAAGATTAATTGATTTCTGGAATGATGTATGGGTTAATAATTCTACCTTAAAAGAACAATTCCCTAGGATCTTTGCCTTATCGACCAATAAATGGGGCAGAGCTGCGGAGTTTGGTTGTTATGTAAATGGCCGTTGGGTTTGGAATATTCAACTTAGGAGGAATTTGTGCGACTAGGAATTGGATCAATGGATTTCCTTAATGTCGCTGATTATTAATATTGATTTGAAGGATTCTGTTGATGATTTTCTGTCTTGGTCAGGGAAGGGTGATGGCATTTTCTCGGTTAAGTCATGTAGAGCAACTCTCTCGTGTAGTTCAGGGGGACTTTTCAGTGGAACAAGTGGGTTTGTTCTGGATTGGCACCTCCAAAAGTCGAAACATTCCTATGGCAGTTATCTCACCTAAAATTAGTTGTTAGAGTGGATTTGAAGAAAAGAGGCATTCCCTTGGATGTACTACTATGCCCTCTTTGTCATAAAGAGGATGAAACAATTCAACATCTCTTTTTACTATGTCATGTTGCTTGGGATTTGTGGAATAGGTTCGTTAGGTTATGGGAGCTTTCTATAGTTTTGCCCAATGATCCCCGATCTTTACTAGCCTCTTGGTTTTTTCTAAGGCCGTCATCTACTATATGGAATTTTATCCCGGGAGTGATGTTGTGGTCGTTATGGAAGGCGAGGAACTCAGTGGTGTTTGAAAACTGGATTTTTGACAGTTCTATATTGTTCTTCATTTGCAGGTTCAGGCTGGCCAAATGGTTTTTAGCTAAATTTCCTAAGCAAATATTCAGGCTGATCTTTTAATAGGGGATCCTTTGTTGGCAGACAGGATCTCAGTTAAGCCTTTATATAAGAAGGATCAGCGCTGGCTTCCACCTCCACCAGACTTTTATAAATTCAATGTGGATGGGGCGGTTAGAGGCGATGGTTTGCAGGGTGGAATTGGTGGATTGTTGAAAGATTCGAATGGCTCTACTTTAATTTCCTTTTCTAATGCTACGGGACCAGGCCCTCCTGTGTTTGCTAAATTGAAAGCTATCAAACAAGGCATTGATTTATTTGTTTCTTCTGAATGGGTGTTGAAGGGCAGAATAATTTTAGAGATTGATTGCAAAAAAGCAGTGGATTGGATTTCGAAGACTGTTGTTGCCCCGTCGTTTTTTAGTTCTTTGGTTGGGGAGATTGGGGCTTTAGTTTCTGCTAGAGATATTTTGGTTAGGCAGATTCCTAGGCCTTGTAATTGGGAGGCTGACAAGTTAGCCAAGGAGGGGATTGGTTTATTGTTTTTTGTAGTATATTGGGTTTGTTATGTTTATTCTGGTGGTGTTTTATAATCTGTAATCTTATGTAAGTTTGGGTTATTCATAAAATGGGGTACTCTTTTCCTCGTTTGATAGTTGCCTCTTTACAAGAGGCAACTATGAGGGAGGTTTTTAATGAGGTCTCCTATTCCTATCAAAAAAAATTCTTGATGAAATTTAAAGAGATAGTTATCAACAAATAAAATTAAAATATATAAGGAAAATTTACACCATCTGCAGCATTTGGAAAGTAACCATTATTTTGAACAACTCTGTGCCTCAAATTATTAAGGCCACGGCCCATCTCAAGTTTAAGACAGAAATATCAGAAAACAAGTCATGTTTGAGTTTATATGTGTGCATTTACAAAAGCATGTGACTTGCACACTGTGATATCAAAATTATTTGATCATTTAAATTGAGCATAATTTATAAAAAAACAGAGAATGCTTGTTTTCAACTAATGAAACCTTCATAAATTTCTTCCTGAAATCAAGAAGCTGTATTATGTATTTAGTGAAATACAAGGACTCTTTGCTCAAAGTTAGAAAAAAGAAAAAGAAAAAAAGGGATGAACACAATACTAATAACACTGCTTGCCTGATTATATGCAATATTTCCCATTGCTTGCTTCCCCATTGCACACTACAAATACAGAAACATTTAGAGATGATAAGAGAAAAAATTTACAGTTCACAACCTTGCCAAGTTTAAGATATCAAAAGTGATGAAAAAAAAACCTGATACGTATTTCTTGGTGACTGATTATGATGAGGATATGGAATCAACCCGGCAATAATACCTAAGATCGTGAAAGGCTCTATCTCAATATGGGTTGTTTCAGGTGTCGCCTCTCCTTCATACAAAGCAATCTAAGAAGATAATCATGTTTTTAGAAGTCAATTATCCATAAAATGTAACAATTGAATTTAAAACCTTTAAATCATTTGGGGAAACAAACCAGAGCATTGTTTTCCTCGTTGACATCAAGATACTCCACCAAACCATCACTTAAAAAGTCATTAAAAGTTCGAACTCCATCCTTAACAAGCACAAAATAGAATTAGCTTTCAAACAAGACTATTTTCTTTGGATAAAATCATGAACATAACTCTTACCAACAACTGCTTCATATGGTGTTCTTTGATCCTTGATATTCCCTTGTCAGCTATTACCAAGGGTCTACAAACTCGACCTCCATCAGAAGCAATGTAAACACACCGCTGATCAACATTTTTGAATCTCAAATATCAGTAAATATTTAAAATGGAAGGGAAAAAATTACAGCATACAGGAAAGATGAAAACCACTAGTCACATCTACACTCTAGTCTAATTTCAATATAATCATAGAAAACAAATACAACCATATACAGAGATGGCAACATGACAGATTGAATGGGATTAGATTATAACATGCACACAATGGGATTCAGAATTAGAACATGCACCCAAGTTGGTTCCTATCATTTTTTTTTTATAGGAAAAGTAGGTCTCATTAAAAACCTCCTTCTTAGTAGTCCTTTACCATAAGGCAAGAACCGACTAGCGGAAGGAGGAAAAGAGTACCTCAAAGTTGGTTCCTATCATTGTATTTTCCTTCTTATCTTCTCCATTTTAGAGTATTTTTGAGCAATCTGTCATCATTTATAATTAACTGTATACCCCACAGATCCCTTCATTAGAATCTCATCAAATAATTATCTTGTGCTGTACATCTGCAATATAAATGATAAGGCAATCCACAATTTATAAAAGATTGTCAAACCAGACTTGTTACACTGAAGTTTCACAATATTACCAGTGACTCAAAAGATTGTCTTGAACCCACCTTTAAATCAGATTTTGCATTGATAAGGGAGTTACAGATACAGAACTATATCCCACAAACATACTCATACGAGATCTTCCAACTACATGATAAATAAATTGTCAAACCATTTAAATGTTCACACTGTTCTCAATTTAATTGAAAAAAGAGCTAACCGAAAGGTCATCGTTGGATGTGAATGTTTTAGGGTCAGCAACAAATTACACTTACCATTATCATTCGTACTTGCAAAATGCACAATATATGAGTACAGCCCACAACAATGGATAGGTGCATTGATTATCGTAAGATCCAAAGGAATTGAGAGTATTGTAATGGAAATAACCTATATCTATATACTAGCTAACATAACGGTTCTTATTCCAAACATGAGCTATAATAATAACTCTAGTGTTTTAAGAATAAAGAAAGCAGAGATGCATTTGAGAGTTGATCTTAGCAAGCAGATAAGGTGTTTAAGATAAAAGACAGCATAGTTATAGAAATTAAATGAAAAATGATAAAATGACACGCAAGATTGTTACATAGATTTTAAGTGAAGGAAGATTTTACCTGCTTCTCATTTACAAAGACACTCACAAACTCTCCAACTTTGCCAGCTCTTCGCAACTTTCTCATAGCAATAGCAAAATGCTACATAAAGGGGAGAGAATATTATTGAACTAGAGGAACAAAGTTTTTCAACGTACACATAAATTTTTACAAAACAAGGAGAGAATATTATAGAACTAGAGGAACAAAGTTTTTCAACATATACATAAATTTTTACAATGCAAGTATGCATGCCTAGGAATTGTAAGCGACAGAAGTTTCTAGTTCTTCTATTATCTGAATATAAAAATAATTGTTCAAACACTAAATGATTTTTCATTTTTATCAAGAAGCAGGTTAAATGAAATAGTGAAGTTTTTAGAATGCTATACCTATATAATCAAAGGATGCATTCCAACCAGAAAAAGAGATGTCATATAATGACGATAAGACCAAATCTTTGGTGATAATCAATCACATCAATGAACATGACAAAACAATAAAGAATAGAAAAAATGTTGCTTTGGTCCAGCTTATGTTGCTTAGACTCGGATGTGTCGGATTCGAGTATATGTCCAACACCAGTATATTCAGATTTTTTATAAGTTCTCCCATTTATTTGGAGGACTCTTGGATGTTAGTATTCAGATACGCATCTATGAAAATGCATTGGACATGGGTGTCTAATACAAGTACTTTCTTGTCGTTCAAAATTTCTTATTATAAATTCATAACAGCTTTTTTTGCACTTACGTCTTGTCAGAAGCTTAAGCTCTTGGGGTTTAAAGCTTAACAACAGCTTTTACAAAAGCTAAAGGCTGGTTGACAGATCTCTAAAGCAGAGGAATGCCCAAGAATTTCAATCTAAAAGGTGCTAACAAATTAAATTTACCCTTATTCACTTACAAAGGTACTACTTGGAGAAAATAGTAAGAACATATAATTGCATACATGTATTAGTGTATAACAGTGATTAAATTGAGATTAAAGCTGACAGAGCTGACTTTGCATATTAATATATAATGAAAACTTCTTATTACTATTTTTTTCTCTCTCCTTACAGAGACTATGGCCTTAAACCAAGCATTAAAGAGGCTAAACTATTTGTCCAACTCTAAACCAGTTTTGCATTATTGCAGTTGAATTGAGTGACTTTTATATATGGAAATCTATTGTTTAGGCCTCAAAGGAACACCAGAAGCACCTGTGGCCTTCTATGTTTTCCCAGAATGAGCCCATTTAACATAACCAGGAATGAATTTGGTGTATGAAGCTCTTCACCAGATAGTAGCTCCAAGTCTTCAACGCCCAAGCAATAACACTGTTGTACAAAACAATGAATTTGAAATTAAAAGTAGGAAAAATCATGATATCCATAGGCATATAGATAAGGAGCAAGCTACTGGATTAATCCTTTCAGTTTGAGATGCAAAATAACTATCTTCTTCATGTCTTGTTTCTAGATTTCAATAGTAAATAAGATGTAGTAATAGCTGAAATATATAACCAAGTATAATGCTTTATGTTATTGAAATAAGTGATTACATTTTAATCTTTACAGATTATAATCATACAATAAAATCAAATTAATAACTAATTTGCAGGTTATAAAACAAAATGTCAACAAAATACTTACAATTTTCTGATCATACACAAGAGATGACACAGATTTAATAACAATATGATAGAAAAATAAAAACTTTGTATGAAGAGATTGATGCTATTGACAGAATATTATAATAATAAAACAAACAGGTGAAACGGCTTATTATAATCATAGAAAAAAATAGCTTTTTCGTTTTTCTTAATATTTATTTCAATTGGCCATCTACAGAACTCGTCAGTCTCCAGACACCATCAGCAATCAAATAATTATCTAGGCTTTTCTTTCGTTTCAACTTTCACTTTGATATGAAATTCCAGGTCTACTGAACATGAAGCTCATACAATCTTCTTTGTGCCCAAAAAAAAAATTCCATGCATGGCTAGAATTTCTTTCCTCTATTTGCTTTCTTCCTGAACCATTCTAATTCTTTTCTGGTCAAATCCCTCCTTATGTACATGGGAGTATTTTATCTCCCTAAGCAGGGTTAAAAAAAGTCAAAAATATACCTCATATTGTTTTGGTTCTTTTCTCATTGTAAAGCAAGTGTTCGATCTCAGATTAATTTTTCTCTACTCATAGCATTTCAAATATATATTAATCCTCAGAAAGAAGTTTTTTTTCTTTACATCAAATTGCTTTAAGCTATACAGATGTTCTCTATTTTGATTTTAAATTCCTTAATGTGATGACACTACAAACCATGTAACCACCCTTAAAACAGAGGGTTCACATTGAGAAACATAGAACCTCGATGTGATTAGAGTATCTCCTCGGTATTAACTCTAGAATGATGCTACTAGTATGGCATTGACTTCACAGAAAAAAGAAATTCAAAATGAATAAGTACATACCAAAGAAATCAAAGGGCCCTCATCCTCATCGGTTGTAACATGAGTCATTAAGGCTAAGTTTTTAACCAGTCCACAGGCTTCACCTTCAGGAGTATCACAAGGGCAAAGCATACCCCACTGTAGTAAATTAAAGGAACAGGAAAGAATTAAAAGAAAAATTAATAATAAAAAAACAGTAACAGACTGCAAAAAAAAAAAAAAGTAACCATCACTGAATATCCCATTTTTAAGTATATCTCAAATGCAACAGGAGACATAACACTCACCTGACTAGGTTGCAAGGCCCTTGGTCCACTTACTTTCCGAGACTTCTCAAATTGTGGGGAGACTTTTGTCATGAAGCCCAAAGTCCCAATAAAGGATAACCTTGCCAGGATCTATCAGTGAAAGATTTATCCATCAGTCTACGGTGTACTAAGAAAATATGAATGGATAAACAAAACCAAGGATGCAAAATACCTGTGTCATGCCTTTTCTGTGCATTCTGAACCGCTTGATATCAAAGTTCCCAGTTGAAAGGGTCCTTTCAAGCCCCATCGAAATGATGTCTTTACCAAGCAAAATCTACAATTCAAAGGGGAAAAAACAGGTTACAATGGATTGAGAATTTTTCTATGAAATGTAGAAATGGAAAACAGATTCAAAACAAAAACGAACAAATCAATGCAATACAAAATGACAACGAGATATAATACATTTATTTATATGTAGAACTAGCTTTTACTGTTTTTTTCTGTTTTTGTGTTCAAGCTTTAAATCAAATAAGAACTGTCATTTACTGAAACTAGGCAGTTCCAAAATACAACATTCTTTGTAGAAGAACAAATCAGTATGTTTCTCTCATAATAGTGAATAAAGGATAACTATGAGGGGCAATTTGCATGGGCGAGATTCCAGTTCATGATTGTGTTAATGTGAAACACCAAAAAAACTTTCGGACTGACTACACAGTAAGACTATTGGTACTTGAATTGACTCAAGTTCGTTAATCACTATTTTGTAGATTCAAAACCAGTTAAAAGTCAAACTTGACTATACAGTAAGACTAGTTGGACTTTCAACCAGTTGACTCTCGACTCAGGTCAGACCAGTGTTACTTTGTTAGCACTGGGACCAATACTCATTGTTAAATGCTTTATACTGTTCATGTTCTTAAAAAAATTCTGCAGAAGCCCAAGTAGAAACGAATTATGTGACTCAATGGAGATATTTTCCTATAAAAATCTTCCTCCATGACCCCCAACTCTCCTTGTTCACAACCTCCCCGCATACTTAACTCCACAACCACCTACCATCACTTCATGACAGATCAACTTTTCCAAATCCCCAAAAAATTAACAGGATTTAAAGCCGAGTAATTCACAAAACATCAAAATCTCATTAGTATATGCAAAAGAACTTGGCTTGAAAATACTGATTTCTGACACTTACACTAGAGGGATCTAAAACACTAGATCTGCTGGCCTTTGACAGGATAAGATTAATATTCTTCTTAACCTCAGCAATCGTGGTCTTGAACAAATCCTATTACATTAACAAGTCAACAAGGACAATGGAAAACATTAGGAACACACAACAAAATAAATAAGGTTTCAAGAAATAAGCATAATTATGAATAATACCTCAAAGAGAAGAGAGATTAATTGTCCTGATAACTCGAGACGCTTGTTCCCCACATAATCCTACAAAACAAAGGAAATCTGTTAACATACCTGGCACAACTAAGCTTAAATATATCACGGAGTGTAAAAGTTCATCAATTTTCATGTATCCACAAGCTCTTTGAATTCATGAATGGCCAGTATCTATGACACACCACAACACCTGATTTGATTTGGAAAGATGAACATTGAAAAAGGAATATAACAATATTAGCAGCAAACTCATCAGAAGGATGAGCCAATTTCCTGGCATAAAAATCATAAATAAAAATGCAATGCCACCCCTCATACAAAATGCTTTAAGGGTATGACTTTCTCTTTGCTTGGGGGTGACCTAGGTTAGAATAGAAAAATGACATGAACCATTTTGATCGGGTGGGATAAGAATAACACAGCAAAAACTTCCACAAGTAGTTGCAGTACATTTAGAAAGTATTTTTTGGAGCTCTAAATGAGTGAATAGGCATACGATTTTAACAGCGTAGCCCTTCTTGTACTGCTTTTCTAGATGAACTGGCAATCAATGGAGTTTCTTCTGTTTGCTCGCAAGCAGTTTCTTAGTATACAGCGACATAATAGAGCTAACTATCAGTCCACACTTGTAGTGGTTTCAAATTTACCAAAAGCTAAAAAATATCGGGTAATTTCATAGATATCCTTGAGTGACCATAATCACAACCCAAGGAAATTATGAAGAATGGTACAAACAGACTTTGAAATTACTAAAAATGCCCAACACAGGAATAAAAATTGATTCTTTTGCAATTTATTTGAAGTGGCAATTTCACCACTTAGCCAAATATTTCCAGAATTTGGCCTCAAACAATACAAATATGAAAAAGGTTGAACAACTTTAATTAAAATCAACAGGGAGAAATAGAAATTAAGTTAGAGATTGAATGACTGACAAGTGAATAGTACCAAAAGGAAGACAGTTTTGAAAGAATTCCCATCAATGTCCATTGCAAACGGAGGATTTTTTTTTTGATAGGAATTGAAGGCCTCATTAAAAACCTCCTTCTTGATTAAAGGAGCTTGTAGAAAAGCTCCTTGATCAGCGGAAGGAGGAAAAGAGTGCCTTAAGATTTCATTAACCATAAGAAACTTAAGATACAACCAGATCGCCACCCCCAACATAAACAAGCAACCAAAAACAACCAGAAAAAACCCTATACAACAACCCTAACACAACGAAAACCATCTAAGCTACAACAACATTCACAAAACTGACTGGGCAGACTTAACACCTGAACTAAGCCCGAAAACCAACACAAAAACAATACAACTGAAACAGAAGCCGAATACCACAGCTGACTCAATCCAAAAAAGCCAGAATCAAAAACAAAAGCCCTGAACTTCCACACGATAAGAGTACAAGATCTTCTTCCGCCTTACAGCCTCTTCTTGCTCGACTTGTCGACAGAGACTATCCGAACCTCCAACTCCATATAAATAAAAAGTAAGGAATCGCCTGAAAATACCAAAACTCCCACTGCCAGAATCTTCTGATATCGAAACCACTATAGAGCCTTCAAGATCAGAAAAAACTTCCTCTCTATGCACCTTTCTCTGAGAACTCTTGCTTCGACTCTAACGAGACTTCCTTTGGTGGGCCGAAAATTTTTCTTGAAAATTTCAGAGAGAACTAAAAATAGCATTCCTCTCCTCCAAAGCTCTTAGTTTCTTACGCCCATCCACTATCTCGGATTTCAATAGTTCCATCCCCTGACCAGCAAGCACTTCCTCGTGTACCACCATTACCTTAAATCCATCTGTAGGTGTGGACGACACATCTGGCAATTTCACGTTACCTTTGATTGCATCCTTAGACCCAATGTGCGCCCTACTAACACTCTCCAAGGCATGAAAAGTGCCACCAAACACATCCTCTGACCAACTGAACCGAGCATAACAGCCCCATTACGAATTGTCGGGTTAGCACAAATCAGCAGCTTATGCCCATGCACATTGTCATCGATAGCATCACACAAATCTGACTCAGACCCCACTTGCGCCCCCCTAACAACCTCCAAGGAATTAAAAGAGCCTCTCTTCTTGCAATCAGACCCATGCACAGCTATCGGGACTGTCAGGGACACAATTTCAGCAGCCCGTGCCTCTTCGGAACAAGGACCATCTCCTACTTTCTCGGCACCAGCATCTACCACCAACTCGGAAGACTTAACTGACGAGACAGCAGCAAGCTCCCCCTCCGTGGGCAACGGGGTGGCAACTGACGTATCCAACATAGACGAATCTTCCCACACGGAATCTGGGCTAAAGCAAGGTTCAAACTCAGAAACAAATACTGTAAAAGACTGTTCCCCGACTTTCAAAACAAAGGATTCTTCTACTCGGTCTTTGCAGTTCGTAATGATCTGAAACAAGGCCCTATCAAACGAGCCAGTATTTAAGGTCCCTACATCAATGGAGATAAGAGCTCCCCATTTCTCTGCAATGTTACTGAAAGTTGAATGGCTCCACACAAACGGTGAGATCCCTCTGCATGATAACCATGCCCGTCGGTTGCTACACTGAAAGTTTTCCGACCACAAATCCACTTTGTCGAAGCATTTATTCAACACTCCAATCTGATTTTTTAGAGTATAGTCCCTACTCTCTTCATCTTCAAATATGATCAAAATTGCTAAACCACTCAACCTCATAATTTTCGGGCCTAAAATGCCTTCCTTGTGCATAATAGCAGCTAACTCTTTCATTTTTATAAATTTTCTGCACCAACCAACCAAACTATCTCTAAGAGTAAACAACTTATCTTCGTCAACTACACCAATAATGGGCACCTCTTTGACATCCTCCTCTCTACTCTTGACCACAGCTGAATATGAACCAGAAAACTTTATTCTCCAGAAAACATCACGAGGTTGAAATCTCGCCAAGAAAACTCTAACCTTATTCCCTTGAATCCAAGATCTATCAGCACGGATGATAGCCCTCATCGCGTCCTCCAATCTAGAAAAGCGGACAAAACCGAACCTGCTTCCTCCCTTGCTTCTTTTGAAAGGGATGAAAGAATCGACCACCTCGCCATAATTATCGAACAATAACCTAAGACCTTGATGATGAAGACACTCTGGAATATTGAAAATAATAACTGTAAAGCAATTTTTCCCAACAGATCTTCTCATCTGACTCGCCATCTAAAGGATTTGAAGGGGATAGAGAGAAATTTTTGAAAAACGCCTAAATTTTTAGAGAGAAGGTGGAGCTTCTCCCTCCTCGCGTCCTCCAATCTAGAAAAGCGGACAAAACCGAACCTGCTTCCTCCCTTGCTTCTTTTGAAAGGGATGAAAGAATCGACCACCTCGCCATAATTATCGAACAATAACCTAAGACCTTGATGATGAAGACACTCTGGAATATTGAAAATAATAACTGTAAAGCAATTTTTCCCAACAGATCTTCTCATCTGACTCGCCATCTAAAGGATTTGAAGGGGATAGAGAAAGAAATTTTTGAAAAACGCCTAAATTTTTAGAGAGAAGGTGGAGCTTCTCTCACTAAGTAGCTATACAAATAGAGGATTTTGATTTTTCTGTACTAGTGGGTATTGTCATTTATGTCTCCTGGTAATCAATAATCGTTCATTTCAGTGCTGCAAAGACCAAATCTTCTCTTCTCTTTAGCTTGGCCTTTCTCTCCACAAAAGGCTTAAGGCCTTTAAATTGAAGTGGCCTTTAGCTCCTTTTTGATAAAACTATGATTTGTTTTATTCAATTCTCAATTCGACTCGTATACAAAGGGATTACATAGTTCAACTGAAGACTTAGTAAGCAAGTAACTAAAAACAAATACTCCAATTGAGGAAAGACCTTTAATAGTATAAGATACTCATAAATAAGATATCCTAATACTTCTAACAAAATATTAATAAATTGATAAACTAAGAAAATAATAATATTGGCTACAAATTGAAGGTGGATAGTGGTGATTGGTTAAAAGGGGGCATTGGCGGGATTCTCAAAGACTCAGGGGGTTTGCTGTTGGAGTCCTTCTCGATCCATATGGGTTCCGCCTCCTGTGGGTTTCTTCAAATTGAACGTGGATGGTGCTGTCAGTGGTGATTGGTTAAAAGGGGGCATTAGAGGGATTCTCAAAGACTCGGGGGGGTTGCTGTTGGAGTCCTCCGAGGCTGTTGGGCAGGGTCCTCCTGCAGTAGCTGAACTGTTGGCAATTAAAAGGGGTTTGTTGCTTTTTATAGAATCTATATGGTGTAATATAGGGAGACTAATTTTAGAATGCGATTTCCATTCTGTGGTAAATTGGATCAAAAACCAGGGTGGTTGTCCTAATTCATTGAGTCTTATGTTGAAGGAGATTGTATTGTTAATTAGGGATAGAGATGTGATTGTTAGGCATATTTCCAGAGGGTCCAATTGGGAGTCTGATAAACTGGCGAAAGAGGGAATTGGATGAGTAGGTTTGTGTGTAGGCAAGAGAGGTTAGTTATGGGGTTTTTTTTGAATAGGTGTGATAGTGGTAGTAGTAGGGTGATTGATGTTAACTATAATGTAATATGGTTTTGATATTCAATACAATTTTGAGACACTTTTCCTCCTTCCAAAGTCCTGTGAAATAGTTATATTTCATAGGTTATGAAGGGGGATTTTAATGAGGTCTCCCATTTCTATCAAAAATAATAATAATATTGGCTACAAAGAAAAACCATAACACAGATCACTTGATTAATCTAATCATCATGCTTTACCATTAAGCAAGGGCATTTTCATCATCATTTGCCCTCATGTGAAGCCATGTCGTAATCCTAACAGATGCCCATGAAATTTTAGTGATTGGACTGGATCATAATGTAGAAGGTATTTCTTATCGGTAGATGTAAATCTCCCAATTAATTTCTTATCGGTAGAAGGTAATATCATAATATCTTCAACCTAAGTGCTGTGCAATTTACCGAAAAGAAGAATTTTCAGTTATATGAATAGCTACCTTGTCATCCATGGCATCCTTGTTTAAGATTGCCTCCATCATCCTTCTAAGCATTACCGCAACATACAAACATTTTGGACGAAAATTATTGCAAGATACCTAGACAAAGGGGGAAATTAATTGTAAAAAAATTGTTGATTTCAAGATACCACCATTAAATTTTTGAAAACTTAAACAAAACATACTGGAACATTGGCAAGAAACACATCTCGGAGGATAGAAAAAGCTTTCCCTTCCTACCAGAAAAGGGGCAAAATAAAAATTAAGACATTAACTTAAATTAGTAATGAAATAGGCCATCATAGAACTTTGTTTTTTTGCATTTTTATTGATGAAAAGCTCTAAACCACATCATTATGTGCAATAATGTAAACACGAATATTTATGCAGAGAAAGACTAAAGGAAGAAAAACCTCGCTAGATCCGGGACCAGCATAAAGAGACTTTGTCGTCTGCAAAAGGAAGAAATTGGCGTGAAAATTTGAGCCAACCAGAAATATCGGAACAAAATTTTATATAATATACATCCATACAACAGTTAATATATCGCAAAAAGGAAAACCCGCAAACTAAACAATGCATTAACCCTTTAAATGGGCTAAGACTTTAACAAGAAAGCTTTCATAGGATATGAAAATGACAAAACAGATTATTAAACTAGTAGGTTTAGCCAAAACTATTGCTGATAAAAGAACAAACGCAATTAAAAATGTTTGATTTAACTGTAACTCGTAAACTGGTTGATTTCCAAAACAGAGAAAGTAGGGTAAAACATTAACACCCAAAAGAAAAAATCTGGAAAGTCTTCAAAAACTACAGCAGCCTTCATGTAGTTGAGAAACTCCCTGTAATCAGGAATGCAAATAGACCAAGCATAATGACTAGCTCATGGTTGATTCTTACACTGAAAGTAGATTACCATGCGGCAGACAACATAAGGAGTTTTATGAAAGACTGAAGGCCAAAAGAGTAAAACTTCAAAAGTTCTAATCCATTTCCGTTTATACTTTAGACTGACACTATTATGAATTTGACAAGGCTTCAGAGAATTTTTACCTTTAAAATGTTACATTAAAATAACAGAAAATGCAGACTGAATTAAAGTAAAATTAACATATAAACATCAAAGTAACCTTCAGGTTCCATGTACTGCACTGAAATCTAGACATAAAAAGCTAGGTTCCTAAGTTTTATTACAAAAGTAAGCGAGAGTATTGAACCTTCGTATCAAGGTACGCCAATGCTTGTTCCCGGGTATATATGCCCACACTTGCACATTCCTGGAAAAGAATAAATGGATTTTTGAGCACCACTATGTAAAGACAAGAACAACTCCAGAATAATCGAGAAGACATTGTATAAAAATATTTTTAAAACAAGCATGAAGGTCACACCATGTTATAAAACTGAAATAACAGATGCAGATTATTTTTATAATGCCAATGCTTAGAATAAATCATAAAATGGGTCACAAAAAGTAAATTGTGAAATTAGTTAATGAGGATTTTGCATGCAATAATCTGCAGCCATCAAAGCAATAGACACATTACCAAGTTAGGAAACATCTTATCTAGATAGGAGTTGAAAAGGGTTTAGTGGAAGCCAAATCTAATTGACGAACAACCCGGCATTCAATGACATTGTGTAGGAAGGGATAGATACGTACAAAGTGCAGGTTTTGGAACGGATGTGCTTCCAGAAGATTATAAGAATGCAAAAATATTACCAAGAAAATTTATGGAACAGACAATATACGATAGAAAACTGAAATTCTTTTCAAAATCTAATTTCAGTATAATTTCTTATAGTAGAGGGTGCACTTGAGAGCTATGCTGCTCCAACTATTCATTTTTGTTGAAATACCTGCATCTAACACACATTCAGACATGGGTATAGAGATATGATCCTCCAAAAACCTCCAAATAAATGGAAATCGTAAAAAAAATGAATATGCCCAAGTTGGATGCATGCCCCTATCCGACACTAATACCAGTATAATTACAAAGTAGTGTAGTTTTTTATAGTAGAAGATGCAGTTGAGACCTATGTTGCTCTGACTATTCATTTTTTTTTTATTATTTTTTTTTGAAATACCAGTATGACACAAATCCAGGCACGGGTATAAGGATATGATTCTCCAGGGAAGTACATAGGACACTAACACCCTAGTCCGAGTAACATAGCATCAGAAACTTTTCAGTTTCCTCGAGAAATCTTGAGACAGTTACAGAATCCTGCCATGATCTGGCATAAGATCTCCATTGAAGTTTAGAAATTAAATCAACTTTCATGAGTCTTACCCAAGTCATTTTATGTCCATCTCTAGCTTCATTTCTGTAATCCACTGATGAAATTTGCTCATATATTGATGCATTCATAGATCCACAAGGCATATTAAATAATACAAATTATGAACAGTTTTGCACCCTTTAGCTTACCTCTATAGAAGGCAAGAGAAGGGCACTGTAACGAGGATCTCTACCAACCATCTGCACAACCTCTTGATCACTCTCCATCCCCATCGCTTTCATGACCACCATGATAGGGATCTATGAGAAAACAATGCTCAGCAACAACTGAAGTCTAATAATGAAACATTGATAACAATTTTTTTCTCTTTTTTTTTTTTGAGTGGGGGTGGTGGGGGATGGAGAAAAAAATTAACTGAGAAGAAGAGAAAGTAAGATGCAACAAAACCTTTTTCGCAAATTGGTTGAGTAACAAATATATCTTCTCTTTCTCCATCTGAATAATTGTTTTACTTTTTGTTGCCTCCGAACTGCTTGTCACAGATGCATTTATACTGGGGGCAGAGAAGAAAATAGTCAAAAGAAAAGATATTCCGTCAAAATAAATTCGAAGGAACAAGCAGAACTGATATAAATTAGAACAAATGAAAAGGTTAAGAAAATTGATGGAAGTGGGAATGAAAATAACAAAATGACGGCTAAACTATATGGCCGAAGATAAATATAACAACCGGGTAGAAATGACAATAAAAGGATCACAGTCCCAAGTTGAAACAATAAGTCCATACAAGACTTTCTCATCCTATATTTCAAGATGAATGCATAAATACTTTACATTCTGCACACACACAAAAATAATAATAATAGTAAAACAATATAAAGTTTAACATGCTAAAATTACAATGGCTTAATAGAAGTCATTGTTTCCTTCTCAATCCTTCCATGAGCTTCAACACATACTTCCAACAAGAAGAAATGCTAAATGGCCATAAGGTGGACCAATTTAATTAGTTAATTGCTAAGAAAGTCTCCAATTGTTCATAAAATCATAGTAAGCAATGCAATATATGACCAATTATATTATAACTTCAAGAACAACTAGACTAACAACAAAACTTTGACCTGCTACTTTACATTCTTCTTCAACAAGCAATAAATTTTATGAGCAGAGTTGTATATGGAACCAAGGAAATTCTAATAAAGCATGTGATAAGGTACTGGAAGAGTCTTAGCTAGGTGTAAAAAATTGAAAGAACTCACTTTCCCTTCTTGTCTGCATCAATAATTATCCTATTCTTGGAGAGTTGTTCCTGTATTAAAATCACCTGAAAGGCATTGGCAGAATCATGACATTACAATGACAAGAATGTATCAAGAAATGGAACAATAAATATTTGAAAAATAAGAGACTACCAAGAGAAGCAAAAAATATAAGTCAGTTCCATTAAGAATAGAGATTGAAAAGATGTATAAAACAAATATGACAGTCAATATGTCTATTTCACACAAATTGAACTCATAAAGCACATAAAAAGTGCGGGTGTGAAAAACAAGTACTTAAAGTGAAAATAAGAAAACAATTATAACTTCAAAAGCCTTGATATGAATTACTCTTAAAGTAAAAAAAATAAAATTTGATATGTATTATTCTAGTAGAGGAAGATTGTTGGATTTGGTTGGGAAATGGAGAGGGCTGTTTTACAGCAAAATCATGCATGAAAACTTATTTTGATAGAGAGGGTATTGATCAATTAGAAAGTAATTGGGAAAGGTATGTTTGGAAAGGAGTAGCTCCACCACGTGTGGAATCTTTTGTTTGGCAACTTGCTCATCATAGAGTTGCGGTGAAAGAGGAACTGCTGAAGAGAGGAGTTACTGGGGTTGAAGACTCTGTCTGCCCTATGTGCAGGAAGTACAATGAGTCGGTCTCTCATTTGTTTCTTCACTGTGAAGTGGTATGGGTTTTGTGGGCTAAGTTTTTAAAGTTATGGAATGTTTTCTTTGTGGTTCCTGGTTCGTTGATGGATTTCTTAATTGCCTGGGATGACCTAGTGCCGCGATCTCATATATGGAAGTTTATTTCAAGAGCAGTGTTGTGGTATGTTTGGAAATGTAGGAATGAGGTGATTTTTCATAATGGGAAGGTAGATTCAGCGTTGTTGTTCTTCATTTCACGTTTCAGAATTGTTTCTTGGTTTGAAACATCAGTTAAGGATGTTCATTTTCATTTTGATTCCTTGATGGGGGATTTAAAACTAGCATATCAACATGTCAATCTGAATAAGAGGTATCTTCCTTCTTCTGGGTGGAGTCCTCCGGAAGGGTTCTTAAAAGTAAATGTAGATGGTGCAATGGTCAAAGGTTGGGATAAGGGTGGAATAGGTGGCTTGATTAGGGATGGCAGTGGGTTGGTGCTTGGGTCATTTTCAGAGAAGGTAGGGGGAGGTCCTCCCTTTCTCGCAGAGCTTTTGGCGATCAATAGAGGGTTGATTCTTATTGAGGAAGTTGAAGCTGATTTCTTTTCAAATCAGAGGATCATTTTGGAATCGGATTCTTCTAATGTTGTGAAGTGGATTAATAATCCGAACCTTAGTACTACTTTGCTTCAATCCTTGGTAAGGGATATAGCTTCTACTGTGGAGAGGAAGAGTATTATCACAAGGCTCATCTCGAGAGCAGCAAATTGGGAAGCGGATGAATTAGCTAAAGCTGGTATAGGCTGATTTTTAGGTTTGTGTTATGGTTAAGGTGTTATGCCTTGGTTGTTCTTATTTAGGGAGTATTAGGGTGTGTTATGTTTTCAGATTTATGGTTTTCTGTTTTGTAAGAAGTTGATAGTTGTTGAGGTGTGGAGGTGTATTATTGTTCTAATTAATAAAAGTTAGAGGCACTCTTTTCCTCCTTCCAATGTCCTTCATGTTATGTTTGTAACATGTAGGATAAGAAGGGGGGTTTTAATGAGGCCTTATTTTATCAAAAAAAAAACTATGTTTATACCATCACTTCATCCTACCAAAATCCTATCCAACAGGCAACAATCCAGAGAAATATCAAGACCATTTTCTGATGGGTCCATTCAACATACTAGATCAAATGAGGTGGAACTAGAAATTAGCACAAAAATACTAATTCCGTTTACTTTCATCCATTTTATGTATGATGATTCACCAACTACTTCACTACAAATTTCTGGCCCATCATGAATATTAATTGTATATTGTGTATGGAAATTACTACCAAACTAAAACCATGTTATAATGAATGTGTATTCATGTGCAAGGTAAGTGAAGAACAAAGCAAACAGATAAGTATACAATAAAGATGGTCTAATTACCTTCTCTGTTCCTTTGATGACAAAATACCCTCCGGGATCAAGAGGGCACTCACCTAATATCAGACAATGAAAACCAAAAAATATAATAAGAAAGTGAGAAAAGGAACAACCATTTTTGAGTTTAGTGAACACAAACCAAGCCTTGCAAGTTCAGCTTCATCTTTTCCATACAACACGCAGCAGCAACTCCTTAACATGATGGGCATTCTTCCGATAACAAGATTATTCTGCAAGGAAGAATATTTTGTATTACATTCAAAGCACCTATCTTTCTGCATCATACACACATCAAAAAAGTATCTGATGTACCTTTTCTAGTCTAGTTTTCTGCCCATGACTCCCATGAATGTACTCTATGTTGACCAATATCGGTGCAGAATACCTTAAATTAACGCCATATTAGCAAGATGAAAGAGAACAATATGCACTACTCACTATTCCATTTAAAGTTTCAGTTGTTATAACACCAGGAAAAAATTCAATTATTCCAAAAATGCCTATATGAAATAGTTGAACATAGAAATGTATGAATGTATTTAGTACATACGTCATATCTGACAATCGGCATGTATGAGGATTGATTTTTTCACTGATCCCATCAACCGTCATGGAGGGATCACCAATTCTAACATCTTTGAACCTGCACCAGAACACCAGTAACAATTGAAGTAGAGGCAGAAAAAAGTCTAAATCCAAATTATGCCAATAGGAAACTTAGTTCACTGTATGCAGATAAGTCATAACCAGAATTCCAGGGACCAAATACAAGGCAACCAAACTATAGCATGGAAGAAAAACAGCTAAGGCTCCCTGAGGTTTTTAATATCACTAATTCATCGCTTGCTCTTAGCTTGCTCAAATGCTACTGACAATAAAATTCCTCATATTTTATTACAAACAGCAAATAGTTAAGCCATAACACATCCGAAGTTAATATTCCATATAAAAGTAATATAGCATGTGATCATTCGAAAAAAGCCTTTCTTTTATTTATTTTTAACTGTTCAAAAGATTATATCTTGCTTTTAAAAGCAAATAAAATAATAATAATAACAACTAGCTACAATCAAACGGAACCTGCATCAGCTAGTTGGCAAAATATAATTTATAACAATCATAACCCAAAAAATAAACAAAAAAATGCTTTCAAACCTGAGGTAAATACTGGGGTCAAGATCGGCCACAATCCGGTCATTGGCACGAACAATCTTCTTTATCCCAGTATTAACGAAATAATTAAATGAATCCAAGTGCTGCTTCACTAACCCTCTAACCTATTCACCCAGAACCCAAAATTCAGTTCAAAAACATATACACATTCACATAGAAAAAAATAATAAATTAACATCAAACCACCTTTAAAAACTCCGGAAGAAGTTGAAACTTGTCGACAGCTGTTTTGATTGGAGCAGCAAGCTTTTGCTTGTCCACTGCTATCTCAGAAGCATTTAAGCTATGGGGTTTTCCCAATAAACAAAAAATTGAAGTTAGAAATTAAACAAAATAAAATCACATTTGGTAAAAAATAACATAAATATGGAAGAAAAAATTACTTCCTCGTGCTGTTATTGAGAAGTATATCTTCTTGCTTGAGACCCATTTTTTATTTTGATTGAAGTTTAGTGAGCTTTCTGGAAATTAGATTAAATTTTAGCAGAAGAGTGTTTAAAAACTGCAGAGAGGTTTTCGTGGAGTATTTGGCTTGTTTGGGAACGCTGTGTGCACTAGGGGCTTGCTGAAAGCTTTGCTGGGACCACCTAGAATTTGGAAAGGCACAACTGGCATATGGAGGCGGCAATAAGATATGAATAAATCCTAGCTTGCTAGGTTTCTTCAAAATGTTAACAAATGAGTTCTTAGGGCTTCCAACCAGTTGGGCTTGGGTGTTTTAGGGTCATTGGTTAATGTTTGGTTTAAGTCAATTTGGGTCAAATGTGGACTGCCAGATTCAATGTAATGGGTTGATAGACGCTGTGAATTTGGGCTTCAATGGTGTAGGCTAATTTGTATGTAATGGACTTAAAATTTGGGGTTGTAAATGGACATTTAATTTGGGAATGTTTATTTGTTTATATTTGAAAAAAAAAATGCAGAGAAACCGCGTCACCTTTTTGTTTCTAAAACCCTGGCTTAAAACTTCAAACCTTTGTTTCCAAATGGATGCATACCATTCTTCATGGGCCAAACCCATGAAAATACGGGTCTTCGAGCATAGCCCTGTTCTTTTTCATTAATGTTAGCTTCAACTTACTAATTACAGCGGGTTGAAAATCTATAATTTTTGAATTATTCAATTTCATAGTTGTATCTAAAGATTAAAATATGTTTTTATTTTTGAATAATTTTATTGTTATTGTTATTTAAATTCTAATTAAATATTATTATCTGCTAAATATTTGAATATACAAAATAAAATTTTAAATTATATTTTGGATACTAGAATTCATACAAATATGTTATTTGAATGAACAATGTTCAAATCTGTTATAATTTTTTAATCCAAAGTTAAATTCAAATATTAAAATTTGAAAATGCATAATTAGTGTGAACTCAAATAATAGATATCCAAAAAACTTTATCCATAAATTAAAATAGTTTAACTGCAAAGAATGTGAATGAATATAAATTATAATTCAATATTTTATTAAAATTTATTTATTCAAAATTTCATATAATTTTAATTCAATAATTTTATTTTTGAAAGAAGACATCTTTAATATTAACTGAAATAGCATCCTGTAGTACATAATCGAAAATAAAATCTAGGCATTCATGAAAAAAAAACACAGAAGTATCTAGAAAAACATAACTATTGTGATCAGAAATTCAAATCATGGTCGCTGTCGTGTTTTTGGAAGGCACCGCTACTGCTATATCGCGGGCATAGCAAACGCTATTGCGGTGACTACAGGTGTTGCAGTCAAATAATAGCGTTTTCAGAGGGCATCGCTACCGCTATATCGAGGACGCTATTACAGTCGCAGACCACTATTTAAATCTCTAGTCGTGACTCAACCTTGATAGATCAATCCGACGCTGGAGCAATTGAACAACCAAATTGGAGGCATCACTTTCGACCGTGATCTGCCGGTATCGAAGGTCGACCGCTAGCCGAATACCAGATGTTATCGTTTGTGCTTCAACAGGATCACCGGTAAAGGGCCAGCAACTACCAGGCCATTGTTATAATATTTTGAACTATGATGAAATATAATTTATATGTATCATACTTAATTTATTCAATTTTTTAATTTTAAAATAATAAAAAAATATAGATTTAAATATTTTAGATTATATTGAAAATATAATTTAATACGAACATAACGTGCAATTCAATATATATTAAAAATTACATATTTAATTTCTTTAATTTTAGTATAATAATAAAAATAATAGTTTATATTTTTGTAAAGTGTAACTCGTCTATATTTGATTTTAACTCTGTTCTTTTAAAAATCTATCCCCAAGCTGAAATATTAAAAAAATATAATCTTATAAAATTATCTCAAAGTCGTTCGTTTCAAATTTTTTACAGGACCGTGTTAAAAAGTAAATTGTAAGGAAACCCCTTGTATGGTATGAATTTACGAAGATCGTACTCATATAATACATTAAAGGGACGTTGAGTTTGTGGAAAAAATCATTATTATTAAGAGAAATGTTCTTTATCAGATAATAATTTATTATCGATAATAGTATTCTTTTGGTTAAATGTTATTACATTCAAATTCTTAGATATTATACCATTTTCATTATTTTGGACAAAAATAACCCTAAAATAATAAAAAATTTCACATGAATAATTCTCAATTTTTATTCTTGGTGTTTTACTCAAAATTATAAACATAATAATAATATACAAAGAGTTTGATTTAGTAAAAATATTTATAAATTTGAGTAGTTAAAATTATTTTATATTTTTAATATTAAATATATTAATCATTTTTTAATTTGATGAGGTGAAAATGATATTATTGTAAAAAAATAATTATTTAAAATAATATTTAACTTTGAGTTATTAAAAAAATGAATCTTATACATTAAAAAACAATATATTTATCCACTCCCACAACATTATTTTTTTCATATTATATTATATTTTATATAAATAAATATGATACTTATAAACTTATTTTAAAATATAAATTCGATATACTAATTATATTAATTATATGTTAAATGTATTTTTTCTTCAAAAAGTAAAACTTTAATATTCAATTATAAATATTTGAATACAAAAAACTATATATGATATACATCTAAATAATCTTATATTCCTCAAATCAGACGCTATAATCTTACATTTCTGCTGAATCAAACCAAACAAGATAATATAACATTTCGAATGGATAATCTTGCATTATGTGTACCAAATGCCCCTACTGTGTCTGAGGCTCGGCGGCAAAGTAGTCTCAGGCTTAATATTACATATTCAAGCTCTCCATCCTACAAGGCTTGAACCCAAAAACTAATAAGATTTATGTTGTTTTATCAAGCTAGAGTTTCACAGTTGACCGTCATTTTAATGAGCAGAACAGAAGAATATACAATCTTGAGCCATATTACAATCCTGTGCTACGTTCGCACATAAATCATTTATGTTGGTAGTTGAGCCATATATATATTAATGATGTAGGCAAGTGAGAAAAGAAGCACTTGTTGATTGGACATGGTTTCATGGGAACAAAAAATAACCTTATTATGCAAAATATCTAAACAAAGAAACTACAATCACTATATAATCAGAGCAAAGATTAAAAGAAAAATGATGGAAAATTTTCAGCACCCTACTTTCAGAGCTTCACTCACACTCTTCAAAGACCCACATAGAGATGGCCATTTTAAAAATGTCTTATCCACTGCATCCTAATTCTCATTATTGCCCATATTGCATTTGATGGGGAAAATCAAATAGCTTTTTCAGTAATGGAAAGAGAGCAATCAAAGCAAGCTGTAGCTGTTCCGAGCTATTTAGTCGCAAACCGACTTGTCCTGCACCTTTGTTATTCAGATTGCCACGAGCTATTAGGTTTGTAGACCGTCCAATGGGCACTTGTGACTGTATATTGCATCCCATGGCAAGATCTCCATGCCAATCCATTATAGATAGACCAAGAGTAGACAATGAGCGACCCAGGGGGTAATCTTTATCCCTCAATTGGGCTTCCAAGCCCCCATAAGCGAGATCACCACGACCATTCATGGCACCTCCAGTCATCTACCTGGAACTGCTTATTAGCAATCAATTTGTCTTCAACTTTCACACCAGCCGACAGTGCATCACCCAAGAGAGTAACCGAGATTCCTGCTGTAGCCTTATTCTTCTTGAGATTACTAAACCTGGTATCGCTGCGCAGTGTATAGGCTATGTCCTTTCCAACAGTCTGCATATCAAACCCCACTGAAGTTGCTTTACCTTCCCCATGCTTTAAAGAACTTGTCAATTCCATTTGGACATTGGCATCCCTTTTGTCCTTGGTAATCTGGCCAGAAAATGAAATAGGAAATTTATCTTTAGCAACAAGCAGTCTTTCTACATTAATACCTTCGTAACCTACATCGTGATCCCAACCATGAGTATCTAGAACAGGCCTCACAAGCCATGGGTTGGAGGAATCAAGGGAACGATAGCGATGAGTAGGATTATCTGAATCAAAAGAAGCAGGCAACGCTAAATCTGGCATGGGAACCGGAACAGAAGAAGCACCACTATTTTCTTCTTCTGCATTTTCACCATACTCACTTGGCAGATCCTTAGCTGCAGCAGCCATTTTCTTCATCATCTTTCGCCGCTGTTTCTCTTCCTTCAGTTGCTTTTTCATAAAAAGTTTTTCCCTATATTCTAACTCATCAAAATATGCCTTCTTCTGAGCTTTACTAAGCTTTGCTATTTGTGCTTTAGTCAACTGCTTGAAAGGTGGCAACTCATCATATTCCGGTTCTTCCTCAGAGTCTGAGGATTCATCCAAATCATCATCTAATCATCCTCATCACCATACTGCTCTTCAGGCAGCTTAACTTGTGGTCTTGATTGAAGAAGTGATGAAAGAAGGAAAGGTAAAGGAGGTGCTCTTGTTCGAGTAGCAAAAGGCTTTCCTGGAGGAGTATCTTGCAACTTCAAAAGTGTATTTGCTTCAGCCAGAATTTTGGATGCAAAGGAAAGCAACAACAAATGAGGCTTCCAGACCTGACCATTAGGCAACTCTCTGACCTGCCCTATTTGTTCTACATGCAGCGTGATTCTCCACTAACGAAACAGGATTCATGAGCCGCATATCCCCAGCTGCCTGACGAATAGCCTGCTGGACAACATGAGAACGTTGAGTGACAAACATGTCATAACTAGAAGCAGTACCATTTGGACCATCAGGTGGAGCAGAAGCTGCATGAGTCAAAACCACAATTGCATTAAACCATATAGATGGACCAAAGATCTCAGTGATGGTACGCAAGAGGGGCATATCACCAAAATCCCTGGTTTGCATGTCCAACCTATCAAGGTACAAAATATGGAGGTGTTTCTTGATGAAACTTTTAACAGAGCGAAGGATCTACTCATTCTGGCATTGGTCAGACCAGGAAGGAAGAAGGCCTGGTGTATCAATTACACGGACCTTTATACCATGTACCGTACCCACAACATCCTGAACCTTCTTTGTACCTGTCTGGAAAGCATCGATACCAAACTTGACTTCATCAAATATTGAATTGATGGTAGCACTTTTACCAACTCTTGTCTTTCCAAGCACCAGAATTGTACAGGGTAGCACTTGCACGGTCAAAGCTAAAGGCACCGACACGGCCCCCATTTCTCCCCCGGAGCTGCTCAGCTAATCCAAGTCTGTATAGAACCTGTGCCACAACAACATTATGGGGAGTCTGCCCAAGCCGATTTGCAAGCCGCAAAAACTTAACCCTAATCAACTGTAGCTTTTCACGTGTCTCATCACTCTCCTCAGCCTCAACATTACCAGGATCTTCAATTTGTTGTGAATGTGCCTGAGAGACACTTCCATTTGCACGAGGCTGCTGCACCACCCTGGGTGAAGGTTCCAACAGCGGAGCAGCACGCCCAAGGCCAGCAGGATGAGAAGGGGTAGCAGGATTTGTACATTTAACAGGTGTTGACGATGCTGGAGCTGGTAGAATTTCACGTACTCTAGTCACATGGGTGTTTGGCTTAGGCTCCTGATCTATGTCTGCTTTCTTCCTAAACTCTTCGGTTTTGGAAGACAAAGAAGATCCTGGAGCATGTTGCACTTCCTGCTCTAGAGTCACTCTGGTGCTTTGCTTATCTTGATGATCTTTCTCTGCTTTATTTTCAGATTTTTCGGTCAAAAAATGAATATCTTGAGCCATTTCATCAGGAAGCTGAGATTGAAAACCATCATGAAGCTCTGTTCTCATATCAGTTTTCCCAGCCGGGATTTGCTCATTCCTCTCACCTGTGGACTTTTCCGTAGAAGATAAGTTTCCAGATGCAGAATCAACTGTCCCTTCCACAGATTTACTTAGCTCAGACATCATATTTTTCAGTTCATCAATCTCACCATTATGCTTTATGTCCCTTGCAACTGATGAATCTTTTGCTTCACCATTCATGTTATCCTCCACCTCCTCCGCAGCATAAGTGTCACCTGCTTTTTCATTTTCATCCACACCATCCAGTGAATCAAGATCAGATGTGGCACCTTTTAATTCCCTACTCTCTGTTCCCTTATCTCCCATATCAACATTAGCTGACTTGTCATTCACAGTTTCACTGACTTTGTCATCTTGAAGCTTGAAAATCATGCCAGCTGAAGTATCAGCAGATTCCAGCACCTTTTGTTCTTGATAATTAGTAGCCATTACATCCTCTCTTGACTCCTCACCTTTACCCTCTTGATTCAAAACCTCCAAATTAGATTCTGATTTCACATCTTCCTCCACCCTATCACTTTCCAGAGTGTCCAACTTTTCATCAGCCAATGTTCCCTCTAAATGTGCCATATCAGTATCTCCTTTTACAGGCATCTCAGTTACAGTATCAGACTTCAGATTTCCTTTTTCCTCATCCCTCAGAACATCTGTTTTTCCAGTACTTCTAATTTCCGGCACTTCCTCGCTACCATTCAATTCATCAGTCTTTGCTCCCATTTCAGTCCCTCCAACGTCAATCTTATCCAACACCACACCGCCACCAACACTCTCCCCACTCAACAGTTCCTTCTCTTTCTGCTCAACCACCAACTCTGCCACATCCGCCTGAGTTCCAACCTCACTTGGAATCACATTCTCCTGAGCTCTAACCTCAGTCAGAACCAGTGCCGGTCCTGACATTTTAAGGGCCCTAGGCAAAATAAGAGATAAGGGCCCTTAAAAAAATAACTTAAAATTCAAGAATAAATTTCGGCCAATAATAAGTGAACAATGCCTTAAGTTTTAAAAAAACAATGCAATCAAACAAAATTTTATTTAATCCTAATTATTCTAAAATAAATTAAGGCTTTTTCTAACTTACGGTGTCAAATTATGAAAATTAAAGAACTTAGGGGCTCAAACCTAAAAAAGTAGGCTCTAATATTAATCCTTTTTTATTTTAATTAATTATTGAATCGAATAACCGAAGTGGTCCCTCGAGCGTTTACGCGAGGGCCAACTCGAATTATCCCCTAAATTTAAAGACTAGTTTGAAATCTAAGCTAAAATGGAAGCTCTATTTAACCTATTTAATTATGTCAATATCAAAAATCGAATCGAAGTTCGGGGACCTAATTGCATAAATTTTAAATTACTAAGCTAAAATTAAACATGAAAATGGTTAAATTAAAATAAATCAAAAATTAAAGCTTAATTCGAAAATAAAATAGAAGCGAATAGACTATTGACTAAAATACAAAACACACACAACCTAAGGACCTAAACGAAATTAACCCAAAAAAATTAAAATCATGCATAAAAAATGGAAAAATTACAAAACAGCCTACAAGACTAACATGTAAAAATATAGAATCCTAATGTCTAAACAACGAAAATTAAAGAAATTAACACTAGGACTAAAATTAAATGCACTTAAAATAAATAGACATAATTATAAACATGCAAACTTCGACCTAGAGACTAAAACGAAACTTGAAAAAATTAAAAGTGAAATGTCTAAACAACATAAATAAATACAATACATTCAAGACTAAAATTATAAGAGAATAAAGTATAAAGTATAAAGACCGAATTAAAAACTTAAAAGACTCGTTTTGAGGACTAAAACGTATCATTTCTAAAACTGATGGATTTCACGCACTATTATCCCACTCACAAAACACGGGTTGACTAGCCCACTGAAACGCAACCGTTTTAATGAAATAATATATATATACTTTAGATGAAAATTTGCCCTAATCTTCATTTGCTAACACCCCCCACCAGCGTCGTTCTTCACTTCTCTAGTCTTTTCTTCTTCGATGGATGATACCCATCACCTCCTCTTCTTTTATTTTTATTTCAAAACCCTAAAATAAGAACTAAACCTAATACTATTATGCAAAGTTCCCGAAGGAAACCCAACACTCCATCCCTGGACTCCGGTGGCTCGAACAATTTCAATGAGCTTGTATCTCCTATTTTGTGTCGTTACTTGCATTTCAATTTCATAAACACACAAAACATTTAAAAGTAAAGAATATGTGTAATACCGAAAATTGATTCTTTCGCATTGCTCCTTAGAAAAAATTATGAGGAAAAGCTCCCTTGATTACATTGACTGTGTAAAAGAAATGAGATGGGGAACCCTTGTTTTTCTCCACACTTACAATCTGTTTTTTTGTTCTCTCCTCCTCCCTACCCCTGATTTTGGTTACGTTTGTATCTCCTATTTTCGCTCTAGTTTCTTTCTTTCTGACCTTGTTGATAACCTCAATTTCTTTCTGTGTTTTATGTTTTTGGTCGAGAGACCCCATTTAATATTGTTCTCATTTGCTGCCCATAATATGCTGCCCCCACCTTAATTGTTTACTGATGGAATCTCTTTTATTTTGCAGATGGCGTGGGTAATTAGTGGAGCATGGGCAGCAGTTGGAAATATTAAAGAAATAGGCCCTTTTTTAAAAAAAAATATTGGTGCTTACAGGAAGCAAGATATAAAGTTGAGAAGAATGGGCCCCCTCCAAGATAGATTGAGAGTCATGTTTTTCCTGTATATTTATTTTTGACGTCATTTTGTGCTTTGCGAGGTTAAAAATATTTGGGAAGAATGGACCCCCTCCAAACCTGGGCCCTAGGCGGTCGCCCTCCCCGCCTGGCCTCAGGGCCAGCACTGGTCAGAACCTCAATAGACTCTTGAAAATTTCCAATTGCATTGGCAACTAAACCATTGTCATCGAGCACGGATTTTTCTGCCAATTCTTGCAAATTCACCTGTGTTACAATTGTCTCCTCAAAATCCTCATCTTCTCGTCCCTTTATTTCACCGAAATCCCCAACAACCCCCACATCAACTTTCATATTGGCAACCCTTTCTTCCCAAATTTTATTGTCCCCCGTAATAGAACCATCAACCATTGCTCCCCCATTTTCCATTTTCACTAATGTTGCTTCAAAAACCTAAACTCACCAAAAACCATAAAAGATGAGTCATTTAACAACATCTCAATAACCAATAAACAATCAATCATAAGAAAACACTCACAAAACGAAAACCCATCAATTCCTAAAACCCGAACATAAAAAATGCTATATCGATCCACATGCCAACTGTAGACATCTGTTTTTGTCCGAGTATATATAAATATTATATATTATTATTATTATTAAGAATTTTGGTTACAATGTTTACAGGCCCACATTACAACAAGACCCAACACTAAACCAGATCCAGAGTACTCCAACCCGGTTACAACTGGAACCCGACCCAAGGATCCAGACCCAATACCCAGAACCGATCTAATCCGGCCGAACTAAACTCTAAGCAGATTAAGGTTTCTACCCTAATCCCTTAGCAACTGCTGCAAAAACGACAACGAGTCGTTCAAGCTGAGGTCACCATCGGAGCCATCACCGAAACCTGTCAAATAATCAAACAAAAGTCAAAAAGAAAAATAAATCCCGAAAATTACGGGATTACATCATACCGCTACCCACTATTGGTCTCCACATGCAACGATAAAAAAGAAGACAAATTCGAACCAAAAAAGAGGGAGGGGAGAGATTCGGTGTTGAAAAAGAAAAAATCCAGAGAAATAAACTAGGAAAAAACGATGGTGAAAGATTCAAACCCAAAGCAAACAAATCGAGAGGAAAGTCTAAGATCCATCAACAACTAAAAAAATACCAAAAAGAGAAGTAGAGAACCCTTACCTTTGACGGGGAAGCGTCGGGAAACCCAAGGGTCGTCGGAGTTGCATGTTCTTCGAAAGGTAAAGGCTAGATCTAGGCTTGTGGGTGTTTTTAGGTCGAGTAAGGGTGATTTCGGGTAAGTGGTGAAAAGGGGAGCATTTTGGAGTCGTTTGGCTTGTTCCGGCCGTCGTGCGCCGTCGTGAAGCGCCATCGATGGCGAACATTTTTCCTCTCCGATGAAGGAAAATTGAGAGAGCCTTTGGGGACTCTCTCTCTCTGTTTTGGGGGTAGAGGAAACAAATGAGAGGATAGGGTTTCTTGGGGTATATAACCCACACACCGAACGACGTCGTTTAGGCCAAGAGGGGTCTGCGTTTTTTTAAAATGGTAAAATAGCATTTAAGGTCCCTCTATCTTTGTAATGCATATAATTATATCACTTAATTAAGTTTCATTCTTCTATTTCAAGCACTTTATTTGTTTTGTGTTTCATTTTAGTCATATTTTCTTATTTTTTTACTTTTCGATGTTTAGATATTTGTTTCATGATTTTACTATTTCCTATTTCAGTCCCTATAAATTGATTATTGTAACCCCTTCAAACCGATGCGGGTAACCTGATCCGATCTGGAGTGTCACATTAGGACCACCGGAGCAACCCACTGTAAAAATAGCAGAAAATTTAAAACTTTTATTAAAACATATACTTATAAAATCATTTATCAATATTCAAAAATAAAACAAATTTCATACTCGTATATAAAACAAAATACAATTACATGCCCCCTAATCACATGTACCATACTCTGCAACAATGCCAGAAGAATTCCCTTTCTGAAGTCGATAACTGCACTGGTACAATTATTTTAACCTGCAATGGTGAGTAATAGAGTGAGCTTTGGAAAGCTCAGTAATACAGAACTACCAGATGATGCTGAAAAACGTACAGATACAGATAAATATATATTTCCTTTTCGGTTCAAACATCTACAGATCTTTATGCTGAGCAGAAATCCTACGGATATTTCAGGTAGTAACAGATAGTGAGCTTTCAGTCGAAAGAAATATTTCGGATGACTGAGTTCAGGAGATCAGAATAGGTTATCTAGTGTATTCCCGCAAAACCAGTGAAAAGATACATATCTTTTCTTTTTAAAACAGTGGCAGTTTAAAGCATATTTTTTTTTATTCAAAAACCATATTAATCTCTCCAACCGAACACTCCATAATGTGTAAGTTCCCCAGAACCATACACTCACCTACACACCAAGTAAGGCTCTGAGCACAAAGGAGATGAGCCTACAGTAACAGTAACAGTAACAGTAACGGTAACAGTAACTTCCTCCACCAACACCCTCCCATAAAACATTTATCAAAACCATAGTAATTTCTCCAACCGAACACTCCATAAACATTTTCCGTCAATAAACGGAGATATCAGAAATCAAAACATAATTCAGGTCAAATATCAGAACAGAATCCAGGTCAGGTATCAAAATAGAACTCAGATCGGAAATCAGAATAGAAATAAGATAAAACATTCATATAATTAGGGAACATACTAGAGTTTACATATATTATTCATATAGATTGGATAATCTTATCGGCAGAGAAACATGGATCTTCAGTATACCGATAGAATGTCAGAATTTAGAATCACTATTTGACGAGTTCATTAACTGACAGAATCATCAATTATTCAGAATGTAATTTGAACTGATAAAGAAGAAATGAAAGTTCAGGACATTTACAGTCTGTGTCGATCTATCGGATTATCGAAATAACTCAAGCTGAACATCTCCCAAAACTAATGCATGTTGACCGGTCCATTCGTTGCCCTTCCAGGTATTCACTCTTTAATACCAATAATTCTTGTCCATAAATCATCTTCTGAGTCATCGCTGAACGAGTCTTAAGGAGACAAACAAATATTCTAATGGTCTTTATTTCATTTCCATGTTTCAACTATATCAGGAAATGCTGACGTACTTGATTTGTGGTTCATAACACATAGGGATGATACATCTTGTAAGATCATCAAAGTTTCCAAACTTATCCAAATCATTTACTTAATCCTCAATCATTGAGGTTGCTAAGTTCATTTATTAGTCAAGTCTATCTCAGTTACCTCAGAGTTTTCCAGAGTAATTCAGACGTTTCTGAATTTTGGATACATATTGTACTTCCGTTCAGTTTAATTTGGTCTTCTTGGTTGATTTGTCTAACGAATATCCACTTCTTAGTATCGAATGCGATCTAGAGTTGAGTTGAGCCGGTTACTTCCAAAATTATAATCGAGCCAAACTTGAGAAGACGAACACACATTCAAGTAATATCTATGTCGTTTAGGTACTGACATATCATTAAGGTTGATCAGCTCTCTTAAGTTGCTCCATAACTTTTAATGGTAGCACAACACCCATATTGACTTGGATTCCTTAATTAATCCAAAACATCTACTTAATCTAGCCCATAAGGGTATTTTGATCTTTTTGGTGCTCAATGTTTTTCCATTCATTTCAAAGCTTGAGGATATTCTTGGGTCATTTCCACTCTAGGGGTATTTTAGTCATTTTATAGATTCAGTGTATTTCAATCATTTCCTTCCGTCCGATCTTACTATTAAATTCAAACTTGTCATTTATTCCAGTCCATTCGAACAATTCTGACAAAAGAATACCCTCGATAAATTGTTCTTCAGGTATTTACTCATAACTCGGATATTTTCGGGTCAAGTGCCTTCTCAGATTTTACAAACGGAATATCAAGAATTTTTCTGCACTAAGTCAGGATCTTAACAATCAAATCCGTACTTAATCGAGTTAAGTACGAATCCTCAAAGTACTTTCTCATTCAGGGTCAACTCGGACTATTTTACCTCTCAAGGGCATTTTCGTAATTTCATAACCAGATAATTTCGGTATTAACTCTTAACAAAAATAATATAATTTAGAGATCCTATGATTAATTGCTTTCTTGAACATTCTCTGATCTTGAAATGATTCCCTTAACAGACTTCTAGTATCTTGCACAAACCCTCTTGGGGTTAAAAACTGATATCCAAACTTTCTAATCAAACTAGCATTTCTTATACACATCTGTAGTTTTATCAGATTAATAAGTCTTTTCAGAGTTATTAATCAACTTCCAGGGACAATTCTTATCATTTTACAACATAGGGGTATTTTCATAATTTTAACAAATCAAAATATTCTCATAATTTATCATCTAAGTACCTTTAATGAGATAAATTATAATCTACATATCCATGGCTGATTCCTTTATCACTTAATTCCAGCACTTGTAATTTAATTCTAACTGTCCTCTAATTTCTTATAATAGTCATCTGAGCCATATTCAGTTACTTACTTTCTACTGCATTCGTATCGAGTGTAGAACTTTATTAATTACACATATGAGCCCAAACATTTCCATTCATGCATTTATCAATATCAACATATTCTATAAAGCATAAAGAGGTAGTAAAGTATTACCTCAATTTCTGTGCCATACTAATCGACCATATAAATTCCATTTAAACGCCATTGATCTTGAAATCATCTACCAATAATTCCTCAGTTGCATATCAACAAAAATTACATAAAAAACGGAGCTTAATTCTGAAAAACAGATCGAATCGGGTGATAAATCAGTGAAAACCAACTTACCGGGTTCGAATTTGGCGAAACGGACCCCAAAAATGGATTCAAGACGTCGAAAAACATCAGAATAGGTATACCCGGTCAATGTCAACGGTCATTCAATGCTCAGTCAACGCCAGTCAAAGTTTTGGTCAACAGTAGTCAACGCCGGTCAACGCAGGTCAATGGTCAACAATCAAATGTTTTACACAAATATCACCCTAACAGAAATTAATTACAAATTTAGCCACCTTCTTAAAATATTTACAAAACTAACACCTGAATTTTACATAAATATCACCCTAACAGAAATTAATTACAAAATTAGCACCCCCTACGCGCAGTGGCAGCGCGTGAACAGTGATACAGTGTCGGAAATTTTCCTGAAAAATTCCTAAAAATAAATTTAAGGCATTTTGAGACACTTACCAAGATCGGTTTACAATTTAGAACGGTGGAGAGCTCGATTTCAAAATGTTGGAAACTTTGACGGTCTCACCCCTCTACGCGCCATCGGTGACAGAGAAACGGAAATCACCGGTGGACTCGGAACGATGCAAGGAAAACGATGGTGCGGGAGGTGTCGAAAATGGATGGTCAGATCGTCGTGAATCGATGAAAAACCAACTGAAATCGAGTTACAACCGATGATACTTCCGACTGAAATTAACGTTGAACAACGACGATTCACGACGAAAGGTTTGAGGGGTTTTGTTCATCGGTCGACAAAGAACACGATGGTGGTTTTGGTTCGTCAAACGGACGCCGGACGGTGAGTAGATCGGAGTTCAAATGGGGTTGAGGGGAAGAGGAAAACTGGAAAAAATACAATCTGCAGCACGGGGAGAGAGTTTATAATTCTCTCCTAAAGAAAAATGGTTAAACTATGAGTTTAGCCACTAAACTTCCTGCACTACTTAAAATGGTCTGCCAACTTTACGATTTTATAATTTAATCCTCAATTTTATTACAAAATACCAATTAAATCCACCACTTTATAATTCTAAAATTTAGCCCCTAAATTGGGGTGTTACAATTCTTCCCTCCTTAAATGAATTTTGTCCTCGAAATTCATTCATGTCACAGAAATGCAGAAATGAAACTTCCATATGTTATTCCATACTTTCAAGTAACTTTTACAAAAATGCGAGTTCTTTACTAATCCTTAACCAGCTGAGCATACATTCTTATCAGAACTTTTCCTCATTTCAATAAAAGAATCTGAAAGAAAATTTCCTTGAAGAATCAATTCAACCTTGGTTACGAAAATAGGCTCATAGAGCAGTAGCATATCTCAATTTCATTTCCAGAGTCGAATCAGAATTTCTCAGATGAATAACTCTCACATGGCTTGTGAGGTACTTTATAGCGTTTAGACAGATGTTACTGGTATCCCTTTTTGTACAAGTATAGCCTTAACGGATATAAACTCCGGTTTACTCGTTACAGATAGGGACTCAGCCCTGGAGTTCCGGCTCAGAGAGGTACGATTATAGTCTAGGGGCATGTATTGATCAAACATCTTTTGAAATTCGACAGGCTAGTCTATCTTGAAAATTTTGACTCAAACCATAGCTCTGATACCACTAAATGTAACCCCCTTAAACCGATATGGGTAACCTGATCCGATCTGGAGTGTCACATTAGGGCCACCGGAGCGACCCACTGTAAAAATAGCGGAAAATTTAAAACTTTTATTAAAACATGTACTTATAAAATCATTTATCAATATTTAGAAATAAAATAAATTTTCAGACTCGTATATAAAACAAAATACAATTACATGTCCCCTAATCACATGTATCATACTCTGTAACAACGCTAGAAGAATTCCCTTACTGAAGTCGATAACTGCATTGGTTCAATTCTTTTAACCTGCAATGGTGAGTAATAGAGTGAGCTTTGGAAAGCTCAGTAATACAGAACTACCAGATGATGTTGAAAAACGTGCAGATACAGATAAACATATATTTCCTTTTCGGTTCAAACATCTACAGATCTTTATGCTGAGCAGAGATCCTATGGATATTTCAGGTAGAAACAGATAGTGAGCTTTCAGTCCAGAGAAATATTTCGGATGACTGAGTTCAGGAGATCAGAATAGGTTATCTAGTGTATTCCCGCAAAACCAGTGAAAATATACATATCTTTTCTTTTTAAAATAGTGGCAGTTTAAAACATATTTTTTTATTCAAAAACCATATTAATCCCTCCAACCGAACACTCCATAATGTGTAGGTTCCCCAGAACCATACACCCACCTACACACCAAGTAAGGCCCTGAGCAAAAAGCAGAGGAGCCTGTAGTAATAGTAACGGTAACGGTAACTTCCTCCAACAATGCCATCCCATAAAACATTTAATAAAACCATAGTAATTTCTCCAACCGAACACTCCATAAACATTTTTCGTCAATAAACGGAGATATCAGAAATCAAAACATAATTCAGGTCAAATATCAAAACAGAATCCAGGTCAGGTATCAAAATAGAATTCAAATCGGAAAGCTTAACATAAATAAGATAAAACATTCATGTAACTAGGGAACACACTAGAGTTTACATATATTATTCATATAGATTGGATAATCTTGAACATTCTCTGATCTTGAAATGATTCCCTTAACAGACTTCTAGTATCTTGCACAAACCCTCTTGGGGTTAAAAACTGATATCCAAATTTTCTAATCAAACTAGCATTTCTTATACACATCTGTAGTTTTATCAGATTAATAAGTCTTTTCAGAGTTATTAATCAACTTCCAAGGACAATTCTTATCATTTTACAACATAGGGGTATTTTTGTAATTTTACCTAATCGAAATATTCTCATAATTTATCATCTAAGTACCTTTAATGAGATAAATTATAATCTACATATCCATGGCTGATTCCTTTATCACTTAATTCCAACACTTGTAATTTAATTCCAACTGTCCTCCAATTTCTTATAATAGTCATCTGAGCCATATTCAGTTACCTACTTTCTACTGCATTCGTATCGAGTGTAGAACTTTATTAATTACACATATGAGCCCAAACATTTCCATTCATGCATTTACCAATATCAACATGTTCTATAAAGCATAAAGAGGTAGTAAAGTATTACCTCGATTTCCATACCATACTGATCGACCATATAAATTCCATTCGAACGCCATTGATGTTGAAATCATCTTCCAATAATTCCTCAGATGCATATCAACAGAAATTACATAAATAACGGAGCTTAATTCTGAAAAACGGATCGAATTGGGTGATAAATCAGTGAAAATCAACTTATCAGGTTCAAATTTAGCGAAACGGACCCCAAAAACAGATTCAAGACATTGAAAAACGTCAAAATAGGTATACCCGGTCAAAGTCAACGGTCGTTCAATGCCCGGTCAACGCCAGTCAAAGTTCTGGTCAACAGTGGTCAACGCCGGTCAACGGTCAACGCAGGTCAACGGCCAACTGATTTACACAAATATCACCCTAACAGAAATTAATTACAAATTTAGCAACATTCTTAAAATATTTACAAAGCTAATACCTGAATTTTACACAAATATCACCCTAACAGAAATTAATTACAAAATTAGCACCCCCTACGCGCAGTGGCAGCGCATGCGGCGCGTGAACAATGATACGGTGTCGGAAAATTTCCCGGAAATTTCCTAAAAATTAATTTAAGGCATTTTGAGACACTTACCAAGATCGGTTCACAATTTAGAACGGTCTCACCCCTCCACGCACCGTCGGCGACGGAGAAACGAAAATCACCGGTGGACTCGGAACGATGCAATGAACACGATGGTACGGGAGGAGTCGAAAACGGATGGTCGGATCGTCGTGAATCGACGAAAAACCAATTGAAATTGAGTTACAACCGACGATACTTCCGACTGAAATTAACGTTGAACGACGACGATTCACGATGAAATGTTTGAGGGGTTTTATTTATCGGTCGACAACGAACACGATGGTGGTTTCGGTTCGTCAAACGGACGTCGGACAGTGAGTAGATCAGAGTTCAAAGGGGTTGAGGGGAAGAGGAAAACTGGAAAAAATACAATCTGCAGCACGGGGAGAGAGTTTATAAATCTCTCCTAAAGAAAAATGGTTAAACTATGAGTTTAGTCACTAAACTTCCTGCACTACTTAAAATGGTCTGCCAACTTTACAATTTTACAATTTAATCCTCAATTTTCTTACAAAATACCAATTAAATCCACCACTTTATAATTATAAAATTTAGCCCCTAAATTGGGGTGTTACAATTATAATATTTGTTCATATTTAGATTTTGGGACCTTTAGTTGCATAATATTCTATTGCAGTCCTTAATATTTGTGAATGTGTAAAATTGTGTATTTTATGTTTTAAAGCATATGTTTTACCCCGAGTTCGTTCTAGTCACCTTTTTTAATGCCAATGTGTTTTGGGTTTATTATTCATTGGGTTTGTTATATTCATGTTTAGTTCATTTTAGCCCTAAGCTTTATTTATGGGTTATTTTCGCTTCTAGTACTTGTACTATTTAATATTTTCGATCATGGGAGCCTGGTTTATTTTATTTATATTTTAGCCCCTTCAATTTCTATTTTTACTTATTTAGCCCTTTAAGTTTCTATTTTTACCATTTTAGTCCTTAATTTTTTGTTTTAGCTATTTTAGCCTTCAAGTTTGGTTAAATATCATTTTGGTCCTGGAAATTATCCTATGTACTTATTTTGCTTGTATTTTGGATTGTAATGTTTACTTATTTTTATTTTAGTCATGTATGTATGAATATTTTATATTATGTGTGTATATTTTTATTTGTTATGTGTTCACTTGTATCACATATAAATAAATATGCTTATTGCTTGTTATTGTGATTATTTTTATTTTGCATGTGTCCAATCCTTATTGTTTGAAAATGGAAATTTAATTTTGAGAGAAATCTACGAAGACATCTCCCAAATACAAGGGAATGTGTCTTTTCAAGGATTTATCTCATAAATGCTTATTTTGTATTCAATAATGTTATTTATTCTACGTTTATTTATTTCGAGTATTTTCCACTATTTTTTTTACTTTTATTTTGTTTTATTTTATGGTATTTTATATTTGCGAAAAATTGTTAAATAACATCTTTTGTGAGAGGAATTTTTGGGAAAGTCTCCTAGCTGCAAAAAAAATGTATTCCAGAAGATTGTTCACACAAAAAGAAATTAATTATTCAAAATTTGACATTTTTTAAATAAATTCGAATGAATAAAAGGATCATAATTTAAATATATTTTTGAGTTTGTAATTCCCGATATTTAAATAACGTATAATCGTTTAGGTACCAAAATTTGGGCGTTGTAGGGTGCTAATCCTTCCCCATGCGTAACCGACTTCCGAATCAATTTAATCGAATCTTTGGTGACGCATACCAACTTTTGTCTTAAAAAATGATTTTTCTTAAAATGTTTTTAAAATATATTTTTAGGTATTCGACCTACCTAACCCAAAGGTCGATGGTGAATCTATCCAATTTAGTTCAAATTAATTCCAAATCCGTCAATTTTTCAAAATAAATGGTCATAATTGTTTTTAAAACAATAAACAATTGTTTCTCATAAAAATGGTTATGACAGCTTGACGACTCTGTTGGGGACTTCGAGAGTCAGGTCATGAACGATTATACGTTGTTTGGAATTACAAACTTAAAGCGAATTTGATTTCCGATCCTTTTATTTATTGTGGGTTTCTACATATTATGCCTTTTTTTACTTTTAACTAATCAATTTTTTCAGTGGTCTTCCGATTTAAACATATTTTTGGAGCTTGTGAAAGTTTCATCTTTTTTCATGTTTAAGGTTTGTGAGTTTCTCTTCACACACAACACGTGCATTTGCTTAACATAAGCTCACTTACGAGCTTTGTCCTTTTTAAGTTGAGGTGAAAGCTTAGCCTACGTGAGATAATTTGTTTCTCCGCACGAGTTTTAGCAAGTAATCTTTGGGGTTTATATACTTTATGTCTACGTGAGATAAATTGTTTCTCCGCATGGACATAAGAGAATGTATCCTCTGTAACATCCCAAAAAGTGGGCTAGTGATCAAAATGTAAAATTTGAAATTTGAAGATCAAAGTAGAAAATTAGGAAAAGTTTAAAGACATAAATGGTATTTTTTCCAAAAATAATTTTATTCCATAAATAGATTTATTTAGTGACCAAATTATAAATTTGGTAAAGTTTGGTGACCAAAGTATAAACTTTGAAAATGTTCAGGGACCAAAATGTAATTTTAAAAAGTTACAAATGGGTCACGAAAATAATAAAATAAAAATATTATTTTCACATTTTTAAAATGTTGGAAAATAATATTTAATGGTTTTATTTCATGTTTAATTTGAACCTTTGGATTAAGGTGACTGAATTATAATTTTTGTAAATTACAAGGGCAAAACGGTAAAGTAGAAAACTAATTTGTTCATCTTTGACTAATGAAATATGATAAGGTTGATATTTCTATGATTTGGAAGATTATAAGGATAAATATCTAGGTTTTATGGTAATTATGAAGTTATATTAAGGGTAAAGTGGTAATTTTACATTTAATGAATTTTTAATCCATTAAATATTAAGAAAGATGAAGAAATATCATGCAAATGTTCATTTTCTCCAGCATCTTCACGTGAGTTCTCTTCCAAGGTAAGAAAATATTTCTTTTTCATTTTTGAGCCAATTTCTTTGGGATTCGGGTTATGTCGTGAATTAGGAAAGTGATATACGCGAAAAATGCTATCATTTGGTACCAATATTGCTTTTTAATCTTGCTGAATTTCAAAGATCCCAAATTTAAGGGTTTATGCTCATGATATGATTCATGAAATTGATGATAAATCTTGATGAATCAGAGGTTATAGATTCATTTTCAAGCTTGATTTATGGTTAAAACATGTTCGATCTTTCTAGAAATTATTATGTAAAATTCGGCCAAATTATAAGTTGGAGAACTTTGTGTTCTGATGAAATTTGATTAGGGATTTGATTGTAGAGATGTTATAAGGTTAATTGAAAGTTGATTTCATGCTTGAATCGAATCAAAATCGAGTAAAATCATGAAAACCCTAGTTTTGGAACTTTAAACCATTAGGCTTTGGTCTTAAAAGATGAGAAAAATTTTGGAAAAATTATGAAAAAATTATATAAGGTCTGGAAATGATGTAGAAAGTATTTTACAAGCTTTAGAAAAATTCGGGGACCATTTTGTAATTTTCGAAAAGTTGAGTGACCAATTCGTAATTTTAGAAAAAGTTGGGAATGATTGTATAATTGTCTAATAGTTGATGAACTATGCTGGAAATTGTTGTTTTGGGATTGAAATGAGCATTTAGATGTGAAATATGATCATTTTGGAAGTTTAAAAAGGATTGTTGATTTAAATGCAACAATTACATAGTTGGGGTGCTCAAAGGTAATTGTACCTTTGTAAAAGTAATTGGTTGGTAATAATTCCAGTACTGGAATTTCTTGAATTTATGGAATTTCTGGAATTACTGGAATTTCTGGTATTTAAAATTTAAGTGATAAAATAATGAATGACCATTTTATATAAATTGGAAAAGTTGGTGACAATATTAAAAAGGAATTATTAAGTGTTAAGTATTTTGATAGAAAATGAGTTTCAAGTATATTATGGATTTTGTTTTGGGATGTATTTATGTTAGTACAATACTAACATATGTATCGTTATAAAATTGTGATTTGTACATATTGTGATTGATTTGTGACTAAGACAAGTCAAGTATAAAAGGATTGTTGAGAATTATATTGAGGAACATCGTTTGGATATATAAAGTGTCAAGGTGAGTGCAAATTTAATTTGTACTTATGTTATAGAATAAACATTGGCTTGCGATGAGCCAGTGACGGAGTTACTATGGTAAGAAGTGACTCATAAAATGTTATTGATTTATGATGCATGCATAACATTATATATGGATGTCTTATACATCATTGGGTAGGATTTGCGATAAGTCTATTTCCCATGTTGGAATGCATGATTTCATAAGTACAAGTATGATGCTTATGTGTGCATGAGTACATGAAAGTGAGTATATGTGTCCTATGTTATTATATGTGACATGATTTACATGATTACATGTATATGCGATATGTGAGACTGAACTACATGAATATATGAAAAATATGATATCAACTGTGTGATATGTCTGACATGTTATTTTATGTGACATGATTGATGGGAACATATGAGAATAAAATATGAGATACGTGAATCTAATATATGTGAATACATTCATATGTGAATAAGATATGACATACATGTATATATGAACACATGAGAAATGATATAAGCTATATGAGACGATCTATATGATTACATGCACATGTGATATATATGATATGATATGAACCTATGTGATATAGGTTATATGAAAAGGGATATATGAGATCATACAAGAATGTTACACAATGATCTATGAGATCATACAAGAATGTTACACAATGATCTATGAGATCATACAAGAATGTTATACAAGCTATATGATAATAAGTTATGAGATTACATGTTTATATGATACAAGTGATGTGAAATTATATAAATGATAATGCCCATGTTATGTGATATGAGAGCTAGTGGTATAGTTGGCATGCCAAGAGTCGAGGGTTACATATGTCCTTCGGGATATATGACAGGTCCTTCGGGACACAGATTACATCCTTTGGGATGACATGTCCTTCGGGACACATATTACATCCTTCGGGATGACAGGTCCTTCGGGACACAGATGACATCCTTCGGGATGACAGGTCCTTCGGGACACAGATGACATCCTTTGGGATGATAGGTCCTTCGGGACACAGTTATACGAGCTGCGGTGATAGCATATGTGTGCACAACCTCATAGTACTCACATACCTTGAGTTCTCAGTACTGTACATGGGCTAATACATAGCTAATACATGGGTCAATACATGGGTTAATGCATGATATTATAAAAGATATCAGTATTGTATATGGGCATACAAAAGATATCAAAAGTATACATGGAATAATACATGGACTATTAAAGAGATAACATAAATACACTGTATGTGATGCATATGCTTAGTTATATGAAATACATTACAAGATTTATATGTGATACTGTGTATATTGCTTGGTGAAATGTATTATATGATATGTTACAAATGTTAAGTACAATATGACATGTTTTAAATGGGTTCATGATAATGATATTGATGTTGATAATGATAGAGATCATGATAATGATATTGATGTTGAGAATGATAGAGATCATGATAATGATGGTATATGTACATGTATGCATTATGTTATATGAAATGTTCTATGGTTTCTATTATATGCTTTATATGCCTCACTAAGTCAACGACTTAGCGTGTGATTGTTTCACACGTAGGTTCCGAGAAGAAGAAGAATGATAAAAGTTAAGCAAGACATGTCAGTTTCTCCTTTCCAAAGATCATATCAGAAAAGAATTTAATAGTAAGTATTTTGTAATACTGATTGTAGTTGGCATGTAAATAAAGATTTGAATCCGCTATGCACTAATAAGTTTTATAAAATCTTATGATTTTATTTTATGTAAATTATCCAGTCTTATTTAGTGAAAGTTTTAAAATTATTCACTGTTTTATACAAGAAAATGTTTTGAAAAGTCAATGTGACACCTCAAACTCGTATCCGGGTCGGTACGGGTTGGGGGTGTTACATCCTCTCGAATTGAACTCGATCCTCACGAACCTGTAATGGGCTAGGATTGAGGGTTTGGCAGCCCAAGGGGCACCGAAATTAAGGACAATTCGAGTACATTTTTCTCATAGAGCTGAAACATTGTATATAGTGAGCCCTAGTAATCCACCCCTATGAAATTCATGTCGAACCTATGTCCGTCAATAGGTACCTAAATTAAGTGTACACAAAGGAGGAGTGTTTCTAAACCTTTTATTTTTACTCTAAATTCTGTTGAATAACAGCATGCGAACTAGATATCATGCGGTTAGGATTATTTTCTTGAAAATTATCATTGGGGGTAGATAGCATGTCCGGGTAGGAATGTTATTTAATTAAAGCATGTTCGGGTAGATATGGTAGGTGTTTTATTCATCTTTGAATAACATTTTTATCTGTATCGATTATCTTACCTGTACTAATTAATTTCTTTTCTTTTGTTTGTGCACACTAACTTATTTCTTTTCTTTTGATTGTGTCATTTTTCATCATTCTTTGCATTGCATTGCATCGTCATGACATAATGCAAAAGTGTTGATCCGCAAGAGGATACTCAAGTGGAAATTTTCTCAAAGAAAATATAAAAGTTTTCAGTCAAGCGGTCGCGTACACAGACATGCACCGAGGGCTAAAAGGAGTTCAGAGTTCAAAATGAGACTTGCTCAAAGATCGTGCAACATTCGAGACTTAAATGATGATTCATTGATCCGAGGAGTAACCTAATAGTAGATTCTTATCTACGATCATCTAATTGCTAGGAGCGATGTACTGACTTCTGTACTGACTTCCAATTTAGATGTAACAAATGAAAAACTTCATTAGATCAAGTGGGATGTAGAAAACAACACTATAAAGCCATATGACACCGACCCATCCCCATCACATTCCTTGCAAATCCCCAGTTTGCATATACATCAAATAAAATAGCAATCAATTGTGTAATAACAAAGGCATTGACCAGTAACAATCTGAAACGCTCAACATAAGACCAGCTACGTGATATAGTCAAAATATTAGAGGGTGGCTCACAATGCTTACTTGTAAATATAAAGCACCTATCATTTGATCCTCCCTGTCCCTTAGAGACCTTACACCAAATTTGTCTGAGAAGAAGTCGGTATCATGCATAAACCAGAAGAAGACGACAGTCATCAATGCCAAGTAGCCTCCAAGCACAATCCCGGTGGTAAAAATTTCTTTCAGTTTCCAGCTATTAGGCAAGGGAGACGACCTTACTCTGTCCTTTGAAATTGTTATGATGGTTCCACCGTTTAGAATGACAATGATCAAAACTATGGATGGTGAAAAATTGAACTTACATATGAGAGAAATAAACATAAACTCAAACACAATACGGATAATGAGGGAGACTGCATAGATATTGTAGTTCTTCATCCTCTGGAAAAAGGCTCTGCTAGTTAACACCGCATTGATAATAATGCTTAGTCCAGGTTCTGTAAGAACAATGTCTGAAGCAGTCCGTGTTGCATTAGTAGCATCGGCCACAGTGATACCAATATCAACATTCTTCAAAGCAAGAGCATCGTTGACACCCTCTCCAGTCATTCCTCAAATGTGTTTTCTCCCTTGTAACTTCTTCACAATTTCGTATTTGTACTCCGGAAAGACTCCAACAAACCCATCTGCCTTCTCAATCAACTCTTCCATGGGGATGCTAGCTATGCTTGCATCCTTGTCTTAACCAAGCAAAGAAGCATATGGTTACATGTTTATTCCCATTCCAAGTTGTCGGCCAGTTTCCTTTGCAATGGCAAGTTGATCACCCGTAATCATCTTGACATTGACACCAAGATTAAGAGATCCAAGAATGGTCTCTGCTCTGTCATGCCTTGGATGATTAAACAGAGGTAATAAACCAATAAATTGCCAAGGAGTATCAACACCTTCTTTTATTTTTTCTGGCCCTTGCTGTCTTGCAACACCTAATGACCAAAGTCCCCGATCTGCAAACTTATCTATGATAGAATGAACCTTATTTTTAACATCTTATTTTGTATTTCAAAGGGTTAAGATCTGTTCAGGGGCACCTTTGTTTGCTTAGTGCCAGTTACCATTTGAATCAATCAAACATTCCAACAATGACAGCATCAATGACATCTTGATTTTCAGTTCTAGAGGCTCTTGTTGCGAGCAGAACAACATACTCCTTATTGACATCCTTTGCAAACACCTCAATCAAGTTTTTATCAATACTCATTTTGTTAAGAGTCAATACTCCCATCTTATCACTACAAAGGACATTCATGCCGGTCGTTTCTTCAATGACAATCATTTGCTTGGTAATAGCACCCTGCTGAGACAACATGTGAGATTCGATTGCCATGGTCATCATTTTCAAAGATGTGGATATAAAAAGAAATAATGGTCTACTTCAGACTCAAACATCTAAGTGAAGACATGTCTGTAAAGTGGACTGTCTTGTGAAAGCTTTTAATTTTGGAAAAAATTGTTCTACGAAATTCATCGTTGGGATCTACATTTTTGCATCTGCATTTGCATATTTGCATCTGCATTTGCATTGTCGCATTCTTCATGATGCATTGCATTTTAGACGATCATCAATTTAGCATCTGCATTTGCATCTTTGCATTCTGCATGATGCATTGCATTTTAGACGATCATCAATTTTGCATCTGCATTTGCATATTTGCATTCTATATGATGCATTGTATTTAAGAGGATCATCAATTTTGCATTTGTATTTGCATCTTCGCATTCTGCATGATCATCATAAATAAAAAAGGTGTTGATTAACCAAGTAGTCATCAGATTAGAAGCGTGATAATTGAAATGGAAAAGAATTTTTATAACAAGGAAGAACTCAATCCAACGGTCTGAGCTTGGTCTGAAGAAGCACAAAGGGAAAAAAAGAGATAGTTTGCCTGGGGATTATATACCACCGATGTTCACATATTCTTATGGAAATTTCAAGCAGAATGATCTACAAGAGCTTATAGAGATTTGGGAAATAGTTACCAATTAAAAGCTTCACAAGAAATATGTACCATCTCCTCTATGTAAAGATAGATAAGTTGTTACTTAAAGTTTTGGTTTGATGCCGGAATTCTGCATGCTTCACTTTCAATAAACAAGATTTGACACCAACAATAGTAGATTATACTACTCTATTCAATTTCGAGAGCCTCCAGGTGGATAGAATTCATTCTAGATTTTCGAAAGTCCAATATTTCAGAAACAAGCTTGTGAAGATTACAAGTAAAGTTGAAGATTGGATAGTAGAGCAGATCCAATAAAAAGACCTTCCGATCCTTAAATAATTATCGTAAATTGGAGGGAAGGCGATTCAGAGGTGCTTTCAACTACTCACCGTCTGGATTCAGAGTCATTTTTGGAAAGAGGATAAAGTTGTTGGGATCATGGTTGAGATCATGGAGCTAAATAAAAGGACCAAACTGCATTCATAGATTGGTCTCTCTTGTAAAGATGAAAGTTCTTTTGGAGGAATGGAACTCTTTCTAAGAATGGTTACTTTTGGAAATCGATACCTTTTGCTTTGCATGGCATTTTTATATACATCATTTATAAAAAACATGTAATTAATCTGTGGAGGATTCAATGAAGTGGTCCTAAGCACGTGATACCACATGGAAGAAAGAAGCTAAAATCAGTACAGTTAGAGCTTGTTTAGCTGGTTGTAGGACTGAGCCTTCCAGAATGATCTGAGAAAAGAGTCCCCATTTCCCGAGGGCTAAGATGTTAATATCGTGTATAGTTACCACATAGGAAGCTCCAGATATTCCTTTGAGAATTGTAAGGCACTGAAACGTAAGATCCAGAACCTGATGGATTCAGGGGCATGGACAATCGAAAAAGGATGGGGGCATTGCATTTACCATTAGCATTGAGAGTATTGTTTTGTTTAAATCGTTTTGGTTCTATCTTTTATATTTGTTTGATCTTTTAAACGACTGAACTTATGCTACCTTCTAAGGTTGAATAATTGAGAGATTTTTAAATCTTTAGTTCTTCGAATATCAAATGAATTACGGATTCTTTTAATTCTTCAAGAATTATAGATTTTTGACATATGGCAAGATCAGACGTTTCTTATCCTGTCTAAAACAAAATAAAATCCCTTGAGTTTTTTGACCTAGAATAATTCATGGAGATACAAAGAGTCATACCCATACCTTTGAGTCAATAAAGTCACACCATCGTCTTTTTAGACGCAAAAATGATATATTTATACCAATAAAACCTAAGGCATTGAGCACAAGATGTTCACTTGATCATGAACCTTCCTACCAGAAGACACAACTTGGGGCATCTCACATCAATTTTCTGAAGTTGAACTTGTACAATTGAGGCATGCTGGGAGCAAGAAGCAGAAATAGAGAATTAATTCAAAATAATTCTATCATGCATTAATTACATTGTTTTCATGTGAATAAAAGTTATTCTTGAAAATTTATCCCCTGGGGATACCTCTTATGCAAGGACTTCTGTATATGAGATGATGAACGACTTTGTTTCATTTATCCACATATGTATATATACATCCCTTGTTGTCCCCTTTTGAGCCTATAGTAATTTTCTTCTGATTAAACCCTAACCAAAGATCACCCTCCACACTGGGGGGCAAGGTGAAAGAAATCTGCTCACATGAGTGAAGACCTCAATCCAGAGGAGATATCGAAAGGTGAACCAAGTGCCAAGTGCGAATATCCAAGCAAAATGAAGGGAAAAGAAGCAAAGAAATAGCAAAAAAGAAAAGAAACAAATAACAAAGAGAAAATAAACAAAGAAAAAGGGACAATAAGCACATGTAAAGATTCTCTCGAGTCAAATGGCGCATCAACCTTCAAACCATGATATTGATCAAGCACAATCATTCCAGAATCACTTCACTCGAAGATCCAAAGAACATCAAGAGAAACACATATGAGCAGATTCAAGTTGAGCAAGACCAAAATTGAAGGTATCAATTGATCCTTGGTTTAATGACCCTTAAACACTAGTTTGGGCCTTTTATTCATTTCTTTCATAACCGTGAACCATGACCTACATTACGTTCCTTAAAAGTCCCTTCTAATCATACATGAATTTCTAAACATAAGAGACTATCTTCAGATTTCATCCCGCCCATCAGGATTAATCTTTATTTGCAAAAGGTTTTCTAAAATCTTTAATGCATGATAGAGAAGAATAACAAAGGGGTGTTCAAGATGTAAATTCTGAATAACGTTTTAAAAACAAAGGAGGATTCGAGTTGAAAACCTGAAAAGGCAGCTCGAATATAAAAATTGTGCAGCCGAGATGATCGCACAAATTCCTTGATAAGGCTTCGTATAACATGATTGGAACATGAGAGCAGGGAGTCGAAGAACACTTCCAGTAGAGGAGCATACAAGTTACCCCATCAAATCAGTAAGCATCAAATAAACAAGAAGGCCAAACCATTGACAAAAACCAACAATCTGAGACATTTTATCCTCTCCTTACCTAACCATTTCCCAAAGATAGCTTTGATCTTGACACTTGTCAAATAGCTATAATTTATTGAAGGTCTAACAGTGTAATTAATTCTTTGATATCTAATGAACTCTTGTTTTATGATTTGTCAATTGTAAAACATAGAAAGGAGTAATATTTTCAAAATCTTTGATTAAACATTTTTCAAAACTCTTCTAATTGATATTTTCAGATCTTGAAAATAAAAGAAGAAGAAAAATACTTTTCAAACAAGAGAATCTCTCTAGAGAGGATCTTGGTATTTGACATAAAACTCATGCTTAGAATCAGTGTTGAAGTAAGAAACAATAAACAATGAGGACATCTTTGAAGATTCAACATCAAATGTTGAGGCATCTTTGGAGATTCAACATCAAATATTAGGGCATCTTTGGGGATTTAACATCCTGATGCGAATTATCAGATCCTCTGAAAGCATTTCCTCCACTATCAGGAACAAGCAGACTATTGATCATCTTTGAGATTATTTCTTTTGAAACAAAGTATCGTCTCAATCGAGACAGTTTCTTTTGAAGAAAAATCTTTGAGCTTGTTTCTTAGGAAACAAAATTTTGTCTCCTTTGAGACAGCTTCTTTTGAAGCATCATCTCTGAATCAATTTCTTTTGAAACTAAAATTCCCTGACCAAGACTCAAGAACAGATGAGCAGTTTCATCACCTGACCAGATATCCTCATTATGTAGGAGTTGTGTCAATTTAGATAACCAGTCATCCCCATCATAGTGGAACCGTGTTATCACCTTTAGATGACCAAGACTCATGAACAGATGAGCAGTGTCATCACCTGACTAGATCTCCTCATTATATAGGAGTTATGTCAACTTAGATAACCAGTCGTCCCTAGCAGAGAGGAATCGTGTTATCACCTTTAGATGGCCAAGACTCATGAATAGATGAGCAGTGTCATCACATGACTAGATCTCCTCATCACGTAGGACCCGTGTCAATTCTAGATAACCAAGTGTTATCACTTTTATCTGACCAAGACTCATCGTATATGAGCAGTGTCAACCATGGATAATCAAGACTTATCATAGTATGAGCAGTGTTATCACCCTTCCTAAAGATGACCATGATTCATCATAGTATGAGCAATGTCATCTCCTGTCTAGATTTCCTCATTATGTAGGAGTCTTGTCACCCTTAGACGACCCGAACTCTTCATCACGTATGAGCAGTGTCGTCTCCCCAAATCAAACAATATCAATTTTTCAAAACCAAAAAAAGATCATTGGATAAAAACTGGTTGTCTATTTCGTCTTTGCCCTATTCTTGTTAACACAAGAATGTGCAAAGAGGGGCAGCTGTAGACACCCGTTTTTGTTTGGGTCTATATAAATATTATTTATAATAATAATAATAATTATTATTAATTATTATTATTATTAATAACAATTTTGGTTACAATGTTTGTAGGCCCACATTACAACAAGACCCAACACTAAACCAGATCCAGAGTACTCTAACCCGGTTACAACTGGAACCTGACCCAAGGATCCAGACCCAATACCCAGAACCGACCTAATCTGACCCAACTAAACTCTAAGCAGATTAGGGTTTCTACCCTAATCCCTTAACAGCTACCGTAAGCAACAGTTCAACTTCCCTGGCTACGCGTGAGCCACTGCCAAGACACCGAAGAGTCGTTCAAGCCGAGGTCACCATCATCACCATCAGAGCCATCACCGAAACCTACCAAATAATCAAACAAAAGTCAAAAAGAAAAATAAATCCGGAAAATTACGGGATTAAATCATACCCACTACCCACTATCGATCTCCACATGCAACGATAAAAAAGAAGACATATTCGAACCAAAAAAAAGTGAGGGGGAGAGATTCGGTGTTGAAAAAGAAAAAATCCAGAGAAATAAACTAGAGAAAAACGAGGGTGAGAGATTCGAACCCAAAGCAAACAAACCGAGAGGAAAGTCTAATATCCATCAACAACTAAAAAAATACCAAAAAGAGAAGTACAAAACCCTTACCTTTGACGGGGAAGCATTGGGAAACCCAAGGGTCGTTGGAGTTGCATGTTCTTCGAAAGGTAAAGGCTAGATCTAGGCTTGTGGGTGTTTTTAGGTCGAGTGAGGGTGATTTTTGGGTAAGTGGTGGAAAAGAGAGCATTTTGGAGTCGTTTGGCTTGTTCTGACCTCCATGGGCCATCGTGCGCCGCCGCGAGGCGCCATCCACGACGGACGTTTTTCCTCTCCAATGAAGGAAAATTAAGAGAGTCTTTGGGGACTCTCTCTCTGTTTTGGGGGAATGAGAAAACAAATGAGAGGATAGGGTTTCTTAACCCTTAAGTGAGGTATATAACCCACACACCGAACAACGTCGTTTAGGCCAAAAGGGGTCTGCATTTTTTAAAAATGGTAAAATAGCATTTAAGGTCCCTCTATCTTTGTAATACATGTAATTATATCACTGAATGAAGTTTCATTCTTCTATTTCGAGCACTTTATTTGTTTTGTGTTTCATTTTAGTCCTATTTGCTTATTTTTTTTACTTTTCGATGTTTAGATATTTGTTTCATGATTTTACTATTTCCAATTTTAGTCCCTATAATTTGATTATAATATTTGTTTATATTTAGATTTTGGGACCTTTAATTGCATAATATTCTATTGTAGTCCTTAATATTTGTGAATGTGTAAAATTGTGTATTTTATGTTTTAAAGCATATGTTTTGCCCCGAGTTCGTTCTAGTCACCATTTTTAATGCCTATGTGTTTTGGGTTTATTGTTCATTGGGTTTGTTATATTCATGTTTAGTTCATTTTAGTCCTAAGCTTTATTTATGGGTTATTTTCGCTTCTAGTACCTGTACTATTTAATATTTTCGATTATGGGAGACTGGTTTATTTTATTTATATTTTAGCCCCTTCAATTTCTGTTTTTACTTATTTAGCCCTTCAAGTTTCTATTTTTACCATTTTAGTCCTTAAATTTATATTTTAGCTATTTTAGCCCTTCAAGTTTGGTTAAATATCATTTTGGTCCCGTAAATTATCCTATGTACTTATTTTGCTTGTATTTTGGATTGTAATGTTTACTTATTTTTATTTTAGTCATTTATGTATGAATATTTTATATTATGTGTGTATATTTTTATTTGTTATGTGTTCACTTGTATCACATATAAATAAATATGCTTATTGCTAGTTATTGTGATTATTTTTATTTTGCATGTTTCCAATCCTTATTGTTTGAAAATGAAAATTTAATTTTGAGGGAAATCTATGAAGACATCTCCCAAATACAAGGGAATGTGTGTTTTCAAGGATTTATCTCATAAATGCTTATTTTGTATTCAATAATTTTATTTATTCTACGTTTATTTATTTCGAGTATTTCACTATTTTTTTACTTTTATTTTGTTTTATTTTATGGTATTTTATATTTGCGAAAAATTGTTAAATAACATCTTTTGTGAGAGAAATTTATGGGAAAGTATCCTAACTGCAAAAGAAATGTATTCCCGTAGATTGTACACACAAAAAGAAATTAATTATTCGAAATTTGACATTTTTTAAATAAATTCGAATGAATAAAAGAATCATAATTTAAATATATTTTCGATTTTGTAATTCACGATATTTAAATAACATATAATCGTTTAGGTACCAAAATTTGGGGGTTGTGGGGTGCTAATCATTCCCCATGCGTAACCGATTTCCGAATCCATTTAATCGAATCTTTGGTGACGCATACCAGCTTTTGTCTTAAAAAATGATTTTTCTTATAATTGTTTTTAAAAGACATTTTTAATTATTCGACCTACCTAACCCAAAGGTCGATGACGACTCTATCCAATTTAGTTCAAATTAATTCCAAATCCTCCAATTTTTCAAAATAAATAGTCATAACTATTTTTAAAACAATAAACAATTGTTTCTCATAAAAATGGTTATGACACCAACAAAAATGAAAATAGATCTTTCCATATCTTTACGATCAAAACATCATCTTTCCAAAACAAATCAGATCCCACGTTCATACTAAAGGTGCTTTATTACGTTTTCTTTGAAAAAAGATTGATAAAAACGCAATAAATGTAAATGATAAACAGAAAGCAATAATAACAAAACAAAGGGTACCTGGTGTTTCTGATTTTCGGAAGAAATGAAAGGGGATATACGTTTAAGCAGTATAATGAGAGAGAAAGGATCTTAGATTATATAATAAGAAAGTGAGAAAGGAACAACCATTGTTTTGAGTTTAGTGAACACAAACCAAGCCTTGCAAGTTCAGCTTCATCTTTTCCATACAACACGCAGCAGCATCTCCTTAACATGATGGGCATTCTTCCGATAACAAGATTATTCTGCAAGGAAGAATATTTTGTATTACATTCAAAGCACCTATCTTTCTGCATCATACACACATCAAAAAAGCATCTGATGTACCTTTTCTAGTCCAGTTTTCTGCCCATGACTCCCATGAATGTACTCTATGTTGACCAATATCGGTGCAGAATACCTTAAATTAACGCCACATTAGCAAGATGAAAGAGAACAATATGCACTACTCACTATTCCATTTAAAGTTTCAGTTGTTATAACACCAGGAAAAAATTCAATAATTCCAAAAATGCCTATATGAAATAGTTGAACATAGAAATGTATGAATGTATTTAGTACATACGTCATATCTGACAATCGGCATGTATGAGGATTGATTTTTCACTGATCCCATCAACCGTCATGGAGGGATCACCACTTCTAACATCTTTGAACCTGCACCAGAACACCAGTTACAATTGAAGTAGAGCCGGAAAAAAGTCTAAATCCAAATTATGCCAATAGGAAACTTAGTTCACTGTATGCAGATAAGTCATAACCAGAATTTCAGGGACCAAATACAAGGCAACCAAACTATAGCATGGAAGAAAAACAGATAAGGCTCCCTGAGGTTGTTAATATCACTATTTCATCGCTTGCTCTTAGCTTGCTCAAATGCTCTTAGCTTGCTCAAATGCTACTGACAATAAGATTCCTCATATTTTATTACATACAGAAAATAGTTAAGCCATAACACATCCGAAGTTAATATTCCATATAAAAGTAATATAGCATGTGATCATTCCAAAACAGCCTTTCTTTTATTTATTTTTAACTGTTCAAAAGATTATATCTTGCTTTTAAAAGCAAATATAATAATAATAATAATAATAATAATAATAATAATAATAACAACTAGCTACAATCAAACGGAACTTGCATCAGCTAGTTGGCAAAAATAATTTATAACAATCATAACCCAAAAAATAAACAAAAAATGCTTTCAAACCTGAGGTAAATACCGGGGTCAAGATCGGCTACAATCCGGTCATTGGCACGAACAATCTTCTTTATCCCAGTATTTGTTGGATCTCTCCTTAATTGGAGAGGTTCTAGAAAATTCTTGAGCTTTCTGGAGAAGTGTAGAATTTTCTAAAACATTCCGGAGAACTCTAGAGAAGTGTATAACTCTCTAGAAGCTTGTGGAAGAGTGTGGAATCCTCTGAAATATTCTAGAGATGTGTTGAACCTTATGGAAGAGTATGGAAGAATATGGAAGGGAGTGGAAAAGTGTAGAGCTTCCTAGAGTGTGTAGAGCTTCCTAGAGTGTGTGGAGCATTCCAGATAATTAATCTCCACCCTTGGATATAAGTAATCTCCACCATTCATTGTGGAGGTGGGGTAGTATAAATAGGGGTGAGAGATTTCATTCCTAACCATCCAAAATCCAAGAAATTCAAGCTTGAGAAACTAGAGAAACTAGAGAGTTAGAGAGCCTCTTTGAGAGAGAAGAGAGATTGTAACATCCGCAATACCGGGTTAGTGACCAAATTGTAAAGTTTCAGAATTTGGTGACTAAAGTAGAAGAATGAAAGAATTCAATGATTATTTGAATATATATTGAAGGTTATTTGGTAATTATTAAAGGAAATTAAGGGTATTATTGTCATTTGATCAGAAAGATTTTTATAATTTTTTTTAAGGTAATATAAACGTGGGAAATTTGAGAAGTATCCAGAGTTCTCTGCTCCTTTCTTCTTCTTCTTCATACGTGGGAGAGCAAGGCAAAGGTAAGTTTAATTTTAGTTGGTTAATTCTGGAGTTTTAAGCTTAGTTTTGATTCTTTGGGTATTAAATAAGCTTAAGGAAAGCTTATATGGGATTTAAACAATAAGATAAAGGAATTATGAAGGAATTTGCAATATGAGTTTTAAGATGAAATTTTGATATGGTATGGTTGTTGAAGTTTTATGGATGAATTTGACTTGTCATCAATCTAATTAAGAAGTATGAAGTGTTAGAATTGGAATTTGAACACATTGAAAATTTGGTATGATTTTTGAATCTCATATGGAAGATAGGATTTTTAGGTTTAAGGTGAAATAAATGAATATAGATTGGTTTAAGTATGTGTACTAGAGTTAAGAATGAAAAGGGGATGATATATGAAGTGTTTGAGTGGAAATGAAGTAATTTTCGGGTTGAAAATATGATTTATGGGCAAGGGGAATCGGTACCCATTCAAGGGGAACCGATACCCCTTCAAACGAACAACATTTCTAGAATGTCATTAGGGAATCGATACCCCCATAGTAGGGAACCGATTCCCCCTAAAGGAAATTGGGAATATGGGTTTAATAAGTTCGTTTAAGTTGCTAGTATCCAATTACAAGGTGTAGGTATCTAATGATTGCCTCGAAATGTACATTTATGTAGATTCTACGCATAAAGCAATTCTGGAACGTTTGGCAAGTAAGATCGATCAAGGGAAAGATAAGAGATTGGAATTGACTAGTGAGACCAGGTGAGTGCATATTCAATAGTATATGATGTGCGATGGGAATAAGACTTGCGATGAGTCTATTTCCTGAAGTGTTACACATGAATGCATGATTAAAGGCATGAGTTGAATATGCATGTATGTATGCTTGATTATATGGATTGATCTGTTCTTTTGTGTGTTAGATGATAAAGTATAAGTAATTACATAAGAAAGGTTATGAATTATATGAGATATAAACTATGTGATCATAGTAAAATATAATTATTATTATATGATAAGTAAAATAAGCTGGATAATATTGATCTATAGGATGAAGTGAGAATAGTACACTAACTAGGAGATTTGAACATAAATGATAAGATGAACATATAAGACAAGCTAGATGAGAAAGATTCATATGTTTAAATAAAACTATAACACATGGGTTGTATGATAGAAATTTATGAAGTTATATGAGAAGATTATAGGAGTTATATGAAATTGAATTAAGTAAACAGATTAGATTATATATATAAAGAAATAATAGAAGTGAGATATGTTTATAAGTCTGCCCTAGATGAATATGAATATGAATTATAAGAGTGCTATATGATTTATATTAGGATAAATCTTGAGGATATATATATATAGATAAATATGAAATGAAATGAAATGAGTTATATGAATACATAATTATGTGATGAAATGGTGGATTACCTGAACATGTGAATATATATGTCTAAGAGAAGGCATAAGATTAAGATATAAGCAATGTGACTATAAGTATATATGTGCTCTAAGTGATATGACTTATAGGTATTTCTATTATAATGTTACATAATATGTTATGTATGTTAAATGAATTATGTGATGGTATAAGAAATGATATGAAATATATATATGTGAAAACAAGTATATGTTATGAGATAAGACCTATGACTATAAGCTACGTGAAAGTGTTCTAGGTGTTTCTATATATTATATGAAGTATATGATCTTATGTGAACAAGATATGATAAGTATGGTTATATGAATAAAGGTGATTGGGTGAGAAATGATAGAAATTATATGAAAACATGATATATGTGACATGTGAATTATATGGAAATGATCTACGTGTAAGTGAACTACGTGACTATGTGATAATATGAAAAGAAGCTATGTGATACGTGATATGTGAAAGTGAATTACAAGTTTATGTGAATATTTGAAATGAAATAAATGATAACGCCCATGTTATGTGTCATGAGAGCTAGGGGTATAGTTGGCATGCCAAGAGTCGAGGGTCTACGCGGTCCTTCGGGACATATGTATATTCTTTGGAACATGTGTGAAGTCTGGAAAGACACATATATGATCCCTAGCATATGTATATGATTCTTAAGGAATTCTATGTGGTCCTTATGGACATCATTATATGGCACTACGGTGCAATTCTACGCGGTCCTTCGGGACATATGTATATTCTTTGGAACATGTGTGAAGTCTGGAAAGAAACATATATGATCCCTAGCATATGTATATGATTCTCAAGGAATTCTATGTGGTCCTTATGGACATCATTATATGGCACTACGGTGCAATTCTACGCGGTCCTTCGGGACATATGTATATTCTTTGGAACATGTGTGAAGTCTGGAAAGACACATATATGATCCCTAGCATATGTATATGATTCTTAAGGAATTCTATGTGGTCCTTATGGACATTATTATATGGCACTACGGTGCAATTCTACGCGGCACTTCGGTGCAATTATACGAGCTGTGGTGACAGCATCAGTGCACAACCTCTATAGACTCACATATCGATAGTTCTCACATATGTACATGGGCTAATCCAGAGATATGGACAAATATATGTTAGTGGTATGATAAATGCTATAGAAATGATATGATGTTGTGTGTGTATAGTGTTTGATTGACAAAGTATGTGATTACATGATAAACTGTTAATGATGAATTATGTGTATGTATGTATTTACTGTAATTAATCTGATATGATTTTATATGATATGAAAAATGCATGGAATTGCTATAACATGATAGAACAGAACATGCATGTATCGGTATATGTTATAAAGTGCATTATAAGTTGTTATGCCTCACTAAGTCTTCGACTTAGCGTGTGATTGTTTCACACGTAGGTTTCGAAAAGAGTAAAGAGTAATGCGGAGCAAGACAGGTCAGTTTTCCTTACCAAAATATCATATCAGAAATATTTGACAAAGTATGTATTTGGTTATGTATAAAGTGTTGGCATGTAATAAGTCATTAAGTACGAGCACTCTGATAAAGTCTGTATTTTGTTTTAAATAAAGTTTTAAATTTCCCGGGATTTTTCTTAAGAGTCAAGGTTTGAAAAGTCAATGTGACACTTCGGACTCGTATCCGGGTTGGATACGGGTTGGGGGTGTTACAGAGATAGCTTGGGAAGTCTTTATCCTCAAGCTTGAGTGAGCCACCAAGTGTGAGTCAAATTTTGTGAACACATCCTTGTAATATTGCTATTCTTTTGTATAGTGGAAGAATCTCCAAATTGGAGAATTATACTCTTGTGCTCTCTTTACTATCCTTAATCTCTAAGTGTTTAGAAGCATTAAAGAAATAATTAAATGAATCCCAGTGTTGCTTCACTAACCCTCTAACCTATTCACCCAGAACCCAAAATTCAGTTCAAAAACATATACACCTTCACATAGAAAAAAATAACAAATTAACATCAAACCACCTTTAAAAACTTCGGGAGAAGTTGAAACTTGTCGACAACTGTTTTGATTGGAGTAGCAAGCTTTTTCTTGTCCACTGCTATCTCAGAAGCATTTAAGTTATGGGGTTTTCCAATAAACAAAAATTGAAGTTAGAAATTAAACAAAATAAAATCACATTTGGTAAAAAATAACATAAATATGGAAGAAAAATTACTTCTTCGTGCTATTATTGAGAAGTATATCTTCTTGCTTGAGACCCATTTTTTTTTATTTTGATTGAATTTTTGTGAGCTTTCTGGAATTTAGATTACACCCCTCTTCGATTAGTTCTGACAGAGCAGCTCCCTTTGTTCAATCAGTTCCAGCACCACAAAATTTTGTTTTTACCTTTGCTTCTTAATCTCCTCCCGCCACACGTCGATTCCAATCATTAGAAAATGTTGTTCTCGAACAGGTAGGTATGGTGGTCTCCAGAAACCGCGTCACTTTTTGTTTCTAAAACCTGGCTTAAAACTTCAAACCTTTGTTCCCAAATGGATGTATATCATTCTTCATGGGCCAAACCCATGGAAATACGAGTCTTCTAGCATAGCCCCGTTCTTTTTCATTAATGTTAGCTTCAACTAACGAATTACAGCGGGTTGAAAATCTATAATTTTTGAATTATTCAATTTCATTGTCTAAAGATTAAAATATGTTTTTATTTTTGAATTATTTTATTGTTATTTAAATTCTAATTAAATATTATTATCTGCTAAATATTTGAATATACAAAATAAAATTTTAAATTATATATTGGATACTAGAATTCATACAAATATGTTATTATTTGAATGAACAATGTTCAAATCTGTTATAATTTTTTAATCCAAAGTTAAATTCAAATATTAAAATTTGAAAATACATAATTAGTGTGAACTCAAATAATAGATATCCAAAAAAAAATTATCCATAAATTAAAATAGTTTAACTACAAAGAATGTGAATGAATATAAATTATAATTCAATATTTATTAAAATTTATTTATTCAAAATCTTATTTAATTTTAATTTAATAATAAAAATATTTTTTTGAAAGAAGACATCTTTAATATTAACTGAAACAGCATCCTGTAGTACATAATGAAATATAATTTATGATTATAAGTATAATTTATATGTATCATACTTTATCTATTCAAAATTTTAATTATAAAATAATAAAAAATATTTAAATATTTTAGATTATATTGAAAATATAATTTAATACGAATATAACGTGCAATTCAATATATATTAAAAATTATATATTTAATTTCCTTAATTTTAGTATAATAATAAAAATAATAGTTTAGATTTTTGTAAAGTGTAACTCGTCTATATTTGATTTTAACCCTATTCTTCGAAAAATCTATCCCAAGGCTGAAATATTAAAAAATATAATCTTATAAAATTATCTCGAAAGTCGTTCATTTCAATTTTTTTACACGACCGTGTTAAAAAGTAAATTGTAAGAAAACCCCTTGTATGGTATGAACGTACGGAGGTCGCACTCATATAATACATTAAAGGGACGTTGAGTTTGTGAAAAAGATCATTATTACTAAGAGGAATGATCTTTATCAGGTAATAATTTAATATCAATGATAGTATTCTTTTAGTTAAATGTTATTATATTCAAATTCTTAGATATTATACCATTTTCATTACTTTGGACAAAAATAACCCTAAAATAATAAATTGTTTTCATATGAATAATTCTCAATTTTTATTCTTGATGTTTTACTCAAAATTATAAACATAATAATAATATACAAAGAGTTTGATTTAGTAAAATATTTATAAATTTGAGTAGTTAAAATTATTTTATATTTTTAATATTAAATATATTAATCATTTTCTAATTTGATGAGGTGAAAATGATATTATTGTAAAAAAATAATTATGTAAAATAATATTTAACTTTGAGTTATTAAAAAATGAATCTTATACATTAAAAAACAATATATTTATCCACTCCCGCAACATTATTTTTTCATATTATATTATATTTTATATAAATAAATATGATACTTATAAATTTATTTTAAAATATAAATTCGATATACTAATTATATTAATTATATGTTAAATGTATTTTTTCTACAAAAAGTAAAACTTTAATATTAAACTATAAATATTTGAATACAAAAAACTATATATGATATACATCTAAATAATCTTATATTCCTCAAATCAGACGCTATAATCTTACATTTCTGCTGAATCAAACCAAACAAGATAATATAACATTTCGAATGGATAATCTTGCATTATGTGTACCAAATGCCCCTACTGTGTCGGAGGCTCGGCGGCAAAGTAGTCTCAGGCTTAATATTATATATTCAAGCTCTCCATCCTACAAGGCTTGAACCCAAAAACTAATAAGATTTGTGTTGTTTTATCAAGCTAGAGTTTCACAGTTGACAGTCATTTTAATGAGCAGAACAGAAGAATATACAATCTTGAGCCATATTACAATCCTGTGCTACGTTCGCACATAAATCATTTATGTTAGTAGTTGAGGCATATATATTAATGATGTAGGCAAGTGAGAAAAGAAGCACTTGTTGATTGGACATGGTTTCATGGGAACAAAAAATAACCTTATTATGCAAAATATCTAAACAAAGAAACTACAATCACTATATAATCAGAGCAAAGATTAAAAGAAAAATGATGGAAAATTTTCAGCACCCTACTTTCAGAGCTTCACTCACACTCTTCAAAGACCCACATAGAGATGGCCATTTTAAAAATGTCTTATCCACTGCATCCTAATTCTCATTATTGCCCATATTGCATTTGATGGGGAAAATCAAATAGCTTTTTCAGTAATGGAAAGAGAGCAATCAAAGCAAGCTGTAGCTGTTCCGAGCTATTTAGTAGCAAACCGACTTGTCCTGCACCTTTGTTATTCAGATTGCCACGAGCTATTAGGTTTGTAGACCGTCCAATGGGCACTTGTGACTGTATATTGCATACCATGGCAAGATCTCCATGCCAATCCATTATAGATAGACCAAGAGTAGACAATGAGCGACCCAGGGGGTAATCTTTATCCCTCAATTGGGCTTCCAAGCTGCCCCCATAAGCGAGATCACCACGACCATTCATGGCACCTCCAGTCATCTACCTGGAACTGCTTATTAGCAATCAATTTGTCTTCAACTTTCACACCAGCCGACAGTGCATCACCCAAGAGAGTAACCGAGATTCCTGCTGTAGCCTTATTCTTCTTGAGATTACTAAACCTGGTATCGCTGCGCAGTGTATAGGCTATGTCCTTTCCAACAGTCTGCATATCAAACCCCACTGAAATTGCTTTACCTTCCCCATGCTTTAAAGAACTTGTCAATTCCATTTGGACATTGGCATCCCTTTTGTCCTTGGTAATCTGGCCAGAAAATGAAATAGGAAATTTATCTTTAGCAACAAGCAGTCTTTCTACATTAATACCTTCGTAACCTACATCGTGATCCCAACCATGAGTATCTAGAACAGGCCTCACAAGCCATGGGTTGGAGGAATCAAGGGAACGATAGCGATGAGTAGGATTATCTGAATCAAAAGAAGCAGGCAACGCTAAATCTGGCATGGGAACCGGAACAGAAGAAGCACCACTATTTTCTTCTTCTGCATTTTCACCATACTCACTTGGCAGATCCTTAGCTGCAGCAGCCATTTTCTTCATCATCTTTCGCCGCTGTTTCTCTTCCTTCAGTTGCTTTTTCATAAAAAGTTTTTCCCTATATTCTAACTCATCAAAATATGCCTTCTTCTGAGCTTTACTAAGCTTTGCTATTTGTGCTTTAGTCAACCGCTTGAAAGGTGGCAACTCATCATATTCCGGTTCTTCCTCAGAGTCTGAGGATTCATCCAAATCATCATCTAATCCATCCTCATCACCATACTGCTCTTCAGGCAGCTTAACTTGTGGTCTTGATTGAAGAAGTGATGAAAGAAGGAAAGGTAAAGGAGGTGCTCTTGTTCGAGTAGCAAAAGGCTTTCCTGGAGGAGTATCTTGCAACTTCAAAAGTGTATTTGCTTCAGCCAGAATTTTGGATGCAAAGGAAAGCAACAACAAATGAGGCTTCCAGACCTGACCATTAGGCAATACTCTCTGACCTGCCCTATTTGTTCTACATGCAGCGTGATTCTCCACTAACGAAACAGGATTCATGAGCCGCATATCCCCAGCTGCCTGACGAATAGCCTGCTGGACAACATGAGAACGTTGAGTGACAAACATGTCATAACTAGAAGCAGTACCATTTGGACCATCAGGTGGAGCAGAAGCTGCATGAGTCAAAACCACAATTGCATTAAACCATATAGATGGACCAAAGATCTCAGTGATGGTACGCAAGAGGGGCATATCACCAAAATCCCTGGTTTGCATGTCCAACCTATCAAGGTACAAAATATATGGAGGTGTTTTCTTGATGAAACTTTTAACAGAGCGAAGGATCTACTCATTCTGGCATTGGTCAGACCAGGAAGGAAGAAGGCCTGGTGTATCAATTACACGGACCTTAATACCATGTACCGTACCCACAACATCCTGAACCTTCTTTGTACCTGTCTGGAAAGCATCGATACCAAACTTGACTTCATCAAATATTGAATTGATGGTAGCTCTTTTACCAACTCCTGTCTTTCCAAGCACCAGAATTGTACAGGGTAGCACTTGCACGGTCAAAGCTAAAGGCACCGACACGGCCCCCATTTCTCCCCCGGAGCTGCTCAGCTAATCCAAGTCTGTATAGAACCTGTGCCACAACAACATTATGGGGAGTCTGCCCAAGCCGATTTGCAAGCCGCAAAAACTTAACCCTAATAAACTGTAGCTGTTCACGTGTCTCATCACTCTCCTCGGCCTCAACATTACCAGGATCTTCAATTTGTTGTGAATGTGCCTGAGAGACACTTCCATTTGCACGAGGCTGCTGCACCACCCTGGGTGCAGGTTCCAATAGCGGAGCAGCACGCCCAAGGCCAGCAGGATGAGAAGGGGTAGCAGGATTTGTACATTTAACAGGTGTTGATGATGCTGGAGCTGGTAGAATTTCACCTTCTCTAGTCACATAGGTGTTTGGCTTAGGCTCCTGATCTATGTCTACTTTCTTCCTAAACTCTTCGCTTTTGGAAGACAGAGAAGATCCTGGAGCATGTTGCACTTCATGCTCTGGAGCCACGATGGTGATTTGCTTATCTTGATGATCTTTCTCTGCTTTCTTTTCAGATTTTTCGGTCAAAAAATGAATATCTTGAGCCATTTCATAAGGAAGCTGAGATTGAAAACCATCATGAGGCTCTGTTCTCATATCAGTTTTACCAGCCTGAATCTGCTCATTCCTCTCACCTGTGGACTTTTCCGTAAAAGATAAGTTTCCAGATGCAGAATCAACTGTCCCTTCCACAGGTTTACTTAGCTCAGACATCGTATTTTTCAGTTCATCAATCTCACCATTATGCTTTATGTCCCTTGCAACTGATGAATCTTTTGCTTCACCATTCATGTTATCCTCCACCTCCTCCGCAGCATAAGTGTCACCTGCTTTTTCATTTTCATCCACACCATCCAGTGAATCAAGATCAGATGTGGCACCTTTTAATTCCCTACTCTCTGTTCCCTTATCTCCCATATCAACATTAGCTGACTTGTCATTCACAGTTTCACCGACTTTGTCAGCTTGAAGCTTGAAAATCATGCCAGCTGAAGTATCAGCAGATTCCAGCACCTTTTGTTCTTGATAATTAGTAGCCATTACATCCTCTCTTGACTCCTCACCCTTACCCTCTTGATTCAAAACCTCCAAATTAGATTCTGATTTCACATCTTCCTCCACCCTATCACTTTCCAGAGTGTCCAACTTTTCATCAGCCAATGTTCCCTCTAAATGTGCCATATCAGTTTCTCCTTTTACAGGCATCTCAGTTACAGTATCAGACTTCAGATTTCCTTTTTCCTCATCCCTCAGAACATCTGTTTTTCCAGTACTTCTAATTTCCGGCACTTCCTCGCTACCATTCAATTCATCAGTCTTTGCTCCCATTTCAGTCCCTCCAACGTCAATCTTATCCAACACCACACCGCCACCAACACTCTCCCCACTCAACAGTTCCTTCTCTTTCTGCTCAACCACCAACTCTGCCACATCCGCCTGAGTTCCAACCTCACTTGGAATCACATTCTCCTGAGCTCTAACCTCAGTCAGAACCAGTGCCGGTCCTGACATTTTAAGGGTCCTGACATTTTAAGGGCCCTAGGCAAAATAAGAGATAAGGGCCCTTAAAAAAATAACTTAAAATTCAAGAATAAATTTCGGCCAATAATAAGTGAACAATGCCTTAAGTTTTAAAAAAACAATGCAATCAAACAAAATTTTATTTAATCCTAATTATTCTAAAATAAATTAAGGCTTTTTCTAACTTACGGTGTCAAATTATGAAAATTAAAGAACCTAGGGGCTCAAACCTAAAAATGTAGGCTCTAATATTAATCATTTTTTTATTTTAATTAATTATTGAATCGAATAACCGAAGTGGTCCCTCGAGCGTTTACGCGAGGACCAACTCGAATTATCCCCTAAATTTAAAGACTAGTTTGAAATCTAATCTAAAATGAAAGCTCTATTTAACCTATTTAATTATGTCAATATCAAAAATCGAATCGAAGTTCGGGGACCTAATTGCATAAATTTTAAATTACTAAGCTAAAATTAAACATGAAAATGGTTAAATTAAAATAAATAAAAAATTAAAGCTTAATTCGAAATAAAATAGAAGCGAATAGACTATTGACTAAAATACAAAACACGCACAACCTAAGGACCTAAACGAAATTAACCCAAAAAATTAAAATCATGCATAAAAAATGGAAAAATTACAAAACAGCCTACAGGACTAACATGTAAAAATATAGAATCCTAATGTCTAAACAACGAAAATTAAAGAAATTAACACTAGGACTAAAATTAAATGCACTTAAAATAAATAGACAGAATTATAAACATGCAAACTTCGACCTCGAGACTAAAACGAAACTTGAAAAAATTAAAAGTGAAATGTCTAAACAACATAAATAAATGCAATACATTCAAGACTAAAATTATAAGAGAATAAAGTATAAAGTATAAAGACCGAATTAAAAACTTAAAAGACTCGATTTGAGGACTAAAACGTATCATTTCTAAAACTGATGGATTTCACGCACTATTATCCCACTCACAAAACACGGGTTGACTAGCCCACTGAAACGCAACCGTTTTAATGAAATAATATATATATACTTTAGATGAAAATTTGCCCTAATCTTCATTTGCTAACACCCCCATCAGCGTCGTTCTTCACTTCTCTACTCTCTTCTTCTTCGATGGATGCTACCCATCACCTCCTCTTCTTTTATTTTTATTTCAAAACCCTAAAATAAAAACTAAACCTAATACTATTATGCAAAGTTCCCGAAGGAAACCCAACACTCCATCCCTGGACTCCGGTGGCTCGAACAGTTTCAGTGAGCTTGTATCTCCTATTTTGTGTCGTTACTTGCATTTCAATTTCATAAACACACAAAACATTTAAAAGTAAAGAATATGTGCAATACTGAAAATTGATTCTTTCGCATTGCTCCTTAGAAAAAACTGTGAGGAAAAGCTCCCTTGATTACATTGACTGTGTAAAAGAAATGAGATGGGGAACCCCTGTTTTTCTCCACACTTACAATATGTTTTTTTGTTCTCTCCTCCTCCCTACCCCTGATTTTGGTTACGTTTGTATCTCCGATTTTTGCTCTAGTTTTTTGCTTTCTGACCTTGTTGATAACCTCCATTTCTTTCTGTGTTTTATGTTTTTGGTCAAGAGACCCCATTTAATATTGTTCTCATTTACTGCCCACAATATGCTGCCCCCACCTTAATTGTTTACTGATGGAATCTCTTTTATTTTGCATATGGCGTGGGTAATTAGTGAGCATGGACAACAGTTGGAAATATTAAAGAAATAGGTCTTTTTTTAAAAAAAATATTGGTGCTTACAGGAAGCAAGATAGAAAGTTGAGAAGAATGGGCCCCCTCCAAGATAGATTGAGAGTCATGCTTTTCCTGTATATTTATTTTTGACGTGATTTTGTGCTTTGCGAGGTTAAAAATATTTGGGAAGAATGGACCCCCTCCAAACCTGGGCCCTAGGCGGTCGCCCTCCCCGCCTGGCCTCAGGGCCGGCACTGGTCAGAACCTCAATAGACTCTTGAAAATTTCCAATTGCATTGGCAACTAAACCATTGTCATCGAGCACGGATTTTTCTTCCAATTCTTGCAAATTCACATGTGTTACAATTGTCTCCTCAAAATCCTCATCTTCTCGTCCCTTTATTTCACCGAAATCCCCAACAACCCCCACATCAACTTTCTCATTGGCAACCCTTTCTTCCCAAATTTTATTATCCCCCGTAACAGAACTATCAACCATTGCTCCCCCGTTTTCCATTTTCACGAATATTGCTTCAAAAACCTAAACTCACCAAAAACCATAAAAGACGAGTCATTTAACAACATCTCAATAACCAATAAACAATCAATCATAAGAAAACACTCACAAAACGAAAACCCATCAATTCTTAAAACCCGAACATAAAAAAGCTATATCGATCCACATGCCAACTGTAGACATCCGTTTTTGTCCGAGTATATATAAATATTATATATTATTATTATTATTAATAATATTAATTATTATTATTATTAAGAATTTTAGTTACAATGTTTACAGGCCCACATTACAACAAGACCCAACACTAAACCAGATCCAGAGTACTCCAACCCGATTAAAACTGGAACCCGACCCAAGGATCCAGACCCAATACCCAGAACCAATCTAATCCGGCCCAACTAAACTCTAAGCAGATTAAGGTTTCTACCATAATCCCTTAGCAATTGCTGCACAAACGACAACGAGTCGTTCAAGCTGAGGTCACCATCGGAGCCATCACCGAAACCTGTCAAATAATCAAACAAAAGTCAAAAAGAAAAATAAATCCCGAAAATTACGGGATTAAATCATACCGCTACCCACTATTGGTCTCCAGAGGCAACGATAAAAAAGAAGACAAATTTGAACCAAAAAAGAGGGAGGGGAGAGATTCGGTGTTGAAAAAGAAAAAATCCAGAGAAATAAACTAGAAAAAAACGATGGTGAAAGATTCGAACCCAAAGCAAAAAAATCGAGAGGAAAGTCTAAGATCCATTAACAATTAAAAAAATACCAAAAGGAGAAGTAGAGAACCCTTACCTATGACGGGGAAGCGTCGGGAAACCCAAGGGTCGTCGGAGTTGCATGTTCTTCGAAAGGTAAAGGCTAGATCTAGGCTTGTGGGTGTTTTTAGGTCGAGTAAGGGTGATTTCGAGTAAGTGGTGGAAAGGGGAGCATTTTGGAGTCGTTTGGCTTGTTCCGGCCGTCGTGCGCCGCCGTGAGGCGCCATCGACGGCGAACGTTTTTCCTCTCTAATGAAGGAAAATTGAGAGAGCCTTTGGGGACTCTCTCTCTCTGTTTTGGGGGCTAAGGAAACAAATGAGAGGATAAGGTTTCTTGGGGTATATAACCCACACACCGAACGACGTCGTTTAGGCCAAGAGGGGTCTGCGTTTTTTTAAAATGGTAAAATAACATTTAAGGTCCCTCTATCTTTGTAATGCATGTAATTATATCAGTTAATTAAGTTTCATTCTTCTATTTCGAGCACTTTATTTGTTTTGTGTTTCATTTTAGTCCTATTTGCTTATTTTTTTTACTTTTCGATGTTTAGATATTTGTTTCATGATTTTACTATTTCCTATTTCAGTCCCTATAAATTGATTATTGTAACCCCCTCAGACCAATGCGGGTAACCTGATCCGATATGGAGTGTCACATTAGGGCCACCAGAGCGACCCACTGTAAAAATAACAGAAAATTTAAAACTTTTATTAAAACATGTACTTATAAAATCATTTATCAATATTCAGAAATAAAACAAATTTCAGACTCGTATATAAAACAAAATACAATTACATGCCCCCTAATCACATGTACCATACTCTACAACAACGCCGGAAGAATTCCCTTACTGAAGTTGATAACTGCACTGGTACAATTATTTTAACCTGCAATGGTGAGTAATAGAGTGAGCTTTGGAAAGCTCAGTAATACAGAACTACCAGATGATGCTGAAAAACGTACAGATACAGATAAATATATATTTCCTTTTCGGTTCAAACATCTACAGATCTTTATGCTAAGCAGAGATCCTACGGATATTTCAGGTAGTAACAGATAGTGAGCTTTCAATCCAGAGAAATATTTCGGATGACTGAGTTCAGAAGATCAGAATATGTTATCTAGTGTATTCCCGTAAAACCAGTGAAAAGATACATATCTTTTCTTTTTAAAATAGTGGCAGTTTAAAACATATTTTTTTATTCAAAAACCATATTAATCTCTCCAACCGAACACTCCATAATGTGTAGCTTCCCCAGAACCATACACCCACCTACACACCAAGTAAGGCTCTGAGCACAAAGGAGAGGAGCCTACAGTAACAATAACGGTAACTTCCTCCAGCAACACCCTCCCATAAAACATTTATCAAAACCATAGTAATTTCTCCAACCGAACACTCCATAAACATTTTCCTTCAATAAACGGAGATATCAAAAATCAAAACATAATTCAGGTCAAATATCAGAACAGAATCCAGGTCAGGTATCAAAATAGAATTCAGATCAAAAATCAGAATATAAATAAGATAAAACATTCATGTAATTAGGGAACACACTAGAGTTTACATATATTATTCATATATATTGGATAATCTTATCGACAGAGAAACATGGATCTTCAGTATACCGATAGAATGTCATAATTTAGAATCATTATTGGACGAGTTCATTAACTGACGGAATCATCAATTATTCAGAATGTAATTTGAACTGATAAGGAAGAAATGAAGGTTCAGGACATTTACAGTCTGTGTTGATCTATCGGATTATCGAAATAACTCAAGCTGAACAACTCCCAAAACTAATGCATGTTGACCGGTCCATTCGTTGCCCTTCCAGGTATTCACTCTTTAATACCAACAATTCTTGTCCATAAATCATCTTCTGAGTCATCGCTGAATGGGTCTTAAGGAGACAAACAAATATTCTAATGGTCTTTATTTCATTTCCATGTTTCAACTATATCAGGAAATGCCGACGTACTTGATTTGTGGTTCATAATCCATAGGGATGATACATCTTGTAAGATCATCAAAGTTTCCAAACTTGTCTAAATCATTTACTTAATCCTCAATCATTGAGGTTGCTAAGTCATTTATTAGTCAAGTCTATCTCGTTTACCTCATAGTTTTCCAGAGTAATTCAGATGTTTCTGAATTTCGGATACATATTGTACTTCCGTTCAGTTCAATTTGGTCTTCTTGGTTGATTTGTCTAACGAATATCCACTTCTTAGTATCGAATGCGATCTAGAGTTGAGCTGAGCCGGTTACTTCCAAAATTATAATCGAGCCAAACTTGAGAAGACGAACACACATTCAAGTAATATCTATGTCGTTCAGGTACTCACATATCATTAAGGTTGATCGGCTCTCTTAAGTTGCTCCATAACTTTTAATGGTAGCACAACACCCATATTGACTTGGATTCCTTAATTAATCCAAAACATCTACTTAATATAGTCCATAAGGGTATTTTGATCATTTTGGTGCTCAATGTTTTTCCATTCATTTCAAAGCTTGAGGATATTCTTGGGTCATTTCCACTCTAGGGGTATTTTAGTCATTTTACAGATTCAGTGTATTTCAATCATTTTCTTCCGTCTGATCTTACTATTAAATTCAAACTTGTCATTTGTTCCAGTCCATTCAAACAATTCTGACAAAACAATACCCTCGATAAATTGTTCTTCAGGTATTTACTCATAACTCGGATATTTTCGGGTCAAGTGCCTTCTCAGATTTTACAAACAGAATATCATGAATTTTTCTGTACTAAGTCAGGATCTTAACAATCAAATCCGTACTTAATCGAGTTAAGTACGAATCCTCAAAGTACTTTCTCATTCAGGGTCAACTCGGACTATTTTACCTCTCAAGGGTATTTTCGTAATTTCTTAACCAGATAATTTCGGTATTAACTCTTAAAAAATAATATAATTTAGAGATCCTATGATTAATTACTTTCTTGAACATTCTCTGATCTTGAAATGATTTCCTTAACAGACTTCTAGTATCTTGCACAAACCCTCTTGGGGTTAAAAACTGATATCCAAATTTTCTAAACAAACTAGCATTTCTTATACACATCTGTAGTTTTATCAGATCAATAAGTCTTTTCAGAGTTATTAATCAACTTCCAGGGACAATTCTTATCATTTTACAATATAGGGGTATTTTTGTAATTTTACCAAATCAAAATATTCTCATAATTTATCATCTAAGTACCTTTAATGAGATAAATTATAATCTACATATCCATGGCTGATTCCTTTATCACTTAATTCCAGCACTTGTAATTTAATTCCAACTGTCCTCCAATTTCTTATAATAGTTATCTGAGCCATATTCAGTTACTTACTTTCTACTGCATTCGTATCGAGTGTAGAACTTTATTAATTACACATATGAGCCCAAACATTTCCATTCATGCATTTATCAATATCAACATGTTCTATAAAGCATAAAGAGGTAGTAAAGTATTACCTCGATTTCTGTGCCATACTGATCGACCATATAAATTCCATTTGAACGCCATTGATCTTGAAATCATCTACCAATAATTCCTCATATACATATCAACAGAAATTACATAAAAAATGGAGCTTAATTCTGAAAAATGGATCGAATCAGATGATAAATCAGTGAAAACCAACTTACCGGGTTCGAATTTGGCGAAACTTACCCCAAAAATAGATTCAGGACGTCGAAAAACATCAGAATAGGTATACCCGGTCAAAGTCAACGGTCGTTCAATGCTCGGTCAACGCCAGTCAAAGTTCTGGTCAACAGTAGTCAACGCCGGTCAACAGTCAACGCAGGTCAATGGTCAACAATCAAATGTTTTACAAAAATATCACCCTAACAGAAATTAATTACAAATTTAGCCACCTTCTTAAAATATTTACAAAACTAACACCTGAATTTTACTTAAATATCACCCTAACAGAAATTAATTACAAAATTAGCACCCCCTACGCGCAGTGGCGGCGCGTGAACAGTGATACGGTGTTGGAAAGTTTCTTGAAAAATTCCTAAAAATAAATTTAAGGCATTTTGAGACACTTACCAAGATCAGTTCACAATTTAGAATGGTGGAGAGCTCGATTTCGAAACGTTGGAAACTTTGACGGTCTAACCCCTCCACGCGTCATCGGCGACAGAGAAACGGAAATTACCGGTGGACTCAGAACGATGCAAGGAACACGATGGTGCAGGAGGTGCAGGAGGTGTCGAAAACAGATGGTCAGATCGTCGTGAATCGACGAAAAACCAACTGAAATCGAGTTACAACTGATGATACTTCCGAATAAAATTAACGTTGAACGATGACGATTCACGACGAAAGGTTTGAGGGGTTTTGTTCATCGGTCGATAAAGAACACGATGGTGGTTTTGGTTCGTCAAACGGACGCCGGACGGTGAGTAGATCGGAGTTCAAAGGGGGTTGAGGGGAAGAGGAAAACTAGAAAAAAATACAATCTACAGCACGGGGAGAGAGTTTATAATTCTCTCCTAAAGAAAAATGGTTAAACTATGAGTTTAACCACTGAACTTCCTGCACTACTTAAAATGGTCTGCCAACTTTACGATTTTATAATTTAATCTTCAATTTTCTTACAAAATACCAATTAAATCCACCACTTTATAATTCTAAAATTTAGCCCCTAAATTGGGGTGTTACAATTCTTCCCTCCTTAAAAGAATTTCATCCTCGAAATTCATTCATGTCACAGAAATACAGAAATGAAACTTCCATATGTTCTTCCATACTTTCAAGTAACTTTTACAAAAATGCGAGTTCTTTACTAATCCTTAACCAGCTGAACATACATTCTTATCAGAACTTTTCCTCATTTCAATAAAAGAATCCGAAAGAAAATTTCCTTGAAGAATCAATTCAACCTTGGTTACGAAAATAGGCTCATAGAGCAGTAGCATAACTCAATTTCATTTCCGGAGTCGAATCATAATTTCTCAGATGAATAACTCTCACATGGCTTGTGAGGTAATTTATAGCGTTTAGACAGATGTTACTGGTATCTCTTTTTCTACAAGTATAGCCTTAAAGGATAGAAACTTCGGTTTACTCGTTACAGATAGGGACTCAGCCCTAGAGTTCCGGCTCAGAGAGGTACGATTATAGTCTAGGGGCATGTACTGATCAGACATCTTTTGAAATTTGACCGGCTAGTCTATCTTGAAAATTTTGACTCAAACCATAACTCTGATACCACTAAATGTAATCCCCTCAAACCGATGCGGGTAACCTAATCCGATCTGGAGTGTCACATTAGGGCCACCGGAGCGACCCACTGTAAAAATAGCGGAAAATTTAAAACTTTTATTAAAACATGTACTTATAAAATCATTTATCAATATTTAAAAATAAAATAAAATTTCAGACTCGTATATAAAACAAAATACAATTACATGTCAACTAATCACATGTATCATACTCTGTAACAACGCCGGAAGAATTCCCTTACTGAAGTCGATAACTACACTGGTACAATTCTTTTAACCTGCAATGGTGAGTAATAGAGTGAGCTTTGGAAAGCTCAGTAATACAGAACTACCAGATGATGCTGAAAAACGTGCAGATACAGATAAACATATATTTCCTTTTCGGTTCAAACATCTACAGATCTTTATGCTGAGCAGAGATCCTATGGATATTTCAGGTAGTAACAGATAGTGAGCTTTCAGTCCAGAGAAATATTTCGGATGACTGAGTTCAGGAGATCTGAATAGGTTATCTAGTGTATTCCCGCAAAACCAGTGAAAAGATACATATCTTTTCTTTTTAAAATAGTGACAGTTTAAAACATATTTTTTTTATTCAAAAACCATATTAATCCCTCCAACCGAACACTCCATAATGTGTAGGTTCCCTAGAACCATACACTCACCTACACACCAAGTAAGGCCCTGAGCACAAAGTAGAGGAGCCTATAGTAACAGTAACGGTAACGGTAACGGTAACTTCCTCCAAGAACGCCATCCCATAAAACATTTAATAAAACCATAGTAATTTCTCCAACCGAACACTCCATAAACATTTTTCGTCAATAAACGGAGATATCAGAAATCAAAACATAATTCAGGTCAAATATCAAAACAGAATCCAGGTCAAGTATCAAAATAGAATTCAGACCAGAAAGCAGAACATAAATAAGATAAAACATTCATGTAACTAGGGAACACACTAGAGTTTACATATATTATTCATATAGATTGGATAATCTTATCGGCAGAGAAACACGGATCTTCAGTATACCGATAGAATGCCAGAATTTATAATCACTATTGGACGAGTTCATTAACTGACGGAATCATCAATTATTCAGAATGTAATTTGAACTGATAAGGAAGAAATGAAGGTTCCGGACATTTACAGTCCGTGTCGATCTATCGGAATATTGAAATAACTCAAGCTGAAAAACTCCCAAAACTAATGCATGTTGACCGGTCCATTCGTTGCCCTTCCAGGTATTCACTCTTTAATACCAATAATTCTTGTCCATAAATCATCTTTTGAGTCATCGCTGAATGGGTCTTTAGGAGACAAACAAATATTCTAATGGTCTTTATTTCATTTCCATGTTTCAACTATATCAGGAAATGCCGATGTACTTGATTTATGGTTCATAACCCATAGGGATGATACATCTTGTAAGATCATCAAAGTTTCCAAACTTATCCAAATCATTTACTTAATCCTCAATCATTGAGGTTGCTAAGTTCATTTATTAGTCAAGTCTATCTCGGTTACCTCAGAGTTTTCCAGAGTAATTCAGACGTTTCTGAATTTCGGATACATATTGTACTTCCGTTCAGTTTAATTTGGTCTTCTTGGTTGATTTGTCTAACGAATATCCACTTCTTAGTATCGAATGCGATCCAGAGTTAAGCTGAGCTGGTTACTTCCAAAATTATAATCAAGCCAAACTTGAGAAGATGAACACACATTCAAGTAATATTTATGTCGTTCAGGTACTGACATATCATTAAGGTTGATCGTCTCTCTTAAGTTGTTCCATAACTTTTAATGGTAGCACAACACCCATATTTACTTGGATTCCTTAATTAATCCAAAACATCTACTTAATCTAGTCCGTAAGGGTATTTTGATCATTTTGGTGCTCAATGTTTTTCTATTCATTTCAAAGCTTGAGGATATTCTTGGGTCATTTCCACTCCAGGGGTATTTTAGTCATTTTACAAATTCAGTGTATTTCAATCATTTCCTTCCGTCCGATCTTACTATTAAATTCAAACTTATCAATTATTTCAGTCCATTCGAACAATTCTGACAAAAGAATACCCTCGATAAATTGTTCTTCAGGTATTCACTCATAACTCGGATATTTTTAGGTCAAGTGCCTTATCAGATTTTACAAACGGAATATCAGGAATTTTTCTGCACTAAGTCAGAATCTTAACAATCAAATATGTACTTAATCGAGTTAAGTATGAATCCTCAAAGTACTTTCTCATTCATGGTCAACTCGGACTATTTTACCTCTCAAGGGAATTTTCGTAATTTCTTAACCAGATAATTTCGGTATTAACTCTTAACAAAAATAATATAATTTAGAGATCCTATGATTAATTGTTTTCTTGAACATTCTCTGATCTTGAAATGATTCTCTTAACAGACTTCTAGTATCTTGCACAAACCCTCTTGGGGTTAAAAACTGATATCCAAATTTTCTAATCAAACTAGCATTTCTTATACACATTTATAGTTTTATCAGATTAATAAGTCTTTTTAGAGTTATTTTTCAACTTCCAAGGATAATTCTTATCAGTTTACAACATAGGGGCATTTTTGTAATTTTACCTAATCGAAATATTCTTATAATTTATCATCTAAGTACCTTTAATGAGATAAATTATAATCTACATATCCATGGCTGATTCCTTTATCACTTAATTCCAACACTTGTAATTTAATTCCAACTGTCCTCTAATTTCTTATAATAGTCATCTGAGCCCTATTCAGTTACCAACTTTCTACTGCATTCGTATCGAGTGTAGAACTTTATTAATTACACATTTGAGCCCAAACATTTCCATTCATGCATTTACCAATATCAACATGTTCTATAAAGCATAAAGAGGTAGTAAAGTATTACCTCGATTTCCATGCCATACTGATCGACCATACAAATTCCATTCGAACGCCATTGATGTTGAAATCATCTTCCAATAATTCCTCAGATGCATATCAACAGAAATTACATAAAAAACGGAGCTTAATTCTGAAAAACAGATCGAATTGGGTGATAAATCAGTGAAAACCAACTTACCGGGTTCAAATTTAGCGAAACAGACCCCAAAAACGGATTTAGGACATCGAAAAACGTCAGAATAGGTATACCCGATCAAAGTCAACAGTCGTTCAATGCCCGGTCAACGCCAGTCAAAGTTCTGGTCAACAGTGGTCAACGCCGGTCAACGCATGTCAACGGTCAACCGTTTTACATAAATATCACCCTAACAGAAATTAATTACAAATTTAGCAACCTTCTTAAAATATTTACAAAACTAACACTTGAATTTTACATAAATATCACCCTAACAGAAATTAATTACAAAATTAGCACCCCCTACGCGCAGTGGCGGCGCATGCGGCGCGTGAACAATGATACGGTATCGGAAAATTTCCCGGAAATTTCCTAAAAATTAATTTAAGGCATTTTGAGACACTTACCAAGATCGGTTCACAATTTAGAACGGTAGAGAGCTCGATTTCGAAACGTTGGAAACTTTGACGGTCTCACCCCTCCACGCGCCGTCGGCGACGGAGAAACGGAAATCACCGGTGGACTCGGAACGATGCAATGAACACGATGGTGCGGGAGGTGTCGAAAATGGATCGTCGGATCGTCGTGAATCGATGAAAAACCAACTGAAATCGAGTTACAACTGACGATACTTCCGACTGAAATTAACGTTGAACGACGACGATTCACGATGAAAGGTTTGAGGGGTTTTGTTCATCGGTCAACAACGAACACGATGGTGGTTTCGGTTCATCAAACGGACGCCGGACAGTGAGTAGATCGGAGTTCAAAGGGGGTTGAGGGGAAGAGGAAAACTGGAAAAAAATACAATCTGCAGCACGGGGAGAGAGTTTATAAATCTCTCCTAAAGAAAAATGGTTAAACTATGAGTTTAGCCACTGAACTTCCTGCACTACTTAAAATGGTCTGCCAACTTTATAATTTTACAATTTAATCCTCATTTTTCTTACAAAATACCAATTAAATCCACCACTTTATAATTATAAAACTTAGCCCCTAAATTGGGGTGTTACAATTATAATATTTGTTCATATTTAGATTTTAGGACCTTTAGTTGCATAATATTCTATTGTAGTCCTTAATATTTGTGAATGTGTAAAATTGTGTATTTTATTTTTTAAAGCATATGTTTTACCCCGAGTTCGTTCTAGTCACCATTTTAATGCCTATGTGTTTTGGGTTTATTATTCATTGGGTTTGTTATATTATTGTTTAGTTCATTTTAGTCCTAAGCTTTATTTATGGGTTATTTTCGCTTCTAGTAAATGTACTATTTAATATTTTCGATTATGGGAGCCTGGTTTATTTTATTTATATTTTAGCCCCTTCAATTTCTATTTTTACTTAATTAGCCCTTTAAGTTTATGTTTTTACCATTTTATTCCTTAAATTTTTGTTTTAGCTATTTTAGCCTTCAAGTTTGGTTAAATATCATTTTGGTCCTGGAAATTATCCTATGTACTTATTTTGCTTGTATTTTGGATTGTAATGTTTACTTATTTTTATTTTAGTCATTTATGTATGAATATTTTATATTATGTGTGTATATATTTATTTGTTATGGTTCACTTGTATCATATATAAATAAATATGATTATTGCTTGTTATTGTGATTATTATTATTTTGCATGTGTCCAATCCTTATTGTTTGAAAATGGAAATTTAATTTTGAGGGAAATCTACGAAGACATCTCCCAAATACAAGGGAATGTGTCTTTTCAAGGATTTATCTCATAAATGCTTATTTTGTATTCAATAATTTTATTTATTCTACGTTTATTTATTTCGAGTATTTTCCACTGTTTTTTTACTTTTATTTTGTTTTATTTTATGGTATTTTATATTTGCAAAAAATTGTTAAATAACATCTTTTGTGAGAGGAATTTTTGGGAAAGTCTCCTAGCTACAAAGAAAATGTATTCCCGAAGATTGTTCACACAAAAAGAAATTAATTATTCGAAATTTGACATTTTTTAAATAAATTCGAATGAATAAAAGGATCGTAATTTAAATATATTTTTGAGCTTGTAATTCCCGATATTTAAATAACGTATAATCGTTTAGGTACCAAAATTTGGGCGTTGTGGGGTGCTAATCCTTCCCCATGCGTAACCGACTTTCGAATCCATTTAATCGAATCTTTGGTGACGTATACCAACTTTTGTCTTAAAAAAATGATTTTTCTTAAAATGTTTTTAAAAGATATTTTTAGGTATTCGACCTACCTAACCTAAAGGTCGATGGCGACTCTATCCAATTTAATTCAAATTAATTCCAAATCCGTCAATTTTTCAAAATAAATAGTCATAACTGTTTTTAAAACAATAAACAATTGTTTCTCATAAAAATGGTTATGACAGCTTGACGACTCTGTTGGGGACTTCGAGAGTCAGGTCATGAACGATTATACGTTGTTTGGAATTACAAACTTAAAGCGAATTTAATTTTCGATCCTTTTATTTATTGTGGGTTTCTACATATTATGCCTTATCCTACTTTTAACTAATCAATTTTTTTCAGTGGTCTTCCGATTTAAACATATTTTTGGAGCTTGTGAAAGTTTCATCTTTTGTCATGTTTAAGGTTTGTGAGTTTCTCCTCACACACAATACGTGCATTTGCTTAACATAAACTCACTTACGAGCTTTGTCCTTTTTAAGTTGAGGTGAAAGCTTAGCCTACGTGAGATAATTTGTTTCTCCGCACGGGTTTTAGCAAGTAATCTTTGGGGTTCATATACTTTATGTCTAAGTGAGATAAATTGTTTCTCTGCATGGACATAAGGGAATGTATCCTCTGTAACATCCCAAAAAGTGGGCTAGTGATCAAAATGTAAAATTTGAAAGTTTGAATATCAAAGTAGAAAATTGGGAAAAGTTTAAAGACATAAATGGTATTTTTTCCAAAAATAATTTTATTCCATAAATAGATTTATTTAGTGACCAAATTATAAATTTGGTAAAGTTTGGTGACCAAAGTATAAACTTTTAAATGTTCAGGGACCAAAATGTAATTTTAAAAAGTTACAAATGGGTCACGAAAATAATAAAATAAAAATGTTATTTTTCACATTTTTAAAATGTTGGAAAATAATATTTAATGGTTTTATTTCATGTTTAATTTGAACCTTTGGATTAAGGTGACTGAATTGTAATTTTTGGAAATTACAAGGGCAAAACGGTAAAGTGGAAAACTAATTTGTTCATCTTTGACTAATGAAATATGATAAGGTTGATATTTCTATGATTTGAAAGATGATAAGGATAAATATCTAGGTTTTATGGTAATTATGAAGTTATATTAAGGGTAAAGTGGTAATTTTACATTTAATGAATTTTTAATTCATTAAATATTAAGAAAGAAGAAGAAATATCATGCTAATGTTCATCTTCTCCAGCATCTTCACGTGAGTTCTCTTCCAAGGTAAGAAAATATTTCTTTTTCATTTTTGAGCCAATTTCTTTGGGATTCGGGTTATGTCGTGAACTAGGAAAGTGATCTACGCGAAAAACGCTATCATTTGGTACCAATATTGCTTTCTAATCTTGCTGAATTTCAAAGATCCCAAATTTAAGGGTTTATGTTCATGATAGGATTCATGAAATTGATGATAAATCTTGATGAATCAGAGGTTATAGATTCATTTTCAAGCTTGATTTATGGTTAAAACATGTTCGATCTTTCTAGAAATTATTATGTAAAATTCGGCCAAATTATAAGTTGGGGAACTTTGTGTTATGATGAAATTTGATTAGGGATTTGATTTTAGAGATGTTATAAGGTTGATTGAAAGTTGATTTCATGCTTGAATCGAATCAAAATCGAGTAAAATCATGAAAACCCTAGTTTTGGAACTTTAAACCATTAGGCTTTGGTCTTAAAAGATGAGAAAAATTATGGAAAAATTATATAAGGTCTGGAAATGATGTAGAAAGTATTTTACAAGCTTTAGAAAAATTTGGGGACCATTTTGTAATTTTTGAAAAGTTGAGGGACCAATTCGTAATTTTGGAAAAAGTTGGGATTGATTGTATAATTGTCTAATAGTTGATGAACTATGCTGGAAATTGTTGTTTTGGGATTGAAATGAGCATTTAGATGTGAAATATGATCATTTTGGAAGTTTAAAAAGGATTGTTGATTTAAATGCAACAATTACATAGTTGGGGTGCTCAAAGGTAATTGTACCTTTGTAAAAGTAATTGGTTGGTAATAATTCCAGTACTGGAATTTCTTGAATTTATGGAATTTCTGGAATTACTGGAATTTATGGTATTTAAAATTTAAGTGATAAAATAGTGAATGACCATTTTATATAAATTGGAAAAGTTGGTGACAATATTAAAAAGGAATTATTAAGTGTTAAGTATTTTGATAGAAAATGAGTTTCAAGTATATTATGGATTTTGTTTTGGGGATGTATTTATGTTAGTACAATACTAACATATGTATCGTTATAAAATTGTGATTTGTACATATTGTGATTGATTTGTGACTAAGACAAGTCAAGTATAAAAGGATTGTTGAGGATTATATTAAGGAACATCATTTGGATATATAAAGTGTCAAGGTGAGTGCAAATTTAATTTGTACTTATGTTATAGAATAAACATTGGCTTGCGATGAGCCAGTGACGGAGTTACTATGGTAAGAAGTGACTCATAAAATGTTATTGATTTATTATGCATGCATAACATTATATATGGATGTCTTATACATCATTGGGTAGGATTTGCGATAAGTCTATTTCCCATGTTGGAATGCATGATTTCATAAGTACAAGTATGATGCTTATGTGTGCATGAGTACATGAAAGTGGGTATATGTGTCCTATGTTATTATATGTGACATGATTTACATGATTACATGTATATGCGATATGTGAGACTGAACTACATGAATATATGAAAAATATGATATCAACTGTGTGATATGTCTGACATGTTATTTTATGTGACATGATTGATGTGAACATATGAGAATAAAATATGAGATACGTGAAACTAATATATGTGAATACATTCATATGTGAATAAGATATGACATACATGTATATATGAACACATGAGAAATGATATAAACTATATGAGACGATCTATATGATTACATGCACATGTGATATATATGATATGATATGAACCTATGTGATATAGGTTATATGAAAAGGGATCTATGAGATCATACAAGAATGTTACACAATGATCTATGAGATCATACAAGAATGTTACACAATGATCTATGAGATCATACAAGAATGTTATACAAGCTATATGATAATAAGTTATGAGATTACATGTTTATATGATACAAGTGATGTGAAATTATATAAATGATAATGCCCATGTTATGTGATATGAGAGCTAGTGGTATACTTGGCATGCAAGAGTCGAGGGTTACATATGTCCTTCGGGATATATGACAGGTCCTTCGGGACACAGATTACATCCTTTGGGATGACAGGTCCTTCGGGACACATATTACATCCTTCGGGATGACAGGTCCTTCGGGACACAGATGACATCCTTCGGGATGACAGGTCCTTCGGGACACAAATGACATCCTTCGGGATGATAGGTCCTTCGGGACACAGTTATACGAGCTGTGGTGACAGCATATGTGTGCACAACCTCATAGTACTCACATACCTTGAGTTCTCAGTACTGTACATGGGATAATACATAGCTAATACATGGGTCAATACATGGGTTAATACATGATATTATAAAAGATATCAGTATTGTATATGAGCCTACAAAAGATATCAAAACTATACATGGAATAATACATGGACTATTAAAGAGATAACATAAATACATTGTATGTGATGCATATGCTTGCTTATATAAAATACATTACAAGATTTATATGTGATACTGTGTATATTTCTTGGTGAAATGTATTATATGATATGTTACAAATGTTAAGTACAATATGACATGTTTTAAATGGGTTCATGATAATGATATTGATGTTGATCATGATAGAGATCATGATAATGATATTGATGTTGAGAATGATAGAGATCATGATAATGATGGTATATGTACATGTATGCATTATGTTATATGAAATGTTCTATGGTTTCTATTATATGCTTTATATGCCTCACTAAGTCAATGAATTAGCGTGTGATTGTTTCACACGTAGGTTCCGAGAAGAAGAAGAATGATAAAAGTTAAGCAAGACATGTCAGTTTCTCATTTCCAAAGATCAGATCAGAAAAGAATTTAATAGTAAGTATTTTGTAATACTGATTGTAGTTGGCATGTAAATAAAGATTTGAATCCTCTATGCACTAATAAGTTTTATAAAATCTTATGATTTTATTTTATGTAAATTATCCAGTCTTATTTAGTGAAAGTTTTAAAATTATTCACTGTTTTATACAAGAAAATGTTTTAAAAAGTCAATGTGACACCTCAGACTCGTATCCGGGTCGGTACGGGTTGGGGGTGTTACATCCTCTCGAATTGAACTCGATCCTCACGAATTGAACTTGATCCTCACGAACCTGTAATGGGCTAGGATTGAGGGTTTGGCAGCCCAAGGGGCACCGACATTAAGGACAATTCGAGTACTTTTTTCTCATAGAGCTGAAACACTGTATATAGTGAGCCATAGTAATCAACCCCTATGAAATTCATGTCGAACCTATGTCCGTCAATAGGTACCTAAATTAAGTGTACACAAAGGAGGAGTGTTTCTAAACCTTTTATTTTTACTCTAAATTCTGTTGAATAACAGCATGCGAACTAGATATCATGCGATTAGGATTATTTTCTTGAAAATTATCATTGGGGGTAGATAGCATGTCCGGGTAGGAATGTTATTTAATTAAAGCATGTTCGGGTAGATATGGTAGGTGTTTTATTCATATTTGAATAACATTTTTATCTGTATCGATTATCTTACCTGTACTAATTAATTTCTTTTCTTTTGTTTGTGTACACTAACTTATTTCTTTTCTTTTGATTGTGTCATTTTTCATCATTCTTTGCATTGCATTGCATCGTTATGACATAATGCAAAAGTGTTGATCCGCAAGAGGATACTCAAGTGGAAATTTTCTCAAAGAAAATATAAAAGTTTTCAGTCAAGCGGTCGCGTACAAAGACATGCACCGAGGGCTAAAAGGAGTTCAGAGTTCAAAATGAGACTTGCTCAAAGATCGTGCAACATTCGAGACTTAAATGATGATTCATTGATCCGAGGAGTAACCTAATAGTAGATTCTTATCTATGATCATCTAATCGCTAGGAGTAATGTACTAACTTCCGCACTGACTTCCACTTTAGATGTAACAAATGACAAACTTCATTAGATCAAGTGGGATGTAGAAAACAACACTATAAAGCCATATGACACCGACCCATCCCCATCACATTCCTTGCAAATCCCCAGTTTGCATATACATCAAATAAAGTAGCAATCAATTGTGCAATAACAAAGGCAGTGACCAGTAGCAATCCGAAACGCTCAACATAAGACCAGCTACGTGATATAGTCAAAATATTAGAGGCTGGCTCACAATGCGTACTTGTAAATATAAAGCACCTATCATTTGATCCTCCCTGTCCCTTAGAGACCTTACACCAAATTTGTCTGAGAAGAAGTCGGTATCATGCATAAACCAGAAGAAGACGACAGTCATCAATGCCAAGTAGCCTTCAACCACAATCCCGGTGGTAAAAATTTCTTTCAGTTTCCAGCTATTAGGCAAGGGAGACGACCTTACTCTGTCCTTTGAAATTGTCATGATGGTTCCACCGTTTAGAATGGAAATGATCAAAACTATGGATGGTGAAAAATTGAACTTTCATATTAGAGAAATAAACAAAGTATCTTCTCAATCGAGACAGTTTCTTTTGAAGAAAAATCTTTGAGCTTGTTTCTTAGGAAACAAAATTTTGTCTCCTTTGAGACAGCTTCTTTTGAAACATCATCTATGAATCAGTTTCTTTTGAAACTAAAATTCCCTGACCAAGACTCATGAACAGATGAGCAGTGTCATCACCTGACCAGATATCCTCATTATGTAGGAGCTGTGTCAATTTAGATAACCAGCCGTCCCCATCATAGTGGAACCGTGTTATCACCTTTAGATGACCAAGACTCATGAACAGATAAGCAGTGTCATCACCTGACTAGATCTCCTCATTATGTAGGAGTTATGTCAACTTAGATAACCAGTCGTCCCTAGCAGAGAGGAATCGTGTTATCACCTTTAGATGGCCAAGACTCATGAACAGATGAGCAGTGTCATCACATGACTAGATCTCCTCGTCACGTAGGACCCGTGTCAATTCTAGATAACCAAGTGTTATCACTTTTATCTGACCAAGACTCATCGTATATGAGCAGTGTCAACCATGGATAATCAAGACTTATCATAGTATGAACAGTGTTATCACCCTTCCTAAAGATGACCAAGATTCATCATAGTATGAGCAATGTCATCTCCTGTCTAGATTTCCTCATTATGTAGGAGTCTTGTCACCCTTAGACGACCCGAACTCTTCATCACGTATGAGCATTGTTGTCTCCCCAAATCAAACAATATTAAATTTTCAAAACCAAAAAAAGATCATTGGATAAAAACTGGTTGTCTATTTCGTCTTTGCCCTATTCTTGTTAACACAAGAATGTGCAAAGAGGGGCAGCTGTAGACACTCGTTTTTGTTTGGGTCTATATAAATATTATTTATAATTAATAATAATAATAATAATAATAATTATTATTATTATTAACAATTTTGGTTACAATGTTTGTAGGCCCACATTACAACAAGACCCAACACTAAACCAGATCCAGAGTACTCCAACCCGGTTACAACTGGAACCCGACCCAAGGATCCAGACCCAATACCCAGAACCGACCTAATCCGGCCCAACTAAACTCTAAGCAGATTAGGGTTTCTACCCTAATCCCTTAACAGCTACCGCCAACAACAATTCGACTTCTCTGGCTACGCGTGAGCCGCTGCCAAGACACCGAAGAGTCGTTCAAGCCGAGGTCACCATCGGAGCCATCACCGAAACCTACCAAATAATCAAACAAAAGTCAAAAAGAAAAATAAATCCCGAAAATTACGGGATTAAATCATACCCACTACCCACTATCGATCTCCACATGCAACGATAAAAAAGAAGACATATTCGAACCAAAAAAGAGTGAGGGGGAGAGATTCGGTGTTGAAAAAGAAAAAATCCAGAGAAATAAACTAGAGAAAAACGAGGGTGAGAGATTCGAACCCAAAGCAAACAAACTGAGAGGAAAGTCTAAGATCCATCAACAACTAAAAAATACAAAAAAGAGAAGTACAAAACCCTTACCTTTGACGGGGAAGCATCGGGAAACCCAAGGGTCGTTGGAGTTGCATGTTCTTCGAAAGGTAAAGGCTAGATCTAGGCTTGTGGGTGTTTTTAGGTCGAGTGAGGGTGATTTTCGGGTAAGTGGTGGAAAAGAGAGCATTTTGGATTCATTTGGCTTGTTCTGACCTCCATGGGCCGTCGTGCGCCGCCGCGAGGCGCCATCCACGGCGGACGTTTTTCCTCTCCGATGAAGAAAAATTGATAGAGTCTTTGGGGACTCTCTCTCTGTTTTGGGGGGCTGAGAAAACAAATGAGAGGATAGGGTTTCTTAACCCTTAAGTGGGGTATATAACCCACACACCGAACAACGTTGTTTAGGCCAATAGAGGTCTGCATTTTTAAAAAATGGTAAAATAGCATTTAAGGTCCCTCTATCTTTGTAATACATGTAATTATATCACTGAATGAAGTTTCATTCTTCTATTTCGAGCACTTTATTTGTTTTGTGTTTCATTTTAGTCCTATTTGCTTATTTGTTTTTTACTTTTCGATGTTTAGATATTTGTTTCATGATTTTACTATTTCCTATTTCAGTCCCTATAATTGGATTATAATATTTTTTTATATTTAGATTTTGGAACCTTTAATTGCATAATATTCTATTGTAGTCCTAATATTTGTGAATGTGTAAAATTGTGTATTTTATGTTTTAAAGCATATGTTTTGCCCCGAGTTCGTTCTAGTCACCATTTTTAATGCCTATGTGTTTTGGGTTTATTGTTCATTGGGTTTGTTATATTCATGTTTAGTTCATTTTAGTCCTAAGCTTTATTTATGAGTTATTTTCGCTTCTAGTACCTGTACTATTTAATATTTTCGATTATAGGAGTCTGGTTTATTTTATTTATATTTTAGCCCCTTCAATTTACGTTTTTACTTATTTAGCCCTTTAAGTTTCTATTTTTACCATTTTAGTCCTTAAATTTCTATTTTAGCTATTTTAGCCCTTCAAGTTTGGTTAAATATCATTTTGGTCCCGGAAATTATCCTATGTACTTATTTTTCTTGTATTTTGGATTGTAATGTTTACTTATTTTTATTTTAGTCATTTATGTATGAATATTTTATATTTTGTGTGTATCTTTTTATTTGTTATGTGTTCACTTGTATCACATATAAATAAATATGTTTATTGCTTGTTATTGTGATTATTTTTATTTTGCATGTTTCCAATCCTTATTGTTTGAAAATGTAAATTTAATTTTGAGAGAAATCTACGAAAACATCTCCCAAATACAAGGGAATGTATCTTTTCAAGGATTTATCTTATAAATGCTTATTTTGTATTCAATAATTTTATTTATTCTACGTTTATTTATTTCGAGTATTTTCACTATTTTTTTACTTTTATTTTGTTTTATTTTATGGTATTTTATATTTGCGAAAAATTGTTAAATAACATCTTTTGTGAGAGAAATTTATGGGAAAGTATCATAACTGCAAAGGAAATGTATTCCCGAAGATTATTCACACAAAAAGAAATTAATTATTCGAAATTTGACATTTTTTAAATAAATTTGAATGAATAAAAGGATCGTAATTTAAATATATTTTCGAGTTTGTAATTCCCGATATTTAAATAACATATAATCGTTTAGGTACCAAAATTTGGGCGTTGTGGGGTGCTAATCCTTCCCCATGCGTAACCGACTTCCGAATCCATTTAATTGAATCTTTGGTGACGCATACCAGCTTTTGTCTTAAAAAATGATTTTTCTTAAAATTGTTTTTAAAAGACATTTTTAAGTATTCGACCCTCCTAACCCAAAGGTCGATGGAGACTCTATCCAATTTAGTAAAAAGTAATTCCAAATCCACCAATTTTTCAAAATAAATAGTCATAACTGTTTTTAAAACAATAAACAATTGTTTCTCATAAAAATTGTTATGACACCAACAAAAATGAAAATAGATCCTTCCATATCTTTACGATCAAAACATCATCTTTCCAAAAACAAATCAGATCCCACGTTCATACTAAAGGTGCTTTATTACGTTTTCTTTGAAAAAAGATTGTTAAAAACGCAATAAATGTAAATGTTAAACAGAAAGCAATAATAACAAAACAAAGGGTGGTGTTTCTGATTTTCGGAAGAAATGAAAGGGGGTATACGTTTAAGCAGTATAATGAGAGAGAAAGGATCTTAGATTATATAATAAGAAAGTGAGAAAGGAACAACCATTGTTTTGAGTTTAGTGAACACAAACCAAGCCTTGCAAGTTCAGCTTCATCTTTCCCATACAACACGCAGCAGCAACTCCTTAGCATGATGGGCATTCTTCCGATAACAAGATTATTCTGCAAGGAAGAATATTTTATATTACATTCAAAGCACCTATCTTTCTGCATCATACACACATCAAAAAAGCATCTGATGTACCTTTTCTAGTCTAGTTTTCTGCCCATGACTCCCATGAATGTACTCTATGCTGACCAATATCGGTGCAGAATACCTTAAATTAACGCCACATTAGCAAGATGAAAGAGAACAATATGCACTACTCACTATTCCATTTAAAGTTTCAGTTGTTATAACACCAGGAAAAAATTCAATAATTCCAAAAATGCCTATATGAAATAGTTGAACATAGAAATGTATGAATGTATTTAGTACATACGTCATATCTGACAATCGGCATGTATGAGGATTGATTTTTTCACTGATCCCATCAACCGTCATGGAGGGATCACCAATTCTAACATCTTTGAACCTGCACCAGAACACCAGTTACAATTGAAGTAGAGGCGGAAAAAAGTCTAAATCCAAATTATGCCAATAGGAAACTTAGTTCACTGCATGCAGATAAGTCATAACCAGAATTCCAGGGACCAAATACAAGGCAACCAAACTATAGCATGGAAGAAAAACAGCTAAGGCTCCCTGAGGTTGTTAATATCACTATTTCATCGCTTGCTCTTAGCTTGCTCAAATGCTACTGACAATAAAATTCCTCATATTTTATTACAAACAGAAAATAGTTAAGCCATAACACATCCGAAGTTAATATTCCATATAAAAGTAATATAGCATGTGATCATTCCAAAACAGCCTTTCTTTTATTTATTTTTAACTGTTCAAAAGATTATATCTTGCTTTTAAAAGCAAATATAATAATAATAATAATAATAATAATAATAACAACTAGCTACAATCAAACGGAACCTGCATCAGCTAGTTGGCAAAATATAATTTATAACAATCATAACCCAAAAAATAAACAAAAAATGCTTTCAAACCTGAGGTAAATACTGGGGTCAAGATCGGCTACAATCCGGTCATTGGCACGAACAATCTTCTTTATCCCAGTATTTGTTGGATCTCTCCTTAATTGGAGAGGTTCTAGAAAATTCTAGAGCTTTCTGGAGAAGTGTAGAATTTTCTAAAACATTCCGGAGAACTCTAGAGAAGTGTATAACTCTCTAGAAGCTTGTGGAAGAGTGTAGAATCCTCTAAAATATTCTAGAGATGTGTTGAACCTTATGGAAGAGTATGGAAGAATATGGAAGGGAGTGGAAGAGTGTAGAGCTTCCTAGAGTGTGTAGAGCTTCCTAGAGTGTGTGGAGCATTCCAGATAATTATTCTCTACCCTTGGATATAAGTAATCTCCACCATTCATTGTAACATCCCAAACTACGGGTTAGTGACTAAATTGTAAAACTTCAGAATTTGGTGATTAAAATAAAATGGTTGAATAGTTTAATGATTTATTTGAATATATTTTATGAATTATTGTTAGTAATTATTAAATGAAGTGAAGGGCAAAATGGTCATTTTATTTAGAAATTAATTAAAAATATGATATGATAATGATATATATATTTATGTGGGGGATAAGGATAAGGAAAAGATTTCTCCATAACTTCTTCTTCCTTCTTCCTCTCCTCCCGTATCTCCAAGCTCAAAGGTGAGTCTTCTATTTAGTTAATTTCTGGTTAAATTTAAGGTTGGGTTTTGATCATTAGATGATAATTAAGCTTAAGGAAAGCTTAATTTGTTCTAAAACAATAAGATGAAAAGTATAGGAGAGATTAAAGATTTTGAGTTCTTGAATGAAATATTGAAATATAGTTGATAAGTTGAATTTTAAGTTGAATTTGAGTTGTCATCTATGAGAATAAGAAGTTAGAAGTGTTAGAATTAAGTTTAGATAACATGGAAAATTTAGTATGATTATTGATTTCTATATGGAGAATAGAATTTTGAGGTTTAAGATGAAATAAATGGATATAAATTAGTTTAAGTATGTATATTTGAGTTAAGAATATAAAAGGGGATGAAATATGAAGAATTGAAGTGGAAATAGAGAATTTTCGTGCAATGAACAATGATTTTCTGGGCTTGAACGAAAATTCCAGATTGTGCAGGGGGGACAGATTCCCCCCTAAATGAAAAAAATGGAATTTGGTTCATTAAACCGATTTAAGTTATTAACATCAAGTTTATAGTTTAGGATTCTGATAGTTGTTTTGAAATATTATATTTATGTAGATATTGAGCCTAAACAAGTTCCGGAATAATCAAAGGATTAAGATTGAATCAAAACAAGGCTAAGGTGAGTGCACATTATTTAGTATATGATGTTCAATGGAAAATAAGACTTGTGATAAGTCTATTTCTAATAGTAAAATGCATGAATTCATAGAAGTATGTGTTTGTTATGATTTATATGTGTTCATGAGTATATGTGTTATTGATATGTATATGAGAATATATGTATATGAGAAGACATAAGAGTAAAATATAAGCAATGTAACAAAGTGTGAAATGACATGAAAAGTTGATATAAGTTATACAAAAGTGATTTACGTGACTATATGTATTGATGTGTTTTTGTATGAATCTAAGAGATCATATGAACAAGAGCTAAGAGAAATAAAGGATAATACTATAGGAGTATGATAAAAACATAAATGATGACATGTATGTGTGTATGTATGTAATGGTTATATGAAAAGTATATGAGTTACATGATTTATGTGAAATGTCATGATAGGTGATAATAACCGTGAGCTTATATGAATATGTGTTATGAATGTGATATATGTGATGTATAGGAATCATATGAGAACAAGAGATACCAATGATTTACATGTCATATGAACACAAGAGAAGTGTTATAAGAAAATTGACATATGATTATGAAATCATATGAAAAGTGAAATGTGCCTGTGAATGTGTGAAATGATATAAATGATAATGCCCATGTTATGTAACATGAGAGCTATAGGTATAGTTGGCATGCCAAGAATCGAGGGTTTACCTATGTTTTATGGAACATATGGACAGAATTACCTATGTCTTTCGGGACATATGGACAGTATACATATGTTCTAAGGAACATATGGACAGTTTACCTAGGTTCTTCGGGACCTATGGACAGTTGTCGAGGTTCTTTATGACCTCTGGATAGTTACCGAGGTTCCTTGTGACCTCTGGATAGGTCCTTCGGGACATTTATACGAGCTGTGGTGACAGCATAATAGTGCACAACCTCAATGTACTCACATACCTCGAGTTCTCAATAATGTACATGGGCTTATAAATGGTTATTAAAGGTAAGTGTATTATTATTGTTTACACTAAAATACTTGTGACATGATTGAATGATTTGATTATATGTTCATATGTATATTAAATGCATTATTATTATGTTTATGCCTCACTAAGTCTATGACTTAGCTTGTAAGTGATTTACACGTAGGTACTGAGAAGCATGAGGATCAAAGCTAAGTTCAAAGTAACAACATATCTCTGCTCAAAGATCAAATCAGAAGAACCTTACACAGTATGTATGTTTATATGATATAGGTGTTGGCATGTAAATAAAGTCGTTTAGTATATATGCTCTGATCGACTTCTGTAATGTTTTAAACGTATAAATGTAATAGTAAATGTATATTAATGAATGGTTAAATTTTTACGAGTTTTATATACGTATTTTACGGAAGTACTGTAGCAGTACTGTAGCAATATTGTAGCAGGGTATTGATTCCCTGTAGCAGGGGAATCGGTTCCCCTTTGATAATCTGGAAATTTTTAACATTCGGGTACTGTAGCAGGTAATGTTCATCATTGTTCATACGGTATTGTTCATACCGTATTTACTGTTCATAAATATGTTTTTTACTCAAAATTTATAACAAACACAATTCAACAATATATGATCTCATTTCTTAAAATGAGTTAAAATGTTTTAATATTTTGTAACAATATCGTTTTTAAAAGTTAATGTGACATCTCGGACTCGTATTCGGGTCGGGTACGGGTTGGGGTGTTACATTCATTGTGGAGGTGGAGTAGTATAAATAGGGGTGAGAGACTTCATTCCTAACCATCCAAAATCCAAGAAATTCAAGCTTGAGAAACTAGAGAGTTAGAGAGCCTCTTTGAGAGAGAAGAGAGATAGCTTGGGAAGTCTTTATCCTCAAGCTTGAGTGAGCCACCAAGTGTGAGTCAAATTTTGTGAACACATCCTTGTAATCTTTCTATTCTTTTGTATAGTGGAAGAATCTCCAAATTGGAGAATTATACTCTTGTGCTCTCTTTAATATCCTTAATCTCTAAGTGTCTATCTTAACTTCACAAAGCGGGAAAGACCGTGCTTCCCAACAGTATTAACGAAATAATTAAATGAATCCAAGTGCTGCTTCACTAACCCTCTAACCTATTCACCCAGAACCCAAAATTCAGTTCAAAAACATATACAACTTCACATAGAAAAAAATAACAAATTAACATCAAACCATCTTTAAAAACTCCGGGAGAAGTTAAAACTTGTCGATAGCTGTTTTGATTGGAGCAGCAAGCTTTTGCTTGTCCACTGCTATCTTAGAAGCATTTAAGCTATCGGGTTTTCCCAATAAACAAAAAATTGAAGTTAGAAATTAAACAAAATAAAATCACATTTGGTAAAAAATAACATAAATATGGAAGAAAAAATTACTTCTTCGTGCTGTTATTGAGAAGTATATCTTCTTGCTTGAGACCCATCTTTTTTTTATTTAGATTGAAGTTTAGTCTGGAATTTAGATTAAATTTAGCAGAAGAGTGTTTAAAAACTGCAGAGAAACCGTCGTCACCTTTTTTTCTAAAACCCTCTCTTTTCGGATAAGTTATATTAGGAGAATGACCAAATGAAGAAAACCCTCAAAAAGAGGGAACTTTATCTCAAAGCACCACAACGAGTAATTAGACCAAACGCGCATGGAGAGCAACTAAATTTGTTCCCAAATGGATGTATACCTTTCTTCATGGGCCAAACCCATGGAAATACGGGTCTTCAAGCATAGCTCTGTTCTTTTTCATTAATGTTAGCTTCAACTTACAAATTACAGCGGGTTGAAAATCTATAATTTTTAAAATTATTCAATTTCATAGTTGTATCTAAAGATTAAAATATGTTTTTATTTTTGAATTATTTTATTGTTATTGTTATTTAAATTCTAATTAAATATTATTATCTGCTAAATATTTGAATATACAAAATAAAATTTTAAATTATATTGGATACTAGAATTCATACAAATATGTTATTATTTGAATGAACAATGTTCAAATCTGTATAATTTTTTAATCCAAAGTTAAATTCAAATATTAAAATTTGAAAATACATAATTAGTGTGAACTCAAATAATAGATATCCAAAAATATTTATCCATAAATTAAAATAGTTTAACTACAAAGAATGTGAATGAATATAAATTATAATTCAAATTTTATTAAAATTTATTTATTCAAATTTCATTTAATTTTAATTCAATAATTTTATTTTTGAAAGAAGACGTCTTTAATATTAACTGAAATAGCATCCTGTAGTACATAATCGAAAATAAAATCTAGGCATTCATGAAAAAAAACAGAAGTATTTAAAAACAAACTGTGATCAGATATTCAAATCATGGTCGCGTTTTTGGAAGGCACTGCTACTGCTATATCGCGGGCATAGCAGACGCTATTGCGGTGACTACAGGTGTTGCGGTCAAATAATAGCGTTTTCAGAGGGCACCGCTACCGCTATATCGAGGGCGCTATTGCAGTCGCGGATCACTATTTAAATCTCTGGTCGTGATTCAACCTTGATAGATCAATCCGACGCTGGAGCAATTGAACAACCAAATTGGAGGCATCACTTTCGACCGTGATCTGCCGGTATCGGAGGTTGACCGCTAGCCGAATACCAGATGTTATTGTTTGTGCTTCAACAGGATCACCGGTAAAGGGCCAACAACTACCAGGCCATTGTTATAATATTTTGAACTATGATGAAATATAATTTATATGTATCATACTTTATTTATTCAATTTTTTAATTTTAAAATAATAAAAAATATAGACTTAAATATTTTAGATTATATTGAAAATATAATTTAATACGAACATAACGTGCAATTCAATATATATTAAAAATTACATATTTAATTTCTTTAATTTTAGTATAATAATAAAAATAATAGTTTATATTTTTGTAAAGTGTAACTCGTCTATATTTGATTTTAACTCTGTTCTTTTAAAAATATATCCCAAAGCTGAAATATTAAAAAATATAATCTTATAAAATTATCTCGAAAGTCGTTCGTTTCAAATTTTTTACACGGCCGTGTTAAAAGTAAATTGTAAGGAAACCCCTTGTATGATATGAATTTACGAAGGTCGTACTCATATAATACATTAAAGGGACGTTGAGTTCGTGGAAAATATCATTATTACTAAGAGGAATGATCTTTATCGGGTAATAATTTATTATCGATAATAGTATTTTTGGTTAAATGTTATTACATTCAAATTCTTAGATATTATACCATTTTCATTATTTTGGATAAGAATAACCCTAAAATAATAAAATTGTTTTCACATGAATAATTCTCAATTTTTATTATTGATGTTTACTCAAAATTATAAACATAATATAATATACAAAGAGTTTGATTTAGTAAAATATTTATAATTTGAGTATTAAAATTATTTTATATTTTTAATATTAAATATATTAATCATTTTCTAATTTGATGAGATGAAAATGATATTATTGTAAAAAAATAATTATTTAAAATAATATTTAACTTTGAGTTATTAAAAAATGAACCTTATACATTAAAAAACAATATCTTTATCCACTCCCACAACATTATTTTTTCATATTATATTATATTTTATATAAATAAATATGATACTTATAAACTTATTTTAAAATATAAATTCGATATAATTATATTAATTATATTAAATGTATTTTTTTCTACAAAAAGTAAAACTTTAATATTAAATTATAAATATTTGAATACAAAAAACTATATGATATACATCTAAATAATCTTATATTCCTCCAATCAGACACTATAAACTTACATTTCTGCTGAATCAAACCAAACAAGATAATATAACATTTCGAATGGATAATCTTGCATTATGTGTACCAAATGCCCCTACTGTGTCGGAGGCTCGGCGGCAAAGTAGTCTCAGGCTTAATACATATTCAAGCTCTCCGCTAATAAGATTTGTGTTGTTTTATCAAGCTAGAGTTTCACAGTTGACCGTCATTTTAATGAGCAGAACAGAAGAATATACAATCTTGAGCCATATTACAATCCTGTGCTACGTTCGCACATAAATCATTTATGTTGGTAGTTGAGCCATATATATTAATGATGTAGGCAAGTGAGAAAAGAAGCACTTGTTGATTGGACATGGTTTCATGGGAACAAAAAATAACCTATTATGCAAAATCTAAACAAAGAAACTACAATCACTATATAATCAGAGCAAGATTAAAAGAAAAATGATGGAAAATTTCAGCACCCTACTTTCAGAGCTTCACTCACACTCTTCAAAGACCCACATAGAGATGGCCATTTTAAAATGTCTTATCCACTGCATCCTAATTCTCATTATTGCCCATATTGCATTGATGGGGAAAATCAAATAGCTTTTTCAGTAATGGAAAGAGAGCAATCAAAGCAAGCTGTAGCTGTTCCGAACTATTAGTCGCAAACCGACTTGTCCTGCACCTTGTTATTCAGATTGCCACGAGCTATTAGGTTGTAGACCGTCCAATGGGCACTTGTGACTGTATGCATCCGATGGCAAGATCTCCATGCCAATCCATTATAGATAGACAAGAGTAGACAAGGAGCGACCCAGGGGGTAATCTTTATCCTCAATTGGGCTTCCAAGCTGCCCCATAAGCAAGATCACCACGACCAGTCATGGCACCTCCAGTCATGACTACCTGGAACTGCTTATTAGCAATCAATTTGTCTTCAACTTTCACACCAGCCGACAATGCATCACCCAAGAGAGTAACCGAGATTCCTGCCTTCTTCTGAGCTTTACTAAGCTTTGCTATTTGTGCTTTAGTCAACGCTTGAAAGGTGGCAACTCATCATATTCCGGTTCTTCCTCAGAGTCTGAGGATTCATCCAAATCATCATCTAATCCATCCTCATCACCATACTGCTCTTCAGGCAGCTTAACTTGGTCTTGATTGAAGAAGTGATGAAAAAAGGAAAGGTAAAGGAGGTGCTCTTGTTCGAGTAGCAAAAGGCTTTCCTGGAGGAGTATCTTGCAACTTCAAAAGTGTATTTGCTTCAGCCAGAATTTTGGATGCAAAGGACAGCAACAACAAATGAGGCTTCCAGACCTGACCATTAGTCAATACTCTGACCTGCCCTATTGTTCTACATGCAGCGTGATTCTCCACTAACGAAACAGGATTCATGAGCCGCATATCCCCAGCTGCCTGACGAATCCTCTGGACAACATGAGAACGTTGAGTGACAACATGTCATAACTAGAAGCAGTACCATTTGGACCATCAGGTGGACCAGAAGCTGCATGAGTCAAAACCACAATTGCATTAAACCATATAGATGGACCAAAGATCTCAGTGATGGTACGCAAGAGGGGTATATCACCAAAATCCCTGGTTTGCATGTCCAACCTATCAAGGTACAACACAATATCTGGAGGTGTTTTCTTGATGAAACTTTTAACAGAGCGAAGGATCTTCTCATTCTGGCATTGGTCAGACCAGGAAGGAAGAAGGCCTGGTGTATCAATTACACGGACCTTAATACCATGTACCGTACCCACAACATCCTGAACCTTCTTTGTACCTGTCTGGAAAGCATCGATACCAACTTGACTTCATCAATATTGAATTGAAGCACTTTACCAACTCCTGTCTTTCCAAGCACCAGAATTGTACAGGGTAGCACTTGCACGGTCAAAGCTAAAGGCACCGACACGGCCCCCATTCTCCCCCGGAGCTGCTCAGCTAATCCAAGTCTGTATAGAACCTGTGCCACAACAACATTATGGGGAGTCTGCCCAAGCCTTTGCAAGCCGCAAAAACTTAACCCTAAAACTGTAGCTGTTCACGTGTCTCATCACTCTCCTCGGCCTCAACATTACCAGGATCTTCAATTGTTGTGAATGGCCTGAGAGACACTTCCATTTGCACGAGGCTGCTGCACCACCCTGGGTGCAGGTTCCAATAGCGGAGCAGCACGCCCAAGGCCAGCAGATGAGAAGGGGTAGCAGGATTTGTACATTTAACAGGTGTTGATGATGCTGGAGCTGGTAGAATTTCACCTTCTCTAGTCACATAGGTGTTTGGCTTAGGCTCCTGATCTATGTCTACTTTCTTCCTAAACTCTTCGCTTTTGGAAGACAGAGAAGATCCTGGGAGCATGTTGCACTTCATGCTCTGGAGCCACGATGGTGATTTGCTTATCTTTATGATCTTTCTCTGCTTTCTTTTCAGATTTTTCGGTCAAAAAATGAATATCTTGAGCCATTTCATCAGGAAGCTGAGATTGAAAACCATCATGAGGCTCTGTTCTCATATCAGTTTTACCAGCCTGAATCTGCTCATTCCTCTCACCTGTGGACTTTTCCGTAAAAGATAAGTTTCCAGATGCAGAATCAACTGTCCCTTCCACAGGTTTACTTAGCTCAGACATCGTATTTTTCAGTTCATCAATCTCACCATTATGCTTTATGTCCCTTGCAACTGATGAATCTTTTGCTTCACCATTCATGTTATCCTCCACCTCCTCCGCAGCATAAGTGTCACCTGCTTTTTCATTTTCATCCACACCATCCAGTGAATCAAGATCAGATGTGGCACCTTTTAATTCCCTACTCTCTGTTCCCTTATCTCCCATATCAACATTAGCTGACTTGTCATTCACAGTTTCACTGACTTTGTCATCTTGAAGCTTGAAAATCATGCCAGCTGAAACCTAAAAATGTAGGCTCTAATATTGAATCGAATAACCGAAGTGGTCCCTCGAGCGTTTATGCGAGGGCCAACTCGAATTATCCCCTAAATTTAAAGACTAGTTTGAAATCTAAGCTAAAATAGAAGCTCTATTTAACCTATTTAATTATGTCAATATCAAAAATCGAATCGAAGTTCGGGGACCTAATTGCATAAATTTTAAATTACTAAGCTAAAATTAAACATGAAAAGGGTTAAACTAAAATAAATCAAAAATTAAAGCTTAATTCGAAATAAAATAGAAGCGAATAGACTATTAACTAAAATATAAAACACGCACAACCTAAGGACCTAAATAAAATTAACCCAAAAAAATTAAAATCAGGCATAAAAAATAGAAAAAATTACAAAACAGCCTACAGGACTAACATGTAAAAATATAGAATCCTAATGTCTAAACAACGAAAATTAAAGAAATTAACACTAGGACTAAAATTAAATGCACTTAAAATAAATAGACAGAATTATAAACATGCAAACTTCGACATCGAGACTAAAACGAAACTTGAAAAAATTAAAAGTGATGTCTAAACAACATAATAAATACAATACATTCAAGACTAAAATTATAAGAGAATAAAGTATAAAGACCGAATTAAAAACTTAAAAGACTATATTTGAGGACTAAAACGTATCATTTCTAAAACTGATGGATTTCACACGCTATTATCCCACTCACAAAACACGGGTTGACTAACCCACTGAAACGCGGCCGTTTTAATGAAATAATATATATATACTTTAGATGAAAATTTGCCCTAATCTTCATTTGCTAACACCCCACCAGCGTCGTTCTTCACTTCTTTACTCTCTTCTTCTTCGATGGATGCTACCCATCACCTCCTCTTCTTTTATTTTTATTTCAAAACCCTAAAATAAGAACTAACCATAATACTATTATGCAAAGTTCCCGAAGGAAACCCAACACTCCATCCCTGGACTCCGGTGGCTCGAACAGTTTCGGTGAGCTTGTATCTCCTATTTTGTGTCGTTACTTGCATTTCAATTTCATACACACACAAAACATTTAAAAGTAAAGAATATGCGTAATACCGAAAATTGATTCTTTCGCATTGCTCCTTAGAAAAAATGTGAGGAAAAGCTCCCTTGATTACATTGACTGTGTAAAAGAAATGAGATGGGGAACCCCTGTTTTTCTCCACACTTACAATCTGTTTTTTTTTTTTGTTCTCTCCTCCTCCCTACCCCTGATTTTGGTAACGTTTGTATCTTCGGTTTTTGCTCTCGTTTTTTTCTTTATGACCTTGTTGATAACCTCCTTTTCTTTCTGTGTTTTCTGTTTTTTGGTCTATAGACCCCATTTAATATTGTTCTCCTTTGCTGCCCATAATATGCTGCCCCCACCTTAATTGTTTACTGATGGAATCTCTTTATTTTACAGATGGCGTGGGTAATTAGTGGAGCATGGGCAGCAGTTGGAAATATTAAAGAAATAAGCCCTTTTTTAAAAAAAATATTGGTGCTTACAGGAAGCAAGATAGAAAGTTGAGAAGAATAGGCCCCCTCCAAGATAGATTGAGAGTCATGTTTTTCCTGTATATTTATTTTGACGTGATTTTGTGCTTTGCGAGGTTAAAAATATTTGGGAAGAATAGGCCCCTCCAAACCTGGGCCCTAGGCGGTCGCCCTCCCCGCCTGGCCTCAGGGCCGACACTAGTCAGAACCTCAATAGACTCTTGAAAATTTCCAATTGCATTGGCAACTAAACCATTGTCATCGAGCACGAATTTTTCTGCCAATTCTTGCAAATTCACATGTGTTACAATTGTCTCCTCAAAATCCTCATCTTCTCGTCCCTTTATTTCACCGGAATCCCCAACAACCCCCACATCAACTTTCTCATTGGCAACCCTTTCTTCCGAAAATTTATTGTCCCCCGTAATAGAACCATCAACCATTGCTCCCTCGTTTTCACGAATGTTGCTTCAAAAACCTAAACTCACCAAAAACCATAAAAGAGGAGTCATTTAACAACATCTCAATAACCAATAAACAATCAATCATAAGAAAACACTCACAAAACGGAAACCCATCAATTCTAAAACCCCAAACATAAAAAATGCTATATCGATCCACATGCCAACTGTAGACATCCGTTTTTGTCCGAGTATATATAAATATTATATATTATTATTATTATTATTATTAATTATTATTATTATTATTAAGAATTTTGGTTATAATGTTTACAGGCCCACATTACAACAAGACCCAACACTAAACCAGAACCAGAGTACTCCAACCCGGTTACAACTGGAACCCAACCCAAGGATCCAGACCCAATACCCAGAACCGATCCGATCAGGCCCAATTAAACTCTAAGCAGATTAAGGTTTCTACCCTAATCCCTTAGCAACCGCTGCCAAGACGCCAATGAGTGTTCAAGCTGAGGTCACCATCGGAGCCATCACCGAAACCTGTCAAATAATCAAACAAAAGTCAAAAAGAAAAATAAATCCTGAAAAATTACAGGATTAAATCATACCGCTACCCACTATCAGTCTCCACATGCAACGATAAAAAAGAAGACAAATACGAACCAAAAAAGAGGGAGAGGAGAGATTCGGTGTTGAAAAAGAAAAAATCCAGAGAAATAAACTAGAGAAAAAAGATGGTGAGAGATTCGAACCCAAAGCAAACAAACCGAGAGGAAAGTCTAAGATCCATCAACAACTAAAAAATACCAAAAAGAGAAGTATAGAACCCTTACCTTTGACGGGGAAGCTTCGGAAACCCAAGGGTCGTCGGAGTTGCATGTTCTTCGAAAGATAAAGGCTAGATCTAGGCTTGTGGGTGTTTTTAGGTCGAGTAAGGGTGATTTTCGGGTAAGTGGTGGAAAGGGGAGCATTTTGGAGTCGTTTGGCTTGTTCCGGCCACCGTGCGCCGCCGTGAGGCGCCATCGACGGCAAACGTTTTTCCTCTCCGATGAAGGAAAATTGAGAGAGCATTTGGGGGCTGTCTCTCTGTTTTGGGGGTTGAGGAAACAAATGAGAGGATAGGGTTTCTTAACCCTTAAGTGAGGTATATAACCCACATCGAACGACGTCGTTTAGGCCAAGAGGGTCTGCGTTTTTTTAAAATGGTAAAATAGCATTTAAGGTACCTCTATATTTGCAATGCATGTAATTATATCACTTAATGAAGTTTCATTCTTCTATTTCGAGCACTTTATTTGTTTTGTGTTTCATTTTAGTCCTGTTTGCTTATTTTTTTTACTTTTCGATGTTTAGATATTGTTTCATGATTTTACTATTTCCTATTTCAGCCCCTATATTGATTATAATATTTGTTCATATTTAGATTTTGGGACCTTTAATTGCATAATATTCTATTGTAGTCTTTAATATTTGTGAATGTGTAAAATTGTGTATTTTATGTTTTAAAGCATATGTTTTTCCCCGAGTTCGTTTTAGTCACCATTTTTAATGCCTATATGTTTTGGGTTTATTGTTCATTGGGTTTGTTATATTCATGTTTAGTTCATTTTAGTCCTAAGCTTTATTTATGGGTTATTTTTGCTTCTAGTGCTTGTACTATTTAATATTTTTTATCATGGGAGCCTGGTTTATTTTATTTATATTTTAGCCCCTTCAATTTCTATTTTTACTTATTTAGACCTTTAAGTGTCTATTTTTACCATTTTAGTCCTTAAATTTCTATTTTAGCTATTTTAGCCCTTCAAGTTTGGTTAAATATCATTTTGGTCCCGGGAATTATCCTATGCACTTATTTTGCTTGTATTTTGGATTGTAATGTTTACTTATTTTTATTTTAGTCATTTATGTATGAATATTTTATATTATGTGTATATTTTTATTTGTTATGGTTCACTTGTATCACATATAAATAAATATACTTATTGCTTGTTATTGTGATTATTTTTATTTTGCATGTTTCCAATCCTTATTGTTTGAAAATGTAAATTTAATTTGAGGGAAATCTACGAAGACATCTCCCAAATACAAGGGAATGTGTCTTTTCAAGGATTTATCTCATAAATGCTTATTTTGTATTCAATGATTTTATTTGTTCTACGTTTATTTATTTCGAGTATTTTTCACTATTTTTTACTTTTATTTTATTTTATGGTATTTTATATTTGCGAAAAATTGTTAAATAACATCTTTTGTGAGAGGAATTTATGGGAAAGTCTCATAGCTACAAAGGAAATGTATTCCTGAAGATTGTTCACACAAAAAGAAATTAATTATTCAAAATTTGACATTTTTTAAATAAATTTGAATGAATAAAAGGATCGTAATTTAAATATATTTTTGAGTTTGTAATTCCCGATATTTAAATAACGTATAATCGTTTAGGTACCAAAATTTGGGCATTGTGGGGTGCTAATCCTTCCCCATGCGTAACCGACTTCCGAATCCATTTTATCGAATCTTTGGTGACGCATACCAACTTTTGTCTTAAAAAATGATTTTTCTTAAAATGTTTTTAAAATATATTTTTAGGCATTCGACCTACCTAACCCAAAGGTCGATGGCGACTCTATCCAATTTAATTTAAATTAATTCCAAATCCTTCAATTTTTCAAAATTAATAGTCATAACTGTTTTTAAAACAATAAACAATTGTTTCTTATAAAAATGGTTATGACAGCTTGACGACTCTGTTGGGGAATCGAGAGTCAGGTCATGAACGATTATACGTTGTTTGGAATTACAAACTTAAAGTGAATTTAATTTCTAATCCTTTTATTTATTGTGGGTTTCTACATATTATGCCTTATCCTACTTTTAACTAATCAATTTTTTTCAGTGGTCTTCCGATTTAAACAGATTTTTGGAGCTTGTGAAAGTTTCATCTTTTGTCATGTTTAAGGTTTATGAGTTTCTCCTCACACACAACACGTGCATTTGCATAACATAAGCTCACTTACGAGCTTTGTCCTTTTTCAGATGAGGTGAAAGCTTAGCCTACGTGAGATAATTTGTTTCTCTGTACGGATTTTAGCAAGTAATCTTTGGGGTTCATATACTTTATGTCTACGTGAGATAAATTGTTTCTCCGCATGGACATAAGGGAATGTATCCTCTCGAATTGAACTCGATCCTCATGAACCTGTAATGGGCTAGGATTGAGGGTTTGGCAGCCCAAGGGGCACCGATATTAAGGACAATTCGAGTACCTTTTTCTCATAGAGCCGAAACACTGCATATAGTGAGCCCTAGTAATCCACCCCTATGAAATTCATATCGAACCTATGTCCGTCAATAGGTACCTAAATTAAGTGTAAACAAATGAGGAGTATTTCTAAACCTTTTATTTTTACTCTAAATTCTGTTGAATAACAGCATGCGAACTAGATATCATGCGGTTAGGATTATTTTCTTGAAAATTATTATAGGGGGTAGATAGCATGTCCGGGTAGGAATGTTATTTAATTAAAGCATGTTCGGGTAGATATGGTAGGCGTTTTATTCATCTTTGAATAACATTTTTATATGTATCGATTATCTTATCTGTACTAATTAATTTCTTTTCTTTTGTTTGTGTACACTAACTTATTTCTTTTCTTTTGATTGTGTCATTTTTCATCATTTTTTGCATTGCATTGCATCGTCATGACATAATGCAAAAGTGTTGATCCGCAAGAGGATACTCAACTGGAAATTTTCTCAAAGAAAATATAAAAGTTTTCTGTCAAGCGGTCGCGTACACAGACATGCACCGAGGGCTAAAAGGAGTTCAGAGTTCAAAATAAGACTTGCTCAAAGATCGTGCAGCATTCGAGACTTAAATGATGATTCATTGATCTGAGGAGTAACCTAATAGTAGATTCTTATCTACATCATCTAATCGCTAGGAGCGATGTACTGACTTCCGCACTGACTTTCACTTTAGATGTAACAAATGATAAACTTCATTAGATCAAGTGGGATGTAGAAAACAACACTGTAAAGCCATATGACACCGACTCATCCCCATCATATTCCTTACAAATCCCCTGTTCGCATATACATCAATTAAAGTAGCAACCAATTGTGCAATAACAAAGACAGTGACCAGTAGCAGTCTGAAACGCTCAACATAAGACCAACTACGTGATATAGTCAAAATATTAGAGGCTGGCTCACAATGCTTACTTGTAAATATAAAGCACCTATCATTTGATCCTCCCTGTCCCTTAGAGACCTTACACCAAATTTGTCTGAGAAGAAGTCGGTATCATGCATAAACCAGAAGAAAGTGACAGTCATCAATGCCAAGTAGCTAGCCTCCAAGCACAACCCCGGTGGTAAAAATTTCCTTCAGTTTCCAGCTATTAGGCAAGGGACACGACCTTACTCTGTCCTTTGAAATTGTCATGATGGTTCCACCATTTAGAATGACAATGATCAAAACTATGGATGGTGAAAAAATTGAACTTTCAGATGAGAGTAATAAACATAAACTCAAACACAATACGGATAGTGAGGGAGACTGCATAGATATTGTAGTTCTTCATCCTCTGGAAAAAGGCTCTGCTAGTTAACATCACACTGATAATAATGCTTAGTCCAGGTTCTGTAAGAACAATGTCTGAAGCGCTCCATGTCGCATTAGTAGCATCGGCCACATCGATACCAATATCAGCCTTCTTCAAAGCAAGAGCATCGTTGACACCCTCTCCAGTCATTCCACAAATGTGCTTCCTCCCTTGCAACTTCTTCATAATTTCGTATTTGTGCTCCGGAAAGACTCCAACAAACCATATGCTTTCTTAAACAACTCTTCCATGGGGATGGTAGGTATGCTTGCATCCTTCACCTTCTTTTTTTTTCTGGCCCTTGCTGTCTTGCAACACCTAATGACCAAAGTCCCCGATCTGCAAACTTATCTATGATAGAATGAACCTTATTTTTAACATCTTCTTTTGTATTTCAAAGGGTTAAGATTTGTTCCGGAGCACCTTTGTTTGCTTAGTGCCAGTTACCATTTGAATCAATCAAGAATTCCAACAATGACAGCATCAATGGCATCTTAATTTTCAGTTCTAGAGGCTCTTGCTGCGAGCAGAACAACATGCTCCTTATTGACATCCTTTGCAAACACCTCAATCAAGTTTTTATCAATAATCAGTTTGTTAAGAGTCAATACTCCCATCTTATCACTACAAAGGACATTCATACCGGTCGTTTCTTCAATGACAGTCATTTGCTTGGTAATAGCACCCTGCTGAGACAACATGTGAGATCCGATTGCCATGGTCATCATTTTCAAAGATGTGGATCTAAAAATAAATAATAGTCTACTTCAGACTCAAACATCTAAGAGAAGACATGTCTGTAAAGTGGACTATCTTGTGAAAGCTTTTAATTTTGGAAAAAATTGTTCTACGATATCATCGTTGGGATCTACATTTTTGCAACTGCATTTGCATATTTGCATCTGCATTTGCATTGTCGCATTCTGCATGATGCATTGCATTTTAGACGATCATCAATTTAGCATCTATATTTGCATCTTTACATTCTGCATGATGCATTGCATTTTAGACGATCATCAATTTTGCATCTGCATTTGCAGCTTCGCATTTTGCATGATGCATTGTATTTAAGAGGATCATCAATTTTACATCTGTATTTGCATCTTCGCATTCTGCATGATCATCATAAATAAAAAAGGTGTTGATTAACCAAGTAGTCATCAGATTAGAAGAGTGATAATTGAAATGAAAAATAATTTTTATAACAAGGAAGAACTCAATCCAACGGTCTGAGCTTGGTCTGAAGAAACACAAAGGGCAAAAAGGAGATAGTTTGCCTGGGGATTATATACCACCGATGTTCACAAATTCTTATGGAAATTTCAAGCAGAATGATCTACAAGAGATTATATAGATTTGGGAAATAGTTACCAATTAAAAGCTTCACAAGAAATATGGCCCATCTCCTCTATGTAAAGATAGATAAGTTGTTTCTTAAAGTTTTGGTCTGATGCCAGAATTCTGCATGCTTCACTTTCAACAAACAAGATTTGACACCAACAATAGTAGATTATACTACTCTATTCAATTTCGAGAGCCTCCAGGTGGATAGAATTCATTTCAGATTTCCGAAAGTCCAATCTTTCAAAAACAAGCTTGTGAATATTACAAGTAAAGTTGAAGATTGGATAGTAGAGCACATCCAATAAAAAGACCTTCCGATCCTTAAATAATTGTCGTAAATTGGAGGGAAGATGATTCAGAGGCTACTTTCAACTACTCACTGTCTGGATTCAGAGTCATTTCTGGAAAGAGGATAAAGTTGTTGGGATCATGGTTGAGATCATGGAGCTAAATAAAAGGACCAAACTACATTCATAGATTGGTCTCTCTTGTAAAGATGAAAGATCTTTTGGAGGAATGAAACTCTTTCTAAGAATGATTACCTTTGGAAATCGATACCTTTTGTATTTGCATTTTGCATGGCATTTTTGCATACATCATTTATAAAAACATATAATTAATCTGTGGAGGATTCGATGAAGTGGTCCTAACCACGTGATACCACATGGAAGCAAGAAGCTAAAATCAGTACAGTTAGAGCTTGTTCAGCTGGTTGTAGGACTGAGCCTTCCAGAATGATCTGAGAAAAGAGTCCACATATCCCGAGGGCTAAGATGTTAATATCATGTATAGTTACCACATAGGAAACTCCAGATATTCCTTTGAGAATCGTAAGGCACTGAAACGCAAGATCCAGAACCTGATGGATTCAGGGACATGTGTTGAAAACATTTTTGATATTTCGATATAACAAATTAAGTTAAATGAATTTTAAGATTTTACAAAAGATTTTACAATTTATATTCGATTCAATTAATCGAATACCAAATTACTACTCCAAGTTTTTCAAGATCAATTTTAATCCTTACTAAATTGTAAAATTTTGATTTGTACTTAAACTATTTTTGAAACAATTTTCACAAAGTATTTTGAACCAAAATCAAGCCTTAAATCAATTTTTCAAAGGCATGCACCGATGCATCATTCCATGCATCGATGAATCAATGAATAAATTGAACATCGAATGCATTTCATGCACCGATGCACTCTCCATGCATCGATGCACTAGGATTTTATGAAAACATCGAATGCATTTGATGAATCGATGCACAAGTCATGCATCGATGCACCAGGCTATTTTTTCAAACATTGAATGCATTTTATGCATCGATGCACACTTGGTGCACCGATGCACTAAGTATTCCAACGGTCAAAATATTTGAATTTTACACTGATGCACCGATGCATCTATGATCATGCATCGATGCATGAGACGCTCTCATCCAGAAAATTAATTGTTTTCACACAATAACGGATCTATTATCTCCACTAATTATCCCCAACGTTCAGAACTGATCCAAGGAGTATTTAAACAAGTTTAGAAGCCATTGATCTAAAACAAGAAACATCAAGCAACTAGAATCAAGAGAAAATCAAAGAGAAAGCATCAAACCTCAAGTTTGAGCATTTCAAGCCTATTTTTCATTCAATATTAATTTTGCTTTCAAGAACACTTTTGTACTCAATTGTATTCATTCTTGAGTGTTCTTTTCTTTGTTCTAGAATTGTACAAACATATTTTCCTTGTGAGGTTTTCCTTGTAAGTTTGCGAATTTGTAATCTTCTCTTTGAGAAAGAGTGTTCTCAAGAATTGGGGTATATTCTTGAGGGTGTTGTAAGGTTATCTCTTTGGCCTCAAAAGAAAGAACAAATTAGTGAATTTGTTGGAAAATCCTTAGTGTGGATAGCTAAGGTAGTGGACGTAGACTTTGTTTGAGAAAGTCGAACCACTGTAAATCGCTGTGTAATTTCTTTCAATTTTCTGCAAAAGCTTCCACCGAAACTTTAAATTGCCAATTCACCCCCTTCTTGGACAATTCCGCCGATCGATTAACTCAACAATTAGTATCAGAGCCTCACTCATTTGAAGGTTTAATCACCTCTTGAGTCGATTCGGGAAGAGTTACATCGATTATCAAGTCATCAATGGCCTCCGCTTCAAATTTTGACTCCGGTCTCGATTCGATGCCCGTCAACAAGCCTCCTTTCTTAAATGGAGCTAACTATGCCTATTGGAAGAATAAGATGATGTACTTCATACAAGCAAGTGACATGGGAGCATGGAATGCCGTAGAAGAAGGATACATCAAGCCTCTCACTCATCCAAGATTGTGGAGTGAAGGGGAGACAAGAATGTTCCAGCTCAACTCCAAAGCCATCCATATCATTTTTTGTGCTCTTGGACCAGATGAATACGGAAGAGTTTCATCTTGTACAACCGCCAAAGAAATATGGGACAAGCTTCTAGTCACTCATGAGGTACCGATGAGGTAAAGAAATCTAAAATTAGTATTCTAACGCATAGCTATGAAAATTTCAGGATGAAACCAAATGAAGACATTAAAGCTATGACGGATAGATTTTCAACGATTGTCAATGGTCTCAAATCATATGGAGAGATCATTTCAAATGAAAAGCTTGTGAGGAAGTTAGTCTACTCCCTTCCAAAAGTGTGGCAATCAAAGAAGACAACAATCATCGAAGCTAAGGATCTAACGTCCTTAACTCTTGAAGAGCTAATCGGTTCCCTCCTCACTCATGAAATGATGCTTGAAGATGAGGTGGACCTCGATAAGATTGACGAGACACCAAAGGAGAAGGAGAAGAAGAAAAATATTGGGGTCGCTCTCAAATCCACAAAAGATGAGAGTGATTCGAATGACGATGATGATGACGAGGAAATGGCATTATTTTCCAAACGATTCAGAAAGTTGATGATGCCCAACCGAGGAAGAAAATTCAAACGCAATGAAGGCTTCAAAAATGAATCGAAGGAGAAAGACCCGATCATTTGCTATGAATGCAAAAAGCCGGGGTATGTCAAATATGATTACTCATAATTGAAGAAAAAGGGTCAATTCAAAAAGAAGCACATGGCTCATGTAGCTACATGGAGCGATGAAGAAGGTTCCGATGAAGAGGAACAAGAAGTTGCAAACTTGTGCTTGATGTCCATCGGGGAAAATTCTAAGGTAACCTCTAACTCATTCGATTCGGATGAATTATCTTATGATGAGTTGTTAGAGGATTATAATGGTTGGCTTCGGATTATAAGACTTATTTTCAAAATACAAAAATGATGTTTCAAAATTGAAAAATGAGAATAGTCTTATATCCAAGACCAACAATGAGCTTGAAAGTAAGCTTAAAGAATTGTAAATCAAAATTGATGTTTTTGAAAAGAAAAATAATGATTTGCATAACTTACTTTCAAAAGTTCATGATGATCATCAAAAAGAAATTGATGATCTTAAAGCTTCTTTTAATAAAGTTGGTGTAAAACATTTTGAAAAAGGTGAAAATTCAAAATCCAACTTTGTTAGAAAAAGTTTTAGAAACTACAATCATAGAGGTCCTCAACGAACCTTGAATGGTAAAGTGTTAGGAGTATATGGGTTCCTAAAGGACTCATTACTACTAAAGATAAAGATATCCTACATAAATGGATACCTAAGGGGACTAGAGTTTTAGAAACTAATGAATATGGACCCAAAAGAATTTGGGTACCAAAAATCAGAAATTAATCTCTGTTTGTAGGAAAATGAGCATTGCTACAAGGCACGGGAAATAAATCCAAATTCATGGTACCTTGATAGTGGATGCTTGAGACACATGACCGGAGACAAAAGCCGGTTCATAGAGCTTAACGCCAAAAATGGAGGAGAAGTGACCTTTGGTGATAATTCAAAAGGTCACATTCAAGGTATTGGTACTATAGGTAATACCTCTTCCATACAAATTAAAAATGTTTTATATGTGAATGGATTAAAGCATAATCTATTGAGTATTAGTCAATTATGCGATAAGGGATTCAATGTCTTGTTTGAAATTAATGGTTGTAAAGTTATTGACATTGCATCTAATCGGATTATGCTTGTTGGTCATAGAATAGGAAACATATACATAGTGCATTTAGACTCTATTGATATGACTAATTTATGCCTAGTTGCTAAGGATGAGCATGATAGTTGGTTATGGCATAGGAGACTAGGACATGCTAGTATGAGTGTCTTGCAACGGTTAATTCAAGGAGACCTAGTAAGAGGGTTGCCTAAGCTTAAATTTGATAATGATAAAATCTGTGATGCTTGTGCTAAAGGAAAAAAAAAGCGAGTTTCTTTTAAATCTATTAATGATGTATCAACTAGGAGACCTTGGAAAATTTGATGCTAAAAGTGATGAAGGAATTTTTCTGGGTTATTCCTTAAATTCTAAAGCTTATCGTGTATTTAATAAAAGAACTTTAGTTGTAGAAAAGTCTATACATGTTGTTTTCGATGATAATCCCCTTCCGATGAAGGATTCTTGTGTTAATGATGATGTAGGTATTGTACAAGCAAATGACGTTAGACATGACGTTGGAGAATCATCATCAAATGAAGAAACGAAAGATGAGGAAACTCATGATCCCCTCGAGAATCCAACCATTGAAGAAAGGGAAGTATCTTTTCCAAGAGAGTACAACTATGTCAATGATGGTGAAATTATAGGTGATTCATCCAAAGGGGTATCTACTCGATCTTCTCTTATAAATATTTGTAATTATGTTGCATTTATTTCATGCATAGAGCCTAAGAACATCAAAGAAGCATTAAAATATGAACATTGGAGTATGGCTATGCAAGAAGAATTAAATCAATTTGAGAGAAGTAAAGTATGGACATTAATTGAAAGGCCTAGTAATAAATCTACTGTAGGTACTAGATGGGGGTATTTAGAAATAAGCTTGATGAAAGTGGTAATATAGTGAGAAACAAGGATAGACTTGTTGCTCAAGGGTATATTCAAGAAGAGGGCATAGACTATGATGAAACATACGCTCCTATAGCTAGGATGGAAGTAATTAGAATGTTATTGGCATTTGCATGTTTCAATGAATTTAAATTATATCAAATGGATGTTAAAAGTGCATTTTAAATGGTTTTATAAAAGAAGAAGTGTATGTAGAACAACATCCAGGTTTTGAAGATTCAAATTTTCCAGATCATGTTTTAAAATTGACAAAAGCTCTTTATGGTTTAAAACAAGCTCCTAGAGCTTGGTATGAAAGATTGTCAAATTTTTTAATTGAAAAAGGTTTTTCAAAAGGAAAGGTTGACACTACATTGTTTTTAAAGAGAAAAGGTAAAGATTTATTAGTAGTTCAAATTTATGTTGATGATATAATATTTGGTTCTACTAATGATGTTCTTTGCCAAGAATTTTCTAAGCTAATGCAAAGTGAATTTGAGATGAGCATGATGGGGGAGTTCTCATATTTCTTGGGACTCCAAATCAAGCAAAGAAAAGATGGCATCTTCATCAATCAAGCTATGTACATCAAGGATATGCTCAAGAAATTTGGATTGGAAAATGAGAAACCTTATTCCACTCCAATGAGTTCTTCTACAAAGCTTGACTTGGATGAAGGAGGTAAATGTGTGGATATTAAATTATATAGATCCATGATTGGTTCATTGCTTTATCTAACCGCAAGTAGACCGGATATTATGTTCATTGTTTGCTTGTGTGCTAGGGTTCAATCATGTCCTAAAGAATCACATTTACTAGCCGTTAAGAGGATCTTTAGATACCTTAAGGACACTCCTAGTATAGGACTTTGGTATCCTAGAGACTCTATCTTTAGCTTGCATGCCTTTTCTGATGCGGATTATGGAGGATGCAAATTAGATAGGAAAAGCACCTCCGGTACTTGCCAATTCCTTGGAAATATGCTAATTTCTTGGTTTTCAAAGAAACAAAATTGTGTTGCATTATCTACCACTGAAGCGGAATACATTTCAGTCGGTAGTTGTTGTGCACAAGTTTTATGGATGAAATAACAACTTTTTGATTATGGAATTGAAGTATGTATTATTCCTATCAAGTGTGACAATACTAGTGCTATTTGTCTCACTAAAAATCCCATCCAACACTCTAGAACTAAACATATTGAAATTAGACATCACTTCATTAGAGACCATGTCACTAAGGAAGATGTAGTTCTAGAATTTGTTGATACTTTGCATCAATTAGCGGATATTTTTACAAAACCCTTAGATAAGGAAAGATTTTGGACACTTGGAGAGAATTAGGTTTAACTGACCTATCTTCACTTAGTGTTTAAAATATTTTTAGTACTTTTAATTAAAAGATGAAAAATGCTTACAAAATAATTTTTTTTTTTTGCATTCATTGCCATTAGTTAGGGGGAGTTTATGATTCTTAGTGAAAATTAATTTTATGTTCAAATGAAGTTTAAAGATTAATTTGATTGATTGAACATAATTATTTTTTTATATATGAGTTGGCAATATCACTAGAGCCAAATAATTTAGCATTTTAAGTGTTTAAAACGGATTTTTGACATTTTTATGCTTCATGCATCGATTCACTTGAACAGTGCATCGATGCATCCCTTTGAATATGTATCGATGCATCAGCATGATGCACCGATGCATGCCTTGAATATGCATCGATGCATAAGTCCATGCACCGATGCATCCGTCGGGTTTAGAGGTTTTAAAGGCTTCTCTTCTCATTTGTTTCAAACCCTAAACCTCTCACACCTCACACCGTTCGTCCCTCTCTCTCTAAAAAAACTCCATTCTTTTTAACTCCTTATCCTGCTTCAATCATTAAATCGTGCAAAACAACTCTTCATCCCTCTCAATCCGAATTTTCAAGGTATTTTTCTAAAAACCTCTATTTTATTGATTTTTGATCTTAGGATTAGTTTTAATTAGTTCTAGGATGTACATTATATCAAACATTGGTAATATGATGATTCTAAACTAGATTTTACAACAAATTTCATCAAAAACACAAAATTTTTCATTTTTTAAAAATTTCAAATTTAAAAAAAATCTAATTTCTAAACTTATTGTTTTTGTTTTAATTATGTTGTATTCATGAAAACTTTACATATTATGATATTATTTTTCAAATAGTTTTTCAAAAACTTTGCCCATTAGGATTATTTTAGAGAACCTTGAATTATTGAGGACTCATTTGAGTTTTGGGATTGATTTTTGTGCATACATGTGTTTCAAATTGTAGGTGATATAAACGACCAAGGTCTTCTTTGAGTCGGTCAAACCAAAACCGTCCTCCCGTTCCTCAACCTCCTAATCTCGTTCCTCAATCTCCTAATGGCCTATTGAGTTCATGTTTCAATATGCCAGAGCGTCGTAGAAACGACCTATACAATAGATATATTGAGTCATTCCAATCATATAGAATTCGGGAAGAACGTATTCCCTCGCTTCAAGCCATGACCAAAATTGAATTTGAATACCTCCCAATTCTTTAACAATGGAAGTTTGATAAACTGTTTTCACTTCAACCTATCGTCTATCACCAATTAGTCCACATTTTCTATTCTAATGCGGTCTGTATTCAAAATCAAACCCAATGTGGAACCATAGGAATTAGATCCTATCTTCTAGGACAGTATATTGTTGTTGATTCCGCAACTATTGCTACTCAATTCGAGTTAGATGATAATGGTGTTTTTGACGAAAAAGGATCTGTGGATTATCCATACACCCCTCATGCTAGTGTCAGTACCCTTCGAACTCATCACGACCGTTTTCTTCACTTCATTATTTCTTGGTGGTTTAGACCATCAGCTGGTCGGTACTCCACTCTTTGCAATAGGGATTTATGGTGGATGTATTGCATTAAGAATAAGGTTAAAATAAACCTTCCACATATTATCTTTAGTCAACTAGTAGATATCATCAACATTGTTCCTTCTAAACATGTTGAAACATTAGCTTACGGATGTCTACTTAGTAACCTCTTTATCAAACTTGGTTTAAACGTCTCTCTCGACACTCCTATTCCTCTCCAAAATCAAATCAATCTCACCTTATTAAAGAAAGCGGATTGGGTACAAGATGAGCGAACCGATCTTTGGGTCTTTCGACCCAATAAGCAAACTCTGGGAGCTAGTTCTTCACGAGCTGCTCCTAGTTCCTCTCATGCTCCTCCTCCTCCGGCACCTGATGCTGACGACGATCCAGAGCTTCAACGGCTTATGAGATAAATTGATGAGGAAGCACCAGATGATGAGCCTGCACCGGAACCTGCTCGTCAAGAAGATCAAATTCTACCATATTTCGTTCGTTCATGGAGACATTTGATTTACGATATGCGTCCATGGATTCTCGCTTCACATTCATTGAGTCCCAGCTCTCTACCTTGGGAGCTAGACAACAAGATATGAATGATCGTTTGGATGCACTCACGCTTGAGATGAGAGCTCGTTACCCTCTTCCTCCTCCCGATCCTTCTATGGATGAATAGACTTATTTTTATTTGATTGTCTTTGGTTTTGAACTTGAACTTGTTAAAACATTTTGCTGTTTTTGGATTGTTTTAATTATTGGGTGTTTATGGATGATGAACTTATTTTAAATATATGTGGTTTGAATTTTCAGTTTCAGCTTCATGTTTAAATTTTTGCATCATTAGACATATATATGACCAATTTCCGATTTCACATTTTATATGAATATTGATTATGAAACTAATGGCTAACTTCTCTTTTGATTGTGATCTTAGCAGCTTATAATTAATAAATCAATTGGCTTAAGTTTTTCAAAAATTCTTGTTTAAAACGTTTTATAGAGTCTTTTTTATTTAAAAAAAAGGGGAGAAGGTTTAAGATATGGTGCTATAGTAAGAAGATGTGCTATAGTAAGGGGGAGTAAATTTTTCAAAGTTGATTTCAAAAATAAATTCTTAAACAAATCTTAAAATTACTCAAATGTTTTGTTATATCAAAAAGGGGGAGATTGTTGAAAACATTTTTGATATTTCGATATAACAAATTAAGTTAAATGAATTTTAAGATTTTACAAATGATTTTACAATTTATATTCGATTCAATTAATTGAATATCAAATTACTACTCCAAGTTTTTCAAGATCAATTTTAATCCTTACTAAATGTGTAAAATTTTGATTTGTACTTAAACTATTTTTGAAACAATTTTCACAAAGTATTTTGAACCAAAATCAAGCCTTAAATCAATTTTTCAAAGGCATGCACCGATGCATCATTCCATGCATCGATGCATCAATGAATAAATTGAACATCGAATGCATTTCATGCACCGATGCACTCTCCATGCATCGATGCACTAGGATTTTATGAAAACATCGAATGCATTTGATGTATCGACGCACAAGCCATGCATCGATGCACCAGGCTATTTTTTCAAACATCGAATGCATTTTATGCATCGATTCACACTTGGTGCACCGATGCACTAAGTGTTAAAACAGTCAAAATATTTGAATTTTACACTGATGCACCGATGCATCTATGATCATGCATCGATGCATGAGACGCTCCCATCCAGAAAATTAATTGTTTTAACACAATAACGGCTCTATTATCTCCACTTATTATCCCCAATGTTCAGAATTGATCCAAGGAGTATTTAAACAAGTTTATAAGCCATTGATCTAAAACAAGAAACATCAAGCAACTAGAATCAAGAGAAAATCAAAGAGAAAGCATCAAACCTCAAGTTTGAGCATTTCAAGCCTATTTTTCATTCAATATTCATTTTGCTTTCAAGAACACTTTTGTACTCAATTGTATTCATTCTTGAGTGTTCTTTTCTTTGTTCTAGAATTGTGCAAACATATTTGCCTTGTGAGGTTTTCCTTGTAAGTTTGCGAATTTGTAATCTTCTCTTTGAGAAAGAGTGTTCTCAAGAATTGGGGTATATTCTTGAGGGTGTTGTAAGGTTATCTCTTTGGCCTCAAAAGAAAGAACAAATTAGTGAATTTGTTGGAAAATCCTTAGTGTGGATAGCTAAGGTAGTGGACGTAGACTTTGTTTGAGAAAGTCGAACCACTGTAAATCGCTATGCAATTTCTTTCAATTTTCTGCAAAACCTTCCACCGAAACTTTAAATTGCCAATTCACCCCCCTCTTGGCCGATTCCGTCGATCGATTAATTCAACAACATGAACAATCGAAAAAGGATAGGGGCATTGCATTTACCATTAGCATTGAGAGTATTGTTTTGTTTAAATCGTTTTTGTTATGTCTTTTATATTTTTTAATCTTTTAAACGACTGAACTTATGCTACCTTCTAAGGTTGAATAATTGAGCGATTTTTAAATCTTTAGTTCTTCAAATATCAAATGAATTACGGGTTCTTTTAATTCTTCAAGAATTATAGATTTTTGACATATGGCAAGATCAGACATTTCTTATCCTGTCAAAAAAAAATCCCTTTGATTTTTTGACCTAGAATAATTCATGGAGATACAAAGAATCATACCCATAACTTTGAGTCAATAAAGTCACACCATCGTCTTTTTAGACGCAAAAATGACATATTTATACCAATAAAACCTAAGGCATTGAGCACAATATGTCCACTTGATCATGAACCTTCCTACCAAAAGACACAACTTGGGGCATCTCACATCAATTTTCTTAAGTTGAACTTGTACAATTGAGGCATGCTGGGAGCAAGAAGCATAAATAGAGAATTAATTCAAAATAATTCTATCATGCATTAATTACATTGTTTTCATGTGAATAAAAATTATTCCTGAAAATTTATCCCCTGGGGATACCTCTTCTGCAAGGACTTCTGTATATGAGATGATGAACGACTTTGTTTCATTTATCCATATATGTATATATACATCCCTTGTTGTCCCCTTTTGAGCCTATAGTATTTTTCTTCTGATTCAACCCTAACCAAGGATCACCCTCCACACTGGGGGGCAAGGTGAAAGAAATATGCTCACATGAGTGAAGACCTCAATCCAGAGGAGATACCGAAAGGTGAACCAAATGCCAAGTGTGAAGATCCAATCAAAACGAAGGGAAAAGAAGCAAAGAAAGAGAAAAAAGAAAAGAAGCAAAGAGCAAAGAGAAAATAAACAAAGAAAAAGGGACAATAAGCACATGTAAAGATTCTCTCGAGTCAAATGGCGCATCAAGCTTCGAACCATGAGATTGATCAAGCACAATCATTCCAGAATCACTTCACTCAAAGATCCAAAGAACATCAAAAGAAACACATACGAGCAGATTCAAGTCGAGCAAGACCAAAATTGAAGGTATCATTGATCCTTGGTTTAATGACCCTTAACCACTTATTTGGGCCTTTTATTCATTTCTTTCATAACTGTGAACCATGACCTACATTACGTGCCTTAAAAGTCCCTTCTAATCATACATGGATTTCTAAATAGAAGATACTCTCTTCAGATTTCATCCTGCCCATCAGGATTAATCTTTATTTGCAAAAGGTTTTCTAAAATTTTTAATGCATGATAGAGAAGAATAACAAAGGGGTGTTCAAGATGTAAATTCTAAATAATGTTTTAAAAACAAAGGAGGAATCGAGTTGAAAACCTGAAAAGATAGCTCTAATATAAAAATTGTGCAGTCGAGATGATCGCACAAATTCCTTGATAAGGCTTCGTACAACATGATTAGAACATGAGAGCAGGGAGTCGAAGAACACTTCCAGTAGAGGAGCATACAAGCTACCCCATCAAATCAGTGAGCATCAAAGAAATAAGAAGGCCAAACCATTGACAAAAAACAACAACCTGAGACATTTTATCCTCTCTTTACCTAACCATTTCCCAAAGATAGCTTTGATCTTAACATTTTTCAAATAACTATAATTTATTGAAGGATTAACAGTGTAATTAATTCTTCGATATCTAATAAACTGTTGTTTTATGATTTATCAATTGTAAAACATAGAAAGGAGCAATATTTTCAAAATCTTTGATTAAACATTTTTCAAAACTCTTCTAATTGATATTTTCAGATCTTGAAAATAAAAGAAGAAGAAAAACACTTTTCAAACAAGAGAATCTCTCTAGAGTGGATCTTGGTATTTGACATAAAACTCATGCTTAGAATCAGTGTTGAAGCAAGAAACAATGAACAATGAGGACATCTTTGAAGATTCAACATCAAATGCTGAGGCATCTTTGAAGATTCAACATCAAATGTTGAGGCATCTTTGGAGATTCAACATCAAATATTGGGGCATCTTTGGGGATTTAACATCCTGATGTGAATTATCAGATCCTCTGAAGGCATTTCCTCCACCAGCAGGAACAAGCGGACTATTGATCATCTTTGAGATTGTTTCTTTTGAAACAAAGTATCGTCTCAATCGAGACAGTTTCTTTTGAAGAAAAATATTTGAATTTGTTCCTTAGGAAACAAAATTTTGCCTCCTTTGAGACAGCTTCTTTTGAAGCATAACCTCTGAATCAGTTTCTTTTGAAACTAAAATTCCCTGACCAAGACTCATGAACAGATGAGCAGTGTCATCACCTGACCAGATATCCTTATTATGTATGAGCTGTGTCAATTTAGATAACCAGTCGTCCCCATCATAGTGGAACCGTGTTATCACCTTTAGATGACCAAGACTCATGAACAGATGAGCGTGTCATCACCTGAATAGATCTCCTCATTATGTAGGAGTTGTGTCAACTTAGATAACCAGTCATCCCTAGCAGAGAGGAACCTTGTTATCACCTTTAGATGGCCATGACTCATGAACAGATGAGCAGTTTCATCACATGACCAGATCTCCTCGTCACGTAGGAGCCGTGTCAATCCTAGATAACCAAGTGTTATCACTTTTATCTGACCAAGACTCATCGTATATGAGCAGTGTCAACCCTGGATAATCAAGACTTATCATAGTATGAGCAGTGTTATCACCCTTCCTAAAGATGGCCAAGATTCATCATAGTATGAGCAATGTCATCTCCTATCTAGATTTCCTCATTATGTAGCAGTCTTGTCACCCTTAGACGACCCGAACTCTTCATCACGTATGAGTAGTGTCGTCTCCCCAAATCAAACAATATCAAATTTTCAAAAACCAAAAAAGATCATTGGATAAAAACTGGTTGTCTATTTCGTCTTTTTCCTATTCTTGTTAACAAAAGAATGTGCAAAGAGGGGCAGCTGTAGACACTCATTTTTGTTTGGGTCTATATAAATATTATTATTTATTATTATTATTATTATTATTATTATTAATAACAATTTTGGTTACAATGTTTGCAGGCCCACATTACAACAAGACCCAACACTAAACCAGATCCAGAGTACTCCAACCCGGTTACAACTGGAACCCGACCCAAGGATCCAGACCCAATACCCAGAACCGACCCAATCCGGCCCAACTAAACTCTAAGCAGATTAGGGTTTCTACCCTAATCCCTTAACAGCTATCGCTAGTAATAGTTCGACTTCCCTGGCTACGCGTGAGCCGCTGCCAAGATGCCGAAGAGTCGTTCAAGTCGAGGTCACCATCGTCACCATCGGAGCCATCATTGAAACCTGCCAAATAATTAAACAAAAGTCAAAAAGCAAAATAAATCCTGAAAATTACGGGATTAAATCATACCCACTACCCACTATCGGTCTCCACATGCAACGATAAAAAAGAAGACAGATTCGAACCAAGAAAGAGTGAGGGGGAGATTCGGTGTTGAAAAAGAAAAAATACAGAGAAACAAACTAGAGAAAAACGAGGGTGAGAGATTCGAACCCAAAGCAAACAAACCGAGAGGAAAGTCTAAGATTCATCAACAACTAAAAAATACCAAAAAGAGAAGTAAAGAACCATTACCTTTGACGGGGAAGCGTCGGGAAACCCAAGGGTCGTCGGAGTTGCATGTTCTTCGAAAGGTAAAGGCTAGATCTAGGCTTGTGGGTGTTTTTAGGTCGAGTGAGGGTGATTTTCGGGTAAATGGTGGAAAAGAGAGCATTTTGGAGTCGTTTGGCTTGTTCTGGCCTCCGTGGGCCGTCGTGCACCGCCTCGAGGCGCCATCCACGGCGGACATTTTTCCTCTCCGATGAAAAAAAATTGAGAGTCTTTGGGGACTCTCTCTCTCTCTGTTTTGGGGGCTGAGGAAACAAATGAGAGGATAGGGTTTCTTAACCCTTAAGTGGGGTATATAACCCACACACCGAACAACGTCTTTTAGGCCAAGAGGAGTCTGCATTTTTTTAAAATGGTGAAATAGCATTTAAGGTCCCTCTATCTTTGTAATGCATGTAATTATATCACTGAATGAAGTTTCATTCTTCTATTTCGAGCATTTTATTTGTTTTGTGTTTCATTTTAGTCATATTTGCTTTTTTTTTTTACTTTTCGATGTTTAGATATTTGTTTCATGATTTTACTATTTCCTATTTCAGTCCCTATAATTTGATTATAATATTTGTTTATATTTAGATTTTGGGACCTTTAATTGCATAATATTCTATTGTAGTCCTAATATTTGTGAATGTGTAAAATTGTGTATTTTATGTTTTAAAGCATATGTTTTGCCCCGAGTTCGTTCTAGTCACCATTTTTAATGCCTATGTGTTTTGGGTTTATTGTTCATTGGGTTTGTTATATTCATGTTTAGTTCATTTTAGTCCTAAGCTTTATTTATGAGTTATTTTCGCTTCTAGTACCTGTACTATTTAATATTTTCGATTATGGGAGCCTAGTTTATTTTATTTATATTTTAGCCCCTTCAATTTATGTTTTTACTTATTTAGCCCTTTAAGTTTCTATTTTTACCATTTTAGTCCTTAAATTTCTATTTTAGCTATTTTAGCCCTTCAAGTTTGGTTAAATATCATTTTGGTCCCGAAATTATCCTATGTACTTATTTTGCTTGTATTTTGGATTGTAATGTTTACTTATTTTTATTTTAGTCATTTATGTATGAATATTTTATATTATGTGTGTATCTTTTTTTTTTGTTATGTGTTCACTTGTATCACATATAAATAAATATGTTTATTGCTTGTCATTGTGATTATTTTTATTTTGCATGTTTCCAATCCTTATTGTTTGAAAATGTAAATTTAATTTTGAGGGAAATCTACGAAGACATCTCCCAAATACAAGGGAATGTGTCTTTTCAAGGATTTATCTTATAAATGCTTATTTTGTATTCAATAATTTTATTTATTCTACGTTTATTTATTTCGAGTATTTTCACTATTTTTTTACTTTTATTTTGTTTTATTTTATGGTATTTTATATTTGCGAAAAATTGTTAAATAACATCTTTTGTGAGAGAAATTTATGGGAAAGTATCCTAACTGCAAAGGAAATGTATTCCCGAGATTATTCACACAAAAAGAAATTAATTATTCGAAATTTGACATTTTTTAAATAAATTTGAATGAATAAAAGGATCGTAATTTAAATATATTTTCGAGTTTGTAATTCCCGATATTTAAATAACATATAATCGTTTAGGTACCAAAATTTGGGCGTTGTGGGGTGCTAATCCTTCCCCATGCGTAACCGACTTCCGAATCCATTTAATTGAATCTTTGGTTACGCATACCAGCTTTTGTCTTAAAAAATGATTTTTCTTAAAATTGTTTTTAAAAGACATTTTTAAGTATTCGACCTACCTAACCCAAAGGTCGATGACGACTCTATCCAATTTAGTTCAAATTAATTCCAAATCCTCCAATTTTTCAAAATAAATAGTCATAACTATTTTTAAAACAATAAACAATTGTTTCTCATAAAAATGGTTATGACACCAACAAAAATGAAAATAGATCTTTCCATATCTTTACGATCAAAACATCATCTTTCCAAAACAAATCAGATCCCACGTTCATACTAAAGGTGCTTTATTACGTTTTCTTTGAAAAAAGATTGATAAAAACGCAATAAATGTAAATGATAAACAGAAAGCAATAATAACAAAACAAAGGGTACCTGGTGTTTCTGATTTTCGGAAGAAATGAAAGGGGATATACGTTTAAGCAGTATAATGAGAGAGAAAGGATCTTAGATTATATAATAAGAAAGTGAGAAAGGAACAACCATTGTTTTGAGTTTAGTGAACACAAACCAAGCCTTGCAAGTTCAGCTTCATCTTTTCCATACAACACGCAGCAGCATCTCCTTAACATGATGGGCATTCTTCCGATAACAAGATTATTCTGCAAGGAAGAATATTTTGTATTACATTCAAAGCACCTATCTTTCTGCATCATACACACATCAAAAAAGCATCTGATGTACCTTTTCTAGTCCAGTTTTCTGCCCATGACTCCCATGAATGTACTCTATGTTGACCAATATCGGTGCAGAATACCTTAAATTAACGCCACATTAGCAAGATGAAAGAGAACAATATGCACTACTCACTATTCCATTTAAAGTTTCAGTTGTTATAACACCAGGAAAAAATTCAATAATTCCAAAAATGCCTATATGAAATAGTTGAACATAGAAATGTATGAATGTATTTAGTACATACGTCATATCTGACAATCGGCATGTATGAGGATTGATTTTTCACTGATCCCATCAACCGTCATGGAGGGATCACCACTTCTAACATCTTTGAACCTGCACCAGAACACCAGTTACAATTGAAGTAGAGCCGGAAAAAAGTCTAAATCCAAATTATGCCAATAGGAAACTTAGTTCACTGTATGCAGACAAGTCATAACCAGAATTTCAGGGACCAAATACAAGGCAACCAAACTATAGCATGGAAGAAAAACAGATAAGGCTCCCTGAGGTTGTTAATATCACTATTTCATCGCTTGCTCTTAGCTTGCTCAAATGCTCTTAGCTTGCTCAAATGCTACTGACAATAAGATTCCTCATATTTTATTACATACAGAAAATAGTTAAGCCATAACACATCCGAAGTTAATATTCCATATAAAAGTAATATAGCATGTGATCATTCCAAAACAGCCTTTCTTTTATTTATTTTTAACTGTTCAAAAGATTATATCTTGCTTTTAAAAGCAAATATAATAATAATAATAATAATAATAATAACAACTAGCTACAATCAAACGAACCTGCATCAGCTAGTTGGCAAAATATAATTTATAACAATCATAACCCAAAAAATAAACAAAAAATGCTTTCAAACCTGAGGTAAATACTGGGGTCAAGATCGGCTACAATCTGGTCATTGGCACGAACAATCTTCTTTATCCCAGTATTTGTTGGATCTCTCCTTAATTGGAGAGGTTCTAGAAAATTCTAGAGCTTTCTGGAGAAGTGTAGAATTTTCTAAAACATTCCGGAGAACTCTAGAGAAGTGTATAACTCTCTAGAAGCTTGTGGAAGAGTGTAGAATCCTCTGAAATATTCTAGAGATGTGTTGAACCTTATGGAAGAGTATGGAAGAATATGGAAGGGAGTGGAAGAGTGTAGAGCTTCCTAGAGTGTGTGGAGCATTCCAGATAATTATTCTCTACCCTTGGATATAAGTAATCTCCACCATTCATTGTAACATCCCAAACTACGGGTTAGTGACTAAATTGTAAAACTTCAGAATTTGGTGATTAAAATAAAATGGTTGAATAGTTTAATGATTTATTTGAATATATTTTATGAATTATTGTTAGTAATTATTAAATGAAGTGAAGGGCAAAATGGTCATTTGATTTAGAAATTAATTAAAAATATGATATGATAATGATATATATATTTATGTGGGGGATAAGGATAAGGAAAAGATTTCTCCAGAACTTCTTCTTCCTTCTTCCTCTCCTCCCGTATCTCCAAGCTCAAAGGTGAGTCTTCTATTTAGTTAATTTCTGGTTAAATTTAAGGTTGGGTTTTGATCATTAGATGATAATTAAGCTTAAGGAAAGCTTAATTTGTTCTAAAACAATAAGATGAAAAGTATAGGAGAGATTAAAGATTTTGAGTTCTTGAATGAAATCTTGAAATATAGTTGATAAGTTGAATTTTAAGTTGAATTTGAGTTGTCATCTATGAGAATAAGAAGTTAGAAGTGTTAGAATTAAGTTTAGATAACATGGAAAATTTAGTATGATTATTGATTTCTATATGGAGAATAGAATTTTGAGGTTTAAGATGAAATAAATGGATATAAATTAGTTTAAGTATGTATATTTGAGTTAAGAATATAAAAGGGGATGAAATATGAAGAATTGAAGTGGAAATAGAGAATTTTCGTACAATGAACAATGATTTTCTGGGCTTGAACGAAAATTACAGATTGTGCAGGGGGGACAGATTCCCCCTGGGGGTATCGATTCCCCCCTAAATGAAAAAAATGGAATTTGGTTCATTAAACCGATTTAAGTTATTAACATCAAGTTTATAGTTTAGGATTTTGATAGTTGTTTTGAAATATTATATTTATGTAGATATTGAGCCTAAACAAGTTCCGGAATAATCAAAGGATTAGGATTGAATCAAAACAAGGCTAAGATGAGTGCACATTATTTAGTATATGATGTTCAATGGAAAATAAGACTTGTGATAAGTCTATTTCTAATAGTAAAATGCATGAATTCATAGAAGTATGTGTTTGTTATGATTTATATGTGTTCATGAGTATATGTGTTATTGATATGTATATGAGAATATATGTATGTGAGAAGACATAAGAGTAAAATATAAGCAATGTAACACGAAGTGTGAAATGACATGAAAAAGTTGATATAAGTTATACAAAAGTGATTTACGTGACTATATGTATTGATGTGTTTTTGTATGAATCTAAGAGATCATATGAACAAGAGCTAAGAGAAATAAAGGATAATACTATAGGAGTATGATAAAAACATAAATGATGACATGTATGTGTGTATGTATGTAATGGTTATATGAAAAGTATATGAGTTACATGATTTATGTGAAATGTCATGATAGGTGATAAAAACCGTGAGCCTATATGAATATGTGTTATGAATGTGATATATGTGATGTATAGGAATCATATGAGAACAAGAGATACCAATGATTTACATGTCATATGAACACAAGAGAAGTGTTATAAGAAAAGTGACATATGATTATGAAATCATATGAAAAGTGAAATGTGCATGTGAATGTGTGAAATGATATAAATGATAATGCCCATGTTATGTAACATGAGAGCTATAGGTATAGTTGGCATGCCAAGAGTCAAGGGTTTACCTATGTTTTACGGAACATATGGACATAATTACCTATGTCTTTCGGGACATATGGACAATATACATATGTTCTAAGGAACATATGGACAGTTTACCTAGGTTCTTCGGGACCTATGGACAGTTGTCGAGGTTCTTTATGACCTCTGGATAGTTACTGAGGTTCCTTGTGACCTCTGGATAGGTCCTTCAGGACATTTATACGAGCTGTGGTGACAGCATAATAGTGCACAACCTCAATGTACTCACATACCTCGAGTTCTCAATAATGTACATGGGCTTATAAATGGTTATTAAAGGTAAGTGTATTATTATTGTTTACACTAAAATACTTGTGACATGATTGAATGATTTGATTATATGTTCATATGTATAGTAAATGCATTATTATTATGTTTATGCCTCACTAAGTCTATGACTTAGCGTGTAAGTGATTTACACGTAGGTACTGAGAAGCATGAGGATCAAAGCTAAGTTCAAAGTAACAACATATCTCTGCTCAAAGATCAAATCAGAAGAACCTTACACAGTATGTATGTTTATATGATATAGGTGTTGGCATGTAAATAAAGTCGCTTAGTATATATGCTCTGATCGACTTTTGTAATGTTTTAAACGTATAAATGTAATAGTAAATGTATATTAATGAATGGTTAAATTTTTACGAGTTTTATATACGTATTTTACGGAAGTACTGTAGCAGTACTGTAGCAATATTGTAGCAGGGTATCGATTCCCTGTAGCAGGGGAATCGGTTCCCCTTTGATAATCTGGAAATTTTTAACATTCGGGTACTGTAGCAGGTAATGTTCATCATTGTTCATACGGTATTGTTCATACCGTATTTTACTGTTCATAAATATGTTTTTTACTCAAAATTTTATAACAAACACAATTCAACAATATATGATCTCATTTTCTTAAAATGAGTTAAAATGTTTTAATATTTTGTAACAATATCGTTTTTAAAAGTTAATGTGACATCTCGGACTCGTATTTGGGTCGGGTACGGGTTGGGGTGTTACATTCATTGTGGAGGTGGAGTAGTATAAATAGGGGTGAGAGACTTCATTCCTAACCATCCAAAATCCAAGAAATTCAAGCTTGAGAAACTAGAGAAACTAGAGAGTTAGAGAGCCTCTTTGAGAGAGAATAGAGATAGCTTGGGAAGTCTTTATCCTCAAGCTTGAGTGAGCCACCAAGTGTGAGTCAAATTTTGTGAACACATCCTTGTAATCTTTCTATTCTTTTGTATAGTGGAAGAATCTCCAAATTGGAGAATTATACTCTTGTGCTCTCTTTAATATCCTTAATCTCTAAGTGTCTATCTTAACTTCACAAAGCGGGAAAGACCGTGCTTCCCAACAGTATTAACGAAATAATTAAATGAATCCAAGTGCTGCTTCACTAACCCTCTAACCTATTCACCCAGAACCCAAAATTCAGTTCAAAAACATATACATCTTCACATAGAAAAAAATAACAAATTAACATCAAACCACCTTTAAAAACTCCGGGAGAAGTTAAAACTTGTCGACAGCTGTTTTGATTGGAGCAGCAAGCTTTTGCTTGTCCACTGCTATCTCAGAAGCATTTAAGCTATCGGGTTTTCCCAATAAACAAAAAATTGAAGTTAGAAATTAAACAAAATAAAATCACATTTGGTAAAAAATAACATAAATATGGAAGAAAAAATTACTTCTTCGTGCTGTTATTGAGAAGTATATCTTCTTGCTTGAGACCCATCTTTTTTTTATTTAGATTGAAGTTTAGTCTGGAATTTAGATTAAATTTAGCAGAAGAGTGTTTAAAAACTGCAGAGAAACCGCCGTCACCTTTTTTTCTAAAACCCTCTCTTTTCGGATAAGTTATATTAGGAGAATGACCAAATGAAGAAAACCCTCAAAAAGAGGGAACTTTATCTCAAAGCACCACAACGAGTAATTAGACCAAACGCGCATGGAGAGCAACTAAATTTGTTCCCAAATGGATGTATACCTTTCTTCATGGGCCAAACCCATAGAAATACGGGTCTTCAAGCATAGCTCTGTTCTTTTTCATTAATGTTAGCTTCAACTTACAAATTACAGCGGGTTGAAAATCTATAATTTTTAAATTATTCAATTTCATAGTTGTATCTAAAGATTAAAATATGTTTTTATTTTTGAATTATTTTATTGTTATTGTTATTTAAATTCTAATTAAATATTATTATCTGCTAAATATTTGAATATACAAAATAAAATTTTAAATTATATATTGGATACTAGAATTCATACAAATATGTTATTATTTGAATGAACAATGTTCAAATCTGTTATAATTTTTTAATCCAAAGTTAAATTCAAATATTAAAATTTGAAAATACATAATTAGTGTGAACTCAAATAATAGATATCCAAAAATATTTATCCATAAATTAAAATAGTTTAACTACAAAGAATGTGAATGAATATAAATTATAATTCAATATTTTATTAAAATTTATTTATTCAAAATTTCATTTAATTTTAATTCAATAATTTTATTTTTGAAAGAAGACGTCTTTAATATTAACTGAAATAGCATCCTGTAGTACATAATCGAAAATAAAATCTAGGCATTCATGAAAAAAAAACAGAAGTATTTAGTAAAACATAACTATTGTGATCAGATATTCAAATCATGGTCGCGTTTTTGGAAGGCACTGCTACTGCTATATCGCGGGCATAGCAGACGCTATTGCGGTGACTACAGGTGTTGCGGTCAAATAATAGCGTTTTCAGAGGGCACCGGTACCGCTATATCGAGGGCGCTATTGCAGTCGCGGATCACTATTTAAATCTCTGGTCGTGATTCAACCTTGATAGATCAATCCGACGCTGGAGCAATTGAACAACCAAATTGGAGGCATCACTTTCGACCGTGATCTGCCGGTATCGGAGGTTGACCGCTAGCCGAATACCAGATGTTATTGTTTGTGCTTCAACAGGATCACCGGTAAAGGGCCAGCAACTACCAGGCCATTGTTATAATATTTTGAACTATGATGAAATATAATTTATATGTATCATACTTTATTTATTCAATTTTTTAATTTTAAAATAATAAAAAAATATAGACTTAAATATTTTAGATTTTATTGAAAATATAATTTAATACGAACATAACGTGCAATTCAATATATATTAAAAATTACATATTTAATTTCTTTAATTTTAGTATAATAATAAAAATAATAGTTTATATTTTTGTAAAGTGTAACTCGTCTATATTTGATTTTAACTCTGTTCTTTTAAAAATATATCCCAAAGCTGAAATATTAAAAAATATAATCTTATAAAAGTATCTCGAAAGTCGTTCGTTTCAAATTTTTTACACGACCGTGTTAAAAAGTAAATTGTAAGGAAACCCCTTGTATGATATGAATTTACGAAGGTCGTACTCATATAATACATTAAAGGGACGTTGAGTTCGTGGAAAATATCATTATTACTAAGAGGAATGATCTTTATCGGGTAATAATTTATTATCGATAATAGTATTCTTTTGGTTAAATGTTATTACATTCAAATTCTTAGATATTATACCATTTTCATTATTTTGGATAAGAATAACCCTAAAATAATAAATTGTTTTCACATGAATAATTCTCAATTTTTATTATTGATGTTTTACTCAAAATTATAAACATAATAATAATATACAAAGAGTTTGATTTAGTAAAATATTTATAAATTTGAGTAGTTAAAATTATTTTATATTTTTAATATTAAATATATTAATCATTTTCTAATTTGATGAGATGAAAATGATATTATTGTAAAAAAATAATTATTTAAAATAATATTTAACTTTGAGTTATTAAAAAATGAACCTTATACATTAAAAAACAATATCTTTATCCACTCCCACAACATTATTTTTTCATATTATATTATATTTTATATAAATAAATATGATACTTATAAACTTATTTTAAAATATAAATTCGATATACTAATTATATTAATTATATGTTAAATGTATTTTTTCTACAAAAAGTAAAACTTTAATATTAAATTATAAATATTTGAATACAAAAAACTATATATGATATACATCTAAATAATCTTATATTCCTCCAATCAGACACTATAAACTTACATTTCTGCTGAATCAAACCAAACAAGATAATATAACATTTCGAATGGATAATCTTGCATTATGTGTACCAAATGCCCCTACTGTGTCGGAGGCTCGGCGGCAAAGTAGTCTCAGGCTTAATATTACATATTCAAGCTCTCCGCTAATAAGATTTGTGTTGTTTTATCAAGCTAGAGTTTCACAGTTGACCGTCATTTTAATGAGCAGAACAGAAGAATATACAATCTTGAGCCATATTACAATCCTGTGCTACGTTCGCACATAAATCATTTATGTTGGTAGTTGAGCCATATATATTAATGATGTAGGCAAGTGAGAAAAGAAGCACTTGTTGATTGGACATGGTTTCATGGGAACAAAAAATAACCTTATTATGCAAAATATCTAAACAAAGAAACTACAATCACTATATAATCAGAGCAAAGATTAAAAGAAAAATGATGGAAAATTTTCAGCACCCTACTTTCAGAGCTTCACTCACACTCTTCAAAGACCCACATAGAGATGGCCATTTTAAAAATGTCTTATCCACTGCATCCTAATTCTCATTATTGCCCATATTGCATTTGATGGGGAAAATCAAATAGCTTTTTCAGTAATGGAAAGAGAGCAATCAAAGCAAGCTGTAGCTGTTCCGAACTATTTAGTCGCAAACCGACTTGTCCTGCACCTTTGTTATTCAGATTGCCACGAGCTATTAGGTTTGTAGACCGTCCAATGGGCACTTGTGACTGTATATTGCATCCGATGGCAAGATCTCCATGCCAATCCATTATAGATAGACCAAGAGTAGACAAGGAGCGACCCAGGGGGTAATCTTTATCCCTCAATTGGGCTTCCAAGCTGCCCCCATAAGCAAGATCACCACGACCAGTCATGGCACCTCCAGTCATGACTACCTGGAACTGCTTATTAGCAATCAATTTGTCTTCAACTTTCACACCAGCCGACAATGCATCACCCAAGAGAGTAACCGAGATTCCTGCCTTCTTCTGAGCTTTACTAAGCTTTGCTATTTGTGCTTTAGTCAACCGCTTGAAAGGTGGCAACTCATCATATTCCGGTTCTTCCTCAGAGTCTGAGGATTCATCCAAATCATCATCTAATCCATCCTCATCACCATACTGCTCTTCAGGCAGCTTAACTTGTGGTCTTGATTGAAGAAGTGATGAAAAAAGGAAAGGTAAAGGAGGTGCTCTTGTTCGAGTAGCAAAAGGCTTTCCTGGAGGAGTATCTTGCAACTTCAAAAGTGTATTTGCTTCAGCCAGAATTTTGGATGCAAAGGACAGCAACAACAAATGAGGCTTCCAGACCTGACCATTAGTCAATACTCTCTGACCTGCCCTATTTGTTCTACATGCAGCGTGATTCTCCACTAACGAAACAGGATTCATGAGCCGCATATCCCCAGCTGCCTGACGAATATCCTGCTGGACAACATGAGAACGTTGAGTGACAAACATGTCATAACTAGAAGCAGTACCATTTGGACCATCAGGTGGAGCAGAAGCTGCATGAGTCAAAACCACAATTGCATTAAACCATATAGATGGACCAAAGATCTCAGTGATGGTACGCAAGAGGGGTATATCACCAAAATCCCTGGTTTGCATGTCCAACCTATCAAGGTACAACACAATATCTGGAGGTGTTTTCTTGATGAAACTTTTAACAGAGCGAAGGATCTTCTCATTCTGGCATTGGTCAGACCAGGAAGGAAGAAGGCCTGGTGTATCAATTACACGGACCTTAATACCATGTACCGTACCCACAACATCCTGAACCTTCTTTGTACCTGTCTGGAAAGCATCGATACCAAACTTGACTTCATCAAATATTGAATTGATGGTAGCACTTTTACCAACTCCTGTCATTCCAAGCACCAGAATTGTACAGGGTAGCACTTGCACGGTCAAAGCTAAAGGCACCGACACGGCCCCCATTTCTCCCCCGGAGCTGCTCAGCTAATCCAAGTCTGTATAGAACCTGTGCCACAACAACATTATGGGGAGTCTGCCCAAGCCGATTTGCAAGCCGCAAAAACTTAACCCTAATAAACTGTAGCTGTTCACGTGTCTCATCACTCTCCTCGGCCTCAACATTACCAGGATCTTCAATTTGTTGTGAATGTGCCTGAGAGACACTTCCATTTTCACGAGGCTGCTGCACCACCCTGGGTGCAGGTTCCAATAGCGGAGCAGCACGCCCAAGGCCAGCAGGATGAGAAGGGGTAGCAGGATTTGTACATTTAACAGGTGTTGATGATGCTGGAGCTGGTAGAATTTCACCTTCTCTAGTCACATAGGTGTTTGGCTTAGGCTCCTGATCTATGTCTACTTTCTTCCTAAACTCTTCGCTTTTGGAAGACAGAGAAGATCCTGGAGCATGTTGCACTTCATGCTCTGGAGCCACGATGGTGATTTGCTTATCTTTATGATCTTTCTCTGCTTTCTTTTCAGATTTTTCGGTCAAAAAATGAATATCTTGAGCCATTTCATCAGGAAGCTGAGATTGAAAACCATCATGAGGCTCTGTTCTCATATCAGTTTTACCAGCCTGAATCTGCTCATTCCTCTCACCTGTGGACTTTTCCGTAAAAGATAAGTTTCCAGATGCAGAATCAACTGTCCCTTCCACAGGTTTACTTAGCTCAGACATCGTATTTTTCAGTTCATCAATCTCACCATTATGCTTTATGTCCCTTGCAACTGATGAATCTTTTGCTTCACCATTCATGTTATCCTCCACCTCCTCCGCAGCATAAGTGTCACCTGCTTTTTCATTTTCATCCACACCATCCAGTGAATCAAGATCAGATGTGGCACCTTTTAATTCCCTACTCTCTGTTCCCTTATCTCCCATATCAACATTAGCTGACTTGTCATTCACAGTTTCACCGACTTTGTCATCTTGAAGCTTGAAAATCATGCCAGCTGAAGTATCAGCAGATTCCAGCACCTTTTGTTCTTGATAATTAGTAGCCATTACATCCTCTCTTGACTCCTCACCCTTACCCTCTTGATTCAAAACCTCCAAATTAGATTCTGATTTCACATCTTCCTCCACCCTATCACTTTCCAGAGTGTCCAACTTTTCATCAGCCAATGTTCCCTCTAAATGTGCCTTATCAGTATCTCCTTTTACAGGCATCTCAGTTACAGTATCAGACTTCAGATTTCCTTTTTCCTTATCCCTCAGAACATCTGTTTTTCCAGTACTTCTAATTTCCGGCACTTCCTCGCTACCATTCAAATCATCAGTCTTTGCTCCCATTTCAGTCCCTCCATCGTCAATCTTATCCAACACCACACCGCCACCAACACTCTCCCCACTCAACAGTTCCTTCTCTTTCTGCTCAACCACCAACTCTGCCACATCCGCCTGAGTTCCAACCTCACTTGGAACCACATTCTCCTGAGCTCTAACCTCAGTCAGAACCTCAATAGACTCTTGAAAATTTCCAATTGCATTGGCAACTAAACCATTGTCATCGAGCACGGATTTGTCTGCCAATTCTTGCAAATCCTCCTGTGTTACAATTGTCTCCTCAAAATCCTCATCTTCTCGTCCCTTTATTTCACCGGAATCCCCAACAACCCCCACATCAACTTTCTCATTGGCAACCCTTTCTTCCGAAATTTTAGTGTCCCCCGTAACAGAACCATCAACCATTGCTCCCCCGTTTTCCATTTTCACCAATGTTGCTTCAAAAACCTAAACTCACCAAAAACCATAAAAGAGGAGCCCATTTAACTAACATCTCAATAACCAATAAACAATCAATCATAAGAAAACACTCACAAAACGGAAACCCATCAATTCTTAAAACCCGAACATAAAAAATGCAATATCGATCCACATGCCAACAAAAACGAAAATAGATCTTTCCATTTCTTTACGATCAAAACATCATTCTTTCCAAAACAAATCAGATCCCACGTACATACTAAAGTTTCTTTATTACGTTTTCTTTGAAAAAAGATTGATAAAAACGCAATAAATGTAAATGATAAACAGAAAGCAATAATAACAAAACAAAGGGTACCTGGTGTTTCTGATTTTCGGAAGAAATGAAAGGGGGGAAGGGGTATACGTTTAAGCCGTATAATGAGAGAGAAAGGATCTTAGATTATATATCCTTTCATTTCACTTCTTTCCTTTTCATATCATCTGCAAATGCTTTGGCCTTCGGGTTAACATAAGAAAGGATGTAGATTAGTATTAGAAAAACAAAAAAGATAAGAAGGTGATCAACGGATGGAGATGGATGTTGGGTTGTGATCAAGCGGTGGGAGATGGTTCATTAGTATGATAATGAAAAACCCGAAGCAGGATGAAGGTGGATTTACCCAAATATAATAGGCATAATTTCAAAATTAGCCGCTAATATTTATTAAAATAGTTATTTTAGCCCATATTTTTCTTAGAGCATTTTCACCCAACGTTTTGTTTTAGGACAAAAAGGTTTCTCACGTTTGACTGAATAATCATTTTGGACCTTATTCTTTTTTAGAGTATCTTGACCCTCAACGTTTTATTTTAGAGTTAAAAATGCTCCTATTTTAGAATATTAATTGTTTGTTAACTAACGATTTACATCCATACTTTTTTGTCCCAAAATAAAATTTTAGGGGTTAAAATGTTCAAAAACAATTAATAGAGACCAAAATAACTATTTACTCAAAACTTTAGAGGCCTTTTTTGACATTATACCAAAATAATAAGGGTAACTATGTATTTAATCACCCACATATTCCCGTGGTTCCATTTTGGTCACCTAATTAATGTTTTTAAAATCATACTTAATGTTATGTTTTGATCACCTACAATAAAAAATTAACGGTGATATTAAAATGTTACCATAAGATAATTTCATGTCATGATAAAAAAAATTAAAAATATCACATCAACAATCTGTTTATTTTTTTAATAATGGGTGACCAAACAAAATTAAAACATAATATTAAATATATTATTTTTTTAAAATAATTAGTTGGCCAAAATAATTAATTTTTTCTCCGGTAAATATAGATAAATAAAAAGTAGTATCTATTGAAAAACTCTCTCTACCTTTTAACAATAAGCGTTCATACTCTTATATACACTGTTTTAAAATCTGAAATCTCAAATGATAACCACAAATTCATTAACCACGAAAATTATTTGTTTTGTACACAAAAACATTAGTAGGTTAAATGAGAGTGAAATTGAGTTAACCGGTAGGGGTTTATAGGGTGGTGGATGTTATGTATCCAATGCATTTGGAATTAGTTGTTGGGCTGCTTTTGACCACTTGTATTTGGACGGCTATCAGGTAAGGGAATTATAGGGATCTACCACAACTTCACATTATGCCTAATTGTTTCTTTTTTTAACCTGAATATCATCATTAATTTTTTTTAAATTAACTCATTTTTTATAAATTTTAGAATAACATATTTTTCTGACACAGAATAAAATCATGAGTACAAGTTTTAGCGACTTCGATGATAAAGAAATCGTTATTATTTTTTGAGATACTAGGTTTGAACATTAGAAATGTAGGGGTACGAACGTTCAATGTCAAATAGTTGAAATTGATCAATGAACAGATAATTACCTTGTACATACCCAAATTATTAAAAAAAAATAGAATAAAAACATGAAAGATATAATTTCATAATATACTTTAGTCCACGTGAAAAACACGATTGATAAAACGTGTCACTCAAAGAATTATATTAAAAAATAAGTAAAAAATATTATAAACTTAAAATAATTCATTATAGATTTGGAGAAATTAAAATTGTTATAAATTTAAATGAATTTGTTATAAATTTAAGAAAACTTAAACTGTTATAAATTTAAATGTAATTAAAATAATATATTATAAATTTAAACTGTTGTAGTAGCCAAGTTTTACTTGATATGAGGTTGTGAATTAAGACTTGAATATGCCATTTTTATATTAAGTTTGAATGAATGTTAAACATGTTTACCAGTTGAAAATGATTAATTGGTTTATTCAGTATCAGTACTGGTTAATGATTATTGATATCATATGTTAAATTGAAAGCTCGAATACTATTTTAGTACATATACTAGGAATGAGTGTCGGTATTGTCATATCAATACTAACTCTTGGTATTGATATTACAATTAGATTTAATGTTTTTATTTGTCAAAGAGTAACGATATCAATGTTGAGGTATTAATATTCATTCAATAATATCGATACTAGCTGTACAAAATGTGTAAATTGTATCGGTCCTTAAATAATGTTACGATGTTCTAAAACTATAATAACGTGATTAGAGGTATGTTTGGGATAAATATACATGTTTCAATATGGAAGTCGTTTGTTAAAAATGAAAATGCTCTAATACGAATCACCAAGTGTTTGTTGGGAAATGTTGATTAGTGTATGATGCTTGTTTATAAGATTTTCAATTTTGTGTTCTTCGATAACTTTTCTAATCTAATTTTCATCTAAACCGAGTTGAGAGTTGTGTTTTTATATTAGAGTCTAGGTTTAATCGATTATAGGACTAAATCGAAGTTAAATGTGTATTTAATGTTTACATATGCGATCTAAAAGTTTATATTATGTTCAGTCGCAACCGATACAACTTATTTCATTTGTATAACTTCCTAAAATGTGGAATGAAAATTCAGGATATGATGATCTCGAGTTATTTATTGATTTCTCTTGTAACCCCCCAGACCGATACGGATGACCCGGTCCGATCTGAAGTGTCACATTAGGGCCACCGGAGCAACCCACCTTAAAAATAGCGGAAAATTTAAAACTTTTCTTAAAACATGTAAACTCATAAAATCATTTATGAGTACAAAATAAAAGTTATCAGTATTCGAAATAAAACAGATTTTCAGACTCGTATATAAAACAAAATACAATTACATGCCCCCTAATCATATGTACCATACTCTGCAAGCAACACCGGAAAAACTCCCTTACTGAAGTCGATATCTGCACTGGTACAATTCTTTTAACCTGCAATGTTGAGTAATAGAGTGAGCTTCGGAAAGCTCAGTAATACAGAACTACCAGATGATGCTGAAAAACGTGCAAATATAGATAAACATATATTTCCTTATTGGTTCCGACATCTATAGATTTTTATGCTGAGCAAAGATCCTACTGATATTTCAGGTGGTAACGGAAAATGAGTTTTCAGTTCAGATAAATATTTCAGATGACTGAGTTTAGGGGATCGGAATAGGTTATCTAGTGTGTTCCCATAAAACTAGTAAAAAGATACAGATCTTTTTAAAACATATATATATACACCCCCATCCTTTCACAATCTGTTTGTGTAGGTTCCCCGGAACCATACACCTCGCACAACCAGTGAGGCTCTGAGCACACAGCCGAGAAGCCTACAGATATACTTACTCCAATAATAAACCCCCCATATAAAACATTTCTCCGTTAGTAAACGGAGATATCCGAAATCAAAACAGAATTCAGATCAGATATCATAACAGAATCCAGATCAGAAATCAGAACAGAATTCAAGTCGAAAATCAGATAAAATATTTATGTGATTAGGGAACACACCAGAGTTTATGGATATTATTCAGAGGTACAGGATAATCTTAACAGGCAGAGATACACGGATCTTCAGTATACCAATAGAATGTCAGAATTTAGAATCACTATTGGAAGAGTTCAATAACTGACGGAATCATCAATTATTCAGAATGTAACTTGAAATGATAAGGAAGAACTAAGATTCATAACATTATACAATTTATGTCGATTGATTGGATTATCGAACAACTCCAGATGAATAACTCCCAAAACTAATGCTTGTCGACTGGTTAACTCATTATCCTTCCAGGGTATTTATTTTTTTAATACCAAAAATTCTTATCCATAGATCATCTTCGGAATCATCACTCAATAGATCTCAAGGAAACTAATAGATATTCCAATGCTCTTTATTTCATTTTCACGCTTCCACGATATCATGAAATGTTGACGTGATTGATTTGTAGTTCATGTCCTATAAGAACATTACATCATGTATGTTCATTAACGTTTCCAGACCCATTCAAATCACTTGTTTAATCCTTAGTCCTTGAGGTTACTTAATTCATTTAGCAGTCAAGTGTATCCCAGTTACTTCAGAGTTTTTCCAGAGTAATTCGGACGTTTCTGAATTTCGGATACGTATTGTACTTCCGATCAGTACAATTTGGTCTTCTTGGTTGATTTGTCGAACAATACCCAATTCTTAGTATTAAATGCGATCTATAGTTGAGTTGAGCTGAATACTTCCAACATTATCATCAAGCCACATTTGAGAAGACGAACACGCATTCAAGTAATATCTATGTTATTCAGGTACTGACATATCATTAAGATTGATCAACTCACTTAAGTTGTGTTCCATAACTTTTAAAGGTAGTCCAACACCTATGCTTATTTGGATTCCTTAATTAATCCAAGACATTTACTTAGTATAGGCCATAAGGGTATTTTGGTCATTTTGATGTTCAGTTTTATTCCATTCATTACAGAGCTCAAAGATATCCTATCATTCCTGAGCTTGGTGACATTCTTGGGTCATTTCCATTACAGGGGTATTTTGGTCATTTTACAAATCTGGTGTATTTCAATCCTTTTCTTCCATATGATCTTATTATTTAATTCAAACGTATCATCTTTTCTAGACCTTTCGAACAATTCTGACAAAAGAGCACCCTCGATAATTTATTCTTAACTCAGAGATTTTCAGGTCAATTGTCTTATCAAAAGTTACCAACAAGTTATCAGGAATTTTCTGTACAAAGACAGGATCTTAACAATTAAATATGTACTTTATCGAGTTAAGTACGAATCCTCAAAGTACTTTCTCATTCAAGGTCAACTCGAACTATTTTTACCTTTCAAGGGCATTTTCATAATTTCTTAACCAAATAGTTTCGATATTAATTCTTAACGAAAATAATTGTTGTTTTGAGATTCTATGGTTAATTGCTTTCCCGAACATTCTCTGATCTTGAAATGATTCCTTAACAGACTTCTAGTATCTTGCACAAACCCTCTTGAGTTTAAAAACCGGTTATCCGCATTTCCTAAGCAAAACTAGCATTTCTTATGCACATCAGTAATTTTTACTGGATCAATATGTCTCTTCAGATTTATTAACCAACTTCTAGGGACAATTTTTGTCATCTTACAACATAAGGGTATTTTTGTAATTTTACCAAACTGGAGTATTCTCATAATTTCTCGTCCAAGTACCCTTAACGTTTAACCTTTGATGATATAAATATAAGTTACATCCAGGGCTGATTCCTTATCACTAATCACATAACTTGTAATTTAATTCTAACAATCCTTCAATTTCTTATATTAGTCAACTGATCCATATTCAGTTACCGAATTTTTACTGTATTCGAATCGAGTGTAGAACTTCATTAATTACACATATGAGACCAAACATTTCCATTCATGCATTTACCAATATCAGTATGTTCCATAAAGCATAAAGAGGTAGTAAAGTATTACCTTGATTTACGTGCCATACTGATCGACCATATAAATTCCATTCGAACGCCCTCGATCTTGAAATCATCTTCCAATAATTCCTCAGATGCATATCAACAGAAATTATATAAAAAACAGAGCTTAATTCCGCAAAACGGATCGAATCAGATGATAAATCAGTCAGAAATAGCTTATCGGGTTTGAATTTGGCGAAACAGACCCCAAAAACAGATTCAGGACGTCGAAAAACATCAGAATAGGTATACCCGGTCAAAGTCAAAGGTCGTTCAACGCCCGGTCAACTCCGATCAAAGTTCTGGTCAATAGTGGTCAACGCCGGTCAACGCAGGTCAACGGTCAACAGTCAACATTCGACCGTTTTACACAAATATCACTCTAACCGAAATTAATTACAAAATTAGCCACCTTCTAAAAATATTTACAAAACTAACACCCAAATTTTATACAAATATCACCCTAACAGAAATTAATTATAAAATTAACACCCCCTACGCACAATGGCGGCACGTGCGGCGCGTGAACAGTGATACGGTGTCGGAAAATTCCCGGAAAACTTCCTAATAATTATTTTAAGGAACTTTGAGACACTTACCAAGCTCGATTCATAATTTTGAACGGTGGAGAGCTCGATTCTGAAACGTTGGAAACTTTGACGATCTCACCCCTCCACGTGCCGTCGGCGACGGAGAAATGAAAATCACTGGTGGACTTGGAACGATACAAGGAACACGATGGTGTGGGAGGTGTCGAAAACGGATGGCCGGATCGACGTGAATCGATAAAAAACCAACTGAATTTGAGTTAAAACCGACGATACTTTCGATTGAAATTAACGACGAACGACGCCGATTCACAATGAGAGGTTTGAGGGGTTTTGTTCATCGGTCGACAACGAACACGATGGTGGTTTCGGTTCATCAATCAGATGTCGAACGGCGAGTAGATCGGAGTTGAAAGGAGGGTTGAAGGAGGGGGAAAACTGGGAAATAATCTGGAAACTGCGTACGGGGAATGGGGTTTATATTTTCTCCTAAATAAAAATGGTTAAATCATGAGTTTAGCCACTGAATTTCCTGCACTTCTTAAAACAGTCTGCCAACTTTGAAATTTTACAATTTAATCCACCGTTTCTTTCAATATACGAATTAAATTCACCATTTAATAATTTCTTAAATTTAGCCCCTAAATTTGGGTGTTACAATTCTCCCCTCCTTAAAAGAATTTCATCCTCGATATTCATTCATATCACATAATTGCATAAATGAAACTTTCATCAGTTCTTTCATATCTTTCATGTAACTCTTATAGAAATATAGATCCTCCACTAATCCTTAACCAGTTGAGTATACATTCTTATCAGAACTCTCCCTCATTTCAATAAAAGAATCCGAACGAAAATTTCCCTGAGTAATCAATTCAGTCTTGGTCATGAGAATAGGCTCATAGAGCAGTAACATATCCCAATTTCATTTCCGAAGTTGAGTCAGAATTTCTCAAATGAGTAACTCTCACATGGCTCGTGAGGTACTTTACAGAATTTAAGCGGACGTTACCGATATTCCTTTATGCAATGGTAGAGTCCTAACGGATAGAAAACTTAGATTTGCTCGTTACAAATAGGGACTCAATCTTGGAGTTCCGGCTCAGAGAAGTACGACTGTAGTCTAGGGGCATTTATTGATCAGACATCTTTTTGAAATTCGACCGGCCGGTTTATCTTAAAAAATATTGACTCAACCATAGCTCTGATACCACTAAATGTAACCCCCCAGACCGATACGGATGACCCAGTCCGATCTGAGGTGTCACATTAGGGTCACCGGAGCGACCCACCTTAAAAATAACGGAAAATTTAAAACTTTTCTTAAAACATGTAAACTCATAAAATCATTTATGAGTACAAAATAAAAGTTATCAGTATTCGAAATAAAACATATTTTCAAACTCGTATATAAAACAAAATACAATTACATGCCCCCTAATCATGTGTACCATACTCTGCAAGAAACACCGGAAAAACTCCCTTACTGAAGTCGATAGTTGCACTGGTACAATTCTTTTAACTTGCAATGTTGAGTAATGTAGTGAGCTTCGGAAAGCTCAGTAATACAGAACTAGCAGATGATGCTGAAAAACGTGCAAATACAGAGAAACATATATTTCCTTATTGGTTCCGACATCTATAGATTTTTATGCTGAGCAGAGATCCTACTGATATTTCAGGTGGTAACGGAAAATGAGTTTTCAGTTCAGATAAATATTTCGGATGACCGAGTTTAGGGGATCAGAATAGGTTATCTAGTGTGTTCCCATAAAACCAGTAAAAAGATACAGATCTTTTTAAAACATATATATATACACCTCCATCCTTTCACAATTTGTTTGTGTAGGTTCCCCGGAACCATACACCTCGCACAACCAGTGAGGCTCTGAGCACACAGCCGAGAAGCCTACAGATATACTTCCTCCAATAATAAACCCCCCATATAAAACATTTTCCGTTAGTAAACGGAGATATCCGAAATCAAAATAGAATTCAGATCAGATATCATAACAGAATCCATATCAGAAATCAGAACAGAATTCAGGTAATGTATCAGAACAGAATTCAAGTCGAAAATTAGATAAAATATTTATGTGATTAGGGAACACACCAGAGTTTATGGATATTATTCAGAGGTACAGGATAATCTTAACAGGCAGAGATACACGGATCTTCAGTATACCAATAGAATGTCAGAATTTAGAATCACTATTGGAAGAGTTCAATAACTGACGGAATCATCAGTTATTCAGAATGTGACTTGAGCTGATAAGGAAGAACTAAGATTCAGAACATTATACAATCTATGTCGATTGATTGGATTATCGAACAACTCCAGATGAATAACTCCCAAAACTAATGCTTGTCGACTGGTTAATACATTATCCTTCCAGGGTATTTATTTTTTTTAATACCAAAAATTCTTATCCATAGATCATCTTCGAAATCATCACTGAATAGATCTCAAGGAAACTAACAGATATTCCAATGCTCTTAATTTCATTTTCACGCTTCCACGATATCATGAAATGTTGACGTGCTTGATTTGTAGTTCATGTCCTATAAGAACATTACATCATGTATGTTCATTAACGTTTCCAGACCTATTCAAATCACTTGTTTAATCCTTAGTCCTTGAGGTTACTTAATTCATTTAGCAGTCAAGTGTATCCCATTTACTTCAGAGTTTTTCCAGAGTAATTCGGACGTTTCTGAATTTCGGATACGTATTGTACTTCCGATCAGTACAATTTGGTCTTCTTGGTTGATTTGTCGAACAATACCCAATTCTTAGTATTAAATGCGATCTAGAGTTGAGTTGAGCTGAATACTTCCAACATTATCATCAAGCCACACTTGAGAAGACGAACACGCATTCAAGTAATATCTATGTTATTCAGGAACTAACATATCATTAAGATTGATCAACTCACTTAAGTTGTGTTCCATAACTTTTAAAGGTAGTCCAACACCTATGCTTATTTGGATTCCTTAATTAATCCAAGACATTTACTTAGTATAGGTCATAAGGGTATTTTGGTCATTTTGATGTTTAGTTTTATTCCATTCATTACATAGCTCGAAGATATCCTATCATTCCTGAGCTTGGTGACATTCTTGGGTCATTTCCATTACAGGGTATTTTGGTCATTTTACAGATCTGGTGTATTTCAATCCTTTTCTTCCATATGATCTTATTATTTAATTCAAACGTATCATCTTTTCCAGACCTTTCGAATAATTCTGACAAAAGAGCACCCTCGATAATTTATTCTTAACACGGAGATTTTCAGGTCAATTGTCTTATCAAAAGTTACCAACAAGTTATCAGGAATTTTCTGTACAAAGATAGGATCTTAACAATTAAATATGTACTTTATCGAGTTAAGTACGAATCCTCAAAGTACTTTCACATTCAGGGTCAACTCGAACTATTTTTACCTTTCAAGGGCATTTTCATAATTTCTTAACCAAATAGTTTCGATATTAACTCTTAACGAAAATAATTGTTGTTTAGAGATTCTATGGTTAATTGCTTTCCCGAACATTCTCTGATCTTGAAATGATTCCTTAACAGACTTCTAGTATCTTGCACAAACCCTCTTGAGTTTAAAAATCGGTTATCCGCATTTCCTAAGCAAAACTAGCATTTCTTATGCACATCAGTAATTTTTACTGGATCAATATGTCTCTTCAGATTTATTAACCAACTTCTAGGGACAATTCTTGTCATCTTACAACATAAGGGTATTTTCGTAATTTTACCAAACTAGAGTATTCTCATAATTTCTCATCCAAGTACTCTTAACGTTTAACCTTTGATGATATAAATATAAGTTACATCCAGGGCTGATTCCTTATCACTAATCACAGAACTTGTAATTTAATTCTAACAATCCTTCAATTTCTTATATTAGTCAACTGATCCATATTCAGTTACCGAATTTTTACAGTATTCGAATCGAGTGTAGAACTTCATTAATTACACATATGAGACCAAACATTTCCATTCATGCATTTACCAATACCAGCATGTTCCATAAAGCATAAAGAGGTAGTAAAGTATTACCTTGATTTTTGTGCCATACTGATCGACCATATAAATTCCATTCGAATGCCCTCGATCTTGAAATCATCTTCCAATAATTCCTCAAATGCATATCAACAGAAATTATATAAAAAACGGAGCTTATTTCCGTAAAACAGATCTAATCGGGCGAAACGGACCCCAAAAACAGATTTAGGACATCGAAAAACGTCAGAATAGGTATACCCGGTCAAAGTCAAAGGTCGTTCAACTCCCGGTCAACGCCGGTCAAAGTTCTAGTCAATAATGGTCAACGCCGATCAAAGTTCTGGTCAACAATGGTCAACGCCGGTCAACGGTCAACAGTCGACCGTGTAACATCCTTCATACCGGGTTAGTGATTAAATTGTGGAATGTTAAAAAAATATTTAGTGATTAAAGATGATTAATTGAAAAGTTCAAGGAATTAATTGAAATGTGTTGTGTATGATCAATTAACAAAGAAAGAGGAACTAAAGGGGTAAAGGAGTCTTTTAGCAAGAAGAATAATTAAAGATTATTTAGGGATATTTAATAACCACGTGGAAGCTTATGAGAGAAAACAAGGTTCTGGATATTTCTTTCTTCTTCATTCTTCTTCTCCATCGTGGGAGCAAGCTAAAGGTGAATTTTCTTGTTGATCAAATTCTTGATGAATTTAAGTTTGCTTATTGATCCTTAGATAATAACTAAACTTAGGGAAAGCTTAGATTATCTTAAAACCATAAGATGAGGAGTATATGAAGAATTAAAGAAAGGAAGTAGAAAAGTGAAATCTTGAAGTAGAGTTCATAATAAGAATTAAAAGTGGGATTTGACTTGTCATAAAGCTAACTAAGAAGTATGAGGTGTTAGAATTAAAATTAGAACATGTTGGAATTTGGGTTAGATTCTTAAATTCTACATGGAGAATTGGATTTCTAAGTTTTAGAAGTATGTAATAATTAGTTTAAGTAAGAGTATGCAAGTTAGGGATATTAAAAGAGGGGAAATATAAAGTGTTAAGTAGAGTAAGAAGAGATTGTCGTGCTTAAATGACATTTCTGGGCAATGTGCATCGATGCACATTCATTATGCACCGATGCATCAATGATAAATCCCAGAAATTTGTTGAAGGTGCATCGATGCACATGAAGTGCATCGATGCATTAATTTAAAATAAAACATCGAATGTCGTCAGTGCATCGATGCATTTCTAATAAAATGAACATCGAATGCCCTCAGTGCATCGATGCATCAGGAGTGCATCGATGCATACCTCCATTAAAAGATGAAAATGGCTTTTCTTTTAGCCTAAGAAATGATAGTTTAGAATATACTAATTAGTATACTGATAAGTATCAATGAATTGCTATGTAGATATCGAGCCTAAACGAGTTCTGGAACAATCGACAAGTAGGATCGATCGAGGAAAAAGTAAGGAAATATCGATGAGTGCATATGCATAGCATGAATATAGTATTATAATCAGTTCTAGACTTATGATAAGTCTAGATTCAATATTTTGATACATGATTACATTCCATATTATGAAACATGATATAAGTTTATACCATATGCATTACATGACATGAATATGCAGGAAATGATATGCCTATGTGATAAAGGTATGAAAATACTATGTCTACGTGATACAAATTATGTGAAGTGTGAAAGCCCATGTTATGTAGATGAGAACTATAGGTATAGTTGGCATGCCAAGGGTAGAGGGTCTACGCGGTCCATCGGGATATATATATATTCTTTGGAACATGTGTGAAGTCTTGTGAGACACATACTTGATCCCTAGTATATGTATATGATTCTTAAGGAATGATATGTGGTCCTTATGGACATTATTATATGGCACTACGGTGCAATTCTACGCGGCACTCCGATGTAATTCTACGTGGCACTTCGGTGCAATTATACGAGCTGTGGTGACAGCATAGTGCACAACCTCACAATACTCACATACCTTAGGTTCTCAATATGATATCATGGGCCAATAAACTCATTATCATGAATATTAAAGTAACATGCTTACCGGTAAGGATAATGGTGATGTGAACTACAGTGATTAAGTATATGCTTTCACTCCATTTCATATCATTATGACATTTTCATTATATTTCCTTGTTATTATTATTACATTGCCTCACTAAGTCGATGACTTAGCGTGTGAGTGTTTCACACGTAGGATCCACGAAAGTAGACGGGATAGGTTAAGCAGCTGGACAGCATTACTCCTGCAACCATCAGATCAGAAGCAACTTAATCAGTAGGTCATTTTGTTATGTAAATGAAAGTTGGCATGTAATTAAAGGGTTAAGTTGTGTATGCTCTGAAAATTTTTGTAAACTTATAGTACCATATGTATATTATCGTATTTTCTTAATATCAGTTCAAGGATTTTGCTATGATTTGTTAAAAGTTGTGTTTTAAAAGTCAATATAATATCTATGACTCATATCCGGGTCAGGTACGGGTTGGGGGTGTTACATTTAATGGTATCAGAGCTATGGTTTAGCCGATTCTAGGCATAAACCAGAGTCTGTAGAGTCTTTAAGTGGAATACATGCCAACTTATAGTGAGAAATTCTGATCTGGTATAGTATGTGTATGTTAATTTGCTAATAGAACAATGTGTTTATTTTATTAGATGTCCGGACATAGTAGCTCCCGAAGTGAAGCGGGAGAAGATAGGCCTGCTGAAAGCAGTAATTCACCTGCCCTGGCCAGGCAAGGTGAAGAACATGAATCTCAAGGTGTGCCTGTGCAAGATCAGGATACGTTCTTCAGAACGTTAGACGCTATTTTGACGTGTCTTCAACCTCCTGCTCCACCAACTCAAAGAATGAATGTAGGAAAAGAGTTGAGAGGTTTAGGAGCTTTCAAATTTAAGGGAGAAGCTGAGGAATGTCCAGTGTCAGCGGATCTTTGGTTGAATGATTTGAAAATCATGCTTGATGGTCTCCACTGTTCCGAAGTGGAGAAGTTAGATGGAGCTGTATCTTTATTGAGGGGTCAGTCGAGGATATGGTGGACGAACGTCACCATGAGGATATCAAACGACCAGTTGACTTGGTCTTTGTTTTTAGAAGAATTTAAAAACAAGTATATTGGAGATCAGTTTATTCGGCAAATGAAGCAGGAGTTTATGAATTTGAAGCAGACGAGCCGCTCTGTATATGAGTACGAATGTGAGTTCAATAAGCTGAGCAGGTTTGCAGCTGAGTTTATTCCTACTGAAAAAGATGCTTGCGAATGGTTCGTGGAGGGCTTGCGCCCTAGACTTAAGGAAATGCTGATAGTATTAAACTTGTCCTCGTTCCAGGAGGTGATCAATCGTGCAAAAGCTCTTGAAAGGGCTCAGAATGAAAGATTTGGGGACTCAAGAGTTCAGACATCAAAGAGGACGGCTGCTTCTTCTAGCTCAGCACCACCAAAAAGAGGAAGAGACTCAGAATTTCGATCGCAAACTAGATCCAAATCAGTTGCATCCTCAGCAAGAGGAGCAAGTCAGGTGAGACCTAGACAGACACAATCAGTGGGATCTGGTGCTGGGAGATTTGCTCAAAGTCAAGTGAGACAGTGTCAGCATTGTGGGAAGAATCATTCTGGGTTATGTCGGATGGTTTTTGGAGCTTGTTTTCGTTGTGGAGATGCTGGACATTTTATTCGAGATTGCCCGTTATTGGTTGGTGAGCCTGCACCATCTGAGAGAGTTGGTTATACCTCACAGAGAGGACGAGGAAGAGGTAGAGGAAGGAACCAGTCTGAATCCTCTGAGCAACCGGAAGTTCGATCCACTGCTCGGGTATACAATTTAAATACAAGTGATGACCGTGATGATCCTGATATCATTGCAGGTACTTTTCAGCTGTATGATAAATTAGTTTTTGTGCTGATTGATCCGGGTTCTAACTATTCTTATATTACCATTAAATTAGTAAAAGAATTGAGAATTCCTATAGAAGCTACGAGTAATGTGATGATAGTAACTAATCCGTTAGGGCATAGTGCTCGGGTGGACAAGGTCTATAATGGATGTCCCATAAAGATTCAGGGAATTGAATTCCCTGCTAATCTGATGGAATTACCCTTTGAAGAGTTTGAAGTGATTCTGGGAATGGATTGGTTGTTTCATTATTATGGGAATGTCGACTGTAGATTGAAAAAGGTAACCCTGAAGAGTCCAGAAGGAATAGAAGTAAATGTGATCAGTGAAATGTGTAATCCTTTAGCAAATGTAATATCAGTGATGTCTGCCAAGAAATTACTGCTACAAGGATGTCAGGGTTTTCTTGCAAATGTGATAGATTCAAGAGCTCAAGAGAAAATGTTAGAGGAGATTTCAATAGTTCGAGAGTTCCCTGATGTTTTCCCTGCTGAGTTGTCAGGATTACCTCCAAGTAGAGAGGTAGAATTCCAAATTGAAATAATGCCGGGAACAGCTCCGATTACAATGACACCTTATCGAATGTCTCCAAAAGAACTACAAGAGTTAAAGAATCAATTACAAGAGTTGCTAGAGAAGGGATTTATCCGACCAAGTGTATCACCTTGGGGAGCTCCGGTGTTATTTGTTAAAAAGCAAGATGGATCAATGCGTCTTTGCATTGACTATCGACAGCTCAATAAGGTGACAATCAAGAATAAGTATCCCCTTCCACACATTGATGATTTATTTGATCAGTTAAAAGGAGCTTCGGTATTTTCGAAGATCGATCTACGTTCGGGTTATCACCAATTGAAGATTCAAGAGAAGGACATTCCAAAGACGGCTTTCAGAACAAGATATGGTCATTATGAATTCATCGTAATGCCATTCGGAGTAACGAATGCATCTGCCGCTTTCATGGATCTCATGAACAGGATTTTTCAGCCCTATTTGGACCAGTTTGTTGTTGTCTTTATTGATGACATACTGGTTTACTCGAAGTCCATGGAAGAGCATAGTGTACATTTACAAACAATTTTGCAAATTCTTAGAGATAAGAAGCTTTATGCCAAACTGTCCAAATGTGAATTCTGGCTAAGGGAAGTAATTTTCTTAGGGCATGTGATCTCTGTTGATGGAATTTGGGTGGACCCTCAAAAGACAAAAGCTATAATGGAATGAGAAGTTCCAAAGAATGTATCTGAAGTTCGGAGTTTCCTTGGACTTGCCAGTTATTATCGAAGATTCGTTAAGAATTTTTTGATGATAGTGTTGCCCTTAACGAAGTTGATGAGAAAGAACGTACCGTTTGTTTGGACTCCTGAATGTCAAGATAGTTTTGAAGTTTTAAAGAAAATTTTGACAGAAGCTCCTGTATTAGTTCAACCTGAAACTGGCAAGAATTTCGTAGTGTTCAGTGACGCGTCCTATAATGGGTTAGGGTGTGTGTTAATGCAAGAAGGGAAAGTGGTAGCGTATGCATCGAGACAGTTGAAACCGCATGAAAAGAATTACCCCACCCATGATTTAGAAATGGTTGCTGTAGTGTTCGCTCTCAAGATTTGGCGTCATTATCTTTATGGAGAGTGTTGTTACTTATATACGGATCATAAGAGCCTGAAGTATCTGATGACTCAAAAAGAGCTGAATTTGAGGCAACGTAGATGGGTAGAGTTCTTAAAAGATTATGACGTGATAATTGACTATCATCCCGGAAAGGCTAACGTAGTAGCAGATGCCTTAAGCAGGAAAACGTTTGCAGTCTTACGAGCTATGGATGCAAGATTATCTTTAACTGGAGACGGTGGTCTATGTGCAGAGTTAAAACTTAAACCAGCATGGTTGGATTGAATTGGAGAATTGCAAAGTAAAGATGAAATGTGTTTGAAAAGAATAGAGCAAATAAAGAATGAAGAAATTAAAGACTTTGAGGTTAAGTCAGATGGAAATTTGTATTACAAAGGAAGAATTGTGATACCCGACAATGAAGATTTGAAGAAAGAAATATTGACAGAGGCTCATTACAGTCCATTGACGATGCACCCGGGTGGAACCAAGATGCATATGGATATTAAGGATCGATTTTGGTGGTCAGGGATGAAACGAAGCATCACTGAATTTGTGTCTAAGTGCTTGGTATGTCAACAAGTTAAAGCTGAGCACCAAGTTCCATCTGGATTATTACAACCCCTTTCTATTCCTCAATGGAAGTGGGATAATGTGATGATGGATTTTGTTTCGGGGTTACCCTTGACTCCGAACAAAAGAGATTCAATTTGGGTCATCGTCGATCGTTTGACCAAATCAGCACATTTCATTCCCGTCAGAACTAATTTCTCTATGGAAAAATATGCGGAGTTGTACATTAGAGAAATCATTAGATTGCATGGAGTGCCTGTTTCCATAGTCTCTGATCGAGACCCTCGATTCACTTCGAGATTCTGGAAATCTTTGCATGGAGCGTTGGAAACTCGCCTTAACTTTAGTACAGCCTTTCACCCTCAGACGGATGGGCAATCAGAAAGAACTATTCAAATATTGGAAGATATGTTGCGCGCATGTGTTATTGAGTTTAAAGGGTCGTGGGAGAAATATTTACCACTGGCGGAGTTCGCTTACAACAATAGTTATCAATCTAGTATTAAAATGGCACCCTATGAGGCGTTATATGGGAGGAAATGTCGTACTCCATTAAACTGGTATGAGCTCAAAGATCGAAGTGTAATTGGTCCAGATTTGATTCAAGATGTGGAAGAGAAAGTGCGGGAAATTCAGCATAACCTCAAAGTGGCATCTGATCGGCAAAAGTCCTATTCTGATCTTAAAAGAATAGAGATTGAGTTCGAAGTTGGAGATAAAGTTTTCCTTAAAGTATCTCCCTGGAAAAAAGTATTACGTTTTGGTCGGAAAGGAAAGTTAAGTGCTAGATTCATTGGGCCATATGAAGTTGTTAAAATGATAGGACCAGTGACATATCAGTTATCCTTGCCACCGGAAATGGAGAAGATTCATAGCATCTTCCATATGTCCATGATACGAAGATATAGGTCTGATCCCTCTCACATCGTTGCACCAGAACAAGTAGAAGTCCAATCGGATCTGACATATGAAGAAGAACCAGTGAGAATATTGGCTTATGAAGTCAAACAGTTAAGGAATAAGACGGTTCCGTTGGTCAAGGTTATTTGGAGAAATCACAAGGTAGAAGAATCCACGTGGGAACGTGAAGAAGATATGCAACTTCAATATCCTCATATGTTCGTACAATGAAAATTCGAGGACGAATTTTCCTAAGGGAGGGAGATTTGTAACATCTTTCATACCAGGTTAGTGATTAAATTGTGGAATGTTAAAAAAAATTAGTGATTAAAGTTGATTAATTGAAAAGTTCAAGGAATTAATTGAAATGTGTTGTGTAGGATCAATTAACAAAGAAGGAGGAACTAAAGGGGTAAAGGAGTCTTTTACCAAGAAGAATAATTAAAGATTATTTAGGGATATTTAATAACCACGTGGAAGCTTATGAGAGAAAACAAGGTTCTGGATATTTCTTTCTTCTTCATTCTTCTTCTCCATCGTGGGAGCAAGCTAAAGGTGAGTTTTCTTGTTGATCAAGTTCTTGATGAATTTAGATTTGCTTATTGGTCCTTAGATAATAACTAAGCTTAGGGAAAGCTTAGATTATCTTAAAACCATAAGATGATGAGTATATGAAGAATTAAAGAAAGGAAGTAGAAAAGTGAAATCTTGAAGTAGAGTTCATAATAAGAATTAAAAGTGGGATTTGACTTGTCATAAAGCTAACTAAGAAGTATGAGGTGTTAGAATTCAAATTAGAACATGTTGGAATTTGGGTTAGATTCTTAAATTCTACATGGAGAATTGGATTTCTAAGTTTTAGAAGTATGTAATGGATAATAATTAGTTTAAGTAAGAGTATGCAAGTTAGAGATATTAAAAGAGGGGAAATATAAAGTGTTAAGTAGAGTAAGAAGAGATTCTCGTGCTTAAATGACATTTATGGGCAATGTGCATCGATGCACATTCATTATGCACCGATGCATCAATGATAAATCCCAGAAATTTGTTGAAGGTGCATCGATGCACATGAAGTGCATCGATGCATAAGGAGTGCATCGATGCATTTCTAATAAAATGAACATCGAATGCCCTCAGTGCATCGATGCATCAGGAGTGTATCGATGCATGCCTCCGTTAAAAGATGAAAATGGCTTTTCTTTTAGCCTAAGAAATGATAGTTTAGAATATACTAATTAGTATACTGATAAATATTAATGAATTGCTATTTAGATATCGAGCCTAAACGAGTTCTGGAACAATCGACAAGTAGGATCGATCGAGGAAAAAGCAAGGAAATATAGGTGAGTGCATATGCATAGCATAAATATAGTATTATAATCAGTTCTAGACTTATGATAAGTCTAGATTCAATATTTTGATACATGATTACATTCCATATTATGAAACATGATATAAGTTTATACCATATGCATTACATGACATGAATATGCAGGAAATGATATGCCTATGTGATAAAGGTATGAAAATACTATCTTTACGTGATACAAATTATGTGAAGTGTGAAAGCCCATGTTATGTAGATGAGAACTATAGGTATAGTTGGCATGCCAAGGGTAGAGGGTGTACGCGGTCCTTCGGGATATATATATATCCTTTGGAACATGTGTGAAGTCTTGTGAGACACATACTTGATCCCTAGTATATGTATATGATTCTTAAGGAATGATATGTGGTCCTTATGGACATTATTATATGGCACTCCGGTGCAATTCTACGCGGCACTCCGGTGCAATTCTACGTGACACTTCGGTGCAATTATACGAGCTGTGGTGATAGCATAGTGCACAACCTCACAATAATCACATACCTTAGGTTCTCAATATGATATCATGGGCCAATAAACTCATTAATACAAATTCATGAATATTAAAGTAACATGCTTACCGGTAAGGATAATGGTGATGTGAACTACAGTGATTAAATATATGTTTTCATTCCATTTCATATCATTATGACATTTTCATTATATTTCCTTGTTATTATTATTACATTGCCTCACTAAGTCGATGACTTAGCGTGTGAGTGTTTCACACGTAGGATCCACGAAAGTAGACGGGACATGTTAAGCAGCTGGACAGCATTACTCCTGCAACCATCAGATCAGAAGCAACTTAATCAGTAGGTCATTTTGTTATGTAAATGAAAGTTGGCATGTAATTAAAGGGTTAAGTTGTGTATGCTCCGAATATTTTGGTAAACTTATAGTATCATATGTATATTATCATATTTTCTTATTATCAGTTCAAGTATTTTGCTATGATTTGTTAAAAGTTGTGTTTTAAAAGTCAATGTAATATCTCTGACTCATATCCGGGTCGGATACGGGTTGGGTGTGTTACAGACCGTTTTATACAAATATCACTCTAACCGAAATTAATTACAAAATTAGCCACCTAAAAATATTTACAAAACTAACACTCGAGTTTTACACAAATATCATCCTAACAGAAATTATTTACAAAATTAACACCCCTACGCACAGTGGCAGCGCGTGCGGCTTGTGAACAGTGATACGGTGTCGGAAAATTCCCGGAAAAATTCCTAATAATTATTTTAAGGCACTTTGAGACACTTACCAAGTTCGGTTCACAATTTTGAACGGTGGAGAGCTCGATTCTGAAACGTTGGAAACTTTTACGGTCTCACCCCTCCACGTGCCGTCGGCTACGGAGAAACGAAAATCACCAGTGGACTCGGAACAATACAAGGAACACGATGGTGCGGGAGGTGTCGAAAACGGATGGCCGGATCGACGTGAATCGACGAAAAACCAACTGAATTTGAGTTAAAACCGATGATACTTCCAATTGAAATTAACGACGAACGACGCCGATTCACAACGAGTGGTTTGAGGGATTTTGTTCATCGGTCGACAACGAACACGATGTTGGTTTCGGTTCATCAATCGGAGGTCGGACGACGAATAGATCGAAATTGAAAGGAGGGTTGATGAAAGGGGAAAACTAGGGATGGCAACGGGCCGGGTTCGGGCCGGGTATTGGTCCCCCCGTCCCTGTTTAAAAAATTGGTACCCGTCCCCGTTTAAAAAACCGCGGGGATTTAAACGGGGATCCCCGTCGGGTAATCGGGGAAAACCGCGGGGAAACGGGTATCCCCGTTTAGTATAAACGGTTATTTAAACGGGTATTGGGCCGGGTATTGGGCCGGGTATTGGGTCGGTATTGGGCAGGGAATCGAGCCGGGTATATATATATATATTTAAATTAAATTTATTAATATTATATATATATATATATATATATATAAATAATTATTTTTAATATTTATCGGGTCGGGTATCGGGGCGGGTAATCGGGTAATCGGTGCGGGGATTACCAAACCCGTCCCCGTTTAAAATAAATAGGTTTTCCCCGTCCCCGTCCCCGTTTATCATCCCCGAACCCGACCTGTTTAATTCGGTTTTCAGTTTTCCCCGTCGGGTTCGGATTTTTTTGCCATCCCTAGGGAAAACTGGGAAATAATCTGGATACTGCGCACGGGGAAGGGGTTTATATTTTCTCCTAAAAAAATGGTCAAATCATGATTTTAGCCACTGAATTTCCTGCACTTCTTAAAACGGTCTGTCAACTTTGAAATTTTACAATTTAATCCACCGTTTCATTCAAAATACTAATTAAATTCACCATTTTATAATTTCTTAAATTTAGCCCCTAAATTCGAGTGTTACACCTCTACTAATGAAAAGGCACAAGTTCTTCCAACTCATCGAAATCATCCGAACTCCCCCATGGTTCTTATGGAGTTGCAGCTCAAGTGACATGCTTCCAAAGCAATCACCGATACCCAATTTCTGAATATAAAGCAATCTCAGACTTGCTTAACTCCTCCACTTTCGACTTCCAGTTTGAGGGCTCCTATGGATAAGTTATATCAATTCCACTCTTATTCATTCACTAGGCTTGATGATGATGATATTCCAGAGGTTGTTGAATATTGATTAGATAATACTGAAGATATTAACCATGCAACTTCAGTGTTCCGACGAGCACAAACTTGGATGTGTCGTTTCTTTGATCCCCGACGAAACTCGAAACTGATGGAAAACCACGATTTTAACCATGCCTGAGGAGAAAGTAACTTGGGAGTTCTTTGTAAAGAATTCAAGAAGAAATATTTTAGTAATAACTACTTGGCAGAAAGAATGAAGAAATTCTTGCACATGAAGCTAGGATATAAATCCATTGATCACTATGTTTGTGAGTTTTGTAGATTGAGTAGATATGCCTCTCGAACAAGAAATCATGATTACTAATTTATCAAATACTCCATTCATTTATCTAAGTTCTACTGTACTCACAGAGATTCAAGAACTCTAGCTTATATGTATCATGTTCATGGCCGGGAAGAGGAATATGATCTCGATGTTTTCTAGATCTGTTTATGCATTACTGGATTTCAGATCCATTCATTCATTTGCACTTCATTGATCAAAGAGTTTCAGTTAACTAAAACCAAGATCTTAGCCACCAACCCTTTAGAGGATAGTGTTCTGGTTAAAGAAAAACCATTGCTGGTGTAGATTCACCTTGCTTCGTAACATCCGTTTACACATAAATCTAATGCTCATCGCACTTCTCGCCATTACAAATTCAGTAATCTAAGCGGAAAATCACATTCAATTTGCCACAGAATTTTGTTGAATGGCGAATATGATAAATCCAAATCCTATTCACGACAAGTATCTAACCGATGAAGCTTATGGTAATGTGCACACCGTTTTATAATCGCACATTTTACACGCTTGAGGCGGGCCCAATCAACCTCAAGAGCTCAACTACAAAAATGAAAAAATAATAAAAATCACTTAACAGTTTGAAGATGACTGGGGGAGCATCTTTGTGATCAACACGACGGAATCACAAGAAGCAATAAAGAATGGCCGAGAGAAAGACATCAAATATGAGTGTATGTGTTGAAAACAGAATATTAAGCATATAAAGACTTACATACCATCAGCACCGCGACATTCGGGAATATCTGCAGATCTTACAGATTCTCATTCTGAAAGCCTACAAAGACCCATTGCGTCCTTGGGAAAGTCACCTGTACACTTCTTGGTTATAGCAAACCAGGATAGACGAGTGATATTATCTGACTCAGGGACTTCATTGATCCTTTGAGGAAAGCCTGACCCTCCGTAGCTGGAAACCAGAAACAAATACAAAAACCAAAAAAGAGGGCGAAAGTTTGTTAATGATTCCAGAAAGAATTACGTTTCTTCGTTCTTAGGGAAATGTTAGCAACATAACATTACCTTTCATCAATAGTTTGACTTCCTTTGAAACGTCCTCCACACGTCCTAGCATAGGTTTTATTCCACAAATCTGCAAGACACAAAGTTCCAAGTACAAGGCCATCTCCATTGTTTGAAGCAGTAGGAGACACACTTGCTGGATCTCGGAATGAATCTGCTTCAATCTGTTACTATCACATAATTCCGTGACAATAGCAATTGCTTGGTCCTGTGGTCCAAAAAAGGATATTAAAAGAAAAATCCACCAACAGGCAATTAATAAATTAAGTTTAGAATTTAGAACACTGCCCAGACATAAACTATCTGTTTTGGAAGTAAACAATAATCACCATTCAATGTCTCATTATTTAAGGGACTGGGAATACGAAAAGGGAAACATAAGTGGCAGTCATACCTGTATCCCATGTAAAATCTCAGGCATTGGAAGTTCCGGAAAATGAGCAAGATCAACATATCCCAACTCCTCTGCCCTTTTAGCAGCACCCTCAGCTTGTAAACAGAGGAATTTCAACAAAAGAAATGTAATTTTATATATCTGAATGGCAACTGTGTCTGAGAAGTAAGTTTGTTTAACATGGTTGTTACTTTCAGTTGCTTGATCTCTGATAACAAGAGCAGTTGTTGATGTTCCAGAATTTTTCAGTTTTGGGAGGCAGCCAAGGGGTGAAAGAGCAAACCATCCATTCCTGCTGTTTACAAATGAAGGTTTATTGCAGCAATCAAGCTCTTCCATGAGAACAGGAGGGCACAACAGAGGTGCAGTGCGGCTCCAAGCCTCTCCAATGCGCTGATTTCCGCGGCTAATAAAAGCCAGAAGATGAATACACATCTCTCTTAATTGTGAATCTGTATCCTTCATAACCTTAACCCAAGAATTCCAATGTCGTGCCAAGATGCACATTAAATTGAGAGTTTGCTCGGTCTCCATTAGAGAAGAAAGAGAAGTCCAAGTCCTTTGTGCACGTGGTCTTTTCTTGTCATGATCATCAGATGGAAAATCTGGTGCACTGAGAAAATAAGAAATTAGATGGGCTTTCTCAGAAAATAAGTATGCTATCACATTCTCCACAATATCAGCACTTGAAGAACTGTCTCCTAAAGAATGAACCATAGCTGTGATGACAGCTAAGCCAAGTCCCCAAATGAATTGAGGCTTCTCAGTTTTGTCAGATAAAGTGGAGAGCCTTTTACCAGAACTAATAACTGATGAAACCCGCCCATGCCCATGCCCATCTGACATGCCAGCAAATAAAAGTTTGAGAGACGTGAGAAAACCAGCATTAAGAAGCATTTCAGCACCTCCTCTTACACGTGCAATGGTCAAGAAGAACTTCAAAAGAATTGGAACAGATCCAAAAGAATTGGTATCTTGAAGTTTCTGAACAACATGTTCTAATCGGAAATGTTTATGGATGATGGGAAACCAAGTATCAGGTGTCAAGAAACATTTTAGTATAAAGTCCAAACCAGTCAAGCAGAGGGAATGACACTCGGCAACAGTAACACAGTTAAACAAGATGGGTAACAGTCCAAGGCTGACATTAGAAATCTCGGCGAAACCTTCAACAGACTCTTTGTCTTTCACACCAGATATATGAGAATTGTCCCAGCAAAACTCTGTTGCTGACAAAATCAACATTATCAAAAGCCTCATGGTTTTACTCACCCTACTGAATATCATTCTAAGGTCACTTAGCACTTTAAGACCAGCACCAGAAGTCTTCAAGAGAAGAACACAAACAGACATGGACAGGCTCTTCCGCACAGATCTCGTGAGATGAAGAAGTAAGTCTGCTTGTGCAGTGAGAAAATCAAGGACATCTTCAGAAACATCAGGGACTGGAGACAAAGGTTCTAAAGTGTCACGGAAACTTCGACATATATGATCCATGCATGAAAAAATCAGTTGATCAGGAATCTTCCCTCCAACCTCAGTCGTTTTTTCCAGCGACTGCAACAAAATGTATATTTGAATTAATATTCTAATAGTAGCAACACAAACAAGATATGAGAATTAAAAGCATTAAAAAAATTAGCAAGTAGAAATTCTGGATGATACAACAATATACCAATCATTTGTAGAAGAGTAGGAAAACGTTTTCAATATATTTTAGAAGCCAATACCTGAAATCCAGAATTTAAATCATTTTAACATATCTTTCTTTATCGGCATAGGCCCAGAATCCAAACTACCCCAATAATTTTATGGCAAAGGTACTTAAGTCTAAACTCCATTAGCAAAAAAATCGAATTAATATAATGTGGGCACAGCATCCCAGAGTCCATAAAAATCTAAAATAGTTTGGAGATGGTTTGCCACAATTTTAATCGTCCTTTCACATTTTTTGTTTATTGCTAATAGCATAAAAATAAAACTATTTTAACCTATTTGTGAATTATCATGATTTCCGAGATCCCCTAGAAATAGAAATAGTGTCAATCTCAGCATAGCTAACATTCAAGCAGCAGCAATAACTATTAGAAATCAGAGACTTACACAGTCCTCATACACAGTTAAGACAGCTATTAAAGCTTTCAGTGAAGAAAGCTTGGACTTCTCAATCAACACCATTGAGTTTGCTTCCTGCAAGCAGCACAACATTGTTTCTGCAATTGCTTTAGATGTTTTCCATTCAGAATAATCCCACATATCTAACCCCAAATCTGCTTTTATGCGTCCAAGATCAAACAGATGGACACCATCAGCATTTGAAAAAGGATCAACACTGCACTTATTCTCATAAATCTTGACCACCTTTGACTCTATCAGAAATTGGGAGAGTTCTTTAAAAGGTCCGGCACTCATTTTACGGCCTTCAAGCTCTCCTTGCATATGATAATAGAGATCACTCAATATTAAAGCTTTCAGCTCCTTCCCTTCACTGAAAGAAAACCGAGAAAAGCAAAATTCAGAAATGGTAGTAATGAAATGAAAAGAAGTACAAAGGGTTACCCAGTTAAAAGGTATCTAAAGACTAAAATGCTAATCCATACATAAACCTTACAGAACCAGTACATTTTGATTCTTTTTGAACCTTTACTCGGATGGTGCATTGTCTAGCGAACCGACATAATGCTAAGATATAAGTTTCAAAAAATATGATAGATGTTTGTCCTTACCTGTAACCACGCTGTGAGTACTGGGCCAACAATTCAGAAAAAGCAGGCTGAACAGTCAACTATCAGCAGAAAACACAACCATAAACCAGAGTTAGATATGGGTAACTAAAAAAATAGTAAGCAATAGTAAATTTCACATTAAAATTATGTATTGTTTTTTCTGTGTGGCCTCAATCTCTTAGGAACTCCTCAGGGTATTTTATGATGAAATAGATACAACTAATCAGACAGATCTCCGTTTTATGGAAAACAGGCCAGAATATATGCAAAATTACTATTACCTTTTTATACACAAGACGAATCTTCTCAACTAAGGATAAAGACAAACTTCCACCATCACCAGCTACTAGTTTTCCCATTACGTACACGGTGAGCAAACTTAATGCAACCTGCACGGTAGCTCCATTTTCAATATCAACAGTTTAGATAAGACAACGCCTAGACAAAATATCTAAGTCAAATTATGTAATGGCTTGTTTATCTGGAAGGACATTTTTCAGTAACACTAATTTCAATTCAAAAAGCCTGCATGGGTTACCATTGGTTTCAGATAAACCATTTTCTAATACCTACGAAAACTATATATTCATACAATGATAATCATTTCAAGTTGTCAAAATATAGGTGCTTTAAATGTGAATGTCCATTATCCTGTACCCTCATAAAAAATAGATGTTTGTTCGATCTCCTCTCACACCCAACACTTCCCCACACAAATGAAAGAAGGAAAGAAAATAACTTCCAGAACATTCAAGACAACAACAAATGAAGTAGGGTAATGTATATCGCAGCCTGATATAAAAGGTCTATCATCTACAACAGGGTACAGGAGACTTCAACTGGGAACGGCAATCATATCCAAGTTCAAGTGCAATTGGTAAGACCATCTACAGACTATAGGTATCTATGCAATATGAAAAACTAAAATGTTTACCTTTGCACGAAGATAAATTTCATTTTCATATTTACAAGATGTATATGACTTGATCAAGCTTCCCAGAGTAGAGTTCTTGCACCAATTTGACAAGACATTCTTCACAACATTATTATCAGCTTCAGTTTTCTTATTTGATTCAGGAGGTTCCTTGACAAGTGATTCAGCATATATCAACTTTTTCATCATGAACATATCATATGCCATCATTTCCAATATAGCAGATTGACATCGATATTTGTGTCCAAGGAGTGAAACTTCTGATTCTTTCATGCTTTTGAGCAAAGGAACTTCCAAGCAAGAATTTTGAGAGATAGAGTTAGACAATTCTTTCCAGAACTTGTCAGAGCTCTTCAGCCTCTCCAAAATAGTTGTATACTGACCAGCCCCAAGCCACAATGCCTTTAAGACGTTAAGTACATTCAGAAGTATGCAGGGATTGCTGGAGATGATAATGAGTCGGTGTTTGATTTTCCGTTGTAGCCATGTTACCAAACCAAGAACCACAAAATCAGCACACGAAGGGTAATAGTAGAATAAGTGGGAAAAAAAGCAAAGGGCTTCAGCACCCAAAATACCTATTGATAACATCATTAGACCTTTCAACAAATTGGAGAATGGCATCTACAAGGCTATTTATTCCAGAGCCCGGTGAACCAGACAGAGGTTCATTTGTTGTCTGCTTCACACCACCAATATTTTCCAGTTGATTATCTGTTTCCGCTTTTGCATCAAACATAGCAAGAAGGAAAGCAGGCTGCACAAAGAAACCACCAACATAAGACAGTCTTGGAAAACTAACTCAGTAGCATTATGATATTGTAGTAGATCAATTAGGAACCCCTAAAACCTGGATCAAGGTTCTCTTTTATTAAGAATTGATAAAGCACATGGGTATACTATCCGAAAGGCGAAAAGTAATTACATATTCACAAAACCACATTCACATGCCATCTAACTCGATTTGTTGTATCAATGAAAAGTTACAAGCTAGAAAGAGTTCCATGAATAGATATAGTTCACATCAGGCTTCCAAATACCATCAGAAGAAGCATAATAAAGAAAAAGGCAGCCCACATATAAGGTTAACTAGCAAGTAATGAATGAACCGCAGCCCACATATAAGGTTAACTAGCAAGTAATGAATGAACCACAACTAACCTGGAAACGAGCTGCAGAAGCAAGCAAATTCAGTATAGCAATAAAAAGATCCTCATTCGGTATCCAGTGTTCAAGTAGAATGCTATTAATAGAATGCCTTAAATCTGTCATCTAAAGAAGTGGTTAATCAAGATAGATTAGAAGAAAAAATGTAGTTATATAGAAGCCATAAAACAAATAGCAAATCAATAACTTCCAAAAACAAAAAAGTAAAATGCCAACCCGCTTATCATCTGGACAAAAGCATGAATTTATAAAAGGATGTGGTTCCGCCATCTGCAACAATATTGCCAGTAGTTTAGCAGCAGCAACCTGTATTGCCTGCACATTCAAGTAGCATTGCATCACCATCACAATTTTGGCACATCAATAAACAAATTAGAAATTATGTATTAAAGGAAATTACCGAGCTGTCCCCCCAAGTTATTATCATTATTATTTTTTTTTTTGATAGGAATAGGAGGTCTCATTAAAAACCTCCCTCATAGTTGACTCTTGAAAAGTGGCAACTAATTGAGGGAGGAAAAGAGTACCTCAATTTATTAATAAACCAGAATTACATAAGATACACATTACATTCTAACCCTGAATAACATAAGATAGACATAACACTCTAACCCTCGATAATAAAACAGAACATTAATACAAATAGCGTTGGGAAACAATGACCCATCAGCCTAACCCATCCTCAGCTAGTTCATCTGACTCAACAGAAAGCCTGCAACACTCAACCGATCCCCTGCTTAGCTAACCTGTCGGCCTCCATATTGGAACTCCTAGGAACCCATCTAAGAACGACTCCCTTAGCAGTAACAAGAACTCCAATTTCCTCCACCAAATCACTGAAAAAAGTAGGAGCAGGTTGTAGCTTTAAAATCCAATCCACTGCACATTTGCTATCACTTTCCAAAATCAGTCTACCCTTGTTAGCCCAATCGGGAGAAAAGAAAAAGGCCAATCCATTCTTAATAGCTTTCAGTTCAGTCAATATAGGGAGGCCAGGCCCTACTGCAGAAGAAAAATTAGCTAAAGAGCAACTGAAGGAGTCTCTCAAAACACCACCAATACCACCCTGCATCCCATCTCCAGTCAGTGCCCCATCAACATTGAGTTTGAACATATCCGATGGTGGAGGAGTCCAGCCAATAACCTTCTTAGTACTCGTACTAGAGAGAAGTTTATAAGCCCTCGTAGGATCCCCTACTAGAAGGTCAATCTGAATCCGAACCTCAGGATATTTAGCTAAAAACCATTTCGCCAATCTAAATCTAGTGATAAAGAACAGAACAGTAGAGTCACACTTGCCGTTTTCAAAAACAACCAGATTTCTTGCCTTCCAAATAGACCAGAAGATGACAGCCGGAATAAACCTCCAAATAAGAGAATTATGCCTTAGGTTCGACCACGAGCACAAAATAGAAGAAGGGTCATGAGGCAACACCGTAGAGATATTCCATAACCTTAGAAATTTGCTCCACAAATCCGATGCAACAGTGCACGATAGGAACAAGTGTGCAATAGATTCATCCTGAGAAAGACATAATGGACACAGAACATCCGAAATCTGAATCCCTCCTCTTTAATTCCACTCTAACTGCTAATTTCTGATGACAGATTTGCCATAAAAAAGTTTGTACTCTAGGAGGAGCCAATCCATCCCAAACCCACTTCTTCCACTCAAAACTCCCTTCAGACCTACCCTGTAACGACAATCTACAAGATTTGACCGAGAACATGCCATCCCCCTTTCCTGACCATCCCAAGAAGTCATCCACTGATCGTGACAGCGAAATCTGGTCAATCAATGCCATTAAAGCGATCCACTGTTCCAATTCTCAATCACACAAATTTCTTCTAAGTTGAATGTTCCAAACCCAGACATTATCTTCATACTCACCAAACTCAGAAACCATCCCCCATTTGTTCGTCGACAAAGCAAATATTCTGGGGAAATGGTTCTTTAAAGGCAGATTAGTAATCCAAACATCAATCCAGAAAGCAATCGACCGACCATTTCCCACATTGATCTTTGAATTTTGTCTCAAACCATCACCAATCTGATCATCCTTAGCATAGTTACTGAGGATACCTCTCCATATCCAGGAATCTAAGGGTGAAGCCGCATTTGAAATTGAAAGAGACATAATGCTAACGTTGTTTTTGCAGCAAATCAGATTCTTCCACAGACTATATTTTTCATAAGCAAATTTCCAAACTCATTTCCCAAGTAGGACCCTATTAATCAACCTTAAGTCAAGTATTCCCAGATCACCCACTTCGATTGGTTGACTAACCGATTTCCAATTCTCCCAGTGAATTCGTTTTTTATCAAGATCTTCACCCCAAAGGAAGTTAGCCATCAACGAGTTCAACTTCTGAGTCACTTTGAGAGGGATCTTGAAAATAGATAGAAAAAAGATCGGCAAGGATGATAATACGGATTTAACCAAAACAAGTCTGCCCGCCAGCGACAATGATTTAGCTTTCCACCCAGCTAATCTCTTATTAAAATTCTGGACAACCGGTTCCCACATACCCTCTGAATTTTTCCTAGTTCCTATCGGTAAACCAAGATAAGACATTGGAAAAGACCCCACTCCACAGCTCGCTTTCATAGCCCAATCTTTAACCCTGTCAGCTTCCGTATTAACCCCAAATAATGAACACTTAGACAAGTTTAAGTGTAACCCAGACATAACACCGAAAACCCTCAATACTCTCCTAATATTTAGAATCCATTGTTGCACCCACAACTTAAGGAACTTACGCACTTATCCATTTTATCAATTCAGCATGGATTCTATGTGTAATAACTTTATCAGTCCATTTTCTATAACTAAAGCAAAATAATTAAGTCAGTAATTTTTTGATACACATTTTGAATTTTGAATTGCAAAGCCACATAAAGAGTACCTACCGGATCACGAGAAAAAGATATCAATGATATGACAGCAGCAATGACAGAAATCGGTTTGGTTGTTGAAGAGAGAATAGCTTGGTGAAAAGCTGGGATGCTTGATGACATATCCTGCAGATATAGCAAGAACTTTACTTTTTATTTACGAAGGTATAAGCTGATTGGCAAAATAAAAGAAAGACCAAAACTAATGTGACTAGAAAGAACAAAGTAACAACAATCACATCACTAAATGTGATGTATTACCATGAATAAAAGCCTCCTACCTGGGAAAAACAAAATTTCCAAGAGCTGTATATTACCATGACCATGTAAAGTTAACTTCTAAAACTCCCTCTTAAAACAACTAAATGCATATGGCTACTCAAACATGCAGCATAATGATCATGATTTCATGAGAGCTTGAAAAGATGTCTAAAAGTAACAAAGCTGAAAGACTAAAACAATAACTATTTTCCATCAGATAAAATTTGCAACATGTTATTTCCTGTAAGTAGTGAAACAGCTCTATAAATTTCTAAAGAATACCTGCGAAAATTTGGTAAGCATGACATATGAGATATCCAAAGCAGAACTTATAGCAAGCTGTAATCCCTCAATCTCCACCAATTCTATGAGGCGATTGAGATAAAGTCTCTGTTCAAGAGAATCTTTTTATTGGTAAGAAAAAGACAGTAAATCCTACTTTATAAAGTAAAATAATAAGGGATAAAATGGAGAATAGCAGACCTCCAAAGCTTCAGAAGTTGTACACATTATACGAAATAGAGTGTAGTGGATTGAAGAATCATAGAGTATCAAATCCCGTATTACGTCACACAACTTTTCAGAGGAAGATATCGCTAAAATGCACGTTTTCATCACTTCCAGCACCTAAGGGAAGGAAGAGAATTAGAACTTAGTACTCCAGCATTATAAATCCATGTCCATTGTAAATCATAAGAAACTTATTTCGTTAGGTTAACCGGACCAAATTAGTCAAAGACACCCCAAGGAAAGAGGAAAGAAAGAATGCAGTTAAAACAATAGTTTTGAAAATTTAGTTCAGTATAAGGCAAACAAGAAATTGTACAAGATTCATACACATATGGATCATAACAGAATATTCATGTCTACTGCAGCTATTCTCAGAGCATGAGAGAGGGCAACATCCCTTAATCTTCTGCCACTTATTAAAAATGGATATTACATATGTGCTAATCATTTTTTATACTGAAAATTTTGAGTATTCTTATTCTGGGTTATTTGATCCACATCAGCTAATTTGGCCATAAATGAGAAATCTGTTCAATGCGATCTCCAACATGATAAATGCATTTCATGGTAAATAAAGGTGACAATCACGGTATTATAAAAATAGAAACAACTAAACAAGTTGTAGGAGCTTACAGGAAAACCAATGCATACCTTCAATGTTACTTTCCAACGAGTATTCTTCACTTTATATTTCCAGTATTCATGATTAACTAGAATATACTGGAGGGAGAAAACAATTAATGACACAACTATATCATCTTCTACACCAGTCCTTACAAGCTCCATAGTGAAATCCAGCACTGCAAATATAATTTGAAATTGGCACATAAGAACAAGAATAAATAAATGAGCAGTTTGGGCAACACCACCAGGTCAAAACCAAAAATGCTAAAGTCGAAAAGTTGACAAGATAAAAGCTTCAGAAAGACCCTGTATGTTGGAAGCTTGGACTAGAAAAAGTAAAACAGTAAAATGAAAAAGGGAAAGGGCCAATGTGACAGTAACTCACAACCTATTTTAACAAGCTGTTTTTTTTTCTGTTTTAGGAAGATATACGATCAAGATAATAGTATACTTTTTCTCCATTTTCGAAATCTCAAAGTTACGTGTAATGAATTTTTGGTATATTATAGCATGCTGCGATTTAGAACAATTAGATTAAATTTCTTTTTTTTTTTTGATAAAAATGGGAGGTCTCATTAAAAACCCCCTTCATAACCATCAAGCTACTAAAATAGCTCGACGGACATTGGAAGGAGGAAAAGAGTACCTCAAGAATTTTATTCCTGTAATACCAAGTACATCCAAATCCCAATACACCCTTACATAACCAAAATACAACCTCAAGAACAACTCTCTCTACATTCCCAGCTTATACAATTAGATTAAAAATGATATTCCAAACACTTCATGAAATGAACTGATCCCACTTAATTAGAAGATATGGCAACAAATAAAAAGAAATTCACTCGATAATGGAAAGACTCGTCAAACTATATGAGCACACAACAATTTGTGTAGGAGACTTGCTCGATGAAGAGGGTAATACCAAATTTCAGTAATCAATGACATGCTATACAAAGTTATCGAGATAAGGCTCACTTCCAAATATATATGTACGGAAAAAGGGAAAAGAAAAAGATGTAGATGAAGTGGAAAAATAATAATAATAAATAAGGAATTTATATAACCGAAAGCTAAATGAAATTTGAATATGCAAAAGCATGCCAGCAGCAGAGCTTAAATTGAGTGAATGCATACCTGTTATTGTTAATGGGCAGTCATAATCATTCTGCTCACTATCAATTAAAAGCATCTTTGCCAACTTTCCTGATAGCAACCATGATCCACTATAAAGAAAAGGTGAGACAAAAAAGAATTAGAAGATTACTTACACAATATGTTTTTCACTTGAATACTATAGTATATCCAGTTAGAGATCACAAATCAAGAAGATTCTTCACTTAATAAGGCAAACATGAACTGAATGCTGCTTTGATTTATGAGTGGAAGCAATCCAATAAAATCTAAAAATATTACCAATACAATTTTCATGCTTCACTTAATAAGGGTTACCTTGATAGACCATTCCAACCTAAATTGAAGATACTTGAATTTGAAGCGACATCAAATATATTTGCTTTCAAGGCTACTGCAGCAACATTAGAAGGGGAACTACCACAAAACAAATAAAGAATGAATGAATATGTGTATGAGTGATAGGTAACAATATCAGCGAAAATAAAAGACATGCTTCAATGAACTTTGGCAACAAACAGATTGAAGTTTTGTGCCCTAATGATAAAATGTGTTATCCAATGGATGTAAAATATCACAACGAATATCAGATTGTAAAATATCCTTGATCAGGAACACCATCACCTAGAATCCTTCTTTACAAGAACTAAACTCCAACTAATAAGACGAAGATCATGCATGGATTATTTTTCATCTCAAATAAAACTATTAAATTGTAATTGCTAATGGATTGTTGCATGACTAAGATTCCATTCATTTTTTCCACCTGGAAGGCTGGAACTGATGGATGTGGCTTTACCAATGAATTGAGTTAGGGGGTTAGATACTTTTTTTCTTCCCCCCCCCCCCAAGGAAAGGGGGTTTGATTCATTAATATAAATGCTAGTAACAAAATTCTTGGCATTTGCAAATTTTATGAACACCTAGAAGAACACAAGCAACAAGTTTGGTTAGGCTATCAGCAGCCAACCAGTTTGCAAAGATAGTTTCTACCTATCTATACTTGAAACTTATATGTCATTTCAAAATTTGGAAAAACATAGGTTCAATTACCATTTCAGCATCTTTGCCAAGATTACAAAAGCCATGGACATCAATGCAGCACCACTAGGATTAGGAGACAAATTTCTTACGATATTGCTAATGATCTCAACCACCCTGCAAAAGAAACAAAGACAAAATTGTTGCTATATAGCCCACAAGAGGCGCAAAAAATGAAATAGCACATGAAAGAAATAGGCCCAAGTTGCTTAATTACCACACATTATTTTCTTTTTGCTCATTCAAGCCAGTTGCTTGGACATGAAAGATGTTGCAACTATCCATCAAAGAAAAGCATACAGCCTATTCAAAAGAGTTGTTAGAAAACAAAGAAGTTAAAACTTCAAGCTAGGTACAACATTAGTGTTAAGGTAATTGGACAAACACCAACCAAAAACACAGGTTTCAATGAATTCACAATTTTAAGCATAAGAAATGTAGAACAAAGACTACATTCATAGACAATGGCTACAATAAAATAGTTTCTGGAGAATAACATTATTTATAGTTATCCATAGATCATTAAATATGAATAACTAAAGCAGGCAGCAAAAAAGTACCGTGTTGAAGGAAACCATTCGGCCAAGTAGGTCAAGGGTAAGAAATCCTTCTTCATTGTTTTCTAAGTATGGAGTCTGGGCCAAACGAAGGAGCAGCACAAACACGGCCGGTTTTGAATGCTGCAGAACAAGATCAAGGAATTAAACCGGAATTGATATACCCTATTTATATGGTTGAAACCTCCAACCAAGTTTCTGGGGTTTCATCAATAAAGCAATTTCCTAAGGAACCATAAAGAGTACCATCACTGCAAATCAGCATACCAGTAATCATATATTAAACCTTATCCATTATTCATTTTATTAATAATTAGAAAAGATATCAGGAAACAATGGAGAAGAATTCATATACATACATATAGATACAGATTGACATGCACATGCAACATACCAGTTAACAAATACCATCAAGCAGAATTTGTGAATCAATGTTATTTAAGAAAAAATTAATTCCAGCTCCTTGCAGAAGAGATGCCATGATATAAATTATATGCATTCTAGAAAATCAGATTATATGAATATATTACCAGCCTATCTACAAGGTGCAATTTTCACCCAAACACTATAATTGCATGTTGAAGTCCAAAGAATCAACTAAAACAATTAGACGGCGACTAACATTTTATATGCATAACAAACATATCTAGATAAGAACTGATAATACAATTTAGCTTTGCAAAGTTCCATATATAAAAAACTAAATCTCTACCACTATTATGATAGTGCATAAATATTGAAACATATGTAGATAATAGATTTTGCATGTTACAGAGTTCTATATCAAAATAATCATAAAATAAACAGAGAGGGTTGATTCCTCTAGCGTTAAATTTATTTCAGAGCTCCATTGCTCCCAACTTCAGAAAAATAATGCATTAACAATTCTAGGCTATTGTCTGTTGGTTTGCAGTCAGAAAAAGGTTAAAAACCACAACCAAAACTTGTTCCAAGAAAATATAACAAAATCTGTAAAATATTATTAATAAACACTAAGAAAAAAGAGAAAAAAAAGCATAACCTCTCAATTATTTACCTCCCAGCGCACAAGAGCAGTTTCCCCACCAACTACTTTCAGAATGTGCCCACAGGTTCTACTAGGAATATGCAAACCTTCAATCCCAGGAATACACACTGGATACTGATTTTCAATAATTTGAGACGCATGATCCAATAAGGATTCACTAGTAATGTCAAACAAAGATGATATGCCAGTGGATTTATCTAAAAAATTATACCTGTAAACAGCATAAGTGCAATACACGTAAGATAAATGATTAGTACTTGAACAAACAATTTATCAAAAAATAAATATCAGGAAACAAAAAACTGCAGAGGTCATCTATGACATCCCAAATAAAGGCAGCAACAGGAAGGTATATCGAATAGATTTTTACAAGAACTGTTACAGTTTAAATTGCATAAAAAAAAACTAAAAATGTAAAAATAAATTTTAAAACATAGAACATGAGTTGGCATGTTGCACATTGTATCAACTAATTCCTATCCAAATTAAATAGCATAAAACAAACTTGGGTAGCACCTCGCCACATTCTCTTTTTAGAATTTAGATAGCTCAAATGAACATAATACAAGCCAAAATCAATGAAGCTCATCCACAAAGAAGACAAACTACTTAACAAAAATATTAGATATTAAAAACATAACGAGGCATACATGTATGTCTCAGTACACATGTATAATGTAGTAGCTGTCTCAGTTGCATACTTGTAAAATTGATAACAGTTGAATCACAAAAAGGAAGACATGTTTCATATCAAATCAACTAACCCTAATACGTAAATAAATAGCATAAAACAAACTTAAGTAGTATCTTGTTATGTTCTCTTCTCAGAATTTAGATAGCTCCTCTCAAGTTAAAACTATAACACAAACCAGAGTCAGTCAAGCTCTGCCATAAAGAATAGAAACCACTTAAGTTGTATACATGTAACATTGAGAACAATTGGATCACAAAAAGAGAAAAGCAACCCCTCACTTACACACATTCTGCAGGCCAACTTCCCTCGCATAGAGATGATAGAAGGCGTAGAAGTTCCACGGTCCTAAAAGGGAATTCACCCTCTAAGTTACAGAGAATGGACCGAATAGGACCATCAATGAAACTTGCTCTGTCCCAAAATTGAATACAAAGTGACTCCTGCAATATAGGTTAACAAGAAATCCCAATTAATAACCTATGGGCAGCGAATAATAAAAGTTAAATTAATCTGAAGTCTGAAGTAAATTCACTAAACATCCAAACCTCTCCTCGATAAACATAGCAAAGAATAGCCAAGATCAAATTAAGGGTACTATCCTCTTCCTGCAAAATGAAGACAGCAATATATAAGAAATTCAATATAACCATACAAGCAACTAATAACCGTACAAGCAACAATCAAACATGCATTAAAAGTAATCACCTGAAGACTAATTTCATAAGATGCAATGAATGCAGAAATAAAAGTTCTCAAGACACTTCGATAACCTGCAACAGGACCCTGAAAAGTGGGGGTAAAACCAAAATCAGATTAGGAGTGTTAAATATTAGCAATATGAACAGGGCACTATTGGGGAAATGGTCTTGGAGATTCGCAAATGACAAGGATGCTGTTTGGAGGAGAATGATCTGTTCAAAATACAATATTGATCCTTTTTCTTTATTGTTCAATCGCAAAATCCCAGCTCAAGCTTCTTGGATTTGGAGCTCGGTGGTGAATTCTTATTTTAAAGAAGACTCTTTTGGTTGCTATTTTCGCAGCATGTTCAGACTAGAAGTTGGGAATGGTCAATTTATTCAGTTTTGGCAGGACAAATGGGCAATGGACTGTCCTCTTAAGGTTTCTTTTCCGAGGTTGTTCGCAATCTCTACAAACCAGCTTGGAAAACTGATTGAATTTGGCGAGTTCAGCTCTTTGGGATGGATCTGGAATATTCAGTTGAGGAGAAGCTTAGCCGATTGGGAATTTGAACAGTGGGCTAACCTGATGGCTATCATTTCTAATTTTTATCTGTCTAAAGAGGCAATCGATGGTCTGATTTGGAAAGGAAACGGAATTGGTGTCTATTCTGCTAATTCATGTGTGAAGACTTGTTCTTTGGCTCAGAAGGAGGATTATGTTTGGAAGAAATTTGTGTGGAAAGGTCTGGTGCCACCAAGAGTTGAGGTATTCATGTGGCAGGTAGTTCTTCAAAAACTGCCAGTGAGGTCTGAACTGGTGAAGAGAGGGGTTACGGGTATAACAGATCCTTCTTGTCCTTTATGTAATTTGGAGGTTGAATCTTCTTCTCACTTATTTTTCTCGTGTTCAGTTGTGTGGTCACTTTGGAACAAATTTGTGCAGTATTGGAGTCTTTTTGTGGTTTTTCATACAAAGGCGCAGAAGTTTCTTCAAGCTTGGGAAGATCTTAATCCTAGGTCTGCCATTTGGAAGTTCTTTCCTGCCGTTGTTATTTGGACTGTTTGGAAGGTAAGAAATGATATTGTTTTTGATAGAGGGAAGTTTGACCATCTTAATCTATTTTTCTTAGCAAGAGTACGACTTGCATCTTGGTTCTCAGCTAAGTTTGCAGATTCTGGTATTTCAATGGATTCTCTAATCGGGGACCCGTCTCTTGGGGATTCATGCTTCCCTCTCAACAAATCGATGGTTACTACAGTTCCTTGGTCCCCTCCTCCTAAGGGCTTTGTAAAATTGAATGTGGATGCTGCTACAAATTCGGATTGGAACAGCAGTGGAGTTGCGGGTATTCTAAGAGATGAGGAAGGTCTTATTCTAGGATCTTTTAAGGAGGCCACGGGTCCAGGTCCACCTATTATGATGGAGCTAAGGGCTATTCAGAAGGGCTTAATTTTCTTTGATTCAGTGAAAGGAGGTATTAATGGTCGTCTATTGTTAGAATCAGACTGCAAATTGGCCGTGGATTGGGTTAAGAATGGAACTTTCTGCCCTCAGATTTTTGTCAGTCTTGTAAGGAACATAACTATCAAGCTAAAAGAAGTTGAGGGTGTTATTAGATGGGTTGCTAGGGCAGCCAATATTGAGGCTGATGGGATGGCTAAATCTGCCATTGGCTAATTCCAGTGTATCTTAGGGGTATTTTATTTTGGGTTTTTTCAAATTGTTGTAAGGGGCTTCTTCTTGTTGTAATCTTAGGTATTATCATTAATGAAGTTTAAGGCACTCTTTTCCTCCTTCCTCTGATGAAGGAACTCATTATAAGTTCCTTAATCAAGAAGGGGGTTTTTAATGAGGCCTACAATTCCTATCAAAAAAAAAGATTAGAGAACATCACAAGAGGACCACGAAACACAATGACCAAGACAATGTAAAACCGACAATAATTTCCTACAGCTGTGATGAATTCCACTGGGAAAAAAAACTGATGCACTAAGTGATTAGTGGTATGTATGAGACTAGCACTAGATCTACACAATGAGAATATAATTTTTTTTCTTACATCTGATTCCTTCAAGATACCACTTTGAAGGATTTCAAGGAAATAACTCAGAGACAAAGCTTCAAAAGCTTGGCGAGCATACCCAACATGATCTATCTCCTGAGAAATTGAACCAAAACAAAGACAATGTCATTGTTGGTAATATTCATTCATTTAGAAAATAAAAGAGGGGAAAAACACATACCATCAATTCATTACTTTCCTCTTTTCGAGGGAGTGATGAAATCAGACATAGAAACACTGCCCAAGCAAGAAGCAATGGGCCGCCTTCTCTCATTTCAAAGATATCAAAGCCAGATATCAGAGTATCAATCTCTTGGACATCAATCATGGTAAAATCACAGCCCCCCTGCCTGTGAAACAGCAAAATAAATTATCTAACCACCAGAGTTGAAAAAAAGGTAAAATAAATGAATACTTGAAAACCAAGTAATATAAAATTAATATCGGCATATATGCCAAAACATACAGTTTTAGAATGATTATGTTTTGTCTCTTTCTTTCAGTGTTCTGCCCTTATTTTTCAAGAAGTTTGGGTTCTTTGGCTCCATACTTTAGGTGCTTAACTATACTCATTTATGATTTGGAAAGAAAATGTATATAAAAAGGAAGTAAAGGCTATCCAAAAACCTGAAAGGAATTGCATCATGAACCATCTGAAGAAGATTTTCCAGGTTCAGAGCTTCTATGAGGATAAGTAACAGCTTAACTTTGGCATGATAAAAGGAAGATAGTGCTTCAGGTGATATTGCTAGCTTTCCAAAGTTATAAGACCCCGATAAGGTTCCCTGTGACATCATATTGCTAAGCAAGGGTAAAGTGGGTAAATAATTTGGAAGTTGATATATATCAACTAAGGATAATGACATACCTTATAAAGTTCGCACAAATTTTTCCATCTTTCAGCATTACATGTACAAAGTGACTCATAATAAATGAGAAAAATAATGTCCAAAACCAAGTTGTCTTCGAGAAGTGTCTCCTCAGCCCATAACGTAAAAAGATCAACATCCTATAAAACATGCATTAAAAAGTAAGAAGGCTTTAAGCATAACAGCAAATCAAAAACAACTGAGATACTGAACTAATATCTATCCGTGTATCACCAAATGTAATGCATACACAATACACATAGTAAGAGTCCACTGCCTCTTTGCAAGTTGCTTCAGAAGCTGGCTGTAAAGACAGAACTGTTTAAAAGAGGGGTTCAGGGTATTGATGATGTTTTATGCCCACTTTGCAAGTTGGAGGAGTCTTCATCACATTTATTTTTTACTTGTTCTATTGTGTGGACATTATGGAATAAATTGATGAAGTTTTGGAGGCTCAATGTTGTTTTCCATGCAAATGCTAAGAGTTTTCTCATAGCATGGGAAGATTTGAATACCAATTCTGCAATATGGTCATTTGTATCAGGGGTTGTTCTATGGAACATTTGGAAAGTCAGGAATGCCATTGTGTTCGAAGGAGGGAAGTTAGACCAGACTAAATTATTTTTCTTAGCAAGGTTTAGGCTTGCTTCTTGGTTCTTAGCCAAATACAAAGAGATTTCTATTCCTAAGGATTCTCTTATATCTGATCCTTCTCTTGGGGATTCTTGCTCAGTACACAAATCGATTGTATCTAAGATTCCTTGGTCTCCTCCTCCTAAGGGCTTCATTAAATTAAATGTAGATGCTGCTACTAGCTTTGCCTGGAAGAGGAGTGGTTTAGGTGGCGTTCTCAGAAACAAAAATGGTTCGATTTTAGGTTCTTTCAAGGAGTCTTCTGGTCCAGGTCCTCCTATCTTGATGGAGCTTAAAGCTATTCAAAAGGGTTTACTTTTCTTTGTCTCTTTTCGAGGGCTTGTTAAGGAACGTTTGATTATTGAGAGTGATAGTAAGGTGGCAATGGACTGGATCAAGAATGTTGAACTATGTCCAGATGTGTATGCTTTAATTGTAAAAGACATCGTTGATAGGCTTAATGTAACATCACAACTTCAGGGCTAGTGACTAAATTGTAAATTTTGAAAACTTGGTGCTTAATTTCAAAACAAGTTAAAAGTTCAGGGGCTTAATTGGAGAATTTTGATGTTGGATTTAATAATAAAGTTGGAAAGTATAAAGGGTAAAATGGTCTTTTCAAAGGAAAGATTTTTTTCTTCCCTCTATAGACACGTGGAGATGGGAAGGAAAATAAGAAAACTCTGGAGATGGTTGGCTTTTTTCTTCCTTCCTTCCCGTCCTCCATTGGTAAGGTAAGATTATCTTAAGTGATTGTTTCTGTTCAATTTTAAGTTGGGTTTAATTCTTGAGATGGAAAGAAAGCTTAAGGTTGCTTAAAACTCTAAGATAATTAAGTTAGAAAGGATTAAAGATGAGATGGTTATAAGTGAAATCTTGGAATAAAGTTAGTAATTGAAGTTAGAAGTTGAATTTGACTTGTCATAAGTGTGAATAAGAAGTTATAAGTGTTAGAACTAAGTTTTGATTACATGGAAAATTTAGTAAGATTCTTGGTTTTAAGAATTATGATGAATTGTGGGAGATAATAAGATGTTGAAATGATAGAAGTTAGTTAAAATGGTTGTAGTTGAGTTTAGTGGTATGAAAGGAGCTTTATATAAGGAAATTTAATGAAGAATTGTTGAATTTTCGGGTGAAAAGTCTGTTCTGGGCAGGGTGTACCTGTACACTATGAATAGGTACCGATATACTAAGACCAATTTTGAAGAACATCTTCATGGTGTACCGATACATTACGGGGTGTATTGATACACACAGGTATGTAGCCATATCTGTGAATTTCGAATTGAATTTGGGTACCGATACCCCCAGTAGTGTACCGATACCCCCTTAATGGAAAATGTGAATTATGTTCATCAATTAGCTTAAGTTATTAGAATCGAGTTATGATGTTTAGGCTTCTAATGATTGTCTTGGAAACTATATTTATGTAGACACTAAGCCTTAACGAGTTTCGGAACAATTGGCAAGTAAGATCGATCGAGGGAAAGTCAAAGAGTTATAAGGGCTCGAATTGACTAGTGAGGCCAGGTGAGTGCGTACTACTAGAATATATGTATTGTATATGGAAATTAGACTTGCGACAAGTCTGTTTCCAATATGTTGAATATATGATTGTATGAGTAGAAGCATAATTATGTTTGATATTATGTGAATATGCTTTGTTCGTATTACATGTTATGAGGTATGAATTTATATGATATGTGTTATGGCACCGATTTATGTATTATAGGAATAATGTTATATGAGCTATATTTTTTTTGATAGGAAGGATAGGCCTCGTTAAAAATCCCCTTCATGATTAATGGATCATAAGATGCTCCTTAATCAACGGAAGGAGGAAAAGGGTGCCTTATAATTCATTAATAACCGAAAGTTACATAATTCTTAAAAAACAAACATACAGACTCCCTTTACAATGACAAACAAACAAAACACAAGAACATCCTTAGCAAGACAGTAGAACTAACCAATACCAGCCTTAGCTAAGCAATCAACCTGAAGAAAGTCCTTGATCAATCCACGTGTCCACCTTTTGACGATCTTCCTCAACTTGCCGAATAGAACCTGACTTGACAGAATAGTGTATACTGTCATCTCCCTCCTCTGACGACTCTATGACAGTGACTCTATCATCGGAATCTTTTTCCGGCGTGTTGCCAAGAAAAAAATTTGAAACCGAAGAAGTCGATCCCAACTTAGTGCTTACCTTGAAAGATCTTCCATAGGACCCTAAAGTTATCACTTCCGGGACATCAAATGGACTTGCTACCCTTAACAACATTTTAACCGTCGTGAGATCTTCCCTGGTTTTTGTCGAATCATGAATTCTGCCCAAAATCCCCCATCTCCCTGCTAACTTTTTCAGAAAATTTTCTTGCCAACATAATAAAGGAACTCCATACAACTCAACTAGACAGTAAGCCATCGGCACTCCACCTTCATTCAACAAAGGTGCCATTCGGTCAAACCAGAACCATAACTCCTCACTTTTATTCAACCAAGCCTCCTTCAACTTTTCCTCAGATTTAAAAGTAACAACACAAGCATTCCAGAAGTACCCCCAGCTCGCTATTTGGACTTCAATACCGTCATTTGCTAGAGCTCTTTGAACCAGCTCCAGATCGAAAGATTGTTTAACAATACCCGTCAGAGATCTTTTCACCCAGGTTGAGCTTTCAGTAGGAATGTGCATCTCCCAAATATTTTTCTTACCTCTCCCCCTGTCCAAGCTACCATATCTATATCCCTTTTGCTCCAAATTCCTCCTCTGCGTACTACTCGTCATCAAGGCATCCTTATATGATCTGCCATCCCTTATACTTCTCAGAAACTCAGACTTCTCACATGGTTTTGATTTCCCTTCTGTAAAATTATCCGAAACATCAAATAATTACCGAGATGTGCCTGCAATCCTTGATCGGTCTTTCAAATATTTTGCAACTCCAACAAATACTTTATTCCCATCTATCCACAATCCGTTTATATTTTCGACTACATTTCTCATTCCTTTTTCATTACCAAACTGAACAAAAGCGAACGTGGTATTTTGGTTTATTTGTCTCGTTTGGTATGAAGACTCTCACCACATGACCCTGATCTAGAAAAAGAATCCTCAACTCTCTTCTAGTGACTCTCTTACTCAGGTTATCAACGAATACAGTCCAACTCACGCCGGAGGAAGACTGACCATTTTCTCTTTTACTTTCTCTCTCTACTTTTTTGTCTCTCTCACTCATCTTTTTTTTATGTTATTTGTTAGTTCTTGTTATATGAGCTATATGAACATGGAATATAAGTTATAGGATCACGAGCTATGTAAAATAGAAATGACTTATGTGATAACAAGAGGAATTGACATAAGATATGTGGATATAGGTCTAGATGAAGATATAATAACAAGATATAAATTACATGATTTAGATATAAGGGAATTGGTATAATCAACTTAAGGGATTAAATGAAAAGTGAAATAAGGTAAATAGCATTGACCTATATGGCAATATGAGAATAGTATATAAATTAGGAGATATTGATAGAAGTGATTATATGAACATGTAAGATAAATTATATGGGGAAGATTTATAGGCTTAAATGAACTTATAATAAATAAGATATATGATAAAGATCTATGAAGCCATAGGAAGATGTTATAGGAGCTTTTTGAAGATAATTTATGAGAAAACATGTATATGTGATAAGCTATGTGAAACTGAACTAAGTAATTATGTAAAACATGGAGTTAAGATATATTTTATTGATATATATATATATATATATATATATAGACTATATGAAAATGAGTACATGAATACATGCATAAGTGATATATGTTTATAGGTTATAATATGTTACATGATTTATATGAGGATAAAAGTCTAAGCCATAAGTTATATTATATGAGATAAGTTATTATATGTACAGGTGAATTATATGGAAATAAGTTATGTGACTATGTGTGATCTTATGAAAGGTGATAATGAGCTATATGATACAAAGTTATGTGATTACATGATCATAAGAGATATGACATGTGATAAAAGATAAATGATATGAATGTGAAAATATGAAATAACATGAATGATAATGCCCATGTTATGTGTTATTAGAGCTAGGGGTATAGGTGGCATGCCAAGAGTCGAGGGATTATTAGTGGTCCTTCGGGACATAGTGGTCCTTCGGGACAAATATTCAGTGCCCCTAGTGGGAATTTATACGAGATGTGGTGACAGCATTGGTGCACAACCTCTATAGACTCACATATCTATAGTTCTTACATGTGTACATGGGCTAACAAAGAGATAACAATAAACATATGATATATGGCGTATATGCTTTTGTGAAATGAATTGTATGATATGATTTATATGATGATATGTGTATTGTTTGGTTAAATGAGACATATGATGGTTAAAACGTTAGGTACAAGAGGATATGATTAAAAGATATAAATGATAATAATATTGATAGTAAAATAAGGTCAATGATGGAAATGATGGAAATGATGTGTATATGTATACATTTGATTATATTTAATGTTATATTGCTTTGTGTGATAACATGATATGATATGTTCATGCATGGTTAAGTAGTTAGAGTTATCTTTATACGTTTAATGCCTCACTAAGTCATCGACTTAGCGTGTGAGTGTTTCACACGTAGGTTCCGGGAAGCATTTAGAGGAGCTAAGAGGAGCGAAACAGGTCAACCACTCCTTTACGAAGTTCAGATCATAAAAGTATTTGGAAAATTTATGTATATTGTTCTATTAATTGTAGTTGGCATGTACTAAGAGAATTGTATTGAATATGCTCTGATAGGTTTTGTAAGACCAAATGTTTTAGTTAATGAAAATCATTCACTTTCTCAAATTGTGAATTTAAATTTTAACCAATTTGTAAAGAAAAACGTTTTGAAAAGTCAATGTGACCCCTCGAACTCGGATCCGGGTCGAATACGGGTTGGGGGTGTTACACTTAAAGATTTTGAGGGTGTGGTTAGATGGGTTGCTAGGACAGCTTACTTAGAGGCTGATGCCTTAGCTAAGGCTGGAATAGGCTGATTTAAGTGTTGATGTTAAGGGCTGATTTTTGGGTTTAAGGTTTTTATGTAAGGGAACCTTCTGGGTGTTGTAATTGTTATGTATCTTATCTTGTTATTAATGAAATTCTAAGACACTCTTTTCTTCCTTCCGCTGATTAAGGAGCTTCTCTACAAGCTCCATTAATCATGAAGGGGGTTTTTAACGAGGCCTGTAACTCTTATCAAAAAAAGAGTCCACTGCCTCAAAAAAAAATCAAAAGATGCATGCTGCATAATCAACCATCATAATGAACACATTCCTACTAGCTGCCCATGTTTCTACAAACGTGTTGCTCCTAATTTTTTGTAGGGGTAAAAAGTAAATGACAAATCATATCAAACATACCATCTGCTCTGGATGACTGCAAGACATGAGGACTTCCACAACAGATATTAGTTTTCCTTCCAATCCATCAGAAATCAGCTTTAGTGCTTCCTCCCTAATCAGACTCCCTTCTTTCAAGCTATTCCCCAAATATACTGAACCAAATACAGTAGAGTTGTCATAACAAAATTAATATATTATTGAAAGATGTGTCATCAATGGGCGGTCAGAGAATATAACAGCTTCATCATAATAGCCTTACAAGCATGCATTAGGATCTGCCTGGTGCACTTGAACAAGCACTGACGCTCAATAAAATATTGTAGCAATACCTTCACAAGGAAAAAAATAAAAGTATATATAGAAAAGAATCAGACATCTTCATATCATAGAATATATGCTAAAGTTTTATTAACAGATGACCCACATATATTTCCCATTTATGACGTCTTAAACAAACATCAGTATGCATGTGTAACAGGGGCATCCATGTTTATAATTACAATAACCATCCAAAAAAGTTTAACAAGTTACTAACCACATGAATAGGATCATGAACTATGTAATTCTCAGCAGCATTTCCTCGCTCCAGATACCTATCTACAAGAATGTACGACTGCACCTCATCCAAACACTGTTAACAAGCCAAAACTAAAATCAGAAATGAACTATGTAATGCCAGAAGACATGAATTCTTTCTACTTGAGGAGAAATTGTCACCGATGTAGGACTCGTTTCCATAAAATTGTTAGCTCTTCTTAATCAATAAAACAGTAGATTGTGCTAAATACTAAAATATAGCTTTATAAATGTACAGTAAAATTAAAAGAAAAAAGAGAGAATGTTCAAATTGGTATTTAAAAGAATAGTGAAGGTGTAACTAACCAAATACGAGCTGACTTGCAAAGCCTTATCTCTGAAATCAGGCTTAATGGTCAACTCATGTGGACCAATCTTGATTTGCTGCGAACTCGTCAAAGCCTCCTTCGACTTCTCATTCGGCGGTTTAAACCTGGAAACCGTCTCCACGAGCCAATCGTGATTTTCTTTCAACTTCTTCGCCTGCATAATTCAAAACGTATAAAAACAACCCCAATAGGCAGAATATGCTCCACAAGAAAAATAAAAGAGAAAGATCAGTAGTAGATGTACCAGGGTTTCCGGGAGGTCGACGGAGGGAGAGGCATTCTCAAGTTCTGTCAGAAGAGAAGAGAACGGCTCCCACCAAAGAGAACGATCGACGGATTTAGCGGTGGCAGCCATAGAAGGTCAAACACTAAAACCCTAGCCCCGAAGCAGGAAAACAAAAGGAAATTAGCGTTTTTCTTTTTCTTCTACCTGAGAATTAGTATAATTGAAATTTTTTCGCGCTTTTGAGAGGAAAGAGGGTTTTGAATCAAGGGTTTGGATTTGACAGCTTTGTTGTTTGGGAAAGACCAACGGGCTGCGCCGGTTAGTGAGTGCAAAGGAGAAAATTAAAAACTCAAGTTGAATCTGATCATGATGGATTTAGATCTTTTTTATTTTTAACATAGGTGATTATATTATAATATATACTCATAATTTTTTTTTACAATTGATTACTTCTATATTTTGTAAATATAAATATTTGAATTTAATATATTTATAAAAAATAATATTCTATTTCTTTATTGAGATTACTTTTCGACTTCTAAATATTCAATTTTTATTATTTAATTTAGGTTTTATTTTTATTAAAAAAATCCGTACGTTGAATTGAATGAACACAAATAAAATTTTGAAATGAACACTGTCACTAAAATAAATAACTAAAAACCAACAGAGTTTGGTTCAAGTGGTAAGTAGCTTAATATCGCTTAAGCAAAAACTGAGAGTTTCTTTTTTTCATAAAAGGAAATTACCTAATGAATAGATGGTCAAGCGCAAGAAAAGATCATCGGGATTTACCTAAAGAATTAAAAGAAATTAGGTTACTCATTGATCAGAAGGCTGGCACAGAGGTATGTATTTGAATAACAAAATATACTTTTAATTATCGTTATATAATTAGATTATTATTTTGATAAGAATTATATATATTTATTTTAGTTTGAATTTGCTCCTTATTGTACTGAAGAGATGATGATTTGCAACCCGCATCACTTAAGAGGCCCATTAGATTCTGGATGGCGATGGTCCCTCTAATATGTTATGCTATTGTCGAGTGGCATCCCACTGATCACGTGTTCCGCCAATTTGGTTTTGTACAATCTATTCCAGAAGCACCTAAGAATCTCGATGATTTGCATATCATTGATAGACGGGGCAAAAAAGAAGTCAACTGGTTGCTGAAGCACTATGAGTGAGTAATGATATGGGAGGATCGACGTAGGCGCATTCCCCGTACAGAACCCATTTATATGGATAATTACTCGGTTGCAGATAGTTATTATGAGTGGTTCAACAGGAACGAGAAACCATTCATATTTTTCGAGGAAGCACGAGGCGGGAGCATTCATCGACGTCGACAAAGACGTCCACCATCACAATATCATCGTCCCCGACTCGTGGACAGAGAGTAGTCACTTCCGAATCGTCCTTAGTTACAGCATCGGAACTTTCACAGCAACCACCATCTATACCGATGTACATTCCGCAGTCGTTTCAGATGGCACTACAGCCATATCAGATGACACCGTGGCCATTTCATATGCCACTGCAGCTAGGTCAGACGCCACCGCTTCCATACCAAATGTCACCACCGCCGTAGAGTTATATGACCCCTCATGGAGGATATTATATTTCCATGTTTGTAGATCCAAATCAGGGTTCATATGCTGGTTATTTGGCGGGTGAAGCTTCACCACATGCACATACTTCTCCTGTACAGTTTTCGCACTCAACGCAGTCGAACTTTTCGCAGTTTTCACAGTTTTCTATGAGCGGTGAGATAATCAATCATACACCTTCAGGGTCCTTATTCTATGGAGGTGCTACATCGTCATTCGTCCCTCATCAACAAAATGTATCTACTCCTGATGATGATAATGATGATGATGATGGTGATGGTGATGATGACGAGAGTGAGGAGTCATAACAAGTTATATGAATAATTCCTCCTCAAGACAAACAATCATCGCCCTGCGGAATACATTCAAGACGCATGCATCGATAAAGTCATACACTTCATTATTTTTGTATTTAATTTTTTTATTTACCAACAATTGCAATATTTTTATTTAATTATTTACTTTTTATTACTTAATTTATTTTGTTTGTTAATTTTTATTACTTAACTGTTTGAATGTTTTTATTATTTAATGCTTTTTAATTTTTTTGTTGTATCATTTTCTTGTTTAATTAATCGGTGATGCTCAAATGACATAACTGAAAGTAAATGAAAATTAAATTACAGAAACTTACATTTCATAAACAACTACATCAAGCACAACATCAATGGTTACTTGATGACAAAAGAGATGTACATTTTTTCCTAGTGTGTCCTAGGTTTCTACAATGCCCACATCTTTTGTTTTCTCTGGACGTTTCCCGAATATTCATATTACAATGAATTCGAGTGGATTTTGGACGACCATGCTCCCTTAAAAAGGATAGATCTGGTACAATCGGAAGTCAATTTTGAACCTCATTAGGGTCTTTCTCATTACCTATGGGGAACTCAAATTCATATAACTTTGTTGAGTTAATCGATCGACGGAATCGGCCAAGAGGGGGTGAATTTGCAATTAAAAATTCGGTGGAAGTTTTTTGCAGAAAATTGAAAGAAATTGCACAGTGATTTACAGTGGTTCGACTTTCTCAAACAAAGTCTACGCCCACTACCTTAGCTATCCACACTAAGGATTTTCCAACAAATTCACTACTTTGTTCTTTCTTTTGAGGCCAAAGAGATAACCTTACAACTCCCTCAAGAATATACCCTAATTCTTGAGAACACTCTTTCCCAAAGAAAAGATTACAAATTCGCAAACTTACAAGAAAAACCTCACAAGGCAAATATGTTTGCACAATTCTAGAACAAAGAAAAGAACACTCAAGAATGAATACAACTGAGTACAAGTAGTGTTCTTGAAAGCAAAATGAATATTTAAGAAAAATAGGCTTGAAATTGCTCAAACTTGAGGTTTGATGCTTTCTCTTTGATTCTCTCTTGATTCTTGATAATTGTTGTTGATCAATGTCTTCTAAGCTTGTTTAAATACTCCTTGAATTGATTCTGAACGTTGGGGATGATTAGTGGAGTTAATAGAGTCGTTTGAGTGTGAAAGCAATTAATTAAAACAGTTCGGAGAGTCGGTGCATCGATGCATGACCATAGTGCATCAGTGCATCAGTGTAAAATTCAAATATTTTGACCGTTGAAACACTTAGTGCATCGGTGCACTAAGTATGCATTGATGCATAAAATGCATTTGATGTTTTGAAAAAGCCTGAATGCATCGATGCATGGTGTGTGCATCGATGCATCAAATGCATTCGATGTTTTCATTTAAAATCAAAGTGCATCGATGCATGTATAGTGCATCGGTGCATGAAATGCATTCGATGTTCAATTTATTCAATGATGCATCGATGCATGTATTGATGCATCGGTGCATGCCTTTGCAAAATTGATTTAAGGCTTGATTTTGGTTCAAAATACTTTGTGAAAATTGTTTCAAAAATAGTTTAAGTACAAATCATAATTTTTTACACGTTTAGTAAGGATTAAAATTGATCTTGAAAGACTTGGAGTAATAATTTGATATTCGATTAATTAATCGAATATACTTATAAAAATCTTTTGTAAAATCTTAAAATTCATTTATACTTAATTTGTTATATCGAAATATCAAAATGTTTTCAACAATCTCCCCCTTTTTGATATAACAAAACAATTGTGTAATTTTAAGATTTGTTTAAGAAAATCATTTTGAAATCAATTTTGATTAAGATTACTCCCCCTTACTATGACACACATTTTTCTCCCCCTTTTTGTTAAATCAAAAAGACTCTAAAACGTTATTAAAACAAGAATTTGAAAAATATAGCCAATTGATTAATAAGATAAAGTTTAAGCTGCTAAGATCACAATCAAAAGAAAGATTAGCCATTAGTTATAATTCAATATTCATAAACATGTAATGGATAATTGGTCATATATATCTAATGATGAAAAAATAAGAAAATTCAACCAAACCAAATATATATATAAAGTTCAAAATCCATAAAACACAAAATAAGTTCAAAAATCCAACAACCAACAAATTTAAAACATCCAAAAACAAACAATCCTGAAATATCAAAATCAATCCAAGTTTTAAATCCAAGAAAGCATGACAAGAAAACATATTTACTCCATCGGAGGATCAGGAGGAGGAGGATAATGAGCTCGAACTTCAAGAGTGAGAGCATCCATATGTTCACGCATCTCTCTCTGAAACTCAGTAATCTGAGACTCCATGGAGGCAAACCGCAGATCAAACGACTCTAAGAAAGATCGAAAATATGGTAGCGTTTGATCTTCTTGCCGAGCTGGTTCCGGTGCAGGCTCATCATCTGGTACTTCCTCATCAATTTCTCTCATAAGCTGTTGAAGCTCTAGATCTTCGTCAGCGGTAGGAGCTGGAGGAGGAGCACGAGAAGAACTAGGAGCAGCTCGTGAAGAACTAGCTCCCGGAGTTTGCTTATTGGGTCAGAAGACCCAAAGACCGGTTTGCTCATCTTGTACCCAATCCGCTTTCTTTAACGAGGTGAGATTGATTTGATTTTGGAGAGGGATGGGAGTGTCAAGAGAAATGTCTAGACCGAGTTTGATAAAGAAATTACTAAGTAGACATCCGTAAACTAATGTTTTAACATGTTTAGAAGGAACAATGTTTATGATATCTACTAGTTGACTAAAGATAATCTGTGGAAGGTTTATTTTGATATTATTCTTAATACAATACATCCACCATAAATCCCTATTGCGAAGAGTGGAGTACCTACCAGCGGATGGTCTAAACCACCAAGAGATAATGAAATGAAGAAAACGGTCATGATGGGAGCGAAGGGTACTAACACTAGAGTTTGGAAGATAGGGATAATCCACAGTTTCCTTTTCGTCATAGACCCCATTATCATCTAACCCAAAATGAGAGGCAATAGTTACGGAATCAATAAGAATATGTTGTCCTAAAAGGTAGGATCTAATTCCTATGGTTCCACATTGGGTATGGTTTTGAATACAGACCGCATTAGAATAGAAAATGCGGACTAATTGGTGAAAGACGACAGGTCGAAGTGAAAACAGTTTATCAAACTTCCATTGTTTAAGAATTGGGAGGTATTCGAAGTCAATTTTGGTCATGGCTTGAAGTGAAGGAATACGCTCTTCCCGAATTTTATACGATTGGAAGGACTCCATGTACCTATTGTACAAGTCGTCTCTACGACGTTCTGGCATATTGAAACAAGTACTTATGAGGGTTGAAGGAGGATTTGATGGATTTTGAGATTGGGGAACGGGAGGACGGTTTGAACGACTATAAGAAGTCCTAGGGCTTTTTGTGTAACATCCTAAGTAACGGGTTAGTGACTAAATTGTAAGAATTCAGAATTTGGTAATTAAAGTAGAATAATTATATAGTTTAAAAATAATTGTTAGTAAATATGAAATGAATTTAAGGACAAAATGGTCATTTGCAAGGAAAAATAATAATTAAAAATTTTTATGTGGTTATATTATAACCACGTGATTTTCCAAATTTCTCTCATCTCTTCTTCCTTCTTTCTTATCTTCTTCACTCTTCTCTTCTTCCAAACGTGAAGACCCAAGTTTAAGGTAAGAATCTGAACCTTGGTAGTTTCTTTGATTTTTTAGCTTGGAAATTGAAGTATGGATGTTATATAAGCTAAAGGAAAGCTTATATGACATTAAGACAACAAGATAAGTGTTTTAGAGATAGATTTGGAAAATGAGTTTTTAGATGAAATTTTGATATGGATGAGTTTTTGAAGTTTGAATAAGATTTTTGACTTGTCATCAAGCTAATTAAGAAGTATGAGGTGATAGAATTAAAATTAGAACAAGTTGGAATTTGAGTAAGATTCTTAAATTCTATATGGATGATTAGTTTTTTTTAGTTTTAGAGGTATTAAATGGATAATAATTAGTTTAAGTAAGTGTATGAAAGCTAAGAGTATTAAAGGGAGTGAAAAATGAATGTTTGAGCTGAAATGAGATGATTTTCGAGCTCAAAATAGGATTTCTGGGCTAGGGGAATCGGTACCCATTCAAGGGGAATCGATACCCCCTCAACGAATATGAATTTTCCAGAATGCTAGAGGGGAATCGATACCCCCAGGGGGGGAACCGATTCCCCCATATAAAAAAAAGAGAAAGACTAACTATTAACTCCTTAAATTGGTAGGCTATTAAAGATTAATTTCAAGACATAGACATCTGATAATCATCTTGAAAATTATGTTTATGTAGATACTGAGCCTACACGAGTTCGGGAACAATCTACAAGTAGGATCAATCGAGGAAAAGGCAAAGAAATATAGGTGAGTGCATATGCATAGCATAATTATAGAAATATACTCAATTCGAGACTTGTGATAAGTCTAGATTTTATATCTTGGTACATGATCATATTCTGTATTATGAGACATGACATGAATTCATATAAAATGCATTATATGACATGAATATGCAGGAAAAGTTATGAGCTATGTGAAAAGGTAAGAATTTACATGTCTACGCGATATATACTACGTGAAATGTAAAAGCCCATGTTATGTAGATGAGAACTATAGGTATAGTTGGCATGCCAAGGGTAGAGGGTCTACGCGGTCCTTCGGGACAAAATTCTACGCGGTCCTTCGGGATATATATATATTCTTTGGAACATGTGTGAAGTCTGGTGAGACACATATGTGATCCCTAGCATATGTATATGATTCTTAAGGAATTCTATGTGGTCCTTATGGACATTATTATATGGCATTACGGTGCAATTCTACGCGGCACTTCGGTGCATTTATACGAGCTGTGGTGACAGCATAGTGCACAACCTCACAATACTTAGATACCTTAGGTTCTCAATATGATATCATGGGCCAATAAACTCATTAATACAAATTCATGAATGTTAAAGTAATATGCTTACAGGTAAGGATAATGGTGATGTAAACTACCTTGATTAAGTATAAGCTTTCATCTCATTTCATATCATTATGACATTTTCATTACATTGCCTTGTTATTATTATTACATTGCCTCACTAAGTCGATGACTTAGCGTGTGAGTGTTTCACACGTAGGATCCGAGAAAGTAGACGAGACAGGTGAAGCAGCTTGACAGCATTACTCCTGCAACCACCAGATCAGAAGCAACTTAATCAGTAGGTCATTTTGTTATGTAAATGGCTGTTGGCATGTAATTAAAGGGTTAAGTTGTGTATGCTCTGAATATTTTGGTAAACTTATATTACAATATGTATATTATCGTATTTTCCTAATATAAGTTCAAATATTTTGCTATTATTGGTTAAGAGTTGTGTTTTAAAAGTCAATGTAATATCTCTGACTCATATCCGGGTCGGGTACGGGTTGGGGGTGTTACATTTAATGGTATCAGAGCTATGGTTTAGTCGATTCTAGGCATAAACCAGAGTCTATAGAGTCTTTAAATGGAATACATGCCAACAAATAGTGGGAACTTCTGATTTGGTATAGTATGAGTATGCTGTCTTGCTAATAGAACAATGTGTTTATTCTTATTAGATGTCCGGACATAATAGCTCGCGAAGTGAAGCGGAGAAGATAGGCATGCTGAAAGCAGTAATTCACCTGCCCTGGCCAGGCAAGGTGAAGAACATGCATCTCAAGGAGTACCTGTGCAAGATCAAGATACGTTCTTCAGAACGTTAGACGCTATTCTGACGCGTCTTCAACCTTCTGCTCCACTAACTCAAAGAATAAATGTAGCAAAAGAGTTGAGAGGTTTAGGAGCTCCCGAATTTAAGGGAGAAGCTGAGGAAGGTCCAGTGTCAGCGGATCTTTGGTTGAATGATTTGAAAATCATGTTAGATGGTCTCCACTGTTCCGAAGTGGAGAAATTAGATGGAGCTGTATCTTTATTGAGGGGTCAGGCGAGGATATGGTGGACGAACGTCACCATGAGGATGTCAATCGACCAGTTGACTTGGTCTTTGTTTTTAGAAGAATTTAAAAACAAGTATATTGGAGATCAGTTTATCCGACAAATGAAGCAGAAGTTTATGAATTTGAAGCAGATGAGCCGCTCTGTATATGAGTACGAATGTGAGTTTAATAAGCTGAGCAGGTTTGCAGCTGAGCTTGTGCCTACGGAAAAAGATGCTTGCGAATGGTTCGTGGAGGGCTTGCGCCCTAGACTTAAAGAATTGTTGATAGTGTTGAATTTGTCCTCGTTCCAAGACGTGATCAATCGCGCCAAGGCTCTTGAAAGAGCTCAGAATGAGAGATTCGGGGATTTTAGAGTTCAAACATCGAAGAGAACGGGTGCTTCTTCTAGCTCAGTACCATCAAAAAGGGGACGAGACTCGGGATTTCGATCACAAGCTAGATCAGAATCAGTTGCATCGTCTGCTAGGGGAGCAAGTAAGGCAAGACCTAGACAGACGCAGTCAGTGGAATCTGGTGCTGGGAGATCTACTCCGAGTCAAGTGAGACAGTGTCAACACTGTGGGAAAAACCATTATGGGGCTTGTCGGATGGCTATTGGGACTTGTTTTCGATGCGGAGATGCCAGACATTTTATCCGGGATTGTCCATTGATTGTTGGTGAGCCTGCACCATCTGAAAAAGTTGGTTCTTCCTCACAAAGAGGACGAGGAAGAGGCAGAGGAAGGAACCCGTCTGAATTCTCTGCTCAACCTGAAGTTCGATCCACTGCTCGGGTATACAATTTAAAGACAAGTGATGACCGTGATGATCCTGATATCATTGCAGGTACTTTTCAATTGTATGATAAATTAGTATTGGTGCTGATTGATCCGGGTTCTAATTATTCTTATATTACATGTAAGTTAGTAAAGGAGTTGAGGATTCCCTTAGAAGCTACGAGTAATGAGATTATAGTAACAACTCCGTTAGGCCATAGTGCCCGGGTGAATAAAGTCTGTAAGGGGTGTCCCATAAAGGTTCAGGGAATTGAATTCCCTGCTAATCTGATGGAATTACCCTTTGACGAGTTTGAAGTGATTCTGAGAATGGATTGGTTGTTCCGTTATTATGGAGATGTTAATTGCAGATTGAAAAATGTAACCCTGAAAAGTCCAGAAGGAACAGAGATAAGTGTGAGCAGTAAAAAGTTTAATCCCTTAGCAAATGTAATGTCAGTAATGTCAGCTAAGAAGCTATTGCTACAGGGATGTCAAGGATTTCTTGCAAATGTAATAGATTTAAGAGCTATAGAGAAAGGGCTAAAGGAGATTCCAATTGTTCAAGAATTCCCTGAAGTTTTTCCGGCTGAGTTGCCAGGATTACCTCCGAATAGAGAGGTAGAATTTCAAATTGAAGTAATGCCAGGAACCGCTCCTATTGCAATGGCACCTTATCGGATGGCTCCGAAAGAATTGCAAGAGTTAAAGAATCAATTGCAAGAGTTGTTAGAAAAAGGATTTATTCGACCAAGTGTGTCACCTTGGAGAGCTCCGGTGTTATTCGTTAAGAAGAAGGATGGATCAATGCGTCTCTGTATTGATTATCGACAGCTTAATAAGGTGACCATCAAGAACAAGTATCCCCTTCCGCGCATTGATGACTTGTTTGATCAACTAAAAGGAGCTTCGGTATTTTCGAAGATCGATCTACATTCGGGTTATCATCAATTGAAGATCCAGGAGAAAGATATTCCGAAGACGGCTTTCAGAACGAGATATGGTCATTATGAATTCATCGTAATGCCATTCGGAGTAACGAATACACCAGCTACTTTCATGGATCTCATGAACAGGATTTTTTAGCCCTATCTGGACCAGTTTGTTGTTGTCTTTATTGATGACATACTGGTTTACTCGAAGTCCATTGAAGAGCACAGCACACATCTGAGGCTAGTTTTACAAATTCTCAGGGATAAAAATCTCTATGCAAAATTGTCCAAATGTGAATTTTGGCTAGACGAAGTAATTTTCTTGGGGCATGTGATCTCGGCAGTTGGGATTAGAGTAGACCCTCAGAAGGTTAAAGCTATAATGGATTGGGAAGTTCCTAAGAATGTGTCTGGAGTCCAGAGTTTTATTGGACTTGCCGGTTACTATCGAAGATTCGTTAAGAATTTTTCGATGATTGTGCTGCCTCTAACAAAGCTAATGAGAAAGAACGTACCATTTGTTTGGACTTCTGAATGTCAAGAAAGTTTCGAAGCTTTAAAGAGAATTCTGACGAAAACTCCGATATTGGTTCAACCGGAATCTGGCAAGAATTTTGTAGTATACAGTGACGCATCCCATAACGGGTTGGGGTGTGTATTAATACAAGAAGGAAAGGTGGTAGCGTATGCATCGAGACAGTTGAAACCACATGAAAGGAATTACCCCACTCATGATTTAGAAATGGTTGCTGTAGTATTCGCTCTCAGGATTTGGCGTCATTATCTTTATGGGGAGCGTTGTTACTTATATACGGATCATAAGAGCCTGAAGTACCTGATGACTCAAAAAGAATTGAATTTGAGGCAACGTAGATAGGTAGAGTTCTTAAAGGATTATGATGTGATAATTGACTATCATCCCGGAAAGGCTAATGTGGTAGCAGATGCTTTGAGTAGAAAGACGTTTGCAGCTTTACGAGCTATGGATGCAAGATTATCTTTATCGGGAGACGGTGGTCTTTGTGCAGAATTAACCCTTAAACCAGCATGGTTGGAACGAATAGGAGAATTGCAAAGTAAAGATGAAATGTGTTTGAAAAGAATTGAACAAGTAAAGAACAAAGAGATTAAAGACTTTGAGATTAAGTCAGATGGAAATCTATATTGTAAAGGAAGAATTGTAATACCCGACAATGACGACTTGAAGAAAGAAATTTTATCAGAGGCTCATTGCAGTCCGTTAACGATGCACCCGGGTGGAACCAAGATGTATATGGATTTGAAGGATCGATTTTGGTGGTCAGGGATGAAGCGAAGCATCACCGAATTTGTGGATAAGTGCTTGATATGTCAACAAGTCAAAGCCGAGCATCAAGTTCCATCAGGATTATTGCAACCTCTTTTCATTCCTCAATGGAAATGGGAAAATGTTACGATGGATTTTGTTTCGGGGTTACCCTTGACTCCGAACAAAAGAGAATCAATCTGGGTAATTGTTGATCGATTAACTAAGTCAGCGCATTTCCTTCCAGTTAGAATGGATTTCTCTATGGAAAAGTATGCAGAGCTGTATATTAGAGAAGTTATTAGATTGCATGGAGTACCTGTTTCCATAGTCTCTGATCGAGACCCTCGATTCACTTCTAGATTCTGGAAATCTTTGCATGGAGCGTTGGGGACTCGTTTAAACTTTAGTACGGCTTTTCATCCTCAGACTGATGGGCAATCAGAGAGAACTATTCAGATATTGGAAGATATGTTGAGAGCATGCGTAATGGAATTTAAAGGATCATGGGAAAAGTATTTACCGCTGGCAGAGTTCGCTTACAACAATAGTTATCAGTCTAGTATAAAGATGGCCCCATATGAAGCTCTTTATGGAAGGAAATGTCGTACGCCTTTGAACAGGTACGAGCTCAAAGATAAAGAAGTGCTTGGTCCTGAGTTGATTCAGGAAGTAGAAGAAAAGGTCCAAATAATTCAGAGTAATCTCAAAGCTGCAGCAGACAGACAGAAATCATAAGCAGATCTAAAAAGGAAAGAAATTGAATTTCAAGTTGGAGATAAAGTGTTTTTAAAAGTGTCTCCATGGAAGAAGGTGTTGAGATTTGGTCGAAAAGGAAAATTGAGTCCTCGGTTTATTGGACCATATGAGATTGTAAAGAGAGTAGGACCTGTAGTATATCAGCTAGCTTTACCACCTGAGATGGAAAAGATACATGATGTCTTTCACGGTTTCAATGCTTCAAAGATATAGATCTGATCCCTCTCATATCGTGACACCAGAAGAGATTGAGGTTCGACCTGACTTGACTTATGAGGAAGAACCTGTTCATATATTAGCTTACGAGGTGAAGCAACTAAGGAATAAAATTATTCCTTTGGTCAAAGTGTTGTGGAGAAATCACAAAGTAGAAGAAGCAACGTGGGAGCGTGAAGAAGATATACGACATCAATACCCTCATTTGTTCGTGCAATGAAAATTCGAGGACGAATTTTCTTAAGGGGGAGAGATTTGTAACATCCTAAGTAACGGGTTAGTGACTAAATTGTAAGAATTCAGAATTTGATAATTAAAGTAGAATAATTATATAGTTTAAAAATAATTGTTAGTAAATATGAAATGAATTTAAGGACAAAATGGTCATTTGCAAGGAAAAATAATAATTAAAAATTTTTATGGGGTTATATTATAACCACGTGATGTTTCCAGATTTCTCTCATCTCTTCTTCCTTCTTTCTTATCTTCTTCACTCTTCTCTTCTTCCAAACGTGAAGACCCAAGTTTAAGGTAAGAATTTGAACCTTGGTAGTTTCTTTGATTTTTTAGCTTGGAAATTGAAGTATGGATGTTATATAAGCTAAAGGAAAGCTTATATGACATTAAGACAACAAGATAAGTGTTTTAGAGATAGATTTGGAAAATGAGTTTTTAGATGAAATTTTGATATGGATGAGTTTTTGAAGTTTGAATAAGATTTTTGACTTGTCATCAAGCTAATTAAGAAGTATGAGGTGATAGAATTAAAATTAGAACAAGTTGGAATTTGAGTAAGATTCTTAAATTCTATATGGATGATTAGTTTTTTTAGTTTTAGAGGTATTGAATGGATAATAATTAGTTTAAGTGTATGAAAGCTAAAAGTATTAAAGGGAGTGAAAAATGAATGTTTGAGATGAAATGAGATGATTTTTGAGCTCAAAATAGGATTTCTGGGCTAGGGGAATCGGTACCCATTCAAGGGGAATCAATACCCCCTCAACGAATATGAATTTTCCAGAATGCTAGAGGGGAATCGATACCCCCAGGGGGGGAACCGATTCCCCCATATAAAAAAAGAGAAAGACTAACTATTAACTCCTTAAATTGGTAGGCTATTAAAGATTAATTTCAAGACATAGACATCTGATAATCATCTTGAAATTTATATTTATGTATATACTGATCCTACACGAGTTCGGGAACAATCTACAAGTAGGATCGATCGAGGAAAAGGCAAAGAAATATAGGTGAGTGCATATGCATAGCATAATTATAGAAATATACTCAATTCGAGACTTGTAATAAGTCTAGATTTTATATCTTGGTACATGATCATATTCTGTATTATGAGACATGGCATGAATTCATATAAAATGCATTATATGACATGAATATGCAGGAAAAGTTATGAGCTATGTGAAAAGGTAAGAATTTACATGTCTACGCGATATAGACTACGTGAAATGTAAAAGCCCATGTTATGTAGATGAGAACTATAGGTATAGTTGGCATGCCAAGGGTAGAGGGTCTACGCGGTCCTTCGGGACAAAATTCTACGCGGTCCTTCGGGATATATATATATTCTTTGGAACATGTGTGAAGTCTGGTGAGACACATATGTGATCCCTAGCATATGTATATGATTCTTAAGGAATTCTATGTGGTCCTTATGGACATTATTATATGGCACTACGGTGCAATTCTACGCGGCACTTCGGTGCATTTATACGAGCTGTGGTGACAGCATAGTGCACAACCTCACAATACTCAGATACCTTAGGTTCTCAATATGATATCATGGGCCAATAAACTCATTAATACAAATTCATGAATGTTAAAGTAATATGCTTACAGGTAAGGATAATGGTGATGTAAACTACCTTGATTAAGTATAAGCTTTCATCTCATTTCATATCATTATGACATTTTCATTACATTGCCTTGTTATTATTATTACATTGCCTCACTAAGTCGATGACTTAGCGTGTGAGTGTTTCACACGTAGGATCCGAGAAAGTAGACGAGACAGGTGAAGCAGCTTGACAGCATTACTCCTGTAACCACCAGATCAGAAGCAACTTAATCAGTAGGTCATTTTGTTATGTAAATGGCTGTTGGCATGTAATTAAAGGGTTAAGTTGTGTATGCTCTGAATATTTTGGTAAACTTATATTACAATATGTATATTATCGTATTTTCCTAATATAAGTTCAAATATTTTGCTATTATTGGTTAAGAGTTGTGTTTTAAAAGTCAATGTAATATCTCTGACTCATATCTGGGTCGGGTACGGGTTGGAGGTGTTACATTTTGGATTAGACATAGTTAAGGAGTCGGAATAAGAAATATAACCTGCAAATTGAAACATATGTATGCAATTTAATCAATCCCAAAACTCAATTGAGTCCGCAATAATCAAGGTTCTCTAAAACAATCCTAATGGGCAAAGTTTTGGAAATTATTTGAAAATATTATTTGCAAATAATAGGTATAGTTTTTCATGAAAACAACATAATTAAATCAAAAACATTAAATTTAGAAATTAAATTTAGATTTTCGATTTTTTTTATTTCGAAAATTCACGAATTCATTGAAAATTTGTGAGTTTTTGATGAAATTAGTTGTAAAAACTAGTTTGTAATCATCAAACTATTAATGTCCGATATAATATTCATCCTAGAACTAATTAAAACTAGTCCTAAGATCAAAAATCAATAAAATAGAGTTTTTGAAATATTACCTTGAAAATTTCAGATTTGAGAGGAATGAGATGTTATTTTGCACGATTTGATGATAAATAAAGGGATAGGAGATGAAAGACTCAAAGATTCCGATCAAAAACCAAGGAGTTGGAGCAATTTTGAGAGTAGGAAAGAGAGAGGAGGCGAACGGCTAAGAGAGTTTAGTTTTAGGTTTTGAAACAAATGAGAAAATAAGTCTTTTTAACCTAAAACCCGAAGGATGCATCGATGCATGGCCTTCATGCATCGATGCATATTCAAGGCATGCATCGGTGCATCTTCATGATGCATCGATGCACATTCAAGGGGATGCATCGATGCACTGACAAGTGTATCGATGCATTAAGCACAAAAATGTCAAAAATCTGTTTTAAACACTCAATAAGCTAATTTAATTAGCTCTAGTGGTATTGGCAACTCATATATTGAAAATTAATCATGTTCAATCAATTAATTTAATCCTTAAACTACATTTGAACATAAAAATTAATTTTCATCAAGCAACATAAACTCCCCTGACTAATAGCAAGAATGCAATCAAAGATGTTATTTTTATAAACATTTTTCATCTTTTAATTAAAAGTGCTATAATTATTTTAAACACTAAGTGAAGATAGGTCAGTTAAACCTAATTCTCTCCTAAGTGTCCAAAATCTTTCTTTGTCTAAAGGTTTTGTAAAAATATTTGCTAATTGGTGCAAAGTATCAACAAATTCTAGAACTACATATTCCTTAGTGACATGGTCTCTAATGAAGTGATGTCTAATTTCAATATGCTTAGTTCTAGACTGTTGGATGGGATTTTTAGTGAGACAAATAGCACTTGTATTGTCACACTTGATAAGAATAGTACCTACTTCAATTCCACAATCAAAAAGTTGTTGTTTCATCCATAAAACTTGTGCACAACAACTACCGGCTGAAATGTATTCCGCTTCAGTGGTAGATAATGCAACACAATTTTGTTTCTTTGAAAACCAAGAAATCAGCATATTTCCAAGGAATTGGCAAGTACCGGAGGTGCTTTTCCTATCTAATTTGCATCCTCCGTAATCCGCATCTGAGAAAGCATGCAAGCTAAAGCTAGAGTCTCTAGGATACCAAAGTCTTATACTAGGAGTGTCCTTAAGGTATCTAAAGATCCTCTTAACAGCTAGTAAATGTGATTCTTTAGGACATGATTGAAATCTAGCACATAAGCAAACACTAAACATAATGTTCGATCTACTTACGGTTAAATAAAGCAATGAACCAATCATAGATCTATATAATTTAACATCTACACATTTACCTCCTTCATCCAAGTCAAGCTTTGTAGAAGAACTCATTGGAGTGGCATAAGTTTTCCCATTTTCCAATCCAAATTTCTTGAGCATATCCTTGACGTATTTTGCTTGATTGATGAAGATGACATCTTTTCTTTGCTTAATATGGAGTCCCAAGAAAAATGAGAGCTCCCCCATCATGCTCATCTCGAATTCACTTTGCATTAGCTTATAAAATTTTTGGCAAAGAACATCATTAGTAGAACCAAATATTATATCATCAACATAAATTTGAACTACTAATAAATCTTTACCTTTATGCTTTAAAAACAATGTAGTGTCAACCTTCCCTTTTGAAAAACTTTTTCAATTAAAAAATTTGACAATCTTTCCTACCAAGCTCTAGGAGCTTGTTTTAAACCATAAAGTGCTTTTGTCAATTTAAAAACATGATCCGAAAATTTTGAATCTTCAAAACCTGGAGGTTGTTCCACATACACTTCTTTTATAAAACCATTTAAAAATGCTCTTTCAACGTCCATTTGATATAATTTAAAATCATTGAAACATACAAATGCTAATAACATTCTAATTGCTTCCATCCTAGCTATGGGAGCGTATGTTTCATCATAGTCTATGCCTTCTTATTGAGTATAGCCTTATTCCTCACTATATTACCACTTTCATCAAGCTTATTTCTAAATACCCATCTAGTACCTATAGTAGATTTATTACTAGGTCTTTCAACTAATGTTCATACTTTACTTCTCTCAAATTGATTTAATTTTTCTTGCATAGCCATAATCCAATGTTCATTTTTAATGCTTCTTTGATGTTCTTAGGCTCTATGCATGAAATAAATGCAACATAATTACAAATATTTCTAAGAGAAGATCGAGTAGTTACCCCTTTTGATGGATCACCTATAATTTCACCATCATTGGCATAGTTGTACTCTCTTGGATAAGATACTTCCCTTTCTTCAATGGTTGGATTCTCGAGGGGATCATGAGTTTCCTCATCTTTCGTTTCTTCCTTTGATGATGATTCTCCAATGTCATGTCTAACGTCATTTGCTTGTACAATACCTACATCATCATTAACACAAGAATCCTTCCTCGGAAGGGGATTATCATCGAAAACATGTATAGACTCTTCTACAACTAAAGTTCTTTTATTAAATACACGATAAGCTTTAAAATTTAAGGAATAACCCAGAAAAATTCCTTCATCACTTTTAGCATCAAATTTGCCAAGGTTTTCTTTACCGTTGTTTAAAACAAAACATTTACATCCAAAAGGATGAAAATAGCTAATGTTAGGCTTTTTAGTTTTGAAAATTTTGTATGGAGTTTTCTTTAAAATTGGCCTAATAATTACTCGATTTACAACATAACAAGCGATATTTGTGGCTTCTGCCTAAAAATATTTTGGCAAATTATTTTCACAAAGCATGGTTCTAGCCATTTCTTCTAAAGTTCGATTTTTCCTCTCAACAACTCTATTTTGTTGAGGAGTTCTAGGTGATGAAAAATTATGGCTAATACCATTAGAATTACAAAACTCAGTAAATCAAAGATTTTCAAATTCAGTTCCATGATCACTTCTAACACTAGTGATAGAGTAACCTTTTTCGTTTTGGATTATTGTTGAAAATGTGATGAAATGTTCTAATGCTTCATCTTTAGTACTTAAAAATAGAACTCAAGTATATCTAGAATAGTCATCTACCAAGATAAATGCATATTATTTCCCACCCAAGCTAGTAGTTCTAGTTGGCCCAAAAAGATCTAAATGGATCAATTGTAAAACTCTACTAGTTGATACATCATTAATGGATTTAAAAGAAACTTGCTTTTGTTTTCCTTTAGCACAAGCATCACAGATTTTATCATTATCAAATTTAAGCTTAGGCAATCCTCGAACTAAATCTCCTTGAATAAGCCGTTGCAAAACACTCATACTAGCATGTCTTAGTCTCCTATGCCATAACCAACGATCATTTTCATCCTTAGCAACTAGGCACAAATTATTCATGTCAATAGAATCTAAATGCACCATGTATATGTTTCCTATTCTATGACCAATAAGCATAATCCGATTAGATGCAATGTCAATGACTTTACAACCATTAGTTTCAAACATGACATTGAATCATTTATCGCATAATTGACTTATACTCAATAGATTATGCTTTAATCCATTCACAAATAAAACATTTTTAATTTGTATGGATGAGGAATTACCTATAGTACCAATACCTTCAATGTGACCTTTTGAATTATCGCCAAAAGTCACTTCTCCTCCATTTTTGGCGTTAAGCTCAATAAACCAGTTTTTGTCTCCGGTCATGTGTCTTGAGCATCCACTATCAAGGTACCATGAATTTGGATTTGTTTCCCGTGCCTTGTAGCAATGCTCGTTTTCCTACAAACATAGATTAATTTCTAATTTTTGGTACCCAAATTCTTTTAGGTTCATATTCATTAGTTTCTAAAATTCTAGTCCCCTTAGGTATCTATTCATGAAGGACATCTTTATCTTTAGTAGTAATGAGTTCTTTAGGAACCCATATACTTCTAATGATTTTACCATTTGAAGTTCATTGAGTACCTCTATGATTGTAGTTTCTAAAACTTTTTCTAACAAAGTTGGATTTTGAATTTTCTCCTTTTTCAAAATGCTTTGTACAAACTTTATTAAAAGAAGCTTTAAGATCATCAATTTCTTTTTTATGATCATCATGAACTTTTGAAAGTAAGTTATGCAAATCATTATTTTTCTTTTCAAAATCATCAATTTTGATTTGCAATTCTTTAAGCTTACTTTCAAGCTCATTGTTGGTCTTGGATATAAGTCTATTTTTGTTTTTCAATTTTGAAACATCATTTTTGTATTTTGAAAATAGAGTCTTATAATCCGAAGCCAACCCATTATAATCCTCTAACAACTCATCATAAGATAATTCATCTGAATCAAATGAGTTAGAGGTTACCTTAGAATCTTCCCCGATGGCCATCAAGCACAAGTTTGCAACTTCTTGTTCCTCTTCATCGGAACCTTCTTCATCGCTCCATGTAGCTACATGAGCTTTGTGCTTCTTTTTGGATTGACCCTTTTTCTTTAATTGTGGGAAATCATATTTGACATGCCCCGACTTTTTGTATTCATAGCAAATGATCGGGTCTTTCTCATTCGATTCAGTTTTGAAGCCTTCATTGCGTTTGAATTTTCTTCCTCTGTTGGGCATCATCAATTTTCTAAATCGTTTGGAAAATAATGTCATTTCCTCTTCATCATCATCGTCATTCGAATCACTCTCATCTTTTGTGGATTTGAGAGCAACTCCAATGTTTTTCTTCTTCTCCTTTGGTGTCTCGTCAATCTTATCGAGGTCCACCTCATCTTCAAGCATCATTTCATGAGTGCGGAGGGAACCAATTAGTTCTTCAAGAGTTAAGGATGTTAGGTCCTTAGCCTCTATGATTGCCGTCTTCTTTGATTGCCACGCTTTTAGAAGAGAGTAAACTAACTTCCTCACAAGCTTTTCATTTGAAATGATCTCTCCATATGATTTGAGACCATTGATAATCGTTGAAAATCTATCTGTCATAGCTTTGATACCTTCATTTGGTTTCATCGTGAAATTTTCATAGCTATGCGTTAGAATACTAATTTTAGATTTTTTACCTCATCGGTACCTTCATGAGTGACTTGAAGCTTGTCCCATATTTCTTTGGCGGTTGTACAAGATGAAATTCTTCCGTATTCATCTAGTCCAAGAGCACAAAATATGATATGGATGGCTTTGGAGTTGAGCTGGAACAATCTTGTCTCTCCTTCACTCCACAACCTTGGATGAGTGAGAGGCTTGATGTATCCTTCTTCTATGGCATTCCAAGCTCCCATGTCACTTGCTTGAATGAAGTACATCATCCTATTCTTCCAATAGGCATAGTTAGCTCCATTGAAGAAAGGAGGCTTGTTAACGGGCATCGAATCGAGACCGGAGTCGAAATTTGAAGCGGAGGCCATTGAAGACTTGGTAATCGATGTAACTCTTCCCGAATCGACTCAAGAAGCGATTAAACCTTCAAATGAGTGAGGCTTTGATACGAATTGTTGAGTTAATCGATCGACGGAATCGGCCAAGAGGGGGTGAATTGGCAATTAAAAAAAATTCGGTGGAAGCTTTTTACAGAAAATTGAAAGAAATTGCATAGTGATTTACAGTGGTTCGACTTTCTCAATCAAAGTCTACGTCCACTACCTTAGTTTTCCACACTAAAGATTTTCCAACAAATTCACTAATTTGTTATTTCTTTTGAGGCCAAAGAGATAACCTTACAACTCCCTCAAGAATATACCCCAATTCTTGAGAACACACTTTCCCAAAGAAAAGATTACAAATTCGCAAACTTACAAGAAAAACCTCACAAGGCAAATATGTTTGCACAATTCTAGAACAAAGAAAAGAACACTCAATAATGAATACAATTGAGTACAAGTAGTGTTCTTGAAAGCAAAATGAATATTGAATGAAAAATAGGCTTGAAATTGCTCAAACTTGAGGTTTGATGCTTTCTCTTTGATTCTCTCTTGATTCTTGATAATTGTTATTGATCAATGGCTTCTAAGCTTGTTTAAATACTCCTTCAATTGATTCTGAACGTTGAGGATGATTAGTGGAGTTAATAGAGCCGTTTGAGTGTGAAAGCAATTAATTAAAACAGTTGGGAGCATCGGTGCATGACCATAGTGCATCGGTGTATCAGTGTAAAATTCAAATATTTTGACCGTTTGAACACTTAGTGCATCGGTGCACTAAGTATGCATCGATGTATAAAATGCATTCGATGTTTTGAAAAAGCCTGAATGCATTGATGCATGGTGTGTGCATCGATGCATGGTGTGTGCATCGATGCATCAAATGCATTCGATGTTTTCATTTAAAATCAGAGTGCATCGATGCATGTATAGTGCATCGGTGCATGAAATGCACTCGATGTTCAATTTATTCAATGATGCATCGATGCATGTATTGATGCATCGGTGCATGCCTTTGCAAAATTGATTTAAGGCTTGATTTTGGTTCAAAATACTTTGTAAAAATTATTTCAAAAATAGTTTAAGTACAAATCATAATTTTTTACACATTTAGTAAGGATTAAAATTGATCTTGAAAGACTTGGAGTAATAATTTGATATTTGATTAATTAATCGAATATACTTATAAAAATCTTTTGTAAAATCTTAAAATTCATTTATACTTAATTTGTTATATCGAAATATCAAAATGTTTTCAATAACCTTAAACAATTCTGAAAGTAGGTATACGAGATCCACACAACGGTTGCAGTATGGTTTGATGCACTTACTGTTTCTTGATCTTTAACAGTATTTTTAGCCTCTTTTCCCACTTTCTTCCCCATTTTTTAAAAGCAAAACTATTCTGAGTTTGTTTGTGAATGTGTATTAGAATTCATGAAACAGTTTAATGATGCATTTTTGGGTGTCTGGTTTGAACTGAATACTTATTTTTCTTCCCAGAAAGTTATTTTCATTGCACAATATTGGACTGTTGAACTACTGCACTCATCATGGCTAAACATTGTCATTACTGTCTATGTTTCATGATCTGCATATTTTTGTCTTACATGCTTAATTATGAATTTTATTCAGGTATGAGAACATGCTTAATGTGCACTATGCGCTTAGCAAAATTCAAGGAATTCATAGGTGGGTGAAACATAGACAAAAATATGCAGATCATGAAACATAGACATCAATGACAATGTTTAGCCATGATGAGTGCAGTAGTTCAATAGTCCAATATTGTGCAATAAAAATAACTTTCAGGGAAGAAAAATAAGTATTCAGTTCCAACCAGACACCCAAAAATGCATCATTAAATTGTTTCATGAATTCTAATACACATTCACAAACAAACTCAGAATAGTTTTGCTTTTAAAAAATGGGGAAGAAAGTGGGAAAAGAGGCTAAAAATATTGTTAAAGATCAAGAAACAGTAAGTGCATCAAACCATACTGCAACCGTTGTGTGGATCTCGTATACCTACTTTCAGAATTTTTTAAGGTATATGAATTTGAGTTCCCCATAGGTAATGAGAAAGACCCTAATGAGGTTCAGAATTGACTTCCGATTGTACCAGATCTGTCCTTATTAAGGGAGCATGGTCGTCCAAAATCCACTCGAATTCATTGTAATATGAATATTCAGGAAACGTCCAGAGAAAATAAAAGATGTGAGCATTATAGAAACCTAGGACACAATAGGAAAAAATGTACATCTCTTTTGTCATCAAATAACTGTTGATGTTGTGTTTGATGTAGTTGTTGTTTATGAAATCTAAGTTTCTGTAATTTAATTTTCATTTACTTTCAGATATGTCATTTGAGCATCACCGATTAATTACACAAGAAAATGATACAAAAAAAATTAAAAAGCATTAAATAATAAAAACATTCAAACAATTAAGTAATAAAAAATTAACAAACAAAATAAATTAAGTAATAAAAAGTAAATAATTAAATAAAAAATTACAATTGTTGGTAAATAAAAAAATTAAATACAAAAATAATGAAGTGTATGACTTTATCGATGCCTGCGTCTTGAATGTGTTCCGCAGGGCGGTGGTTGTCTATCTTGAGGAGGAATTATTCGTATAACTTGTTATGACTCCTCACTCTCGTCATCATCACCATCACCATCACCATCACCATCATCATCATCAGTAGCAGATTCATTTTGTTGATGAGGGACAAATGACGATGTAGCACCTCCATAGAATAAGGACCCTGAAGGTATATGATTGACTATCTCACCGCTCATAGAAAATTGTGAAAATCGCAAAAAGTTCGACTGCAATGAGTGCAAAAACTGTATAGGAGAAGTATGTGCATGTGGTGAAGCTTCACCCGCCAAATAACCAGCATATGAACCCCGATTTGGATCTGCAAACATAGAAATATAATATCCTCCATGAGGGGTCATATAACTCTACGGCGGTGGCAACATTTGGTATGGAAGCGATGGCGTTTGACCTAGCTACAGCGGCATATGAAATGGCTACGGTGCCATCTGATATGGCTGTAGTGCCATCTGAAACGACTGCGGAATGTACAACGGTATAGACGGTAGTTGTTGTGAAAGTTCTAGTGCTGCAACTAAGGACGAGTCGGAAGTGACTGCTCTCCGTCCACGAGTCGGGGACGATGATATTGTGATGGTGGACGTCTTTGTCAACGTCGATGAATGCTCCCGCCTCGTGCTTCCTCGGAAAGTATGCATAGTTTCTCGTTCCTGATGAACCACTCATAATAACTATCTGCAACCGATTAATTATCCAAATAAATGGGTTCTGTACGGGGAATGCGCCCACATCGATCCTCCCATATCATTACTCACTCATAGTGCTTCAGCAACCAGTTGACTTCTTTTTTGCCCCGTCTATCAATGATACGCAAATCATCGAGTTTCTTAGGTGCTTCCGGAATAGATTGTACAAAACCAAATTGGCGGAACACTTGATCAGTGGGATGCCACTCGACAATAGCATAACATATTAGAGGGACCACCGCTATCTAGACATCTAATGGGCCTCTTAAGTGATGCGGGATGCAAATCATCATCTCTTCAGTATAATAAGGAGCACATTCAAACTTAAACAAATATATATAATTCTTATCAAAATAATAATCTAATTATATAACGATAATTAAAAGTATATTTTGTTATTCAAATACATACCTCTGTGCCAGCCTTCTGATCAATGAGTAGCCTAATTTCTTTTAATATAGATTTCTTCCTACAAATCACCATGAAGGAAAAATGTCTTTATATCTAACTACTCAAGATGTAAATTCTCTGTAGCTACAATTTTCAATACCAGTCTGATTGTAGACAGTTTTACGACTGGAGAGAAAATTTCATTGTAGTCAATACCTTCTTTTTGCTGAAAACCTTTGACAACCAAACTTGCTTTATAGCGTTTGCTCCCATCATGCTCTTCTTTGATCCTGTAAACCCACTTGTTATGGAGCGCTTTCTTGCCTGGTGGTAATTCAACTAATTCCCACATCTAATTTGACATAAGCAAGTCTATCTCATCTTTCATGGAAGACTTCCACTTGACTGAATCCTCCACCTGCATTGCTTCATCATAGCACTCTGGTTCACCATTGTCAGTCAGCAACAAATAGTGCAAAGAAGACGAATAACGCTGGGTTGGTTTAGGAATTCTGGAGGAGCGTCTTAGTTCTGGTGTGCATGGTTCTTCTTGAACTGCTTCAGGACTGATCTGAACATCATTTCCAGAAATCTCCTCAAACTCAGCAAATTCTTTTGTTTCAACTTCGGTATTGGAGCTACTTGATTCTATGGTTGACCTGTCTTTGTACATCACATTCTCATTGAAAATGACATCTCTGCTTCTGATGATCTTTCAATTTTCGTCGTCCCAAAACCGATAACCGAACTCATCACCACCATAACCAACAAAGACACATTTGTTGGACTTGGCATCAAGTTTACTTCTTTAAGCAGAATTTATGTGTACATAAGAAATACAACCAAACACTCTTAAGTGTGAAAGGTTTATTTCTTTTCTGCTTCAAACTTCCTCTGGTATTCCGCCATCCAAAGGAACTGAGGGTCCATAGTTGATCAGGTAAGCTACAGTGTTGATAGCCCATAGAAATTTGGACAATCCGGTATGTATCCTCATGCTTCTGGCATGTTCATTTAGAGTTCTGATCATGTGTTCTACTACGCCATTCTGCTGCGGTGTCTTGGGAATTGTTGTATCAATCTTGATCCCATTGTTTGCACAAAAATCTCTGAATCCACTGTTTATGTAATCTCCTCCATTGTCAGACCTCAACCGCTTGACTTTCAAACCAGCCTCATTTTCCACCATGGCCTTCCATTTTCTGAAGGTATCAAAGACTTCTAATTTTTTCTTCAGAAAATAAACCCACACCTTCCTTGTAGAATCATCGATGAAGGTGACATAATATAGTGAGCCTGCAAGAGATGGAACTGGAGATGGTCCCCATACATCAGTATGAACCAACTCTAACTTTTCTGCCTTGGGTGTCTTGCCAATCTTTACAAAACTGACTTTCTTTTGTTTGCCAAAGATGTAATCCTCACATAGTATGACATCTACATTCTTTAGATCCGGTAGCTTCCCTTTTGACAAAAGTGTCTTCATTCCTTTCTCGCTCATATGGCCAAGCCTTTGGTGCCATAGGTTTGATTTTCCATCAGCATTTGCTACTGCAATGATATTCTCTAAATTTGAGGTTACATAAAGAGTACCAGTCTTCTTACCACGAGCAATGACGAGTGCTCCTTTGGTAATCTTCCATTCACAGCCTGAAAAGGTTGTACTATATCCTTCTCCATCAAGCTGTCCTACAGAAATCAAATTTCTTTTGAGGCCAGGAATATGTCTCACTCATTTCAGTGTCCAAGTGGTCTAGTTTGGCAACTTTAATCGGATGTCTCCTTTTCCGACGATTTTCAAGGTTTCATCATCAGCTAGATGAACTTCCCAAAATCACCACTGATATAGTTCTCCATGATTTCTTTGCATGGGGTGGAGTGGAAAGATCCCCCTAAATCCAAGATCAATGATTCAATCTGACTGTTGATGCTTAGAATCATAGCATCACCTGTCTCCTCTGTCATGTTGGCAGATTCCTGTGCGTCGATATTTTTCTTCGGTGCTCGGCAATCTCTTTTAAAGTGACCCTTCTTGCCGTAATTATAACAGGTAAAATCTTTCTTTCATGTTCTTGATTTTCCCCTTCTGGATTTCGATCTGCCACGCTTTGAATTTTTTTCTGAAGTTCTCCCTCTAGACTCTGTGTGCAAGGCTGAGGAGCTTGATGCTTCACCCGATTCTCTCTGTCGAATTTCTTCACTCAATACCAGATCCCGAACATCGTCAAATTTTAATTTGATGTTTCTCGACGAGCTGCTGACTGTTGTAACAGTAGCATTCCAACTGTCTGGTAGAGAGGATAAGAGAATTAAAGCTCGAACTTCATCATCGAATTCAATTTCCACTGAACTTAACTGGGTTGTGATTGTGTTGAGTTCATTTAGATGTTGAGCCACTGATGCCACTTCCGCCATCCGCAAATTGAATAATCACCTCATCAAATGAACTTTGTTTGAGGCTGATGACTTCTCATACATACTGGAGAGAGCCGCCATAAGACCCACCGTGGTCTTTTCCTTTACTATGTTGAAAGCAACATTGCGGGATAACGTCAGTCGGATAACTCCGATGGCTTGTCTATCGAGAAGAGCCCAGTCTTCATTCTTCATGCCCTCTGGTTGCTTTCCTGAGAGAGGTTGATATATATTTTTCTGGTTCAGAAAATCTTCAATCTGCATCTTGCAAAAGCCAAAGTCCGCAACATCGAACTTTTCAATTTTCACTTTCCCTTCATCTGCAGTCATCGCTTCCACTCGAATCTGGCTTCGTTTGGATCGTTTCTGGCAATTCTTGCGAACCACCATGTATTAGAACACCTCTGTCGATAAATTCGTATCGCCGACAAAATTTTTACTATTCACGAAATTCACTATTCATGTGAATAGTAATGAATAATAATGAATAGTAACCTCGCAAAAAAAACTGACAAAATTCACCACCAAAAGCTGTATATACCAGTTGTTGGGAAATAAAACGAAAACAAGTAATTTTCCTATAACCAGATTAGTGCGAATGCGAAATAAAAGCGGAAAAATAATACCTGAAATTGATAACGGAGTTCAGCCAATTATGCATACGTCTCCGGACTGCTGCAGATATTTTACTAAGAGAGAAAATTTACCGGTGTTTACAAAACACTCACTACTCACAATAAAGCTCTCTAGATTGGGAGAAAGAAATGATTTGGGATGATTTTGAAGCTAAATGAGGTAGGGTATTTATAGTTGAAGCTTAAGGACTAATCTTGTAAATACCCTGAAGTGTGCAGAGACTAAAATGTAATTAACATATTTTAAAAAATTCAACAAAAAATAAATGCACCGAATTCGGTGCCAACCCACCGAATTTGGCGCCCCCTTAATTTACTTTTGTTCCCCATTGTTGACTTTTCAACACTTTTTTACACCCCTTTGTCTCCATACCCTCCTGAATGACTTCACCTTCCTCAAGAGAGGTGACTTCAGACTTTTTCGTTTCTCCACTGTTAGTCACAATATCAACACCTGCATAAGACCATCCCCAAGGCTTCCAGAACTGTTTCTTTGTAGAAAGGTTTTTAGTTTCAGCAATGTTACTGAGTCGTTGTCTGACAGTTTTCCGCCCCAAAAGAACGTCTGGGCCTCTAAGAACCATTTAGCCTGCATCAACATCGAATCCTCTAATGATCTCCCAAAAAGATTAATCAGCTCAGAGAAAAGGGGAGCAGCATCAGGTCTGACCAACAATCTAGTGAGGATAATCTCAATGAAAACTTTTTCACTCTCAGAAGGTGAGGCTCTTTCAGTGCTAGATGAGGAAGAGCGAATAGCATCCACCAAGGACATGTCATGATTCTCCATCTTATCAATAAGCGCTTGTTCATTTAAAAGAAGCCTTAACTCAACCCACTGCCAATGAAATTTAGCAGGTTGCAGTGTGTCCAATGCACGAACAAGTTTATCCAAAAGCTTAGATCCAATCTCTGCACGCAAATCTTTAGATTCACAATGTCAGAAACCCTATTCCCATCATCCTGTGTAAATGCAGAAGGCATTTTACAATCAATTATTGCATTTAGAAAGAGCCTTGCACGAAGAGGGGACAAAGGCCATGGGTTTCAAATGCATGTCCAAACCATTCAACTCTAGCAAGGCAGCAAACTCAGCATCAGTAGTATCTGCAGCTACAATATCATAAAGTCTACGAGTATCCCTCATACAAACATCTCGAAAAGGTATGTGTTTTATGGCATCTCCGATGGCCATTGTTAAAGACTGATACAATTGATGTATATCTTCACGACTTGCATTGTAACTATTCAAAATGAATCTCTTCCATGTAACAAATGCAAATATTGCATAAGCTGGTGCAAACACCAAATTAATCGGGAGCATTCGCTGCATCCTTGAAAGAGCTAAAACATACTGTTCACCCAAGAGTTCCAAAACTAGTCCATCACAAACAGTTCTGTAGTTCCCAACAAATAGCCGAAACCAGTGAGCATATACTTCAACTGAGTTGTCCATCTTAAAAGCCCCAACAGATCGAGCATTACCATTAGAACTGGTTTTTGTGCTCCTAACAAATTGAACAACATCCAAACCTTCTTTTAATCTCAAGACAGTTACCATTCTCTCCAAGCTAATAACTCCATGAATAATAGCTCCAATGACAAGGGCAGAAATAGCAGCTGCCATTTTGGTAGTTCTCCCAAAAGTTGCTTTGGCAGAACCGTGGGAATTGTCACTAGATATGTTTAGATTAGAATCATGAGAATCAGGAGCTAACTGAAACTGACCACGAGAGGACTTTCCAGGAGCATTTAAAGCAGAAGAAGCTTCTGTTGCAAGAGCTATCTCAAATGCTTGGCCTTTGCGCTCTCCAAGAGCTTCCTTCAGCAGGCATAGACATATTAAATGAATGTGCACTATGCGCTTAGCAAAATTCAAGGAATTCATAGGTGGCTGATAATTTGAATAATTGCTACCGCCAGTAAAATCGGGTATATTTGCTAGTGTGGGTCCAACATTGCTAACAATGGCAGACACAGCAGAGGACACCAAGCCTGGGTCCCCTTCTTGAAAAGCGCCTCCAGTCTGCCTAAAACAGTCCATTAGTCCCATTATGATTTGTTGAGCTACTTGATAATCATCATCCCCTTTTTCGGTGGCAGGGCTTTTCGGTGCATTGGCCGCAAAATGTTTTCTCTCTTTACCTAAGGTATAGCACAAGACATCATCAATATGACGCTGAACCATATCTTTCATGCTTAAACCCACTCTAGATAACCACCCAACAGTTATCCTCTGACAGCAATAATCATCAGGATCTTCAGTCCCTGATGGAACTCCAAGTGGAAATCCAAACTCTCCCTCTGTTCGTCCAGATTCAAGTTCAGATAAAAGTCTTTTATCACAAGTCCCCTTGAAATTCTTCTCCCATTCAATTACACTGGCAATGTTGCCATACCTCTTCAACAAATAACGAAAAAAAACTAGGGTTCCGGAACCTGTAATTCTTCTATTAGTGGCCATAAAAGCTGAAGCACGACTCATTGTAGCAGACAGAGTTTCAGGCACAAGATCGGCGGCAATAAGTATGTTCTCATACCTGAATAAAATTCATAATTAAGCATGTAAGACAAAAATATGCAGATCATGAAACATAGACAGCAATGACAATGTTTAGCCATGATGAGTGCAGTAGTTCAATAGTCCAATATTGTGCAATAAAAATAACTTTCAGGGAAGAAAAATAAGTATTCAGTTCCAACCAGACACCCAAAAATGCATCATTAAACTGTTTCATGAATTCTAATACACATTTACAAACAAACTCAGAATAGTTTTGTTTTTAAAATATGGGGAAGAAAGTGGGAAAAGAGGCTAAAAATACTGTTAAAGATCAAGAAACAGTAAGTGCATCAAACCATACTGCAACCGTTGTGTGGATCTCGTATATCTACTTTCAGAATTGTTTAAGGTATATGAATTTGAGTTCCCCATAGGTAATGAGAAAGACCCTAATGAGGTTCAGAATTGACTTCCGATTGTATCAGATCTGTCCTTATTAAGGGAGCATGGTCGTCCAAAATCCACTCGAATTCATTGTAATATGAATATTCGGGAAACGCCCAGAGAAAACAAAAGATGTGGGCATTGTAGAAACCTAGGACACACTAGGAAAAAAATGTATATCTCTTTTGTCATCAAGTAATCGTTGATGTCGTGCTTGATGTAGTTGTTGTTTATGAAATCTAAGTTTCTATAATTTAATTTTCATTTACTTTCAGATATGTCATTTGAGCATCACCGATTAATTAAACAAGAAAATGATACAACAAAAAAATTAAAAAGCATTAAATAATAAAAACATTCAAACAATTAAGTAATAAAAAATTAACAAACAAAATAAATTAAGTAATAAAAAGTAAATAATTAAATAAAAAATTACAATTGTTGGTAAATAAAAAAATTAAATAAAAAAATAATGAAATGTATGACTTTATCGATGCCTGCGTCTTGAATATGTTCCGCAGGGCGGTGGTTGTCTGTCTTGAGGAGGAATTATTCGTATAACTTGTTATGACTCCTCACTCTCGTCATCATCACCATCACCATCACCATCACCATCACCATCATCATCGTCATCATCATCATCATCAGGAGTAGATACATTTTGTTGATGAGGGACGAATGACGATGTAGCACCTCCATAGAATAAGGACCCTGGAGGTGTATGATTGACTATCTCACCGCTCATAGAAAACTTCGAAAACTGCGAAAAGTTTGACTGCGATGAGTGCGAAAACTGTACAGGAGAAGTATGTGCATGTGGTGAAGCTTCACCCGCCAAATAACTAACATATGAACCCCGATTTGGATATGCAAACATGGAAATATAATATCCTCCATGAGGGGTCATATAACTCTACGGCGGTGGCGACATTTGGTATGGAAGCGGTGGCGTCTGACCTAGCTGCAGTGGCATATGAAATGGCTACGGTGCCATCTGATATGGCTGCAGTGCCATCTGAAACGACTGCGGAATGTACAGCGGTATAGACGGTGGTTGTTGTGAAAGTTCCGGTGCTACAACTAAGGACGAGTCGGAAGTGACTGCTCTCCGTCCACGAGTCGGGGACGATGATGTTGTGATGGTGGACGTATTTGTCGACGTCGATGAATGCTCTCACCTCGTGCTTCCTCGGAAAGTATGAATGGTTTCTCGTTCCTGTTGAACCACTTATACTAACTATCTGCAACCGAGTAATTATCCACATAAATGGGTTCTGTACGGGGAATGCGCCCACGTCGATCCTCCCATATCATTACTCACTCATAGTGCTTCAGCAACCAGTTGACTTCTTTTTTGCCCCGTCTATCAATGATATGCAAATCATCAAGATTCTTAGGTGCTTCCGGAATAGATTGTACAAAACCAAATTGGCGGAACACGTGATCAGTGGGATGCCACTCGACAATAGCATAACATATTAGAGGGACCACCGCCATCCAGACATCTAATGGGCCTCTTAAGTGATGCGGGATGCAAATCATCATCTCTTCAGTACAATAAGGAGCACATTCAAACTAAAACAAATATATATAATTCTTATCAAAATAATAATCTAATTATATAACGATAATTAAAAGTATATTTTGTTATTCAAATACATACCTCTGTGCCAGCCTTCTGATCAATGAATAATCTAATTTCTTTTAATTCATTAGGTAAATCCCGATGATCTTTCCTTGCGCTTGGCCATCTATTCAATGAAATAATTCTTTAGGCAAGGAGAAGTAACGCGAAGAAGAAAAACCATGTATTTTTCATCGCCATTTCTGAGAGTTTCTTTTTTTCATAAAAGGAAACTGAAAAACAGAAAATTAAATTAAAATTAATAATCGGTAGTAAAAGTTGCAAAATTACTTATGAGGGCTGGGAATATGAGACCCAAATACTCGAATCAGTGAGCCCAACCAGCAGACCAGACCAAATCCATACATTGGATCTTCGGTCAATTTAAATAACCCAAGTTCATTTACTGGTTTACTTTGCTTAGGGATGATAATTCAAAATTTCAAATTACTGATTTTGATATTTATAAATATTTGATTTATTTATTTATCTTAAATAATCTACGATGATTATAAGATAATATATATTCAAAATATTTCTTAGTTATTGACGACATGCACCCATACAGCTGCTTAAAATGGACGCCAAATGGATAGTTATTATTAATTATATATTTTTAGATACAACTACTTGAAATGGACGCTAAATGGGTAGTTGATTCCTTAAATGATGAACGAAATGAAGAGCATAGTAACAGCGTCCTCATGAACAACTGCATCCAACTCGTTCGAGAAGTCTGGATCTGTGAGGTAAGACATACGTCGAGAGAAGGAAACAAGTGTGCTGATTGCCTGGCGAACAAAGCTTTCGACCAAGAAGAAGATCTCATTACTTTGGCCGATCCCCTGTACTTCCTGTTGCCATTGTTATCAGCTGCTGCCGGGGAGGGTGTCCTAAGGCTGTGATTCTGCTTTATTAGTCCTTTGTACCCAAAAAAAAATATCAGTCTATATTATTTATGTAGACGTAGATTGTGAACTCAAATATTTGAATAAAAATTCATATTATGGAGAGGAAAATATGTTTTTTAAGGAGATTGAACCTTGTTTATTTAATTTTTAGCGTTATGTAAATTTATATATTTGACATATAATTTAAAAATTAAAATATTTTTTTTTTCATATATTCACATATCTAGTGGATAATAATATTTAATTCATATTCAGATTTAAATAATATAATAAAAAATTGCAGACATTTTGAAAATAACAATGATGTTGAGTTAGAAAAAATGTATTGTCCGAAACTTTTCGGTCTGAAATTATCTCAACGAAAATAAATATTTATATGATCAAACCATCTATTAAATAAGCAACTTCTTACATAAAGTATCATATATGATTTTTTTTATAAATCTGGAGCGATTATAAGATTCTAGTATATATTTAGAAATTCACAACTCTTTTGATAATAAATGCTCGTATCCCTGATGTATGTGATATTCAAAATCGAGACCTCATGAAATAATAAAAAATCTCTTAATTAATCGCTAAGATAACTTAATTCATGCAATATTACATATGATCTTAAAACCCCTTATATTATATAATCACAAATATTTAATATTACGGTTATTTACAACGTAAAATTATCATATATATATATATATAATATTAAATAACCAAAGGTATCCTAACCTTACTTAAGCGATTTAGGATGTTGTCTCACACTACTAGATTAACTGGTTGTTGGTTAAGTCTAATTCATTATAAGGATCACCTAAAAACCAACCAGAAAAGAAATCCACAACTAGTTTTCATCTATCTATTATAAAGTATCATAATCATACCAGCCAGCTCTCACGAAAAACTGACTGATACTGCACCAAAATCAGCAACAACACAATGAAAGCAGCCACGGTCCAAGGAGAGCTACCCTCGGAAGGAAGATGGTGAGTCCGGCGACGTCGTTCCCACGGCGATGAGCCGAAAAGAAACATATCACGAGTATCGATAGATGACAGCCAACGAGCCAAGAGTATGAGCACAACTGGTGTAGCAAAAAGCACCCAACTTAATTGCTGTTTGGCGGTTTCCAGAAGAGATTCGTGGTTGACGTACCATGATATTCCGAGAAATATCGATGCCAACGCCAGGATCAGCAAAACTGGATAAGGCAAGGGACTCAAAGAGAATGAATCAAAGATGGAGTCTCCTCTTCGATAATAGGCCATGAGCGAGGATTGTGTGTTTACCGGTGCGTACGGATTCAAGGTGGAAGGGTTGCTTGAAGTTGTACCAGGGTATTTCTGATTGTAGATTTCGTGTTTTTATTCGGGTGTGTTGGAATTGGCCGGTGTGGGACCTTGCGGTGAAATCAATTACATTGCTAATTGAGTCATTTTATTCTTCAGAATATTATATGGTTGGTAAGTTGTAACTATCAGTTTCAATCAATGTTGCTTTAAACGTAAATATATAGTCAGATCCGTGTGCAGTTATATACATTGCATAAGCTAAAGTACACTATGATGCGTATAATAGCAGTGTGCAGCTGTATACATTTTGTATTCATGTTCAAGTGACAAACTAGTGAAAGAACTCGAGACTTTAACTTATTGTTTTTATGGTGTGACGTAAGGTAAATATAAAGTTTTGTTGTATTTCCTTCGTATCTTTTCTCCAGTTGTGTTCTCACTCCTTCAAATATCGAAGTCTTGGGTGGAATTCTTTCACTAATCAAAGTCTTTGGATCAGCCACAAACTTTTGACGTGATTTTTGGTAGACGTATGTGATCTGTCAGAGCCAAATCTATTGTCAAGTAGCCATATCCTTTCACCCTGCTAATCTACGAGTAGTCATAATGACTTTAGGCCTAACACCAACACTAAGGATCATTGTATAAACAGGTCATGCAAGACTTTACAACTACCAAAGCTTCCTACGACTTCACAACTTGCAGAATGAGCTTTGGAGCTTTCATGCGTAGTTTTAAACCTTCCAGATGGCCCAACTACGGTTGCAACAACATAGCCAACAACAAAAGGACTTAATCCAGAAAACTCTTAAGAGATGTTGGTCTCTTAACACCAAGGAAGCATGCGATGAGAAGAAGAATCCTTCAAAGAGTGTTGAGATGCCCCCGCTCTAGTAATAAGAGTATCTTCATTGTTATTATGAGTGTCAAGATGTCTTTGTCCTAACAAAGAGAATACTCCCATTGCTAATACCAAGACGAAGATGCCTCCGCCCATCCATCAGAATTCTCTAAGGACGTCGAGTTACTTCCTTTCTGTTTGAAAGCGTAGAGATGCCTTCACTTTACCCAAGCTAATGAGACTATATTGTGATCTCTCAACCGACAAAAGAGAGTTGAGATGTCTACATTACAATTATAAGAATTTATCCTTGGTCCCTAGAAAGTGTCAAGATGTCATTTCCTTCATTATCCCACAAGAACATTGGGAATCCTTAGCTGGACATATAAGCATTGACACAACTCCGTTAAGCCAACAAAATGCACACTTAATTTTCACAAAATTTGTGATAACAAAATTTCTAACCATCGAGATATTTAGACAGGTAAATTTGTAGAAAAAAATTGAGATCCTTTGTCGTATGTCTAGCATGAAAGTTATAGTATTTCTTTGATTAACAATAAAAGCTAAACGGCGTATTCTCAAACGCTTCAAAGTTGAGATAATCTGAAACTCATTCAACCAACAAAGTGTATGAAAGAATCAAAATTTCTTTAAATTCAATTATTCTCTAAAAAGATCCCACTCCTATTACAAAATGAGGCTAAACCATAAGATTATCAATAGAAGCCTATAAACTAACAATTAGACCACCCGGAGTAGTCTCTAAAACAAGAGTGCATTACCTTTCAGATAGGCCTCCACATTAGGGCTTAAAACAGAGGATGTGTTAGCCTCATCTAGAAAATATGGCTTTACACCCTCCTAGAAGTCCTTTCAACCTACCTTCGAAGGGTTATAAGGGTCGAAGGATAACTCCCCTAGGAAACATCCCGACAACACTGAAAGTTCCACTTCGATATTTCTATGGGGTCAAAAATCCCTTGAAACTCACAGACAAAGCTGAGCTCATACTTGTCCCCAAAGTTTTCAAAGCTCTAAAGCTTCCCTAAGACTTCATTGGCCAACTTCTCAGCATCGAGCTTTAAAGAGAGTAGCTTTTGAATCTCCGCACCTGAACTTCTTTCTTATGTTGCCTCTTTGTCGTGTTGGCTTGTAAGGCATCTTCCTTCTCCCCAATCTTTTTCTTAGGTTCCGCAGCTTGCTAACTAGATTTTGTTACGTCTTTTTAGGCCTCCGCTGTCTGTCTCTAAGATTTCACAGCGTGTTACTATGCCTCTGTTTCTTGTCTTTGGGACTCTGCAGCCTGCCCCTGAGCTATCCTAACCCCTTGAGCCTCACTCTAGGCTATAATCAGCTCTTGCCTTAAATCTTCCAGCTCCTTCTTTAACGCCATGGTCATGGCATTGGCTGCCTGCAGGTTGACCTCCTTAACGTAACCATCTTCCTCTGTGTGTCACCCTCCATAGTAGTCTTTACAAGACAAAATCGATTTCCTCTTCTACCAACCGGAAGGATCCCACAACTCTAACCATAAGATTGGCAACATCAGTGAACACCCTAAAAACCTTCACATAGTTAGGTGTAGTGACTCAAATTTTTGAATTAGCGCATGAGAGCTAATCCGAGTGGTCTATGGATCGATGTGAGAGTGACTAAAATTGTAAGGTAGAATGTGGCCTAATTGGATGAGTTTTGAGCTTAAATGGTTATAAAAAGAATTTCTTAATTGAAATCAAATGATGAGGGATCATATAAATAATTATATCAATAGTAATCATAAGAGTAAAATTTCTTAATAGAATCAACGGGTTAATTCAAGTGGTAAGCAGCTTGATATCGCTTAAGCAGATCTCGAGTTTGAGTCATTGTGTATGTAAAAAAATCTCCGCTGAGAGACTCACCTACCACAGCCAGGAATGCGACCCGGGTCGGTCCGGATTAGTCAAGCCGAAGCCTTGAGAACCAGAAGAGCAACAACAAAAAATCTTAATTGAAACTGAATTCGCTCTCGATTTCAATAGACAATACATATATATATATATATATGTATAGTTCATATCTATTTTATGGTCGATGTTCAATGTGCGTGATTGTCCCTCCCAACATATCATTCTCCAAGGTTGGATTTTAACATTTGGGAGCATTAATTTTCCATCAATCATTGTTTTTCTAATCAACCCATAGTCACTTTATTAGAGGTATTCAAATCAAGTTTTTATTTTTAAATAATAATTTGATTTGGTTTTAATAAATTAATATTTTTTGAATAATTTAGAGTGATTATAAGATAAGAAATGCTCAGAAATTTCTTAATCATTTAACAACTGACATATATCCTACAAACACAATTGTTTGAATTCAAGACCTCTAAGAGAAACAACGTTTTTTTATCACTAAAATCAATCGATGAGTTATTAAGATGTACCAAAATCCAGGGGAAAAAACCCTTCAAAGTCTACAATATCTGCTATCAGCAACATCCTTATTGAAATCAGCATGGGATAGACAGAAATCGAAACAAAGGGTTTTGGTTACAACATAAAATTCTAAGGGCACGTGAACAGAATTTCAATAAAAAATAAAAAAAATTAAATTATATAAGAATTTAAAATTTTTAGAAGGAACGATTGCTTCTACCGATACCTCTTCGGTCCATCCATCATCGTATTGGGAGGGGAAAAAAAGCATCCATGGAAAAAATCAGGGCTCTGGGAACCCAGGCATTCTGGTTTCATAACAACATTTCATCATCCCAATTATTTGATCAGTCTTTCAGATGGCTATATATATATATATATATTGTTCTATGAATGAAAAGGAAACTGGTTTACTCTGAAGATGCAAAAATTTGTTCACAAATTGAACCGAAGATGTATACAGAGAGAGAGAGAGAATTCAGTTCATCAAAGACATTGGAACTCATAACATATAGGATTATTAGACAAACCAGGGATGAGAAAATATAGATTCAATAGCAATACTTCATTGTGAAACATTTTCCACAACCGCAATAATGAGGACGGCGGCAAGAATCCGCCGACAACCAACGAACAATGACCAAAATTGCCAAAACTGCGATCAAAACAAGCCAAGTCATACTCGCCTCAGCACTTTCCATATCGATCTCAAATTTGATTAAAGAGGACAAGGCAAGAAGCATCAATGCCAGAGCCAAGAACAGCAGAACCGAGTACGGTAGAGGAGCCGAGGGGCGATGGCATCTTCCACAATAGCAGTGTCCATAATTGCAGTGAACCATGGTCGATTTGAGAAGATGTTTCAAAGGCAAAGGCCTTGAATCCCAAGTTTGCTGGTTTTCAGATCTTCAGATGGGTAATTAATGGATGGAAATGATGTGTTTATGCAATTGAAAAGGTGGGAACATAAGCACTTGGTGGTTGGGCGATCAATCTCATTATTCTTTAGTTACCAGATGAAGCCACTCAAACCATCCATTGGATCAAAAAAGATTCTTGATTTGACTTATTCCTGCTGCCCCTGTTTATGTAAGAATCCAAAACAAGGCAGCGTCACCCCAACCCACTAACGTAATGGGAGGAATGAGGTGGGTAGTTTTGAGAAGGTGGTTTTGGGAAGCTTGATGGTACACACCATCATGGCTAGAGATACCGGTTGGGTTAAAGTCGGATTTTTTATCTATTCAAATTTTATTTGAAAATTTAAATTCTTTATCTATGCCGACTTGACTCAAATTTAGGATGATTTCATTCGACCAATTTTTTAGATTAAATTTCACACCTTAATCCAACCCAACCTAAATAAATATATGGGTAAACTACATGGGTAACCACTTAACTATTGTCATATTTTATTTTGATTACCGATGTTTTGATTTAATCAATCAGAACACCCAACTATTTAAATGCTTCAATCAAGCCACCTGTCGTTAACATTTAACGGAGTAGGTGACGTGGCATTTAAAACATTTCGGTATAATTACACAATTGGTTCATGTTACTTATATATTCTTTCAATTTGGTCCTAATTTTAATACATTAAAATAAATTCAACCCTCGAATCAGGTGGTGCCATGTGTAAATAAATTAACAAATGACACATGACACCACCTGATTCGAGGGTTAATTTTATTTTAATTTATTAAAATTAGGACCAAATTAAAAGAATATATAAGTAACGAGAACCAATTGTGTAATTATACCAAATTTTTTTAATTGCAACATCACCTACTCCGTTAAATGTTCTGATTGATTAAATCAAAATATCGGTGGTCAAAATGAAATCTGACAATAGTTAAGTGATCACCTGTATAATTTACCCTACATATATCTATAAAGTTCATTTTTATTAAGTAAAATGAAAACCAAACTAAAAAAAAAAAGAAAGTTATATTATTATAATTATCCTCAAATAAGCAAAAAAAATATTATAATATTATGTAGATTAAATCGAATCAAAACTCATCGATAAAATTATCATCCCTATTCATGCTGCGAATTTCCTCCAATAAGTAGCAGACAAGAGGTGCCTAAAAGTGTGGGCCACAAAAGTACAATTCAACTAACTCTAATAATTCCATAAGCAAACAAGTCTGGGTGAAGTCACATGTCGGTTCAAAAGTCCCATTAAAATTAGTATTAAAAAATGGAGTTAATTTCAATAAACATCCCTATATTATATAATTTATTTTGAATTAGTCTTTGAACTTCTGAAAATTTCAATATCATCCCTAAATTATGATTCTCATTTTAGGTCCCAAACTTTGAACATTCTAAATCCCCAAAATATGACCCCCATTTTATATTAGTCTTCAGACTTTTGAATGTTCCAATTTAGAATGAAGTTACAGTTTGGAACATTATTAAGTTTGAATACCAATTTAGAATGAAGTCATAGTTTGAGATGAATCCGGAATGTTAAAAAGTTTGGCGATAAATTTAGAATGAAAGTCATGATTTAGGGACACATCAATTTAAATTCAGAGTCATAGTTTACATATGTGTGATGCAATTAACTCTAAAAAAAGTATATAAAAAACTAGATATATTATCCAGCTCCAGCGGAGCATTTAAAGAACCAATTATAAATATATTTAATTTTTATTATTTTAAATAATTCATATTTTATTTAAATTAAATTAAATTAAATTTAAAATTAATTACTATAATTAATGTGTACAATATGATATAAATTGAAAGAAAAGAAATATATGTCATTAGAAACTTAAAACATGATTCTACGCAAAATATGACATAAAAATAAGGTTTATATAATGAATAAGTAATTAAAGTATATTGTCTTTTTCATTTAAACACTTAAAGTAATTTTTTATCAGTACCTAAAGTTACTTTTTTTTATCAAAATAGGTACATAAAAAATTTTAGTCAAAATCGATACCTAAAGTATGTTTTTGGTCTAAATTAATGTTTTAGTGAACTCAACAAATGACTGGAGTAGTTAAAGGGAGTGTTGTTCTCCCTAAAGATACTGAGTTTAAGCAATTGTCTACGGGTGTGTGCGCATTGTCATTGACTAAGAAAAACTATGAACGTATATTACCTTATAATCACCTTAGACTATTAAAAAATAATAATATTTTAATTAATTTGTCCAAATAAAATCTTGATATCAATTTTTCTTTTTATAAATTTTAATATACTATTAAAAAAATTTAAATGATTATTACGAGGTAATATCTATTCAGAATATTTCTTAACTATTGACAGTGCATACAGATCCTACAAAATGTAACTGTTCGAGCTCAATACTTAAAGGAAGAACAACACTCCCCTTAATTAGAGTTCATATTAATTTCTTTTTTAATTGTTAGACTTATTAAATTCAAATATTTAATGAAAATAATAATTAAATTTAACGTGAATAAAACGTATTTATAAATTTAAAAAAAATTACTATATTCACACGAGCCCCCATCCCTAAACATAACGAAAGAGTGGTAAGCCGAGTCTGTGTTTAATTGATCGATGACATAAACTCAACTCCTTAAATATATACGCAGAATTGTCTTTTGTTTACAGCGAAGTCAAAATTTTAGTTAGCGTTGGTTGATTACATTGTCAAGCGTGTAATTTAAAAATAATTTTTCAATATAATAACTATTCTAAATTAATTTTTAATTTAATATTTTATATGTCATGTAAACGGAAGCTATCTTATTAGCGAGAGACTTTTCTACGAGAAACGTATTCTATTTATGTAACATAAAATGATCAGAACTTTTTACGTTGGTTTGAAATTAAAGAAAAAAATAAGAGCAAAAGGTATGAAAGAAAATTATATAAAATTTGTCAAAAAATAACAAACGAACACGATATGTGTCGAAGACAAATAATTATAAAAGCATGAACATAAATAGGGTGGCGGTAGCGCGCTTATATTAACGTTGTGTTCAATCATTCAACAAGTACAAGTTTAAAAAGTTATATTTAAATATTTAAAAAATATCCATCCAAACAATACGAGATTTGAGCCAGACGACAACGGTGACATGTTTATTTCTTTTAGATAAAATTTATAAAATTTTTATTTTTTTTTGCCTTTATTTCTCTTTTTCTTTCATTGTAATTAGGGGTGTTTATTTGGTTAATTCAGTCACGGACCAAACCGAATAATCATTAATCAAATCAACCGTATCTTTTTATCTTTGATCGTTAAGCGAATCGAATATTTTAAAAATATTTTAACCGAATGGAATTAAGTTCGATTAATTTTGTCAGTTAACCTAATTAATCAAAATTTATAAATAATATGTATTACAAATTTAATATTTTTGGTTGATTCGGTTAAGACTGAAGTTTAAACACCCTTAAAGTTAAATAATATATATAATATTTAATAATTTCGGTTGATTCGGTTAATGAACCGAATTAACCGATAACCGAAGTTTGAAAAATCAATAATCGTTAACCGATCGAACTCAAAATTAACCGATCGATTAATCGAAATTTTTTTGATTCGATCGAATAATTCGATTTTAACTGAATTATGAACACCCCTAATCACTGTCCAATACGAGCCCATGTTATTGCCATGTAGATAAAAAAATGTGTTGCACAAACCAACTTACCTCTGTGGTTAAAAGAATCGTTGTTGTTCCTAGAGGTCATAGGTTCGAACACCAACAATTGCAATGGTGATTGAACGTTCATTATTAATTGATTGAGAGTGTTTAAAACAGATACTACTTTATGATCACCTTAATTAAAAAAAATCGCGATTTTACCTTAAATGACAACAAAAATATGTTATATTAAAAAATAATATTTTTTAATAGAAATGGAAACTAAGAAACAAACTAGTTTAGACTAGCTTTATAATATGGGGGGCCATCTATGTCTTGGCGGAGGAGATCTAGAACATAGCTCGGCGGGACCTCATGGTGAAGAAGCTCAAAATGAGACTGGACAGCATGTTTAGCCAGGGTATCAGCAGGAAAGTTAGCCTTACGTGGAATCCAAATGAAGTCTAAAGCCTAGCCTCGCTGTTGCAGATTTGTGATGCTTCTGACGAGGGGCATGGAGCTGGTAGTTGAAGCAGCGCTGTGGATGACAGAAATGGCCTGGGAACAGTCGGACTGCATTTGAACGAATTCAAACCCGAGGTGCCAAGCAAGGCATAAACCATCGTGGATAGCCCAAAGTTCTGTATGAAGGGCATCCGAAACTCCTATGGATCGATGAAAGCCATACATCCATACACCAGCAGGATCGCGAAAAAGGCCTCCAATCGAAGCATTCCCAGTTGAAGAACAAACCGAACCATCCGTGTTTAAGGCAACCCAACGTGGAGGAGGCGGAGACTATTGAATCATAGGGGAAACCTTAGTTGCGGAGGCCTGGTGTAAGAGGAGATCTTTGCAAGTTGCATAATGTTTTGACCGGGTGAGGCTACGTTGAGCAACGGCGTAAGAGGCATGATGAATGCTGGCAAAGAGTTGGTCATTGCGAGATTTCCAGATGTTCCAACAAAGAGTTACAAAGATAACATTCCAACTAGACTCAGAAGTGTGAGCGAGAGTTGACGAGCGAGATTCATTAAAATCCAAGCATTGAAGTCCAGGTTGAAAAAATCATGAAGGCGAGAGCTTGGCAAAATAAGGTTCCATATGTCGCGTGCATGGCTACAGTCACGAAGAGTGTGGAGGACAGATTCGGGGGCAACTCCACAAATAGACCAATCAACATTACCAGTCAAGGAGCGTCGATGACGCTCGGCGTTTGTTAGCAGTTTACCTTTAAAAGCAAGATAAATGAAGAGTTTTACCCTTTGAGGAACTTGGAGCCTATGTTGCACTGATACGGATACGAGGACGGATACGAGGACGGATACGAGGACGGATACGGAGACGGGGACAGGAAACGGAAATTTTTAAAATTATAGGGTACGAGGACGACAAGGGTACGACATATAAAATAATTTAAAAATTATAAATAGATTTAAAAATTATAAATAAAGTCAAATATCAAGACTCAAACTACAATATTAAGTTTAGAACAATAAAATCCATAAATAAATCACAATATTAAAATGTCAAATCTTAAGATTCAAACCATAATATTAACTCTAGAATAGTAAATCCATAATCAAACCATAATATTAAAGTGTCAAATCTTAAGATTGAAATCATAATATTAAGTGTAGAAAAATATTAAAAAACACAAATCAAATATTGTTAACATCTTCCGAAATTAACCCATTCTCTAAATTCACCTCATCAAATGAAAGTTCGACAAACTCTAAACATCTTACTAAGGTCCAAACTCGGGAAATGTTAAGCACAACGGTAAAAAGTACACAGGAATTGAGGCAAATATTGCTGTAATTGAAGACTTGATGAACAGGGGACTATTGTATACAAGATAATCTACCTTCCACCACTCTTCCCATCTGCATATAATCACCGACTATATTAACATATTTCTGGCTGTTTTTTCTCCCAATTCTGTTTGAACAAACTACATCCAAATTCAAAAGCAAGTTTTACAGGTAAATAGTTTGTAGACAAATATCACCCAAAAAAAAAAAACAGAGTAAATATCACTGACAAAAAACACAGTTTCAGGAGGCTGTGATGAATGGTGATTGAGAATATCCAAAGTTCAAGCTAGAGATTTACCTCAGGGAAAAGGACGTTCACACAGAGTAAATAGTTTGTAGACGAATTCCTTGTCACCGGACGCTTCTCAGAGAACCAAGAGTACGATTCTCCGCCGACACAACACAGGTCAACGACGGCAAAATGGCTTCCCCGGGGACGCATGTGCTAGTCACATGCCGTGCCCGAAACGTCCCCAACGAGCACCGAAACATCTCCCGTATCGTTCGACCGTACCCCGGCCGTCCCCGTACTGTCCCCGTGCCAGGGACGATTCGGGTACTTGAAACGGCATTCCTCTGCCGTCCCCGTGCAACATAGCTTGGAGCTGCCAGATAATCTTCCAGTGAGTAGAGCGCGACTCCCAGCTCACTTTTGCGAGAGTATCATAAGCATCGCCAATAGAGAATTTGTCATTCCACCTCCAAATGCAAGAGTCGACGATGCCACCTGCAACAGGGCAGCGAATACTAACAATGCAAGAAACAATATTTCCAGGAAGCAAAGAATAAAGCAAGGGTAAGTTCCAAGATCCAGTATCAGTCATAAGGTCTTGAAAATGCGGATAAATGGAAGGAGATAGATTATCAAAAGCATGGTCCCGAAGAGGGCCAACAGCGGGTATCTATGTATCATCCCAAACCGAGACAGTCGAGCCATTACCAATAGTCCAGGCCATATTGGAGCGTATATCATCCGAGATTTTAGAAAGAGTGCGCGTTGCGGAATACGGCTATCGGATAGAGCAAAATCATAATTGATAATTTGAGAAAATAAAAATAAAGATAAAGAAGACACAAAATTTACGTGAAAAATCCTTAAATAATATAGGGTAAAAACCACGGACAACGGTAGAAGAATTTTACTATGAGAAAATAGGAATTATAACTTCTCTCGATCTACCAAGGAGAAAACAATGACAATTATCTCTTGATAAAAAAGAGAAAACAACTCTCAAGAAAACTCTTTAAATTCTCTAGTATTAAGAGAAAACTAGAATGATTTTGGATGGTTTTGAAGCTAAATGAGTTAGGGTATTTATAGTTGAAGCTTAAGGACTAATTTGTAAATACCTTAAATTACAATGATTAATGTGTAATTTTACCATCACAAAAATTCAACAATTACAACCAATTGTTGACTCCACCATTCGGTGGAATTGTTTTTTTTTTGTTTTCAATTCACTTTGGTGCCACCAATTTCGGTGGCACCACTTTTCAACACTCTTATTTTATATTCATGCCGAAGTAATTGGATCCAAAGAGAATTCGTTTGGTGATCAAAGGCACACCGATCTTCATAAGAAAAGCCTTGTTATACTGAAAAGTACGACAAATCCCAAGGCCTCCATGCTCGATGGGTTGACAAACATTCTCCCAATTGACGAGAGAGATTTTAGGTGCTGAAGGAGAAGAGCCCCAAATAAAACTCCTGATAATTTTCTCAATATCAAGACAGACATTCTTAGGCAACAAGGCAGTTTGCATGAAATAGACCGAAATGGCTTCAAGAATGGATTTTGCAAGAGTGATGCGACCAGCAAGTAATAACGTTTGAGCAGCCCAACCTGAGAGGCGAGACCGCATTTTCTCCAAGATGAACTCAAAGTCAGAACATTGGACCCTTTGGTGGATGACCAGAAGGCCTAGGTACTTTCCAAGGTTGTCCATAAGTTTGAACCTCAAAAAGCTACTGATTTGATCTCGCAAGATAGATGGGGTGTTGGGGGGGGGGGAATTTGAGTGTTTTGTTGACTTACTCGGTGTCCCGAATGCAAACCAAAATCCAAAAGAACAGAATCAATAGTTGCAGCATTAAAAAATTCAGCACGAGCATACAAAATGAGATCATCGGTAAAGAAAAGATGAAAAAGCGGTGTACCGTGTTTGGAGAAGCGGAAAGGCAACCAATTTCCAGAGTTAACCGCATTTGCAATGCTGTGACCAGGTCTCTCCATAGCAAGGACGAATAAGTAAGGCAGGAGAGGGTCCCTTTGTCAGATTCCTCTTTCCGGGCAGAAAGGCTCGGAATAACTGTCATTTCATTGAACCTAAAAAGAACTAATAGTGATGCACCTCATAATGACACCGATGATACCAGGGGAAAGGCATGCATCAATAAGAGTGTCATGAATAAAATCTCAACGAATCTAATCGAAAGCTTTTTCTAGATCAACTTTGATTGCCGTCCATCCTTGTTTTGACTTGATGGATCGCATCAAGTGGATGGCTTCCTGGTTAATAATAATGTTGTCTGTAATATTCCTCCTCGAAATGAAGCTTGTTTGATTGGAGGCGATGAGCTGAGGCATGAGATGTTGGAGCCTTCTAACTACCACCTTAGTGAGAATCTTGTAAATCACAGAGCACAGACTGGTCGTGCGAAATTTTGTGAAAGTTTGAGGGACAGAGACCTTAGGGATGAGGGCGATCAGTTCGGTATAAATCCGGCTCTAAAGCACCACCATTAAAGACATCTTGGATAGTGCGACAAATAGAATCCCCAACCACATCCCAATTTTTTTGATAGAATTCAGCATGCAAGCCATCGATGCCAGGGGCTTTCAAAGAGGCCAGCCGCATGAATTTCTTCGTTGGAGGGAGTAGAATCCAAGCCGGACATCAAGAAATCAGTAAGGGCTGGAAACTGACCCACAATAGAGTAAATACCTTGCGCCAAAGAGTCAAGAGAGAACAAGTTCTTGAAGAATTTAACACTTTCTTGCTTTAGGACGGTGTCATCATGGCACCAGGTACCATCACTTATGGTTAAAGCAGTGATCTGATTACATTGTTTGCGTAGGGTCGTTTTTCGATGAAAATAAGTGGTGTTGCGATCTCTAAATTGAATCCAGTCAGAACAGGATTTCTGCCTCCACTGAAGCTCCTCTTGATAAAGGAGAGCTTCGAGTTCAAGCAGCAATTTATCCTCAAGATCATGAAGGAATTGGTTCGGTCGAGATCTCAAGGCTCTTTGAACACCTCTCAGACGAGCCATAGTAATACGTTTATTAGTACCAATAGAGACATACACAGATTTGTTCCAATCAGCTGCAACTATAGAGAAATGCTTAATGGTGTCCGAAAGGGTCTCGGAAGGAATCCAATTATCAAGGACCATGCGTTTAAAATCATCATGCATGCGCCAACTGGAGATATATCGAAAAGGTGGAGAAGGATGGTTGCAGTAATGAGCACCTATATGGAGGACAAGGGGCGGTGATCAGATCTCGTTATGAGGAGATGCTCGACATTGGAATCCGAGAAAGCCTCATCCCAGTGAGAATTACAAATAAAACGATTGAGACGAGCATGGGTAGGACCTCTAGACCACGTGAAGAGCGGTCCTTGAAAACCCATGTCCTGGAGGCCAAAGTCAAAAAGGAGTTCCCTGAAGGCGGTGTTAGGCTTGGTGGAAGCGGCACAAATCCTGTCTTCATGAGAGAGGGTGACATTAAAATCACCAAAAATTAACCAAGGAGAAGTGATAGTCAAAGCAATGTGGCGGAGGTGAGGCCAAAGAGATTTCCTTTTAGAAGCGTTGGGGGTAGCATACACGAGTACCCAAATTGTAGCTACCATTAAGATGAGAGCGAAGCCGAAAATGTATAAACTGAAAGTAATTCACCAGAATATCCACACTAAACAAATTATACCAACATAACCAAATACCGCCAGAGAAACCTGGAGCTTCAATTTTATGAGAATTGGGGAAGCTAAGAGAAGCAATGACAACGTTATCTTTAAATCCGCTAATACGGGGCTCAACCAGGCTAACAACATCCGGTTTAGAGTTACTCAAATATTGTCTAATGGCTGGCAGGAATTTCGGATGTCCACGTCCCTTTATATTCCAACTGAGAAGTTTTAAAATCATTAAAATAGTAAAGAAAGAAAGGGAGGCAAAATAGCCTTAGAGATCAGAAGGAGAGGCACAAATCGTTTTGAGTAGCATGAGCCAAAGTTCCCCCATTATGGGAAAGGTCAGGAGGTTCACTTGGTGGGAGATCACGAGGAGGAGCATTGCAGGGCGGCCATTGAATTGTATCACCTACAAAATTGGGGTCATCATTCTCAGAAATCATGACAACCGAATGATGGCCTGTATCAAGTTTCTGAGGAGGAGCAGAAGTTTGAGATATGTGGCGAGAGCTGGTAGCAGTGGAAGCTGGTCTAAGTATGGAGCTGTTCGTGACAACTACTAGGGGTTTACGTGTAAGAACAACCATTTTAAGTCTGGAAGGTTTTGGATGCTTGGGACGCTGGAGCTTTACCTTTGCCAACCGGTTTAGGACGCTGGATAGCGGGGAGATTTGAAGTATTGACTGCACTGTTATTATTAGGCACATTAGAGGGATCATCAGTACCTTCCTCAAAGATGGGATTAAAACGAGAAGCAACAACATGAATGGTAGTGTCCGATGTAGAGGAATCAGAAGGCTTCTTAGCTGTTCGTCATTGCCTTTTGTCAACGACCATCCAGGGGCCGTAAAGAGCAGCTATTATTGGGGGAGAATTTTCAACCATTGAAGGGCGGTTTCTGCAACCCGTGGTGCCAAGTCCGAACAATTTTCTTGAAGGTGGCCAAACTTACCACATGAAAAGTAGATATTGGGGAGCGACTCATACTTCACAAGCTGAATATTTCCATTGACGAGGAGTTTGGAAATCAAAGGTTTGTGCAGATCAATCGAGACAGCCATTCGTGCAAATCTACCACGCCTTCCACTATCTGTTTGATAGTCGATACGAACAACATGGCCAATGTATTCCCCAATCTCCTTGATTATGTTTCGCTTGTAGAGGGTGACAGGTAATCCCGGAAGGCGGATCCAAGCTATTATTTTTCGTGGGAAGAGCTGTGTTGTGGAAAATTCCGGCGACCAAGGTTCAACGGTGAGGTAGTTTCCAAAGATGGTCCAAGGATCGGCCGAGATGGCATTCAAAAAATCTGATGGAGTTCTGAAGGTAACCAGGAAATAATCGTTCTCAATGTTCATGAGACGGAATGGTTGAGACGGCTTCCACAGGTCATACAGCTTACCACGAAGAGTATTATAACCAATACGTCTGCCCAGCAATTTCACAACAACTGTCAGATCTAAACTTTTAACAGCGAGAGTCTGGATTCAGTCAGAAAAATTGATCGAGATAATCCCATCCACCAGTGAGCGGGATACATCGCCTTCAAGGATTTCAATTTCATCTTCCTCAATTATTTCTTCCAAACCTCATAGAAATTAATAAAATAATATTTTATTTGAAGATCTTTACGGAAGTTGTTCTTAATCTAGTGTTAGGGACAATTTACTATCTTAACTCTCCTTACTCCATTACATATGGGAACAAGGGACAACCAACTAATATCTTATTTAATTTATTATTTGTAAAATTAAGATTTTGATCAGTAGAAAGAAAACACAACTCTGACGTCAACCCCCAGAAGACTTGCATTAGCAATCCAGAAAATCCACTTTCTCCAAATTCAAAAATTTCCCCCCACTCTCTCCGGGGAAGAAAAAAAGAGGAAGAAGAGAATAAACATGAGGGCACATCATAGGCCGATCCACGCGGTGTCGATGTGGGTGAAACGACAGCCGCCGAAGGTGAAGGCTTTTTTGGCGGTCGTATCGGGGATGGCAGCGCTTGTTCTTCTTCTATTCATTGTACACGACCATGACAACCTCTTCGTCGCCGCTGAGGCTGTCCACTCCATCGGAATCTCTGTCCTTATGTATAAGCTCACAAGGGAGAAGACTTGTGCTGGTAATTTCGAATAAAGCTTTAGTTTTTTTTTGTTTCTTAATGTAGAAATTCTAGATTTTGTTGTTTGAATTTTTTTTATTTGTAGCTTAAATTTAATACATGAGTGATTTCCCCCCCAAATTTAGCAATTCAAAGAACTCATGAATGGTAATCAATATGCAAAATTTTACAGGTTTAGGTTTGGCAACTTTGTGCCGAGTGATGGTAGATTTTTTGCTTTTTAGCTGCGTCTGGGTGAGTTTCTGGCTTGGTTTTCCATTTATTTCGATATAAGATTTCTTTGTTTGGTGACTTTGATTGTTATTCCTGATGCATAAAGTTTACTGCTTTTTCCAAATTATTCCAACCATCATTATCAAGGAGTGGAAGAGTTATAATGCTATTGGCGAAGTTGAGAGTTCATATGACATTCTGCTCGTGGCAGGGTTTGATGGATTTTTTTTGTTTTATTGAGGGTTTTGAAATTGAACTGTGTTTTATCTAAGGTATCAAAATGAAGGTTTCTTCTTGTTGCAAAATGAAAGACTTTTTGGTTGTCTCACAAGTTTCATGATTTTTATATGATTGGTATGTTTTTATCCTATGGTAATTCCTATGACCAAGCCCTTCTTTGTTAGTTATGCTCGTTTGAGGAATTCCATGAGTTTCACTGTTTCTATTTCTGTATTATGCTAATTCTTCTGCACGAGTAGCCTTCGCTTTTTCTAGGGTTTCCCCTAAGTGTTTGTATTGCAAGAATGATTGATAAATAGCTGTTTTTGGTGCCTCTCACGCACATGTGACAATCCTAGCCTGGATGATAATTGTTTGATGTTAAAATGTTGCGGGCCTATTAATCTTGGTCACCTACTTACACTGCATAAATGAATGAATTAATTAACTCTAGGCTATTGGTTAAATATGTGAAGAAAGTTTTTATTGGTTCATTCAATAAAAAAAAATGAATGGTTGCAGGACTATCGCTTAAATCCCAGGAACTAACAGCCATCTTTTTAGCTGTTAGGCTGTATTGTAGCTTTGTCATGGAATATGATATCCATACCCTACTTGATTTGGCCACATTGGCTACAACTTTATGGGTTATTTATATGATCCGTTTCAAATTAAAGTCCAGCTACATGGAAGAGAAGGACAACTTTGCTTTATATTATGTTGTGAGTTTTCTTCGTCATATTAACTTTTTCTTTACTTGCAATTATATGTAATTATATATGCAGCCCTGTCCTACGTATTGTTCAATTGTTGGATCTAGAAGTGAATTGTACCAGTTTTGTCTCCTGTATTTCATCTTTTAGTAGTCAAGAGATGGTCATGTTTGCGACCTTGTGCTTGTCCTCTCTATCAACGGAGGCGTATGTAACTTGAAACAGCTAGCATTGTTTACAGAGGCAGCTTTTCTAATTTTATTCTCCATTACGTGTAACACCCCCAACCCGTACCCGACCCGGATACGAGTCTGAGGTGTCACATTGACTTTTCAAACTTTGACTCTTGAAAAAATTTAAAGAAAATTTAAAACTTTCATTAAAGTAAAAGCGGTTTATTTACATTAATTGACCACAATAACCAAAATCGATCAGAGCATATTTAACTCAATCAATTAGTATGCCAACTATATCCGTAAGAACGAAATACATATTATCTTTACTTTCCTGATCTGAACTTCGTAAGGAAAAATGCTGACCTGTCTTGCTCCTCTGAACTTTTCTTCTAGCTTTCCGGAACTTACGTGTGAAACACTCACACGCTAAGTCGATGACTTAGTGAAGCATAAATAAACTGGCTATATCATATCATAACTAATTCCTATTATGCACATTTCATGTAATCATGATAAACTATAAAATGCATCCAAACATAAACGCATATAAAACGTATGTAATAAATTTATCATTATCTCTTTAATAGTCTTATTTTCGTTCTTTATCTTTTAGTCATATGTTCTTGTACCTATTCTTTTTAACCAAGTTATATACACATCATCATCATATCACATATATCATTTCACACCATAAAGATTACAAACAAAGCACATAATATCATACAAGGTTCTTTTATATCATCTTCTTTATTAGCCCATGTACACATGTGAGAACTATAGATATGTGAGTCTATAGAGGTTGTGCACTAATGCTGTCACCACAGCTCGTATAAATGCACCGAAGTGCCACGTAGAATTGCACCTAAGTGCCGCGTAGAAATGCACCGAAGTGCCATATAAGATGTCCCTAAGGACCACGTAGAAAATTCCTTTAGAACCATATACATATTCCAAGAACCAAGTATGTGTCTCAAAAGACCTCATAGATGTTCCAAAGGATACATATATGTCCCGAAGGACCGCGTAAACCCTCGACTCTTGGCATGCCAACTATACCCCTAGCTCTCATGACGCATATCATAGGCATTATCTTTTATATCGTTTTTTATATTCATGAAAACATATCACATATTCATATAAGCTCGTAGCTTCATTCACATATACATGTAATCACGTAATTCTTGTAAATTCTCATATGATCTCGTATTCATATATCACATGGCTTATAACACTTCTCATGTGTTCCTATAAACATGTCATATCCTATGACTTATATCTTTTCGTATAATTTATGTTTTAATCTCTTATATTCACCTGATTCAATATCATTTACTTGGTTCACTTTCTCATATCACATATACTTTCTCTTTCATATATCTAATGTCATGCATCATATCTTTTAATCGTGTAAACATGTCTCTTTAATCACATAACTTCTACTCATAGGGTCCAACATCATTAAACTTAGTTTACTTTTTCATATTATCATATAGTTATATCATCCTATATGTCCAATCAATAACCTATAAACTGACCCATATACTTATATATATATACTCTTTAATGTAATTTGCATAGTAATGCCCTATATTTATATCATATAATGATTTTACCTAAGTCATCATTTATAAAGTTTATACTACATGTTCAAATAATCTTATTCTATCCTATAAATAATTTCTACTTATCTTATTTCATTTTCCCTTTCACTCACATAATTCATCTATATACTAGTTTAATCTATTTATTTAGTTCAATTTCCCATGACTTCTACAATACTCTTTCATAAAACTTGGTAGTTCTTCACTTTATAATTCATAAACCATAGTTTCATTTAAATATATAAATTTTCCCTATATAACTTATGTATCCTTGTTTATGCCCTCGAATTTATACTATCCTCATAGAGTCTCCTAACATTTCTCGTGTAATCACTTACACCATATAATAGGACTTATACTTGGTTATCTTATGCTCACATGTTCATTTCATTATTACATTTTAGTGTTTTACACAAATCCTATAGCATATACAAAGCATATCAATATCTTTAGTCATGCATACATACAATTAATATAATACATATAATCACATATAGCACATATAATCATAACAAACTCATAATCATGTTCATGACTTCATGCATATTATTCTAGGAAATAGACTCATCGCAAGTCCTATTTCCCATTTAACAATACATGTCACTAGTATGCACTCACCTGGCCTCACTAGTCAATTCCAATCTCTTATCTTTCCCCTTGATCGATCTTACTTGTCAATGATTCCGGAACTTGATTAGGCTCTGAATCTACATAATTATACATTTTAAGATAATTATTAGATACCTAAACCTTGAAATTTGATACTAACAACTTACACGAACTTATTAAACCAATATTCACAACTTTCCTTTAGGGGGGAATCGGTTCCCTACTGTGGGGGTATCGATTCCCTTATGACATTCTGGAAATTCTTGTTCGTTTGAGGGGGTATCGGTTCCCCTTGAATGGGTACCGATTCCCCTAGCCCAGAAATCATATTTTAAGCTCGAAAATCACTTCATTTTCAGCTCAATACTTCATTCTTCAACCCCTTTTATATACTAAACTCAAACACACATACTTAAGCCCATTTGTACTCATTTATCCCTTCTTAAGTCTCAAAATCCTATCTTCCATATGGAATTCAAGAATCATACTAAATTTTCTACTTGTTATAAATTCAATTCCATCACTTCATATCTCCTAATTAAGTTGAGGACAAGTCAAATTCATCCTTAGAATTTCAAAAACCTTTCTATATCAAAAGTTCATTTTTAATCTCTTAATAGAAATTCCTTTCTAATTCTCTCTTCTTGATATTTTAAGTTTATATAAGCTTTCCTTAAGCTTATATAACCCCCAAAGATTCAAAACCAACTTATAAATTCAAGAAATTAACAGTTAAAAATCAAACTTACCTTTAAGCTGGAGCTACGAGAAGAAGAAGAGAGTAAGAAGAAGGCTTCCAGAAATCTCCCAAAACCCACGTGTATAACTCTTATTTAAAGGAAACACAAAATATCCTTTAAGCTGAAAAGACTAAATTGCCCATTTAATTATCCATCTATGCTATTTAATTCATCATCAAAATTCTTTACTTAAATCCCAAAACTTTTAACTTATTTCAAAATTAAGCACAAAGTTTCTAAAATTTACATTTTAGTCACTGACCCGGCTTTTGGGATGTTACATTACGTGTCGGTGTTTTCCATTGGCTTGCAGATCTGCAAATTAGAAAAATATAATTTCTTCCTTTTCAGCCTGTTTCTTAAATAAGAAATCTACCCCCCCCACATGCTGCTCTTTAAATCATTGCTAGTCTTCTAAGTGTATTGAATTTTTATTGGTCTTCAATTTTTCTTATTGCTGTTTTTTTTCTAATTCCACCACAAAAGTCACCATGTACCTCATCCTTAGTGTTTTGATTTATGGATACAATCATGTAACCAATTGAAGAAAATTATTATTTTCTTTGTGTTGCAATGCATGGGCACATACTAACTGCAGAATTATCTTCTTTGTTGCTCAAGTGGATTCTTTTTCTGAACATGTTCTGGAGTCATATCCTGACATTTGAATTTGAATGCAGCTTGTCCCATGTGCAGTATTGGCTCTATTTGCAATGTCCCTCTTAGGTGAAGTTTCCTAGGCTGTTTTCTCTTCCCGTTAATAAAGAAGGAAAAATCTCCGAGTTTGATTTTTTTAATACAGGGGATGGTGCTGGGATATTCAGTTGCGAAGGAATTTATTGGACTGGGAATTCGAGCAGTGGATTGCGCTTTTGTCGTTATTAAGTAATGCTAGTATTCGGAATGATGTGAATGATCAATGTGTGATGCTGGTTGGAGAAACTTTTGTATGGAGGGGAAACTTTTGTATGATGCTGGTTGGAGAAGAGTTGTGAATTTTTACGAGGGCAAAATCACATTAAGATATTAAATTCATTCCTACTGCTTTCAACAGGTTTTAGACAGTCGAGGACATTTGCTGGTAGCCCTGGGTTACGGTTTGTTTCCTTCCATGGTTCTTATATTGGAAATTGTCCAAACTTTCATTTTAGCAGACTTCTGTTACTATTATATCAAGAGGTTAGTTACATTCACATTATAATGTGTGGTATACAAGTATAACTAAATGCCATAATCGACCCAACGCCATTAATGTTTGCTTATATAACCATAGTTGTAAAAGGCGCGCCTGAGGCGCACAAACGCAGAGGCTCACTGAACGGGACTTTTTTAACATTGAAGCGAGACACGTAGCCTAGGCGCACCTAGGCGCAGTGAGGCTCTGAGGCGCGAGGCTCAGTCGAGGCGCGATGTCGGATATCAGCCTGTTAATCGATCAAAGTTGATAAAAAAAAGAAGTATTTGTTTTGTTTACCTCATGGGCAGAACCTGTTCGATGGAATTCATCCTATAGAGCTTTGAACCTCGTTTTCCTCGAAATCTCCACCGTCCGAGGATCTCCCAGACTCGTCGTCGTCGTCATCGCTATTCCTCCCGATCAAAGACAACGTCGTCGTGGACGATGAACCTCCCCAGTCCTCTTCTTCTTCCTCCGCCTTCGACAACCGCTTTCTTTCCTTCACCGTAGACGGCGGGGATTCGAAACTAGAAATATCGCAGGCACACCTCATTACGCGCCCAAACCCCGATGTTTCGATCCTGTCCAACACGATCGACATGATTGAATCTTTAACCTTTCGGCACCCAAAACAGCAAACCAAAAAGGAAAAAAAAACACAGAGAGAAAGGGAATCCAACGCAGATATGAAAGAAGGGGATAAAATGGATATGGGGAATTGTTTGTCTGTTGTTGTTAATTATATCTTTATATATATAAATAAATGTTGGGGATTGAATTGAATAAAGGCAACTGGGGACTCTTATCTTTATTTTTCTTTTGTTTTTATTTTTAAAAGTAATAACTATTAACAATTTTCTATTATAAAATATATTCTTCAATTTTAAATTAACACATGATAATTAAACTAAAATCGTACGTATATAAAGAAAATTGAACGATGTTTTATAATTTTTTAGATATTATGCTTCTCGCCTTCGTGAATTCCGCGTCTTTTATACGCCTCGCGCCTCAAGGCCCAGGACACTTTTGATCCTCGATGGGCGTTGAGCCTTTGATAACTTTGTATATAACCCTTTACGTTTTGCGGTGTCTTTGGAGGGCAGCTTGTTCTCCGTCTTCCGTCTGGTGTAGTATAAGTGAAGATGCTGTTTTGCTTTGGTTGACGAGCTCACTGCTGGAAGAAAGTTCTAACTTGTATCCTTGTTTAAGTTGTGCTTTTTTCTCAGGACACATTTCGTATGACTGGAAATTAGCGGATTGTTTGTAAATTTGGGGGTGCAGAAGATTTGGGTGGATATTTATTTATAAAAACATTGCATAGTTGGATTAATTTTCGGTGTCGAATACTAATCTTCTGCTTATATGAAGTTAATTATTATGTACTATTCCTACATGTGATGATGTGCTTTGGCTCTTATATAGGCATACAATATTCCTGTGTTAAGAAATTCAACTCACAGAATATAAGGAAAGAAATATGATCATGTAGATTTAGAGGGAAGTTTAAACTTTTCACATAGATTCCTTGTGAAACATGAATTGATTATGGTCTCCCATTGCATGTGAGACACTTGATTTTATGGTAAAAGATGCAACTTTCTTGAAATATATGACGACATTATTCTTATACTGTCAGGTTTCTTGCAACAATACCCTCTAAGGTGACTCCTGGTCCAAAAGCTAAAATCAAGCCCCATTCACTCTCTTCTTGGTTCTCTTCCTTCTTCAAGCTCTCTTCTATCATGTATTCCAGCACGTACACAATGGTGTTACTGCTAGCATTTCCATAATCCATCAAAGCTCTTCTACTTGCAGTTAGTTTCTGTGGGCACAAATCTAGTCGTTTTTCGATTCTGTTCAAGATTGCAGGTCCCCCTGGATGAACAGCCCAGAACATCTTGTTATAGTCCTTGTCAGTCAATCCAACAGTTCCCATCAGTTTCTCACAGAAACTTTCAACGTTGTCTTCAATTATCTGAGGAAGCTCCCTTGAAAGCTTGAAACTAATCCCCTCTTCCGTAAGTTTCCCATCAATCGTCTTCTCGGTATCGGGCAAGAAATTCTGGATTGCAGTGTGAAGCTCGAAGAGGGGTGTCTCAATGCTCAAATCTGGATCAGAGCCAATGATCATAGCTCCAGCACCATCGCCAAAAAGTGCTGCACCGACCAGGTCATACGGTCTATCCGCACTCGGTGGTTTGAAACCAATAATCGTAGTTTCAGAAGTAGCTAACAAGATCCGGCTTCCAGGATTGTTTTCAGCAATGTCTTTTGCTACACGAAGGCCAGCAGCACCCCCAGAGCAGCCCATGAAGTAGAGCATTACGCGTTGAATCTCAGGGCTGAGTCCTAGTCCTTTCGCCAAGTAAAGGTCACCACCAGGCAGCCGAACTTCACTCGAGGATACATACACCAAGTGAGTTAATTCCGATATCGGCCTACCCCATTTTTCGATACAAACTCGAGAGGCTTCAACGGCCATCTCCGTGACCGCATCGTTACAGATGTCCAATCGCTGTTTCACAGTGGGGAGTCCTTCAATGGCAAGCTCAGGGTACTCCTTCAGGATTTCTTCCGACATCACCACGTACCTTGTCTTAACAGTAGTTGTCTTGCCTGTCAAGTGCCAAAATGCAAGAAAATGTGTTAATAACTTTTGTTTTCAGTTAAGACCAAAAAAAGAAAAGAATAAAAAGTTGTAGAGATGGAAGTTCCATGGTATTACAGAGTCGGGTTAGCTTCTTCCTGAGATCAGGGTCATCGCAGTTGGTGTTCTTAAAATAGCCATCAACCAGAAACTCTTGCATGACAAGCTGGTGAGGGAAAGCCTTGCCGAGAGCCAGAATTGTGGCTTTTCCAGGGTTCACCATCTTCGAGAATCCTTGTTGTGTTTCTTCTTCACTCCCCATGTTTTTCATTCCCTTTTGCTTTCAATTGAAGCGTTTTCTGCCTGGGGAGGTTGTTCTTTTCTGGTATGCTACTGTGTATATATATTGTCAATGCTGCTGCCATCCCATTTTTTTTAAGAATAAGCTCAAAGGGAGCTGTGGATTATTGATTCCAAGTAGCGAAAATGTGAAAGGTGCCGTTATTATACAGACAAAGGGTCGTTGAGAAGCAAGAACTTTGTGCACTTAATTATAACAAGCGTCGGTTGGGGGTTTGGTTTGAGGTTTAAATCTGCATTTTACTGTAAATTGCAAAATCCTATTCTTGGTGGAGTTTTGCCCATCAAGAAAAACAAATCTGCATCACATGCCATGATATTCTACTACCTACAATGTTGGTACACAGATTTTGGTCGTCATCCCACATTTGCTTACATCAAGTCTTGAACCAAACGATCTTGGTGGTAAAAAAAATTATTATTATTTTTTAGTGTCCCGAGTTCAAACACTATAAATATCAAAAGTGTGAGTGTTCAATGTCAAATATCATTATTCCACGTATGCTCACATCAAGTGGCGTGTAAGGGTTGGTATAAAAGTTTCATCTTTTTCTATACAGGGTTCGTCTTTGTAAATATACTTAAAAAAACCCTCGTACCTTACCATGAATTATAGCCTTGTACTTGAATGCATCAAGGTGGCTCAAAAGTTTTTCAGAGAGCTTTTTATTTGACATAATGCTAAAATTAGTCTTCAACATTTGTTTGAATGTTCATTTTGATCTTATTCTTTTTTTTAGAGTATTTTAACATTTTATTTTTTTATTAAAATGATCCATGTTGAATAAAAATTGTTAGTTAGCTAACCGTCAACACGTATTGCTGACGTGATATTTCACATGTGTTGTTACCTAATATGATGTGGTATGCTTCACGTCACCTAAAGTGATGATGTAGCTTGTGGAATGTCAACCAAGATAATGACTTGACATGTACACGTCAACAGTTAAGCACAAATGTGAATGTCACATCAACAACATACGTTGATCTTTAGTCAACTAACGATTTCCATTAAATAATGATTATTTTAACTAAAAATTAAAACATTGAGGGTTAAATAAAACGGACTAAAATGATCCTTCACATAAACGTTGGGGGTTTGACATTAAACCCTTTTGTTTATGAAAGCCAGATATCAAATGTCTTGAAAGTCAGATAGATGAAAAGAAGAAAAACTGGGTTGGTAGGTTTCAAGCTGGAGCAGTCATTTGGTAGCATGGGGAAAGTGTCTGGAAGAGGCATTTGACAGTTTTCACCATTGAAATACACTCTTCGAGGTAACGCCCATCCATTCCCAAGTGTAAAGGAATCCAAATCCTTCCTCAGTAAAATCTGTGTGGATACTGCACCAGGTTCATCTTTATCAGCACTGCTTAGCTCCTCATTATAGTACTCAATTCCCCAAAATAGAGCAACCTCATCTGCAACAGTTCGTCCCATATGAACCCTGATCATTACAAGAAATATTGGAATCTGAATCAAAATATTTGGTTACAAAACAAGTACCTGAGAGTCCAAAAGAGGGAAGCATTGTACTGTTAAAGCTATAGGCTGTTGTACTCTGACTGAATCCAGGATGCTGAATTAGCACATTCCAGTTTGTGTAGTTTCTTTTGTAATTGTAGTTTGAGATGGTCAGCTTTACTTTCCAGTGTGTAAAGTAGTTCTTCATAACATGCCAGTGAATTCGAACCGGGCACATATGATCGGTGCATTGCACTATATCTTGATTATCAAATGAATCCGATCCCGGATCATCATAACCTTCTCTAAAAGATGAGTGACATTAAAGCTAGGAAACTATGGTTTTGGATAACAAATGAAGACAATTTTAACCCACCTTATGCATGAAACTGTGTTTTTATCTGCTTCTCTGCATCCACAGCTGCAATCAGGGCAAAATGTGATCTTGGGATTGTAAAACGTTGAGAGTGAAACACAGCATACAGGTGCTTGATTGGCAACAAAGCTGGAATAAGTGCATGTTGATTTCCATGTTCCTGACAAACACAATAAAACTTGATTCGTAATGGAGTATTTAGTGAATGCAATGGATAGTAATGGAGTCAAATTGGGTACTTACTATATGCTTGGAGTTGTCTTTTACCCCCATTATCAGAATAAGCTGTGGGATCAGCTTCTTCAATTGAGCTACAAGTATAACCAGGACCAGGAGCCATTAAAGTAAGATTGATCGGTGCTTGCACTTTCGGATTCGTCCCCAAGTTTCCGATAGTCATTTCGAATGATGAAAATGACTCAGAAGGTTTGATAGCCCAAGCAGAAAGAAGACCACCATGACAACAATCATCTGTCCTGGTTTCTGCTAAGGCATCCGGCATAAGATCAGCAACGGCGGGGCTTTTCTCGCAAGAATGCGGCGTGGTTTGGGACTTGAAAGACGAACAGTTCCCTTGTTTGGTCGCGAAAGCACCGGACATAGACAAGATTATCTCCTCATTAGCCCATGTCCAACCCAATGTCCAACCAGGTTTATCAACATGGCGATATTGATAGTAATTTTGAAGTGTTACCCTTGCCTAGAAACCAATGTAACCCTGAAGAATCAGACAGTAAACGATTGAAATGAAATCCTCAAGTGATTGTCAGTGGCATACTGACCAGATAGCCTTCTGGTATCCATTGATTAATGTCAAAAGTAACTGTAATGTTCCCATTGGGATCCAAAGGATCATAACAATCTGCAAAACCAGTAAATGTTAATTGTTAGTTACATCTTTTCTCAATGAAAATTCTAAGAAACAAAGAATGAGAATTGCTTGCTTGATGCCTGATAAAGTGCAGACAGTGATCAAAGCCATCAGCATCAAAAACTGATCACAAGTAAAAAACAGCCCCATCTTTTTGTATAGAAGAAAGAGCAAAATTGAGATATGGGGTTTGATTGTAGTTTGACAAATGTGAGAAACTAGGTATTCAAAGCTTATGGTTTTCACAATGCTGGGGTTTGGACAAACTAGAAGCATTGGAGAAATCAAAAATGGAGATTAGAAGACAAATCCCAGTAGCCAATTACAAGATCCTCTGACAGCCGGTAGCATATTAAACCAAAAAGGTAAGTCCTTTTGGGTTTGGAAGCATATATTTTGTCCTCTGCAACATAAACAATCCAAACTATAGGGTAGTGTTTTATTAATTCACCGACTATAAAATTATATTTTATTAATTTCTCCGACTATTAAAAGTGACAAAATGATCATTCTATTATGGTACGTTAATTTGTTGAGTCATCGACTATTAAAAGTTACAAAATGGTCACATGACTATTCATATGTTCCAAACTCATCATTTCTCGTTTAAAAATTGACGATTGTTTGAGTTTGACGTTAATTTGTTGATTGAGATATGATAAAATATATTTAGTAATGTCTACTGGCACCGCCGTTGCTTTTAAGCACAGATTCGACTGTATAATCTTTCAAGCATTGGCTCTATAGTACAATGTAAATGGAGAGTCGATCCTTAAAATACAACTTAAATGATTTTGATATCAGATTTTATTATATCTTATTCAACAGATTAATGTTCAACTCAAATAGACGCTAATTAACAGAAAAAGGCGAAATTGAAACATACAATAGTTGAGTTAAGAAAAAAAATTATCAATTTATTTCGATTAGCAAGGATGTCTTTAAAAATAGTATATAATAAAGTTAAGAAGAAGAAAAAGTAACTTTAATGTTTTATATAATTATTTATAAAATATCTTTTAAATATTTTATTAAGTTAATGTTCAATAGACTTTTGTCACCAACCACCAAAAAAGAAAAGTTTACGTACACAAATAGGTATGTAAATGAACCGAACGTACACGAACGGATGTATATTCATGTTCGTTCATTTAATAAATAAATGACCATAAACGAACACGAACATAAATGAACAAATTTTTTTTTGTTTATGTTCGTTTATTAAGGAATATAACTTGTTCATATTCGTTCATTTAATAAATAAACGAACATAAACGAACACGAACATAAACAAACACGAACATAAATGAACACGAACATAAACGTTGGAGACCCTACCTTCCATTGTTCTTTCATGAAAAATAGTCGACAATGCAAATCAACCAAATCTACAGTGATAAATAGCGTAAGAGCTGATTAGCAGTGATGAAATGCTTGAAGATATCAAATATTTCGATCGATTTTTTAAATATATTAAATGATTCACACGACTTTAATTTAACGATATAACATTTATCTTAGTGGTCCATGATTATATATGAACAATAATTTTCCACTACGTTATTCTAAAAAATTCGCCGGCTAAAAATTTTGTGACATCAATGTCAGACTTTAGTGAAGTTTGTTAATAATGATCTTTTCCGTTGGCAAAGTAGAAAATTTAACCTCATGAAGATTTTGAATGGTACAAATTGGACTACAAGACAATAACATAGATCCGAAATCTCTTCGATGCTACATATCGTAACTGATATTATTGCTAAACCACCATTCAAAATTTTAACGTACCTAAAGTCTACTTCACAACTAAAGGTTACACAAGAACTATGAAAACAAAAGTTCATTGTCAAAGTGTATTTTCTACTTATTAATGGGTTCTTCCTGGAAAACCCATTACTTCCGCTATTACACTCTTTTTCAGAAATTACATATAAACATTTGTTTTGTTTTCTGACAAATTCTATATATTTTTCTCTTTACTGATGCTCATATACTTCTGATTGTTACCTTTATCTTCCCATCTATTTATGGAAAGAAGTATGATGTTTTCTTGAGTTTTAGATGTGAAGATACCCGCAATAACTTTACATATCAACTATTAAGCCAAATAAAACAGAGTAAGAGACGAAAACATACATGTAAAACTTTAGATTGCACTATAATATAACTTGTTTTGAAACTTTCAGCGATCGTCTCCACTCTCTAGTGAACACTAGGGTTTGGGAAAAAAAAGGGAAATGAATATAGGTGCGAGATGCCTCACGGGTTAACATATTGGATTTAATCTCTAAATAAAATTGGGTTAATTATGGAGTTGGTCATCATAATATCAGATTAATTAATATTTTTAAGATACTTACAAATTGATCACCAAAATTGATTTAAGAAGATTGAGTTAAACATAAATGAATGAACATAAACGAACATAACCGAACAAACATAAACGAACATAACCGAACGTTCACGAACGTAAATGAACGAACGAGACATATGTTCATGTTCGTTCATTTAATTAAACAAATACAAAATCTTGTTCATGTTCGTTCATTTAATAAATAAACGCACATAAACGAACTTCCCACCACACGATTCGCTGAACGTTCAGTTCATTTACAAACCTATACACAAACAGCATATTTGGTGGAAAATGGGGTTTTACATACATTATCATTCTTTTTAAACTTAATGAGATAATTAATGTTTAATGTACTTTTTATTCATTTTAGATATTTAGAATATTTTTATTTGTCAATAATTTATAGAAAAAAAATTGAAACTATTCAATTACGCATCTCTTTTTCTTTAACTTAATAGATTCAATATCCGCTAGTAACAAAATTCTCCTTTTCCTTCCCAATTAGAAATTGTTCAAAAAATAATAATTTAAAATAAATGTCTAACATTTTCAAGGTTATTTTTTTTATGTGTTTACACCATAAAAAGCATTAAAAAAAATAACGTGTAACATTTGTATTTTTTATTTTAAAAAAAATAAAATTATATGTGTATTGTCAATAAACCCCAAATTAATCTAAAATTATGAAAAATTCCAAACTCCTCAACTCTAAACTCCATTACCAGCCATCTCCTTCAACAAGATGAATTAAAACCAGGTCAAGGAGTAAAGAAGTCAACTGGTCTATTCAACTCTGCTTTTATCTCAAAATACAAATCATATATATAATCAAATGTGCATGGTTTTCAAAATCGGACCGGTTAGCGAATCGATCATGTTATCGGTTCACTAGTTCAATCGGTCGAACCGGTCCGATCGGTCGAAAGAACCGGACGACGTCATAATTATTTAAAAAATTAAACAAAAATACCAAAAATATTTAATAAAAAATAATTTTTTATATCACAAGTCATATTCAAAGCAAGTCATATATAAGTTAAAAACCATAAAATTAAGTGAAACAAAATGATTCAAATTAACTACAACATAATAATTAAGGTAAAACATATTAAATAATAAATATAATTATATAACTATAATTAAAAAATAAATTTGGGGCTAAAAAAATCATAACAAAATAATATTGTTTGGTTTAATTTTTTTTAAAAACAATCACACATGGCTAAGAAACATAGAAGAGCATCCCAAAAGTCTAAAGAGAAAATATGAGAACAAAACATTACTACATGACTAAGAAACATAGAAGAGCATCCAAACTAACTTCTATAAATAATAGATGTAATTTGGCATTCAAAATCATGGAGCCTTTTGGTGAGCATTGAGTGAACTATTTTTTCACTTTAATTAAGCTAGAATTTTAGGCTTCAATCTAACTTCTAAATTTTTTTTAGTTCAAGCCTTTTCGAGTTCAAGTTTCAATATTATATTTCGAATTCGAGTTGAACTTGATAATTTTTAGCTCGTGAGTTTGAGTCGAGTTGAGCTTACTTTTAAAGTTTTCAAGTTTGAGTCGAGCTCAGTAATACTCGAGTTCGACTTGGCTCGTTTAACAAACGGTGTTGTTTGGTTTAATTTAAAAAAAAAAAAAAAACAAAATTGGCGGTTTTTCCGGTTTTTCCCGGTTTTTAGCCGGTCCGGTTTAAACGGTTTAACGGTTCCGGTCGGTTCACTAATAGTAGTTTAACCGGTGTAGATTGAACCGGACTAGACAGCGATCCGGTCCGGTCCGGTTTTCAAAACAATGCAAATGTGCATAAGGATTGAGGTTAAGCAAAGCGTAACCCATATTTATGAACCAGGTATTGGGGCTAAGATCAACCACTACACTTTATTCCTGAAAGCCAAGTATCAGATGATATAAGAAATAATGTAACATCTGATATTCGAATACTAACGTACCGTCTTGCTTCGTGATCGCCATCACAAGAACTCACTTGTCAGAGATTTGCCCCTGAACTTCTAGGTGATTGATGCTATAGATGAATGAGCCTTGTCCAGCTGAGAATATTCATTCTCCATGTCATCCAACTGAGCCTTGGTTTTGGCAACCAGTTCCTGAGCACCGGCAGCCTCCTTTTCTTTCTCAGCTAGATTTTCCATTCGAGATTCCAGTTCTTTCTTTACCGATTCTAACGAACTTTCATACTTCACCTTTTTGGCTTCAAAAGTTTGTAGTTGACTAACAAGATCAAAGGCTTCCGAGATTTCATTGAGCGGAACGCGCAGCCAACTAACATCAATATTTGCAGATTCAACATCCTTGAGAACAGCAAATATTTCTTTAATTTTTGCTTTGGTCAGTTGCTTGAATGAAGTGAACTGCAAGTCTTGAATTACAGCACACAAGCACTCTAAATAATATGCACGCATGGAAGCCGATTCCAATCGACAGTTAGCTGCTGTCTCCATGCTTATCGAGAATTAACTGTAGAGTCGAGGAGACTTGCTTTCACATGGTATTTTCCAACTGATACACATGAATCAGAGATAACAGATTTGACATCTTCCTGATCACTGTTTTCTAAAGCTCGAATGATCCCTGAGAAACTAAAGGTTGGGCCAGTCGCATCTTCTTTTGCATCCTCGGTACTTGCATCCGAACTTACCTTTGCGGAATTTAGAACCTTCTTTGCATCCGAACTTACCTTTGCGAGCTACTCGAGATCGACTCGATCAAGGCTCGATAAATACTCGGATCGAATGGACTCGACTCAAGCTCGACTCGAGTTCTTAAAGAATCGAAACGAGTTACTCGATATTCGATTCGAAAAGCTCGTGAGCAGCTCGAAAATATAATATATTAAGATTTTATTTTTTAAAAATAAATTATTAATAATATTAATATTTATGTATTGATTGTTTTAAAAAAAATATAATAAGATTTCATGTATTTAAGATTCATGTTCGAATCTGAGTTTAAGTTTGAACAACTTCAAAGGATTATGTGGAATAACATACTTTGTAAAGATAAATTCAGAAAATCGAGCACAAGGGTGAAAGATTGATTACCTAATATCTTGGCATTTTCTCCAAAAATCATCCTAATCAACTTTATTTTCCTGTCAGACACCATTTCATCTTTATTTTCTGATCTAACACCTTTTGCAGGGAGACACAGTTCATGCACCGTGCCTTACTCTGATGTGGCGCCATATGGAGTAAGACGTGGTCCATGAATCGCGCCTTGTGAAACGTGTGAAAAACTTAGTGCTATTTTTTAAATATTTATAAAATGTGCCTACTATGTAATTAATTTATATTAGGGTGATATTTATGAAAAAATGCCAACTTTATTTATTTGTTTTTGTGTGTGAAAAAAAACTTTCTACATTAATTTTTTAAATATTCTTTTACAAATTATTTTATAACACGATAGATATTGATTTTTGCATGAAATTACACAATATGTACAATTTAATATAGGAAAACTTTGAGGGTAAGTATTTTAAAATATGAATAATTTTATAAAAGTTTTATAATTAGTATTTCTGTTATAAAATGATTATAATGATGATAATAATAAATATTTTATAATTTAAAAAATTATAAATTTCATATATTTTTGAAAAATGTATTGAATTTTAAATTAATTGTTTAAAAAAAATAAAAAAATAATCTTTTAATTACAATTGAGGGATCAAATGAATTATTATTCATTAATTATTATTTTTATCAACAATTAATAATGTTTATTAATTTTTAATAAATTTATTTTGATTTTTGCATGAAATTACACAATACGTATAATATAGTATAGAAAAACTTTGAGGGTAAATATTTTAAAATATAAATAATTTTATAAAAGTTTTATAACCAGTATTTCTTTTACAAAATGATGACGATGATGATGATAAATATTTTATAATTTAAAAAATTATAAATTTCATATATTTTTTAAAAAATTTATTGACTTTTAAAATTAATTGTTTAAAAATATAAAATAATATTAAAATAAACTTTTAATTACAATTGAGGGATCAAATGAATTATTATTCATTAATTATTATTTTTTAACAACAGTTAATAATGTTTATTCATTGCTAATAAAATTATAATTTAATATTTATTTTATATTTTTAAAATTAATATTAGAAAAATGATCTCTCAATAAAGAGGTGATATTTTTTAACTTTACATTCTTTTTTATATTGAATTTTATTCACTTTCAAATTTTTATTGCGTTTTTATTGATTTTTTAAAAAAGTGAATAATAATTCATTTGATCTCTTAATTGTAATTTAAAGATTATTTTTATATTTTTATATTTTTAAACATTTAATTTTAAACTTCAATAAACATTATTAAATGTTGTTAAAAAATAATATCACACAAAAAATAAATAAATAAAGTTGAAGGTATGGGAGGGAGAGGGACGACACGAGAGGGTTTATTTTTTTGAACTTTTTTAAAGAATATTTTTATTATTAAAAAGTTAAAAAAATATAACGGTAGACACCTAAAAGAGTAATGAAGAAAACGTTAGACACATATTTTTAACGAAAAATTATTTAACCGTCAAAAGTCAATTTGAGATATTTAAGCACTTAAAAATGTATTAAACCTTTTGATAACTTATATATTTAGTCACTCGATTAATCGTAAGATTTAATTTAATAATTTAATTATTTTTTAAATTATATCTAATATCACATTTTGGTTTTGCTTAAGTCATTCATCTTCAAAAAAAATTAGAGAAAATCGCCTCAGTGACCAAAAAAAAGTTATAATATACGATTTTAACCAACTTTTTTTGGATTTGCCAAAATGACCAACAAAATCGCAACGCGAAATAAAAATCGCAACGCGATCCCCAGAATCGCAAATCAGTTTCCAAAATCGCAACGCGATTCTTGAAAATCGCGATGCGATAGTACAAATTCGCATTGCGATTTTCAATAATCGCAACGCGAATATGAAAATCGCAACGCGAACACATAAATCGCAACGCGTATCCGTAAATCGCAACGTGTATCCGTAAATCGCAACGCGTATGGGTAAATCGCAATGCGTATCCGTATATCGCAACGCGTATCCGTAAATCGCAACGATAATACATAAAATCGCAACGCGTATCCGTAAATCGCAACGCGATATTTAAAGCGCCATTATAATCGCTACGCGTATTTTATTTTCAAATTACAAAAAGAATATTAAGACAAAATCCCGTAATCGCAACTCATAACCTAAAACCTAAAATCACAACTCAGTCCCATCTCCATCTCTCACTCTCTACGGCGAAGAAATCCGTCCCCATCTCCGAAGATTTCCGTCCCCATCTCCGGCGAAATCCCTCACAACCATTCACGGTCAGAAATCCCTCACAATATTCAGAAATGGAAAATCAACCTCCGAGGGTTAGTTTTTTTAATTATTTTATTTTGAAATGTTTGCATTATTGTAGGTTTTTCATATTGAAACTGATGATAAGTTTACTGGTCATTTCAATAATAGATTAACCATTTCACTTAGATTTCATTTCGCGTTACGATTCTGTCGTTGCGATTTTCATTTCGCGTTGCTATTCTCTCGTTGCGATTTTCAAGTTAGTATTTGTCTTTGTCTTTGTTCTGTCTTTTGGTTGAAGTAATGCAATCCATTCAAGTTTCAATTTGCAGAAGAGTCGCAACGAGATAAATGAAAATCGCAACGAGAGAATGACTGTCGCAACGAGAGAATCGCAACGCGAAATGAAAATCGCAACGAGAGAATCGCAACGCGAAACCAAAATCGCATTGCGATTTTCATTTCGCGTTGCGATTCTCTCGTTGCGATTTTCATTTCGCGTTGCGATTCTCTCGTTGCGATTGTCATCTCGCGTTGCGATTCTCTCGTTGCGATTTTCATTTCAACCAAAAGACAAAACAGTGTTGCAAATTTTAGTTTCAAGAATAAACTACTACTTTTTATGTTTATTGTTTTTGGTATATCTTCACAGTGTAGTTTTTGGTATATCTAACTTGGTATGTTTATTGTTTTTGTAGAAATTTTTTTCGGCTCAATTGACCTTGAGAAATAAAGTCAGCCTGGCCACTACAATTGCAAAGAAGCTTTCACCTGCTCAAAGACAATTGTTTGAGGAAACCTGCTTCGGGCCATGGCTGAGAGTACAGCATCCGGGTGGAGATGCTAATTTGACCCATTTGTGGCTTCAGACCATGACATCAAATCTACCCGACAGTATACAACGTGGTGAGGAAGAGATATGGTTTCATTTTCCACCAGCGTATACTTGCTTTGGGCGGAAGGAGTTCTGCTTAATCACTGGTCTACGATTCGGACACGATGATGTAGGCCGGTACACTCGTCATATCGCCCGCCCATCATGGTTATCCCGGGTTTTTCCGGATGAGTCAATGGAGAAGCCGAACCTACATGTCGACGACCTGAAGAAATTATTTAATAAGAAAGCTGGTTTCACTCGGATGGAAGACGTCGATGTTGTCCGAGTATGCCTTCTACTACTTGTGTATGCCGGCTTTTTAGGCAGAGAGGCCAGACAACCTATTCATCGGGAGCTAATAATATTGGTAGAGGACCTGAATGCATGGAATCTGTTTCCGTGGGGTTCGTATATATGGAAAGCTACCTGGACTAAGTTGTCGTCTGCCTTTGATGACCGCAAAAGTTTGCGGGGCGATGGGTCCAAATACACTTTGTCAGGCTTTGTTTGGGCCTTTAAGGTAAGAATTTCTATATAATGTTTCTAAAATTATAATTAATTATTTAACAATTACTAATTTTGTTATTATATTGTTTGTAGATTTGGATATTCGAGGCTTTCCCCAGCATGCGTACATATGCAATAAAAACGTCAAATGATATTCCCAGGGCTATTTCCTGGAAGAGGAAAACTCTGTTGGATTGGGAAGACTTAATACCATATGCCACAATAAATAATGTAAGTTAACACAAATACTTTCATATAATATATAAACATGTTATTAATAGTAGACGTTTAACTTTGTTTGAGTTTTTATATTTTAGGAGGCCAACATTCCATTACAAAGACTGTCACCCACGGAGGAAGAGCTTGCCACTGATTGGTGGCAAGCTAGTCAGAGTTTTTTTGATGGCACGGATGATGAGCAGCATCCACTTCCTCCAATTCGAGAGCCATCACCTCACCTAGAGCCATCACCCGATCGTGACGACTATACACCTCTAGAACGAGAGCCATCACCTATCCCGTCACATCATCGAGCCTCTTCTCCACCATCACCTCATGATAGGCGACCGGCAAAGATGCCACGACTCCTATCTCCCTGTTCTCCACCTCCACCTCAACGGGATGAGTCAAGGGAGTTACGTGATGAGGTCAATGCCTTGCGTGAGGAGATCGGTACTCTACGCGATAACGATGGTGCATGGCGTGTGGAGGTGTCAACTTTACGTGGTGAGGTTGCCGCTCTACGTGAGATGATAGTATCGTTGCAGAATGAGGTTCATACTCTACGCAACGAGGTAAGTTTAAGATTTTCCATATTTAACTTAATGATAAATTTACTCGTAATTTCACTTAGATTAGCCATTTCACTTAGATTGCTTAGTAAATTTATTCGGTTGCTGCCAATTCTGCTAAACTGTGTATTCTTTAACACTGTGAAATAGTATTTGTCTTTGTTTTGTCTTTTGGTTGAAAGTAAATTTGTTCGGTTGCTGCCAATTCTGCTAAACTGTGTATTCTTTAACACTGTGAAATATATTTGTCTTTGTTTTGTCTTTTGGTTGAAAGTAAATTTGTTCGGTTGCTGCCAATTCTGCTAAACTGTGTATTCTTTAACACTGTGAAATATATTTGTCTTTGTTTTGTCTTTTGGTTGAAAGTAAATTTGTTCGGTTGCTGCCAATTCTGCTAAACTGTGTATTCTTTAACACTGTGAAATAGTATTTGTCTTTGTTTTGTCTTTTGGTTGAAAGTAAATTTATCCATTCAAGTTTCAATTTGCAGAAGAAGAAATAGTTTACTTTCGCAACACGAAACTTAAAATCGCAACGCGAAACCAAAATCGCAACGCGAAATGAAAATCGCAACGACAGAATCGCAACGCGAAACCAAAATCGCAACGACAAGATTGCAACGCGAAACCAAAATCGCATTGCGATTTTCATTTCGCGTTGCGATTCTTTCGTTGCGATTTTCATTTCGCATTGCGATTCTGTCGTTGCGATTTTCATTTCGCGTTGCGATTTTGGTTTCGCGTTGCGATTTTAAGTTTCGTGTTGCGAAAGTAAACTATTTCTTCTGCAAATTGAAACTTGAATGGATAAATTTACTTCAACCAATAGACAAAACAAATACTAACTTCAGGGTATTAGTTTGAAACATATTTTTCTTTGTTATCTGATGCATTTTGTGAACTATGATAGAATAATGACTTGGGTGAATACAATGCAAGTTTGAAACATATTTGTCTTTGTTTTCACTGTTTAAATATCATGTCTGTTTATTTACTGATTTTTGTATTTAATTATTTAGCGGCCCGATAGAGTGGATGCTTTACGTCGGGTTATGCTTGCACGACGGAGTTCACGCATCAGACAGCGTGCACGTGCTATTAAGTCTCCGTACACCCCAATAGTGCGAAGACACCGCAAGAAGAAGCCCGACTCGCCTGTCATCCCTCAAGAGTCCACTCCTATCGTTGAAGAGGCCCCCCATATCATTCCTCGAGAGTCCCCTCCCACCGTTCAAGAGGCCACTGTCATCATTGAAGAGGTCCCTCCCACCATTCAAGAGCCCGATTCACATGGCGTCATATGTAGGCTTCTTGAGAAACCCTCTGTCGTGCCGGACATGATGGATTCAAGTTGGCTCTCGTATGAGTTACCGGCCAGTACCATACCGGTATCTGAAGAGGAGAGGGAACAACTACCGGACACAATTTTGGATAACACCCTTTGGGCTAAGACCGCAGTTGATTTTTATCTACATGAGCGGAGCAAGGGGTGTTTCACTGACATATGCAAGCTCACCGATGATATCTTTTTGTTGCTTGAACGGCCTTGGTGGGGCGTATTATTAGGGGTCGAAGACAATGGCTATTTCGATGGGGGGGTAAGTCTTATATTTTTCTTATATTTCAATTTGATTAATTTTTTTTTTAAATTTATGTAAGTCACTAATATATGTCTTTTTTGTAAAACAGCATATCGATGCGTGGGTGACACGTCTTCTAATAATAAGAAAACTTAAGAAAAATAAAAATATACGATATACAATAATGCCGACGTCTTTTCACGCCGTTCACTTGAAGAATGCACGAGATGAATCATTTGATTTGGGCAATGGACAAGCTAAACTTTATCCTGCATGGTGGGAGGTCGATAAGGTTAGTATTTATTTTAGATTGAGTTTAAAGGTTTTATGAAATAAGTGCGCAAATGAATGAATTATTACTTATGATTGCAGGTGTTTATCCCTGTTTTGGAACGTAAACATTGGATTCTCGTCGAGCTTCAGCTCCCATCCCTTAAGACAATAGTGTATGACAGCATGATAAATTACATATCATTGGCTGATTTAAGAGATGTTATTAAGGGATGGAGCTCTCATTTGGCTAAATTCTTGGATGCGATCAATTATTGGACTCGTTCTGGAAACAAGAAGCCAAAGAAGCTCAATATTACAGTTATTAGAGACGAGACCGCGCCACAACAAACGAGCGGAGCCAGAGGAGATTGTGGTCCTCTCGTATGCTTGGCGTTGGAGCGTTTGACGACGGGAAGCATCAAGTATCTACCTCCCACCGATAGAGATAAAGCTGCAGTAGGCTTGTGGTTTCGGCATTATATGGCTAAATCGATATATACGAGACGCTGCCTACCTGCATCCGCGTTATAAAAATATCCATAAACAATTGGTAAGTTTATATACTTTTGGTTTGAAAATGTTTGGTTAAGTAACTAGAATTCAATAATTTGTAGAAAGTGTTGTCTGAACAAATGTTTGGTTTCTGCAGGTTAATCTCAGAAGTGAACTGCGTGAAAATGATGTCGAGCTGCAAAAGTTGATTCAATAGTTTAATTGATTGTTTTTTGATTGTTTAATTGATTTGTAAAAGTTGATTCAATAGTAGATGATCGGAAATAAGAATTATTGCTTATTTTTTGATTGTTTAATTGATTTGTAAAAGATGATTTGTAAAAGTTGATTTGTGTAATTGATGCGAACATAATTCTTATTTGTGCTTGTTTAATTGATTGAAATGTAATGGTTGATTTTGTTGATTTCAATCTGCATTATGTTGAAGGCAAAAATGACTATCGCAATGCGAAATGAAAATCGCAACGAGAGAATCGCAATGCGAAATGAAAATCGCAATGCGGAAATGAAAATCGCAATGCGTTTATAATTTCGCATTGCGATTATCTCGTTGCGATTTTCATTTCGCATTGCGATTTTCATTTCGCATTGCGATTCTTTCGTTGCGATTTTCATTTCGCATTGCGATTTTCATTTCGCATTGCGATTTCCATTTCGCATTGCGATTTTAATTTCGCATTGCGATTTTCATTTCGCATTGCGATTCTCTCGTTGCGATTTTTATTTCGCATTGCGATTTTCATTTCGCATTGCGATTCTCTCGTTGCGATTTTCATTTCCGCATTGCGATTTTCATGTTGGGATTTTCATTTCGCGTTGCGATTGTATTTTCCGTGTTGCGATAGTCAAATGCATGCCTAATAGTGATAACAACTGAATAACAAGAGTTGGTTAAGTCAAAATGGTTGGCCTGAGTCATTAATTCAACTGAAAATGTTAAAAGTTCACACATAAAATCCACATAATACAACGTTTGCATTTAAAAATCACCTAAGTTAACAGTCTCAAAAGGTGAAGCCAATCGTGATTGGGATTTTAAAGATGATTGCCTTTTGCTTGACACCATATGAGCTTTGGATTTTGATGAGGATCCATATTTTGGTAGAGGAAAAGATGATTTTGATGGCACTGGTGATCCACATGTCAACCTTGTATGACCACTTTCCTTGCACCGACTACATGTCGATCTCTTCTTCTCTTCACCCTTAGACGGTATACGATCGTGACTTTTTGGTCGGCCAGGTAGCCTTCTGTCCATGGCTGGTGGCAAAACTGTTTGTAAGTCATCTGGTATGTCCCACTCAGAAGGATGTGGAATAGGGTAGACAATCTCGGCATAAGTCTGTCGATAAACTTCTGTAGTGTAGCAATCCATAGCGTATGCGCTTGAATCATCTTGGTTTAAATGAAGAGAAACTTTTATAACATGGCCACACGGATAACCAGATGTTTGCCATTTCATACAACTACACGTCTTTGCATTTAGATCGACTAGCCCATTTAAGTTATTATCCAGTACTTGAAACAAAGTGTTTGAACATGGTTCAACTCTCCATGACGTTGACTTCACAACACGTTTCGTTATCTTTTTTTCAGTCCATGGTGTAACACGATGTTCCAATGTTCCTGTAAATTTAAATAAACAATACTTAGTAAAATATATAAATATGATAAGTTACGAATTCAAAGAAATAATACCTGCATGGTTTCTTTTCTTGTAGTACCACTGTTGAATAGAGGCTCGAAAAAACTCCATTAACATAGTAATGGGTAATTTCCGGGAATGACGACTTAGAGCGTTGATTGATTCTGCACTATTAGACGTCATGAAACCATATCTTGCTCCAAGTTGATGTACTCTTGACCATCTTTCAAACCCGACATCTTCTAGTGTTTGAGCACACTGAGGCAAAACACGTCTTAAACAATTTATATGCTTATTGAAATCCACTTCCCGATAAGCTTTTACAGCCTTCCAGTATGTCCATTTGTGCTTTTTTATACCAGCAGACCTTGATTTTAGATTTCTATACAAATGAACACCACAAAGTCCATGAAAAGCATCTGGGAAACACCTTCTAACAGCGTTGTCAATTGAGTTTGCCCTATCGGATATGATTGTCAGATTGCTAATAGGACCTATGCAATCCCTAAGATGCCCCATAAACCATGTCCATGAATCAGAGGTTTCAGATTTGCCAACCCCGTAAGCTATTGGCAATATCCCATTGTTAGCATCCATGGCTACTGCTAATAAGTTTACTCCAAGGTATCGACCTTTCAAATGTGCTCCGTCAACTATAATAACTGGGCGCATGCAAGTAATAAACGAACGAATCTACAAAATAATATACACAAGAAATATAATCATTTAAATGTGAAATGCATGTAACTAACAAAAATGAGTCAACAAAATTATATTGATTTACTAACCGTAGCACCAATGGCGATAAACAGCAACTCAAAGCGTCCATCTCTATCTGTTTTGATATGAGTTACCGACCCAGGATTTTTCAGCTTTAAATTGTGACAATAAGCCGGCAGTTGGGCAAACGATGCTTCTGGCGACCCCCTCAACAATTCCAAGGCATAACATTTGGCTCTCCAAGCTTGAGAATATGATATACTAATCTTGAACCGAGCATTCATGTCAGTCATAATTTCATGTCCCCGATATACCCTGCCATTCAAAAACATTAACTCAGCCAGAAAACCACCCAACACCTTTTTGTTTGCCTGTCTATGGTGAGGAAAAACTTGGGTTCTTGAACATGTATGTTTATCAATAAAAGTCCTAACTTGAAACATTTTGCAATCTTTTATTCTCTTTGCAATCATACGCCACGTACAGTTTTTGTCAATCATACACCTTGTTTCGAAACGATCTTTGCTTGATTTGTTAACTTTTAGTTGATAGCCATCTTCCACACATTTTGTATACAAAGCTATCTTCAAGTCTTCCTTTGTATCAAAACAATCATCTTTCTTGACACGAATAACTTTTGTGTAACAATCAACTGCTTTCTTTGCCAACTCTTCTTCCGGTAACTGAAGTAATTCTGGCATATTCCAGTTATACTCCCGTGGCATTTTCTTTTCTTCGGGGACTTTTTCTTCTTCTTTTTCTTCTTCAGGATTATATGAATTACAGAATGGATGTTCAACATGTTCATTCACAGTCGTAACTTCCTCCTCATTATCATCAACAACATCTTCCTCGGCAACGGGTGTTTCATCATCAAAATTCGGGTATTGACCAATATTAAAATCATTACACACATGGTCTGTTTCTTCTTCTGAAACATCATCAAAATCCGTGTATTGACCAATATCAAAGTCCGGATATTGACCAAGACCAAATTTCGAATACTGACTAGTACTCACAATTTTTTCTGTTGGCTCATCATCGTCTAACTGGTCAATACGAAAACCGGAATTTGGTGCTGAAAGTTGATTGGGATTTGGATTAGAGAAAGGTTGTGGGTTTTGAGAAAAACTTAGTTGATTACTACCCGCTACTGACCCAACAATACTACTTCTAGGTTCAACAACATACAATGTAACATCATCTTGTGAAACACTAATGTAAGCAATGAATCGTTCAACATCTTCATTGTCGGTTAACAAATAAACTTTACCATTTCTCTGATAAGATAGCCTAAATCCACTTAGGGGCTCTAAATTCAATTTATTTGAAACACGTAGCATTAGAGTTTCATAAGTTAACTTTTGTAAAGACAATTTTAGTTGAAGATTCATGGGTAAAGGCATATATTGTAAAACACCATGAACATTATCCCATGACCCTCCAAAACACAAATCTATCCAAACATGATCAGATGATTTCATGGTTGTAAATTAATTTACTAAACAGACGAGCTGCGAAACTAAAACCTGTTGCCGGATTGGGAAGGATGTCGTTGGATATAGGAACGGATGTCGCCGGAGAGAGTGATAGATGGAGATGGAATGAGTTGCGATTTAGGGATTTAGTTTATGATTTCAGTGTTATATACCCAAAATTTCAGTGTTGTGATTTACAGATTCTCGTTGCGATTTACGGATTATCGTTGCGATTTACAGATTCTCGTTGCGATTTACGGATTATCGTTGCGATTTACGGATACGCGTTGCGATTTACGGATTATCGTTGCGATTTACGGATACGCGTTGCGATTTACGGATACGCATTGCGATTTACGGATACGCGTTGCGATTTACGGATACACGTTGCGATTTACGGATACGCGTTGCGATATACGGATACGCATTGCGATTTACCCATACGCGTTGCGATTTACGGATACACGTTGCGATTTACGGATACGCGTTGCGATTTATGTGTTCGCGTTGCGATTTTCATATTCGCGTTGCGATTATTGAAAATCGCAATGCGAATTTGTACTATCGCATCGCGATTTTCAAGAATCGCGTTGCGATTTTGGAAACTGATTTGCGATTCTGGGGATCGCGTTGCGATTTTTATTTCGCGTTGCGATTTTGTTGGTCATTTTGGCAAATCCAAAAAAAGTTGGTTAAAATCGTATATTATAACTTTTTTTTGGTCACTGAGGCGATTTTCTCAAAAAATTAATAGAATTGTTGATGTGATTTTTTTTAATGAAGACATGATATTATTTTATAGTGACACGTTAGTATCATCGTTAATTTTTTAATAACAGGTGACCAAAATAAAACCAAAACATAATATTATATATAATTTTAAAAAAAATAGTTTAATAATCAAAACGAAATCGTATAAATGGTTAGATGACACTTTTATTTATGTCTAATTTTTTAATAATACTCAATAATCTATAATTGACATATTTTTAAACAGTACTTTTTTTTACGTAACAATCAATTTTTTATTTATTGATGTTAATTTAATATTATAAAGATATATTATAAAAAAATATCTTTACAAATTCATTGTACTATATTCACGATATTCTTATTAAAATCTATAGATATCTTTAAAAAATTAATATTTTATTTTAAAAAAATTAAGTGGATAACTAATGAATATTTTTTAAACATTTAAAATTTTATTTTATTAGAACATCTTAATTGAATCGATATAACGAATCAAATGAGACATAAGTTGAATTGACTATTTAAGGTGAAGAAAAAAGAAGAATCGCTTTCACATTTATTATTTAACCTAACGTTAAATTAATCACTTGATTTAATTTTTGGTGTTCTTTTTCGTAATTATTTGAATTTAAATTTTTAAATTTTTATAATAATATATATTTTATTTTTCTTGTTTTTTCTAAATTCATTTTTGCTAAATTTTTTGACCTTAAAAATAAATTTTTAGGTATGTCTCTGTTTGTGATAAGTTTAAAAATATGACCATTGTTTTTAGTTACGTTCTAGTTGGGCAAGAGGAGTAGATAAAAAGTTAGTTGCATCACATGTCCTCAAACTATGATTCTCATCTCAAATTGATCCTTACATTTTTAAATATTTTAATTTCATCTGTAAACTATGACTCTCATTCTAAATTAGCCCTTAAAACTTTGAACATTCTATTTTCGTCTCTAAACTATGAGTATCATTCTAAATTGGTCCTCAGACTTTTGAATCTTCCAATTTCATCCCCAAATTCATCCAAATATGTAATTAGTTTCAACTATAGTTTAGCCTAAATTTTATTTTTTCAAACATATAACAATATAATTTGGCCTAACGATTTTATTAACAAGGGATGTGATTAGTATTTACATATAATTTGGGATGAAATTGAAATGTTAAAAAAGCTTGGGGACCAATTTAGAATGAAGATCATAGTTTGGGGATGAAAATGAAATGTTTAAAAGTTTAGGGGCCAATTTAGAATGAGAGTCATAATTGAAGGAATGTGATGCAATTAACTCGTAGATAAATTAAAATGTAAATTACTGGTTTTTATTAATGAAATTCCCTTGCGCTTACACATAAAAAACCTGTCCTACGTTCAACAGACTCTCATGAGGAACATTAAAGATCACGCTATGCGCCCTACATATCTTCCTAAGAAACGCATATATATAGTCGATTGCTATTTTATTGTAAAATCTTGAATCCCTTCTTGCTCTCACCACTGTGTTTCCCATAATGTGTACCACCCCAGCATCCCTACAGCTATTCAAAAACTCTAACTCGTCGGTCTCGGTCTGGCTGCTTACTTGCCCCGAAGATCTTACCGTCGCACTTGTATGCATCGGAGATCTCACCGGCACAATTGAATCCACCGATGAAATTGTGGTATCAACATAGGAGCAAGTTGTGTTGCCATTGTTGTTCAACAGTCCGTCCCTGGACCGCTCGGTTTGCTGGCCATATAAGCTGTATTCATCCGAATCTGAAAAACCTTCCATCATTGACTCGAGCCGCACAAATAAGAAGAGGCTATCAAATAGCTTTTTCTCAAAATCATCATCTTTCTTATGAAGGTCTTTGTAGCCATACCTAGCCACGCAACGAAACATATGGAAATTCTTTGGTCCAATCCGTTTCACAAGGAACCTTTCTTCTTCCGGAACAGTGTAGACCGGAAGGTATTTCACACAGACGAAAACAACCGCAGAATGGATCGCAGGTAGGTTAGTGATGAAATGGGAAAATATGTGAGGCACACCACTTGCTAGCTCAGTGTAGACTAATCCAATTCCGGGAACTCGAACTAATCCTAAACTAGGGCCAAGTCCAAGAATCCATGCCATCGAAACCTTACTATGCATCTCAAACTCATATCGCTTCAGCGTACCGTAATGCCAAACATACATGATGAGCAAAAATGCTGCTGCAATAACAAGAGGAACCCACCCACCTTGATCAACCTTGAAGAGTACAGCAGAAAAGTATATGCACTCTACAACCAACGACAAGCCGGTGAAGAGGAGGACAAGAATCCAGTGACATCGCCAAACCAAAATCATGATTAAAGTCATAAGCAACGTTGTTACCAACATGACAATCACCACAGCTGTCCCTGCATTAACATGAATTATGATACAATTAAGTGTAATTCTTAGGTACATGTATCGATCGAAATGATACCATTGATAAAAGTAAGAAGGGATAATAACTTACCATAAGCATTTCCGATTTGGCTTTGGTTCTTGAATCCAGCAGTAACAGCAATGCAAAGAATCATAAGAATCCAATTAATATCCGGAACATATATCTGACCAAGGAACTTCTTTGATGTATGTACAACCTTCACTCGTGGGAAACAACCAAGTGCAAGGGATTGTTTGATAATCGAAAAGGTTGCTGTTATGGTAGCCTGACTTGCAACAATAGCAGCAGCAGTAGCAATAACAAAAACAGGCCAATATATGCTATCTGCATTATAAACAAGTAATTAGAATCTGCAAATAAATTCTTACCACGTTAATGGGACAACAAAGTACCGTTCCAGACAGGATTATAATGACCATAAAATAGGTATTATAAGAACAAACCTGGGATAGAGCGATAAAATGCATCGACCACATGGTCCCTGTTACTCATAAGGTAGGCAGCTTGTCCGGAATATGCTAGGAGAAGGCAAGGAAATACTACTGCAGTAAATGCAAGTTGCACAGCTGAAACTGGAAAATGGGATAGATCAGCAAAAAGTGCCTCGGTACCTGTTACGATTCATTAGTCGTCAAAATCATTTCATCAGCTTCAGTGCAAGTTTATGAACTTAGAATTGATAATTTATGGGAAATATTTGGGATATAAACGTACGACAGTAAGTTTACCTGTGATACTAAGCATAATACCCCCAAGAGAGGTCCATCTATCTTTCCCTCCTCTCTTAAAATACCGGTAGATGTATATAGGTGAAAATGCTTTTAAAACACTGCTGTCATACTTCCAAATATTAAATATGCCGATGCCCCCGATTACAAGAAACCAAATAAGCACAATTGGGGCAAAGAGCCAGCTAACTTTATCTGTACCATAGTGTTGCATGCTAAATAAACCTACTAATATTACAACAGCCACAACCACAACAACACCTGCATAATGGAAAAAGAAAATAAGTTCTGGCCTAAGAAACAGGCGGCTAAATATTGTCAAATGTGTTCAAACAAAGGGTGCAAAGAAAGAATAAAGTTTAAGGAAGAGAAAGGAGGTACCGTTGCTCATCTGTGGATGGTTCACTTTGATGCCCCCTGCGGCTGAAAGAACTGCCAAAGAGAGCAGGCAAAGAAGTGTGCTGACATTAGCATATCAACAATATATTTACACAATTTCCATGGAGTAAAATGGGTTAAGAAATAATACTGATAAAAACAATAGTAATAAATGATAAAAGCACGTAGTTTATGACATCTGGAATATATCCTAAAATCTTAGCTTTAGCAGGTGTGGTAGCATCACTGAGTAAGTCTTCCACGTGTTGGCATTTAGCGATGAGTATAGAAGCAAATGTTTCCAAATTGGATGGTAAAAAGGGCATTTTTCAAGAATCATGAAGGGGAACAGAAAATATGAGTTCAGGTGTTTGCCCAATTTCAATGTTCTGTATGAACAACTACCATTTAGTAATTTGCATTTAAGAATAAGTCTTTACTAGAATATGAGCTATCCTTGGATTTTAAAAAATCATGTTCAATGAGAACAGCAGGCAAGACAATGCATGCCATTTTCTTCTCTCTTTTTCCTGGATCATATAATCCATTTCACTTCCATTCTACCAGATGTTTATATGTATATTCCCCAAAGGCAAACCTATCCTGTGAATCGTTTTTTCTAATATCGAACATAATGGAGACTTCGACAGACTGTAATTTTGAAATATATTTCTTCCATATATTCTCCAAGTGGTTCCTCTAATAATTAGAAATTCAAGCGGATAAGAAAATTTTTCGCTAATGGGTTTGATAGGAAAAGCGTAACTTAGGTTTCAGAGTATAGTACGACTTCCATGCTACCAATTAAGAACAATTTGACAAGTAAAAAAAATATTGTGATAAAAATTCAATTAACTTTCTAATAAAATCAGGGTCAATGCGTGTAGATACCTTTTTCTTTTATTTGTTTCAAAATTCAAAGACACTTGCCTAACAGAAAAGGGCCAACACGAAAGGTAAGGCATCTTGACCCTTTTCTCGGGTCACTGGAAGTCAAGCATGCGGAGTGTAAGAAAAATACCTGATATTGCAGGAGTCAATATTCCATCACCGATGACCATACATGTACCAACCAGGACAAGAATAAGAAGCGCATTCTTCCTAAACACATGTCTCTCTAGCCATCTCTTTGTTTTAGCAGCAAATGATTGTTCATGAAATGTAGAACGACTATAAGTTGTTAGCTCCTCATCAGTCCTGTGTTGATTAGGAATAGTTTTTATGTTTGCATGTCTGCAGAGCAATGAATATAGAGCAAATGTTCCACCTGCAGACAAAAAAGACATGCGGTTCTAATGGTAGTGTCTCATGAGCATCGGAAAGAGAAAGATTCGTTATCAACAATTAAAAGATAAGTAGGTGAAATTACTGTTAGTATTATTGAAGTGGACTAGGTTAATGAAAGAAACAATTATTCAAGTCTATGATTCTGCATGCTGTGATGCATTGAGAAGCATTTTATTTGTCAAAATCATGTCTCGGATTAAATTACATTATGCATATCCTCATTCACTGATATAAGCTCACCTTGACCGTTGTCATTTGCTTTACACACAACAAACACATACTTCAGGAGCGGTATAAGTGTAAGGGAGTATATAATCAATGAAAGAGCTCCAATAACATCCTCTGGGTCTTCAATTTTACCAGGAAATGTATTGTAGAAAACATAAAGGGGAGAAGTGCCCAAGTCACCATAAACCACTCCGAGACTTTGGAACGCAAGCCGCAGAAGCAATAATGCGGAGGATTTCTGTCGGGAATTGAAACCATATCAGAAACTACAACTGATCCAAATAACAAAAGGACTGCAATATCATCAAAACCCATTTATTCAAAGCAAATTGAGTTTTATACATGCTACTTGCATTTATCTCATATGAGACAATCACTTAAAATGCATAGAAGACTGAAAATGAATTACAATTTTATGCAAAGTAAAGGCTTTAAATCCTTCCTCTAATAATGTAGATTAACATGAACCGAGACCGAGAGCTACTTTATTTCAATTAACCTCAAAAGAAACCTTGTACCTAGAAAACAAAGACATAAACAGAGAGGAACCAAAACAATTGAAAACATACCTTCTCCTTGTACATGTTTCTGAGCCTCCCAGCCTCTTCATCCATTGGCTGATCAAGCTTCCGCTCCAAATCCCACATGCTTCCCTTGTTGTCATTATCTTCATCAATCTCAACTCTTGAAGCCATTTCCATACTGAATCAATATTATACTCAAGCTATCAGTAAGTACCCCACACAACTCGATTTCGAATTCCCAAACTGTTCAAATTTTATTTTGCAGGAAATGAACCCAGTTGGTCAAATCTATCTTCACTTGAAGTCCATGCAAAATCTGATTGTGAATTAGACGCCGCCAGCAAAATCCTGCAAATGAATTGAAACCAGAAGCAATAACAACGCCAAAATTCAATATCTAACCAAGATTGTAAATTGGAATTCAGAATTCGAGAGGATCTCGGAAAAACTGAAAAGGAACCAAAACTTAAAATCACAGATGAAGAGCCTGAACTTTTAACAAACACTAAGGAAGCTAAAATGGACCAAAAATTAAATCTTTGAAACAACAATTTGTTGCCAACTTGCCATATACACCAAAAAAATGAAGAAACACCAGGTAAAAGTGAATCCAATAACCAAATGAAGAACAGACCGGCACCAAGGATGGCTCAAATGAGGAACATAAATGAATGACTTAAAGGACAGACAAAGATTTCTTTTTTCATTCATAACTGCAAAAGGAAGAGTCCCAAAGGTGGGGTCAACCCAAATATCGACCACACAGGATCATCTACCACCAAGTACAAAACAAACTCAAAGTAAAAAAAATTCTTTAACATACGTACCACTTTGAACAAAAATCAAAGTAAAACCGAGCGTGAGACGATCAAAAACAAGAACCCCAGGTCGTCTTTCTCGTAAACAACTAAAACTTGTAACACAGATAGAAGAGATACCGTTTTGTTTTTGCAGGTTCTCAGTAAACTTTTCTTTCGACAGTGACACTTAAAACTCTCGGCCAGCTTTTTTAGTTTGAGAAAAATACTGCGCTGAGGCACGGAAGAAAGTAGCGGTATTTGGTTTTTGTTCTTATGTGTTTCTTAGGGAAAACTACGTAGTTAATTAATCAACTATTCTCCCGATTTCAATTTTGTTCATCCAATTTTTTTATTTTCAAAATCATCATTAAATTTACGTATTTTTTTATTTTAATCACTTACCATTGAAAAGTATACAGAACCTTTGACGTAATTTTTCAAAAAAAAAATTGTAATTTAAAAATAGAAGAGACCGGACTATTGCCGGGTGGGATTAGCCGATTTGCAAATTACACTATATCAATTGTGAAGTCTGAACAAGTTCCTGGAAATATTTACCAATGGGAGCTTTCGATTCATATTTATGGTTCGAAAACAATGATGTGGGCGACCTCCCTGACTGAAGTTCTGACAGTACAATTACAACAACTTCTCGAAGTTTGCAAATCGTCTAATCGGGAAGTTAAGTACCCCATATTAATATAAGACTAAAATAAAATGATATAGATTTGGTTATTATTTAAATAATAAAATTGATAAAAAATTATTAATAATATTATTATTTTTATTTAAAATATTATTTTTTTAATATTTTCGGTTATTTTTTAGTGTCTAATAATGTTTTCGATTATTTTTTCGAAAATCCAATTAAAACGCCTAATAATAATAAAATTGGTCATTTTTAAGCCTAATAATGTTTTCGGTTATTTTTTATCGGTTTTTTTTATTTAAACAATAACAAAACCGGTGACGCCTTTTATTAACCGAATATTAAAGCTGTCGCATGTAAGCATTTCCCTGTCTAATCACATCCAGCAATCCTCTCGCCTCTTTTATTTTTTAAGTTATAAATTCTTTTTTAAGGATAAATTAGATATAAAATTATTATTTAAGTACTTATTTGATGTTTTAACTATAATTTAAGAGTAAAACCAAATATTAATATTTTTACGAATGTTTTATCTTAATGTATATAATGGTGGAGTGATTATTTTGTTATAAATCGATAATATTAGTAACTAATATGTTATTTTTAAAACTTCAGTGGAAAAAATAAAAATTTACTCAAACATCAATGACTAGTTGAATAGTTTACCCTTAAAATATTTATACGGTGATTATCCATTTGTTTATTAATGATATGACTGCGGGGCTGTATAAGGGGAAGGTAGTGTAACACAAATTATATAATCTAATGAAGATAACATTTGCTTTTTTAAGTGGATAATGATGACATCTTTTTTTAGTTTCCAAGTGGAGAATTATAACACAGACGCGAAATTAATTAGGTGACAAATTAAGTTTGACATTAGTAAAAATAGTTCTTAAAAAATGTAAATAAAAGGATATTGTTTGTATAATTATTTTTTTAATAATATAAATATTTTTAAATAATGACAATTCGATTCCATTAATAAAAATAATAGAATGATTCAGAACTACAACACATTCAAATATATAGATAAAAATGAGGACAACATTCACACAAAAAAAAAGCATACAAAAAACATAAATATTAAATCCAAAGAAACAAATAAAAATGAGACATTTATAAAACTCATTATCTCTGTTGAATGATACGTTTTACGAAATGATAAAAGAGTGGTGAGTGAACTAAAGTATCCGACAGGCTGTTTCGCTTTTCGATTTTGATTATATCAATGAACCACCTTTTGTCAAAAAAAAATATTTGACTTTACGAGATTACTGATAAATTTATTACAACGTTCAACTTGGTAACTTAATCGATCATCATCATCGGTCTATAAAATGCTTGTATGTTTTAAACAGTTTATACCTTGATGTTATGTTGATGATAAATAAAGTTTTTAAAACATATAGTGAGGGCTTTCGAATAATTAGGAAAACAATCACATATTCGAACATATATTTTTTACCAGATTCTCAGAGGGAAGGAGGTTTCACTAGCTTCTATTTGTAGTTTTGTACAACGTGCAATGATACACATCCTAGAAAAGCTTGATAATGATCATGCAAATGAATAATTACAGGTTTTACAATTTAAATTCCAGAAGCATTCTCTTACTCCTACCTTAGATACAGAGAAACCAAGAACTGGGAGAAGAGTATGAATTCACCGACAACGGTAGCCGGAGAGTGTATTCCAAGAAACGGGACAATATCTACCTGCAACCAGTTTTCAACAGCTGATCCCACCACTGCACCAGCAACAAGCCCCCCTATAGTAATCAATGTAGCCTTACCTGCAAAGATAGGGAGGAAAGCATAAGTTTAAATAAATGAAATTTGTACAATTATGCAGTCTAATCTATTGGCATGCTTTGGCAGAAAGGAGCATAAAATCCCCAATGGCATGCCGACTTCCTTTGGCTTTTAAGGACTTCAATAGCAAAACCAAAGTTCGAGTCGAGGAAAGCCGAAAAAGTTAGCTCAAAGATAGAAATGAACTAAAAATTATGATAAATCACATGACGGGGACACAAAGAAGAGTCAGAAATACAGAATGATTATAAAGGCACTACAAATCTTCTATAGCAAGCATTATAATCCATATGCACGAAAGCTCATTACCTAACTTCACATTCTTTCGGGTCATAAAATATAAGGAAGCACCAAAGCTGCTTGCTAAGATGAGCACGGGAACGTCAGGTCCGGCGTAAGGAATAACCGAGGACGTAGAAGCTCCATTCACATAAGTTAGAACCATAAGAGCTCCATACACACCGACTTGTATGCCCAATTCACTAGAAACTGGAGTTTCAACTGAAACTGGTAAATTCTTAACAGTTGTTTGCACCCACCGAGGCATCGATCCCACCCCGGGAGGATTAACAGGTTTAACATCTGCATATCGAATGCTTCTGTCCACAACTTTCCCGGCTCGTCGTTGGGTTAAGCTCCGCATGAGCAGCATATCATATGCAGCCTCAACCTAAAACATAAACAACAAAAACTATAGACAACCATACAGGAGCCAATACTGGAAACATGCAGTTCATATTTTCAGGAGGAAAAAAGGAACAATCAACCCAATACTGGAAACATGCAGTTCATATTTTCAGGAGGAAAAAAGGAACAATCAACCGGTGGTTCTTGTCTATAGGATCTTCTTGGTTAAGTGAACAAAGCTATAGATGAATCACCATAAGCATCATAATTTCACTTCATGGAAACAATATAACAAGCATCTGTCTAATCTAGAAAATGAGAAATGTTCATCAAACACTATCCTAGTACATAGAACACTAACAAAAGGCAAATTACATGCTTTAAAGAACATTTTTTTTTCTTTTTGGATGGGGAACTGTAAAGAACAACAATTATTCTAAATTGATGCAATAAAATCACAGGTGATCAACACAAAGGAAAAAAAATCAAATCCCAATTTTGAGAACAGAAATAAATGTAGGAATTTGCAAATATGCATTGAGAAGATTGGAAATGCTAACGAGTAGGAAAATGAACAAATATACACAAAAAGTTTAATATTTGATCACCCAAATTTTTTTAGCGTTAGAAATTTCTCAAATTGAAGAGAGAGAGGCAGTGAATTAACCTGAGCAATAGCTCCTTGGTCATCCTTAATAGAGGCAACAATCGAGTTCTTGGCGAGAAGAATATCATCAAAAGAAGCACTTTCGGAGACTCCAAGGAGCTTGAGCGCGTTCTCAACTGACATCTCGAATGGAGCTGAGTCATCAGCTTGTGAACCAGCTCGAGCGGCTAATATTCGCCGGGCGTGGAGGATTTGCGCGGCTCTCCAGGGCTCGGTCTTCGTGGGTTTACAAGAAGGGTGTGTTTGGTTGACCGTCGGTCTAGGAATAGGGCTTACCGGAGTGAGACGGTTTGACCGGACGGAGAGTGTGGTTGCAGCCATTTTTGGAACAAAGAATGAGAAAAAAATACCTCTATTTTTGGGGACAACCGAGAATGTAAGGTGAATTTAATCAGACATGAAAGAAAAAAAAAAAGCTTAATCTTTTTCTTTTGATTAGGGCCGTTCGATTGTCTGACCATATGATTCTTGTAAATTTTGTTCTTAAAAAAATTAAAATTTGAGGAAATTACGGCCAAAAACTGTCTTTTTAACAGTTCACAGTTCCTAGTGGCATGGCATAGCTTAAGGCAAGAGGATATGTTAAGATCAAAGCAAAAAAAAAATCACTAAAAATTTGTGGCCATGAGAGTGAACACCATGTGTACACGTCTCTATTTTCTGGACAATCCCTTAATTAAACAAAAGAGAGAAGGAAAAGTCATTGGGAGCAGTTGAAAGGCGCTACGTTGAAGAACAAACGTCGACAAAACCATGTTGGCTATGAGTAAATGGTTCACGCTGACACCTTTTATGTCAAGCAGATACAATAAGAGAGTTGGGTTTTTCGGTAGAGCTGATTCTATTCGAGTCCATGCCGATGGAGGAGGAGACAACAACAACAGTAAAAGCAACGACGAGAGGAAGAAAGTTGTTGTGGTTGGCTCGGGGTGGGCTGGTCTCGGTGCTGCTCACCACCTATGCAATCAGGTTCTTGCTATATTGTTTTTAGGGGGAAGAATGTTGCCTTTCCTTGATTAACTTTCAGTTTTGTGATTTTTTTTGTTTTGTTTCAGGGATTTGAAGTTACAGTTCTTGATGGAGGTGATGGTATTGGCAGTCCAGATAATATCGGCATCCAAGGTTAATCATTCTAACACCGATTTTGATGCTCTTTTGCCATTGATGAATCATACAGATGCAGTGTAAGCAAATAACAAAAATCCAAATTCATTTGCCACGGAAGGCATGGTTTTCCCATTGATAAGAATTGACGATGAGCTTATATTACTATGAACTTTGTTTCATATGAATCCCATTTTCTAGAACTATAGGATAAGTAAGCTGTAGTGCAGGACTGCAATGTTACACACATAAACCAACATCTTTGTCCTTGATGTTAGACTTAGAGGACATAACAGGTCACGGAATATTTTGATTAATTTCCTTAAATTTAGTTTTACAATGTTGTGCAGTAATATAATTTATGTTGCTTCAATAACAGTTTGTTTATTAGATTCTCTCATTGAAGATTGAGGACTGATCTCCATTTCTTTTTTATGGAGTAGGGTTTTGGTATCCCTATAAAAATATATTTAGTCTTGTTGATGAGTTGGGTATAAAGCCCTTTACTAGCTGGACAAGATCTGCACAGTATTCAGCAGAAGGATTGGAGGTATTTACCAGGAACTCTTCTGGTTGAATATCATTAATTGCTTGTGATTTTGCTAAACAGATTCAGGATAACCGTGCAGGTCGAATTTCCAGTATACCAGGAACTCCCACAATTGCCAACTCCATTAGGAACCTTATACCACACACAAGTATTTCTTAATTCCATCTTCATGTTTTCTTTGTTAGACTGTAAAGTCTCTTTATTAGCATTTGAAGATTGTACCATATTTGCAGTTCGTCAGGCTCCCGTTTGTGGATAGATTATCATCGCTTCCTCTGATGACTGCAGGCAAGTAGTAATGATTCATTTTCTCTCCAATGAGAGGCGATTATCATAACTTGATGCTTCAAATGATTATTCTATGGCAATCTTTCTTTGCTTTCTATTTATTTCAGTCATCGGCTGACTGCTCCTTCTGTCTCCAGTAATCGACTTCGACAACACCGATGTTGCCTGGAAAAAGTATGATTCAAGTAAGGATTCCCTTTCAGTAGTAGATTCCAGCATTGAGGTGAACTTTTCAAGTTCCTTATTCAGAGCTTTAACTGGTAGATACTGCAAGGGAGCTCTTTAAACAGTTTGGATGCTCTGAGAGGCTCTATCAGGATATTTTCAGTCCATTACTTCAAGTGGGTTTGTTTGCTCCAGCAGAGCAATGTAGTGCTGCAGCAACTCTTGGACTGCTATATTATTTAGTTCTTGCCCACCAGGTTTGATTGTTGAAATCTGCTAGATATTCACTATTCTTCTCACATATAGTTAATATGATACCCGATCTTTGATCTGTTCGTGCCTCGAACTGACTCGGTGTAGTTTTATTTATGGATGGTTATAGAAGCACTTCGATGTAGTATTTTGCCGTGGTTCCACAACGGAGAAGATCTTCGAGCCGTGGGTGGAGTCTCTGAAGGCTAAAGGTTGTGAAATACTGGAGGGTAAAAGGGTGACAGATTTCAAAGTCAATGAGGAAACAGGTTGCATAACGGAAGTAGTTTCTGGCAAAGAGACCTACACTGCTGATGCAGCTATATTGACTGTTGGGATCGCCACACTTCAAGAAACTATCAAGAACAGGTTTTCCGTTCTGGACTTTTCTTACATCGGATGCATTTTCATGCAATATATGAAAAATAGTTTTAGTATGTTGATATGTTGATAGAAAGCTTGAAGTTCAAAGGTTTGAGTAGATGGTCATCCATGCTTTATGTTTTCTCCACATCTTTAGTATAGTTTTAGTGCTTCAGTTGATCCCTCTTTTCAGCTATCCTGTTTAACTGGCAGTTGAGCCCTGTTTAGTGCAGCATTATGTAAACAGGAAGAGTTTCGGAAAATTTTGAACTTGGCCGGCATCGATTTGGTTACCGTCAAGTTACGGCTGGATAGGAAGGTCCGTGCACAGAACTTCCCTTGGTTTAGAACTGAATATCATGACAGCAATCTTGTGCATTTCTTTAGTGGATTTCCTTGTTTTGATCAAGACTATGCTTTGACAGGGTGCTAAAGTTGACATTATGTTTGAATATACAGGTTTTAATCCCGAATCCAAGCAACGCTTGTGCTGGATTCGATGATCTATTTGGGTGTACCTTCTTCGACTTGACCGCAATTCATGATGAGCATAAAGGTGATACGGAAACCATATTACAAGCTGATTTTGTAAGTCTTTGCATTCAAACATGGATCATAACTTTGTCATTGGAGGGAAAGAATTAAAACATGGATCTAATCTTTATCTTGCCATGCAGTATCATGCCAATGAGTTGCTGCCTTTGAAAGATGATCTTGTAATTGAAAAAGTTATGCCATATCTTTCTAAGTGCATAAATGGCCTTGAGAGAGCCAATGTGGTGGACAAAGAAATCAGAAGGTTTCCGAAAGGATTGACTCATTTTTTTCCAGGTGAGCAACCAACAGCCTAATCGAATTGAACAGTGATATTGGGTGTGAAGGGAACAATAAGTACCCAAGGAAGATTATGATGAGGATGTGGGGACGAAAACCTATAAATAGACCCGACCAACGTCGTCTTGTACCGTTTTCAGACCTTTATAAAGCATTCTGCAATATGTTAAGATGCTTTTGGACTAAATAAACAATTAATTTTGTGTTCTTGCTTCTCGAAAAGGTTCGTGGTTCCTAATTTGTTTATGGCCGGAGACTGGATTATAACCCGACATGGTTCCTGGTCACAGGTTTGCTATTGTGATCTCAAATTGCATATCATTTAGCAAGGGACTTTGAAGGCATTATATAACCGGTTTGAACATGTTTTTCTGCTGCTTATAATAGGAGAAATCTTATGTCACGGGGCTTGAAGCTGCAAATAGAGTGGTAGATTACCTTGAAGAAGGGAGTTTCGCCAGAGTGATACCTGTTGAGGAAGATGAGCCTCACATCGAAGCACTTCGCAACTTAAATAGAAGGGTTAATGAGATTATCAGCCAAGTTCCGTTGTCCGGATATTTTCTTCAATAGATCTAATACAAATAATGTATGCAAATTCCTACACTCATGCAGCAGAGTTCACTTATGAATTGGGATGTCATGTAAAGTAGGAATAATTATTATTGACTTCAATATGAATCATGCTCAGGAGACAACTTCCCTTCTTTTCCGTCTAATGTACAAAAGTTTACAAGGGCATCCGTGCTTAGCAAAGTAGGAAAGGATCCATAAAAGAAATCATGGAATAATTGTTTCGAATGCTAGGAGATCGTGATTGCTTACGATAAACATCAGCCAGCTTTCGATGTTCTTACCACCAGAGGCAGGGTAACAGAATCAAGATTCCTGGGATAGGGAGTCCACAACCCAAATCCACCTCTACTTTCTTTCATGCTACTACCGCTACCCTTGAACTCACTCAAGCTTTTCACCCACTCTACTTTAGAAGAATGCTCCCGGGTATGTGGGTGCAGGACAAAAAGTGAGTAGTACTCGCAATTTCCAAACATAAAGAACTTAAACAATCCCTTTAACCTGTATACAACGTAGCCAAAGCTCAGCTGGTCTCTAGGAGTGAAGAGATTGACCTCATTGAACCACAAGCAATTAAACAAATTATTCAATGCGGTATGTTCCCTTATAATTATGGCTCCCTCAGGCACATCTGCATTTGGTTTTTGTGTTAGTACCAAGAAATATAAAATGCATCAATAGGGAAAAAAAAGAATGTTATGCATCCTTTATGAACTCATTGGAAGGTCATGCACTTTACTACTTAAGGCAACCCTTCCATAATTCATAGAAGAACATTATGTCTCCCTTCATACCGCTAATCGTATTTTTCTTCAAACTCCATGGCTCCATTCCCTCAGAGTAATATATCTTCATGTGCAGATCAATAAGAGGTCTGGCATATCGCTTCCTCCGCTTGTTTGCATCAGCCTCCTCATATATACTCCTATGATGTTTGTGCTGAGCAATAGCGTAAGTATGCTTATCACGCCATAGGTATCTGCCAATAGAAAATATTCATATAATCCAACTGTCTCTGCATCAAGATAATTCAAACATTCTATAACTAGGAAAAAGTTAAAGCAATAAGCTACATAGTTCGAAATAGTTCAATAAGATGACAAATCTTTGGAGATCGACTTTCCTCTCATTAGTCAACAGGGAAAATAATGGAAAAAGCAAAGTTGTTAACAATTTAATCAGACATGAATATACCTTTCAAGAATGAGCAACGGATCAACTATCAGCTCCATTTTGCCATCAATCCAAATGCTGTACTGTGCTTGAGGGAACAACCTGTGGGTTAAAATTTTGGGAACCTTTCCATTCCTTCTGGGTTCATCATAAGGTGGATGCTTCAATGGGATAAGACGCCATATGCCTACCCACATCCCCTTATCTTTATCCTTCCTCACGGTCACATTACGTTTAATAAATTTGAGAGATACTTCGTCAACAACCATCAGAAAACAGAAGAGCTTCTTAGAACGAGTACTTATATTTGATGGCTGATGAGGCACGTCATATCCATCAAAAATCCCAGATGCAACCACAAACCTACATCTCTTGACATATTCAATATCCACAGGATTCATATCAGCACCACCATTTTGCAGAAATCCACAGTGCACCTAAACAGGAAAAAAATTACATGATAAAACTACTTAATTCAATTTTCAGCCATCTAACAGAGGTAGGAAGGAAAGGGCAGATGCAAGAATGAGGAAATTTTCATCCCGGGCATATATGAAACCTAAAATATTAATTGGGTGTGGGAGGATGTTTATCCACAGGACCTAGACCAGATGTTGCCTAAGTTATCTAACCATATGAATAAGACCAGGGGATAAAAGCAATAAAATAAGGTTTACCTTCATACTTGGCTTCAATTTAAAACTCTCTTCTCTTTGCAGCCAGCTTTGGTTACCTCCAAATGCAGCGAAGGAATGAGATCCATTGCTAACCAAATCCTCCTCCTCAATATAGGTTAGATCTTTAACAATTAAATCCGGTGTTCTTCCTTCTGGAATAACTATTTTGTCAGGGTCATCAGCTACTGGAATTGGACAACCTAATAGATGAATTTACAATCAATATTACTCATTGAAATGGAGTGAACAGCATTTTCATAAACAAGAGTTTGCATGAACTTTACGATGTTCTGGTTTTGGAGCAAATCCAAGCAAGTCCATTGCAATGAATACCTTGCTCTCTTTGTTACACATGGCTGCATATGAAGGGAACAGCACATTGTCTCAAACCAATAACAAAACACGGTTACAATTTGCAGGCCAAAAGTTTAGATTGCTTGGGACATTTTCACTAGTTATGAATATAACCTTGATAAATGATAAATCCTGACTAAATCAAGAATTAGCAGAGCACATCAAAAAGGAAGCCAAATCAAATTCTGGATTGTTTAAAAACCTCCCTAGTACAGAAAAGAAACAAACCATTCTTTTTTCCCAAGTATTTTTCTCATTAATTAATTAACAAATATAAAATATATCACTACATCAAACATAAATTTCAGTCATATTTACAATGACCCGTTGCCGGAGCAAAAGTTAGTACACTGGATCAGTATCTGTTAAAATTTTCGATCAAAATAGCAGAAAAGTAATATGAACTCTATTCATTACCCTAACTCATATTTCTGTAGAGACCAACAGAATTTGACTATTTAAATCTAAACAATATATAATTACGAACACTCGAAAGTAAAGACAGATCAAATAAAAAAGTATGAAACCGTACCTGACAAGAAAGAAATCGATGATTGGCAAGACCAAACATGAAACAACAACACAATAAGAATGAGTAACATCCATAGAATGCCTGCGACTAGAACCAATCGAACGAACCCCTGTTTCCACACAGTCTTGATTGGACTATCTTGCGGCAACCTCATTGAAGAAAACAAGCCACTTTCATCATCTGCATCAAGACAAACCAAAACCTTCAAAACTGCATCTTATTAAGTGACACCGAAATCCAAAATCCACGAAATGAGGCAGGTAGCAGGTACAAATTACCCTTTTAAAGACTAAAGATATACAATCATACAACATAAACCAATGCAATAATCATGACCCAAGTTTTCAGTGCAGCAAGGGATGCGAAAGTCTTACAGATTTTGCTTACCTTTAGAAAATGGGCGTTGATTATTACGCTCCCTACGGCTTAACCGATATGAAAGAGGGGATTGGAGCTTATTATCCATTAGTACTCACTTTCACCTCATCAATAAAAATAACTTCAAAAATTTCTACAAAAATCATCAAAATCAAACAGGGAAAGTTACTAATAGACCTACACTTGTTAGATCTACACAAAACTTGAAACTTTAACACGGAAAATGAATCCAACAAATCATAATTTCATTTTTCATGAACCATTGGGTATAGCAAATACTAATACCTAGCAATATCCACGAAACTTATATAGAAAAATATAGGTAAAACAATGGGTTGTTGATGTTCGAATTGAGACTCAAATCTGGGAAAAACTAAACGAGGATGAAAATCCCAAGTACCGCTGTTTACTGTTTTACGAATCGTTGGGTGTTTGAAAGAAACAGATGTAACGACATCGTTTCATGACCATCAAGCGAATGGAGCAAGACAGCACAAGTCACGAGAGGAAAGATGAATGAACCGACATCGTTTTGATGTTTGGGCTTTATGGACTTATTTTAAAATTGGACTATTTCATCCCCTTTAACCCATCCAAGGCAGTATATCAGACTTGTTTGATATTTGAAATAATTTGAACAAAAAAAATATTATTTGGATTTAGAAAATAAATTTAGGGATGAAAACGGGTCGACCCGAGAAATATATATCCTCCACCCTACTTCGGTTTCATCCAAATTTTTAGAGTATAAATCCGACCAATCCGATATAAAATAAAGACTTAATTAAAAATAATAATAGAGGTAGGAGATATTATAACAATTATCCATAAATTTATTTTAAAGAAATTATACTATTCCGGATCAAATTTGAGTTTTTATATCTTCCACCGAACCCGACCCGACCCATTCTCACTCCTTTATAAAATTCCACCCAATATGACCTGAACAAGAATATTTTTTTAAAAAAAAAATATGACCTTATCTCGGAATTTGTTGATTTTGAGTTAAATTATCATCCCAAGATAAATTATTTTATAGATTGTATCTTAATTCGATTGGAATGATTTGAAAACGTGAGTTTAAACATAATTAGTATATATATTATCTTCTGATTTATAGATTTAGAGAAATCTTGATAATTTTTTGGTATTGTATAAAAATAAATAAATATACTAATCGATTTAGGAAGGATATATTTGACGAATTCTGTAATATCCCATACTCGGGCCAGATGAACGGATGAATAAGTGTTGTCATGAACTAACTTCGAAATATATCCTAAATTTAATCATCAATTTTTTTATTGCCCTTTTGGTTTTCAAGGTTTTATCTTGACTAATTCGGATTGACTCGGGTTGCACACCTAATTTTAGTGGGTGTGTCTTTCAGCGGAGATTTTTTTGCATACAAAATAACTCTAACTCGACACTTATTTAAGTGATATCAAATTACTTACCACTTGAACCAATCTCGTTGGAAATTTAATCTTGACTTAAGAAAAAAAAAGTTTCATTATCCAACATTAAGCATATAATTACATCATATATATATAAGCATACAAGGGCCTCACACAACATTAAAGAATCAATGCAATTTCTAAGTTCATTGTTAAACAAGATAAAAGGATATTGATATCGCTCAATAGATATCGATATTATTGGAATTGTGCTTATAACATCCTCAATTTTTTCATAATGGAAATTTTTTAAACCCAAAATCTTTAAAATAAATTAATGTTGAATGCCATTATTCATACCCATTATTTTTGATTCATTAAATTGATATATATTTTTTTAAAACATTTTAAATCCACAATCACGTGAGTTAGATTAACTAAATATGGATCAAATTGAAAAGCGTGTAAAAGGTTGGCCTTGGAAAGATGATTAAACCATGAACTTAGTTTAGCTGGATTTGGTGTCAACATCTACACTAAACCAAAAAATATTTTCTCCAACAACCTATCTAACAGATCTTTTTTTTCTTCTCCACCTTATCTCTCCATTTTTGCCAGTAATATACTAATGTTAATATATGTGTATATAATAAAGAAATGAAAAATGCATACTCCTTTAAACCCTTCCACCCACCCAAATTCACTATAAAAAACCCTCAAATATGTCCTTTCACCTTCTTCACCAATATCCTAAGCTTCCATCGATGAATGCTTCATATCCTAAGAGAAAGGAAGTTCAAAAACCAAAGAAATTCTTACTGCGTATTCATGTTAAGAAGAGAGTAGGGTGTTCTTGTGTTAAACTTCAAAGTTCTAAGATCATTTTATGATTTCGGTAATAGAATCCATGAACCCTCATTCCACCCATTTGTCTTCATACACGTATTTAGCTTCTTAAGGATTGATATTTATATACACGTATTTAGCTTCATATGTGTTATTTGTTGAGATAATAGATCTGTTTCTTATACCTATGAAAAAAAAATCAAACCACCATCGCATCGTTCCTCTCCCTCCTATCCCCCACCTCCACCGGTCAGGTTTTATTTGGCGTAGGACGAGGAACTCAACAGTGACGACAGTGTAACGTACGAGCGATTGTAGCCGTTGAAATCGTTGAAAAACATCAATGAAAAATCTAGAAATCCGATAACACTTCGTGACGTTTTTTCACGACGATCGACGTAGTTTCACGGTGAGTGGGGGACTGGGTGTTGGTCGTGATGACGAGACGGTTCTGATGGTGTCAATGATGACGGCTACGGACCGACGATAATCGATCAACCGTGGAAGATGTAAAATTTAGGGGGTTTTTTGTTTTTCTTTTAATTATAAAATTAAGTTTTTTAAAATAAAATAATTTTTAAAATTTTATATGCGTGACACGTTTCAGAAAACGACCAAATTTTATGGTCGAGTATCTAAAAGTGTAATATTATAAATGTTAGACACCTATTTTTAACGAAAAATTTGTTATACACGAAATCGTATTTTGAGGTATAATTTAAGAAATAAAGAGTGTATTAAGCTTCTTTTTTTCCTGCCGAACAAAATTACAACAATGCTTGAGCATGCAAGTAAATCCATCTCTTATTCTTCTGCTAGAAATAGATAAGCCACTCTCTGTGCTAAGCATCTGGCAGCTGGGAAAAGTTGATCGGCGATACGAATCTCCGTTCCCCGCCGTAGAGCGTAAAAGCTGCCAACTTTGAAGCAGCTTGTGTCGGGTGGAACATGTCCCAGAACAAATATTCATCTCGATTCGAGCAAAGATTAGCTTTGGGAGTACAAAAGCCTTGTGCATTCAATGTGCCGTTTCCACAGCACGCGGTTTTCACATCTGTAAAATCTGAAAGAAAAAGAAATGGAAGTTGAAGATCATAACCCATAAATTGATATTATCATTCTACTGAGAAATGCTTACTGAAAAATCGAGGTTTATTGATGACATTCATTGTCATATCAACCGCATTTCCAAGAGAATACTTGATGTCCTTGTATTCTGAACTGAGGTTGCTCAAAAGGGGGTTCATTGGTCGTTCAACTCCTCCAAACATTCACCGTTAGCTTGAGAAATCCTTTGAGACGGGCAACACCCGACCGGTGGAACACTTACTATGCCGAACTTCCGTGCCCCGAGACTAATTAGCATATAGCATAACTTTATTGCAATCTGACAAATATAATTCCTTGTTAAACATGACATAGTTGTTCATCTTAAGCTGTGTTACTCGAACGTCGGGTGAGTGTCAGATACAGGTACATCGCCTACAATTACTCGATTTATTTAAAGCTTTTCTGTATATTTAGAGGGTCATATGTGTGTTAGCCACTGGTGATCTAAACAGTTTTGTGATTATACCTTAGGATCTCTTATATGATGCTGATGTTATTCAAACAAGAAGAAAGAATGAAATCTCACCCTTAAGAATTTCTCATATACGAGTCCTAAATTCGGTATGAACTGTTCTTTCGGTATCGGATTGCTTGAATAGTAATTCCCCAGAATGTCATTGCTACCAATGCTGATGAAGAACAGAGATTTTGCAAGAAACTTTTCAGTTTCTGATGGACCTTTGAATGCCAAGAGATCATTGTAAACTATAGAGAATTGGTACAACTGTTCCCCCATAGGTACAACATTCTTTCCCTGTGCCTACGAAATCAATGTAGGAAGTGTTAATCGAAAAGATAGATCAAACAACCGAAGTGTCGATTTATGTTTTGCAGAAATTAACAGGCCTTACCGTCGTTTGTCCGGTCGAGTCGAGAATGCCACATCCAGCTGAGGAGAAGTTTATACCTCGGAACTTAGGCCTCTTAACAGCAGATGTTCCGTTTTGAGAAAGAAACGTTGGTGGACTTCTCTTGAAACCAAATAGTTTAGCTGACAATGATGAAAGATCACAGCTTTTCATGTTAAAGAAGCAGTTTGCAAGTTTCTGATTCGAATATTGATATCTGCAAACGGTGGGGAGTAGTACTAAATTGTAATATACTAACCAAGATAATCAGCAGTATTGAAGCCATTGCTGAATCTGCCAGTTGCTCTTGCAAAAGGGAAATCGACCCCATTGTGCGGGAAGTTAGATTTTATGCTACTTTGAGGCAAGTAATTGTTGGTTCCGACATCGGATGTCGAGTCTCCGAGTACGAAGATGGCTGGCACCTCTCCATTTGCTAATTGCAGGGCACCAGCCATAACCAATGACAAGGCTACCAATACAAACATCTTCTCCATGGGAAATTGAGGAAAGAAACTAGTTTCCCTCAACCCTCTTCTCCTTCTCCTTTTTCTCTATATTATGGTAATATTATCTTCATCTTACCAACTATTTATATGCAGATAAGTCATAGGAAACCTTAGGAAATACCGTCAGGGTGGTCAAACTTACGACCTTATATTGCTGTTCTGTGGCATTTGGTGGAAGGTGGTATTCCAAGGACGCATTGACCTTTTCTTCAACCTTTCTTTCTCATTACTAAGCTATTTGGATTTTTCTCATGAAAGAATCAAGGAATCATGCTGTTATGTGGTATTTGATCAAAATTTGTAATATCGCAACCCTTAAAATTTTTATATAACTTTCTAAATTCGCACACTCATGTTATTATCATTAATATATATTAGGCTTGGAATTCGAATATCAATAGCTACATATCTTTTAGTAGACATAGACTATTGTTGTGTATGTATACATTCATTTTATTTTATTTATTGAATTTCATCCAGAGATTTTTATGTTAACATGAATGCAAATAAGAATGTTTAGTTTAATACATTTATTTGTAAATCTATAGTTACAAATCCAAATACAAATTGAAAAAATAAAATTGGGTTTGGGACCTCAAAGTTGTGCCCATTTAATAGTTGTGTAAATGGTTTATTCTAACCAATTTCAGCTGTTGTTAATCTAGGACGAATGCATAATTTTATGTTAAGGGTGAATTTATAAAATCTTCTAAGGTTAATCATCCCGTCAACTCGCTTGATCCATTCCTTGCTGCTAAATTTTCAGAGGTGTAGTGCTTTTCCTTTGGGCTCTGCCACATAGCACAGCATTGTTTGGAATGGGAAATTCATCCCTGACTGAGGTCACAGGTGTGTAAACTCGGAGGTAAAATTGTTTTCCAAGATATTGCCTTGCCCAGAACTCACTTCTCACATTCCACATTCCAACATTATCAAGAGCTATGTAAATGGAAGTCCATGATTTAGGATACACCTGCAAGCACCACCCATTATTATAGTTTCCTCAAACATGTTGGAAGCGTGGACCAAAACATAATGATCCATCAAGTTCTCTAACCTGTGTGGTGGATCGTGAAACTGAATCTCTCAAATTATATTGTTCACGACAGTTCGGAGCCCACAATCCTCCATCCATGCTGCAAATTTATAAGTTAATGTTAAGTTGATGGGGGAAATATTGTGGTTTCCATGAGAGAAACATAAGATTCTTACCCAACAACCCAAAAGGCATGTCCATCAATATGCTAGCTCTGGACAATGTTTTCATGGTTCTCAAACACAACTTCTACAAAGGTTCGATAATTGGCACCCATAACCGATGTGCCGAGGTACATGCTTTGACCGGTTGGATTGTCTGGGGTACTTCAGACTCGAAAAACACCTCCGATCTTGAAGTAGTCAGCTAGTTTCAGAGGTGTATCAGCTGGAAGAAAATACACACTGTTAACACCATATCTTTGCTTCCCATTTACTTGAGCAGCTGTGCTCACTAGCTTGATTGTTCTAGTAATGTTAACGAGACCATAGTTGTACGAGCCCTGTAGATTCGGCCTTGGTCCACTTGCAGACAAATTTGTCCTCAAATAACACCATCACACGATCAAGATCATCAAAAGACAATTCACGGGTTTTCAAATATGCATGAAACAAGGAATATGAAGCTTTTACCTGATGGATCGAACCTGGTTAAGAGACCAATCTATTCGGTCAGTTGGTCCACCAGGAATTGGTACTGAAACTGGTTTGTTTGAGTTACTGTAATGAAGAATGGCAGTGGTGGAAATGATCTTGTCGGTGAACCGAGTCGAGGCCACAATGTAGAAATCCTGGGCAGCTTGATCCATGGTAACAAGCACAGAATAAGACTGGTCGACAAGGACATCAAGTGATTCATAGATTGTTTGAACAGTGTGGGTTCCTTCTACTTCCACCAGCTTCATTTTGTGACCCTGAATTCTGATATTTAATGAATTTTGAAGCCCAACGTTGGATATCCTAAACCTGTAAGTTTTACCTATGAACAATACTAATAATGTTCATCATCATTGCACAATCAAATAGAAACTCATCAAGTGTCAAATTTTATTCAAGGGAAAAATGGACAACCTTGTTGATAACTCCGTAAAAAGGTTACATTTTGGGACATTTTCACTTAAGTTATTGAATGTTTAAGAGTTCATTTAGGACCATGTATATGCATTTAGAAGCATTTAGTTGCATGTGGTGGAATTCGGTTTGCCGTGGCATTTTAATTTGTCATCAGTGCTACCTTATGGGGAAGGTGTTTGTCTAATGATGTGCAGAAATTGAGAGCAAGGAAAAGAGAAAATATAATGCCGTGACATAAGGAGATTGCTGAGCAAAATGAAATTGTAAAGTTCGACTGGAATTTCGATAGCGCTTAAAGTACGAGAAGATATTTTTGAAGCCATCTGTCTCCGACTTTCCGAGAGCTCTGCCCGAGAAATCCACCTCGAAGATCCGCCTGGAGGGATTAGCACTGCAACCGCCGGTCCCACTGATGACGCCGCCTGACCCTGTAGATCATGTTTGTCATTGGGCGCCTGCAACGGGATTATGCCGGTCACTCAGCCAACTACCCAGGCTGTATCATAGCCTATTCAGTCCGACTCCCAAGCAACTTAACCATGGTTTTTGGGTTTCCTAGGAAAGTTAACACCAAATCCTAGGATTAGTTTTCCCCTATAAATAGAGGATAAAGCCATATTGTTGAAGATTTTGGTTCCACCCAGATTTGAGCTTAAAAAGTTAGAGAGAGAAGGTCTCATCTTTTTCCGGCAATCCTACTTGTCGTGGTATTTCTCCGTGACAAGCCTGCGGGAGTGGCGTTCTAGGCATCCGAGAGGAGCTAATTCGCTGGGAGCAGTTTGTGGTGGCTGAGGGAAGCTCCGGCAGTGCACGTCAAAGGTTTTTTCTCATTCCCTTAGTTCTTTGCTTTTATATTTTGTTATTTGGGTTGTAAGGAACGGATAATCTTTCTTTGTGCTTGCTTATTTCGAACTCCACCATGAACTAATCCTATTTGGTGGGAGTTCATTTTGGGTGTTTAAGTTTTATTTCAATGAATGGTTGATTTTTCTATGCTATAATCTATTTTGTTTATGGAGTTTAATGCCTTAAGGTTGTAGGAGCTACGAGAGTAACTATTCCTTAGACGATTCGTAGGGTTCGAGAGAATACCTAGGTAACATATCCTTAGTGTTTAAGATAAACTGTGGAGGAACTACATAAACAAGGGGTTCTAGGTAGTAACTAGGCCTAATCCACCTTAGAGATAAGGCTAGAATTTCATTCGACTAAAAGGAGTTGTGCATGAACGATAAGTTAGATGTTAATGTTGCCGCAAAAAGGTATTGCTGAGACATATCCTGTTATCTGGACCAATAGGATCACTGCAAGGGTTTACGCCAATCGCTTTTGCCAGGGCATCTTTAATCTGTCGAGTCCCTTACTAGAGATAGCATAGGGCACCTTAATAGACTTTGTCGGGTAGACTAGGTATAGAAGAAAGACCATTCAGAGAAGTAGACTTAGATTTTCCTTAGTGACTCCTATCACTCACTTTCATAGTTGCTTGTCGTGTGAGAAAGCCAAAGTCCTATTAATCAAACCATATATTTACATTTTATTTTGCCTTGACATTTTCATTTGTTTCCATTAAACACAATCTATTTTGCCATGACATATCCATTTTCTACCACATTACCATCGTTCCACTTCTACATCAGTCATTCCATTTTGCCCCTGCATTATCATTTGTGTATATCATTACTAACTTTACTTAGGTGACAAAGTAAAGTACCTTGACAAACTTATTTAATTTCCTCCAATCCCTGTGGAGTCGATACTCACTTATCACTATATTACTTGTTCGATTGTGTATACTTGCACATATATCCGCACTCATATTTAGTACTCACAAAAAGCGGACACTTGTTCAACTGTGAAGGAAGCATCATTAGATCCATGACCATTGATTAGAATATCATCAAGGGAAGGAAGCTTATGACCACCATCTAGCATAGCTTTCAATTGCTGCAATAATGGTAAGCTGAACTCATACAACTAAACATTACCTTTATTCTGATAAGATATCAAGGTTGTGTCATAATTTACCAGTGGTCATGGTTGAACCAATCTCCAATAAGAAGGGTGAAAATGCCAGTAGGGACGGGAAAAGGCACCAGAATTCTCGGTCTACTAAGGATCCTAATACCGCCGGATGCTTTGTGGAAAGCAAGAGAAGGGAAATAGAAAAAGCTACCTATTTGATCCTTCACCTGTAAAACGTAAGTAAAATTCTTGCCTAGTAGGATCGGACATGTAGTTTCATACACCCCATCTTGGTACGAGTTTCTCATTTGTTGCAACCTGTTCTTGTTTCATATGAGCACCCAGACTCAGATACATAACAAAAAAAATCCAACATTAGAGATTAATGGGAACAAACTCGTCCCCACCCAAATTAAAAGATGTGACGGTCAACAGTCAAAGTGACCACCAACAAGCCAATAAGATAAACTTATTTCCATGAACACTCCATCCAAATCAGATATGAACTGCTGAAAACCGATGACATAAACTTGTTCCCTCAGCAATTGTAACACCCCCAACCCGTACCCGACCCGGATACGAGTCCGAGGTGTCACATTGACTTTTCAAACTTTGTCTCTTGACAAAATTCAAAGAAAATTTAAAACATTCATTAAAGTAAAAGCAGTTTAGTTACATAATTTGACCACAATAACCAAAATCGATCAGAGCATATTTAACTCAATCAATTAGTACATGCCAACTATATTCAAAATAAAAAAATCATTTAACTCATCTATTTTCTGATCTGAAATCTTGTAAGGGAGATGCTGACCTGTATTGCTCCTCACAGCTTCTATATTCACTTTCTGTAACCTGCGTGTGAAACACTCACACGCTAAGTCAATGACTTAGTGAGGCATAAAGAAAAACACATCTAATGGAATTTATACCCACTAATCATGCATGACTGTTTTATGCTATCAAATTATACAACTCATTTACATATACATCAACATATATTCATGTATATTATGTAACAGATACCATAACCCCTATCACACACATATATCATATCATGCAATTCATATCACACATCATATACATATATCACATACATTGTTCTCATATCACCAACCTGTTTATCCTTACTAATTTCCTTGTCATTACTTCAATTCTGTCATATGAACATATAATGAATATAAACATATTATATATTTTTTAATATGCCACAATACATTACTAATTTCTATAATCATATAATACATAAACGCATAGCATCTCATATCACCATGACATATATGCACTTCTACCATGTCACGAGAAATACACATATCATTATATCAAATTATGTTCTCTTTTCAAAGCCCATGTACACATGTGAGAACTATAGATATGTGAGTCTATAGAGGTTGTGCACTATGCTGTCACCACAGCTCATATAATTGCACCGAAGTGCCACGTAGAATTGCGCCAGAGTGCCGCGTAGAATTGCACCGTAGTGCCACATAATAATGTCCATAAGGACCACATATCATTCCTTAAGAATCATATACATATACTAGGGATCAAGTATGTGTCTCACCAGACTTCACACATGTTCCAAAGAAATACATATATGTCCCGAAGGACCCATATCATTCCTTAAGAATCATATACATATGCCAAGGATCAAGTATGTGTCTCACTAGACTTCACACATGTTCCAAAGAATACATATATGTCCCGAAGGACCGCGTAGACCCTCGACTCTTGGCATGCCAACTATACCCCTAGCTCTCATGACACATAACATGGGCATTAATATTTATGTTAACATACATTCACATATACACATAGTCATGTAGTTCTTTCACATAGCTCATCGTCATATAAATCACATATCCCATATACATATAAACACATGGTTCACTTACGCGTAGAACATTTTCATATAATCACATAGTCATATAATATTTCATATAACATATATTTTCTCTTTCGTATATCTCATATCATCATATCTTGTGATCATATCATGTTACTATAATCACATAACTTCTACTCATAGGGTTCAACATCATTAACTTGGTTCCCTTTTTCATATCATACATTTATATTCTTATATGTCCTATCAATAACCTATAAACTCATATTCCTATATCATATTTTAATATAATTTGTATAGTATACTCTATAATTGTATCATATAATGATTTTACCCAAGTACTCCTTCATAAAGTTTATATTAGGTTCAATTAGTCTCATTCTATCTTATAAATAATTTCCACTTATTTTATATCATTTTCCTTTTCCACTCACATAAACCATCTATTTATTTAGTTCAATTTCTCATGACTTCCACAATACTCTTTAATAAAACTTTGTAGCTCTTTACTTTAATACATAAACCATAGTTTCCTTTAATTTATCAATCTTCCCTATATAACTTATGTATCCTTATTTATGTTTATGCCCTCGAATTTATACTATCCTTGTAGAGTCTCCTAACATTTCTCGTATAATCACTTATACCATATCATATGACTTATACTTGATTATTTTATTCTCTCATGTTCATTTCATTTCTTATGACTCTATCATATAACTTATTCCATGTTTTTCCATTATTACATAATAAAGTTTTACATAAATCATATAGCATATACAAAGCATATCATTATCTTTAGTCATGCATACATACAATCAATGTAATACAGATAATCACTAGTATGCACTCACCTTGCCTCACTAGTCAATTTCAATCTCTTATCTTTCCCTTGATCGATCTTACTTACCAAATATTCTGGAATTGCTTTACGCGCAGAATCTACATAAATGTACATTTTGAGACAATCATTAGATACCTACACCTTGTAATTGGATACTAGCAACTTAAACGAACTTATTAAACCCATATTCACAATTTTCCTTTAGGGGGGAATCAGTTCCCTCTTGTGGGGGAATCGGTTCCCCCATGAGATTCTGGAATTTCTGGTTCGTTTGAGGGGTATCGATTCCCCATTGAATGGGTACCGATTCCCTTGAATGGGTACCGATTCCCCTTGCCCAGAAATCATATTTTCAGCACGAAATTTACTTTATTTCATCTTAAACACTTCATATTTCAACCTCTTCTATATACTAAACTCAAACACACATACTTAAGCCCATTTGTACTCATTTAATCCATCTTAATTCTCAAAATCCTCTCCTCTTAATGAAATTCGAGAATTATACTCAAATTTCAACATGTTCTAAATTCCTTTCTATCACTCCAAATCTCTTAATTCAACTATTGACAAGTCAAATTCAACTTAAAATTCAACTTATCAACTTTATTTCAAGATTTCATTCAAAAACTCAAAATCTTTAATCTCTCCTAATTCCACCATCCTTTGTTTTTAAGATGATTTAAGCTTTCCTTAAGCTTAATTATCATCCAATAATCATAACCAAACCTTTAGTTGAACAAATAATCAACTAATGAAGAAACTTGCCTTTGCTTATGGCTTCACGGTGGAAAAGAAGAGAATGAAGAAGAGAAGTCTGGAACTCTCTCATATTTCCCACGTTTATATAATACTAAAAAGGGGAAGATAAAAATCTTTCCCATGAAAAGAACATTTTGCCCCTTTAGTTCATCTATCTTTGCTATTTAATCCAATATTAAAATTCTTTACTTAAATCCTGATACTTTTAATTTCATTTCTAAATTTAACACAAAACTTTCAAAGTTTGCAATTTAGTCACTGACCCTGATTTGGGATGTTACAAATCTTCCCTCCTTTAAAGAAAATTCGTCCTCGAATTTTCACTGCATGCCTTTATAATATCACATCTTCTAATATTTTCATATTGCTTCCCTTAATATTTCCTGCCACCGCTACAACCTACCATTTTTCCCATACTCAATTCTTCATATACGTCCACATCTTTATAAGTCCATATAATATTATTCATTATATAGATAGCAACCCCAAATCCTTAATCCTCACTATTATGGATCAATTGATATTTTTCATCATTCTCTATGTGCTTTGCACATAAATCAAGATTTTGCTCATTTCTTAATCCTTGTAAGTATTATTATACACCCAATATTTTCATATAACCCTTACGTATTTGTTCAAAGAATAATCACCCATTCTCGTTCTTCTAATAATTGAAAATTGTATTATTTCAATATCAACTTATAACTTATATCTCAATATACCTCTTGTCTTACTTGATCGTTTAACCTCCATCTTTGTCTTTTCCTATCCCTTTATTCTTTCATTCCTTCCAAAATCAAAATTTCCTTATAACATAGATCATATCTTTTCTTCAGGCTCTCATACTCTTTTCATATCATTTATACTTATCCCTGATTACTGATCTTCATCGCATCTTCATAACTTTGATACTCCGCTTTACTTATACAAAACCTCATTCTTTACCATCTCTTGTACTTGTATTTTCTTCCTCAAAGCTCCTTTTTAAACATACCAATACTTATTTCCTTGCCCACATCATATTTATATGATCAAAACCATATCCAATCCACATACTTGATTAACTTAACTTTATATTTTCTTCAAATCTTAGAACTTTATTATCCATACTATTACAATTAATCAGTCATAACTTTTCCAATTTAGGGCATAAGCCCTAATCAGACTAATCATATTCATCTTCTCAGTTGAAATCCAATCAGTGCAATTTACTCACTTATCCAGCCCACACTCTTATCCGTATACAATATTATTCTCTTGTTCCTCTATTACCTTACATTTCCGTGATCAAAATACATAATCGTGTCTCAATTCACACCCTACTTAATTAATTTACCCTGACATCATCTTCTAATCATTTACCTTTGATACACTTACCATCACATAATTCTGTTAGTCACCACCAATTATTCCAATCTAAAGCATAAACATTCATCGAACCATTCATATACATTCATTCCAGTCGGAATTATCTCAGCAATAGTTTACTTAACTTATCAAATCCACATTTATTATGATCCAAATATTCTAATCCTTTACCTTTGATACACTTACCATCACATAATTCTGTTAGTCACCACCAATTATTCCAATCTAAAGCATAAACCTTCATCGAACCATTCATATACATTCATTCCAGTCGGAATTATCTCAGCAATAGTTTACTTAACTTATCAAATCCACATTTATTATGATCCAAATATACAACTGTATCCAGATCCACCTCATCTTTGGTTTTTCTGTTATGACAATATCTCAAAATCTTATAATTCACATACATTTTCCATCACATAATCTGGTTAGTCAACGCTAACTCTTTTCATCTAGAATGCAAACCCTTATTATAGGCAAACCCTTATTATAGGCACACTCTTGCTTATACAAAATATTATCCCTTTGTCTTAAATTCATAAACTTTATCTCCATATCTCTTATACACTTGTCACTGATGCATCTATTCTTGAATTCTTATACAAATACTCACCATATCCTTTGATCTTTTTAACAATCTTATAGTGACACTTGTTCACCATATTCTATCTTATCCACATAATAACAAAACTACTCAATATTGTGTTTCCGATTCAAAACAATGAAAACTTTCTATCATTATTCAGATATGATTTCAGCTTTCTGAAATCAACTTTTGATCTTACTAGGCATTTCCTGTGGTGTCCGCTCTTCATCCTGCCTGGCCAGGGCAGGTGAATAGCTATCACAGTCAGGAATATCACCTTTCACTTACTTCAAAATTATTACGATCGGATTTCTACTGTATTAAACTATTCTTATTCTATTAGCAAGACAACATACTCCTTACACTATCATATCAGGAATTTTTCACTCTATGTTGGCATGTACACATTTTATGACACTTTGGGCTTCGGTTTATGCCGAGAATCGGCTAAACCTTAGCTCTGATACCATTAAATGTAACACCCCCAACCTTTACCCGACCCGGATACGAGTCCGAGGTGTCACATTGACTTTTCAAACTTTGACTCTTGACAAAATTCAAATAAAATTTAAAATTTTCATTAAAGTAAAAGCAGTTTAGTTACATAATTTGACCACAATAACCAAAATCGATCAGAGCATATTTAACTCAATCAATTAGTACATGCCAACTATATTCAAAATAACAAAAATCATTTAACTCATCTATTTTCTGATCTGAAATCTTGTAAGGGAGATGCTGACCTGTATTGCTCCTCACAGCTTCTATATTCACTTTCTGTAACCTACGTGTGAAACACTCACACGCTAAGTCGATGACTTAATGAGGCATAAAGAAAAACACATCTAATGGAATTCATACCCACTAATCATGCATGACTGTTTTATGCTATCAAATTATACAACTCATTTACATATACATCAACATATATTCATGTATATTATGTAACAGATACCATAACCCCTATCACACATATATCATATCATGCAATTCATATCACACATCATATACATATATCACATACATTGTTCTCATATCACCAACCTGTTTATCCTTATTAATTCCCTTGTCATTACTTCAATTCCGTCATATGAGCATATAATGAATATAAGCATATCATATATATTTTAATATGCCAGAATACATTACTAATTTCTATAATCATATAATACATAAACACATAGCATCTCATATCACCATGACATATATGCACTTCTACCATGTCACGAGAAATACACATATCATTATATCAAATTATGTTCTCTTTTCAAAGCCCATGTACACATGTGAGAACTATAGATATGTGAGTCTATAGAGGTTGTGCACTATGCTGTCATCACAGCTCGTATAATAGCACCGAAGTGCCGCGTAGAATTGCACCGTAGTACCATATAATAATGTCCATAAGGACCACATATCATTCCTTAATAACCATATACATATACTAGGGATCAAGTATGTGTCTCACCAGACTTCACACATGTTCCAAAGAATACATATATGTCCCGAAGGACCACATATCATTCCTTAAGAATCATATACATATGCCAAGGATCAAGTATGTGTCTCACCAGACTTCACACATGTTCCAAAGAATACATATATGTCCCGAAGGACCGCGTAGACCCTCGACTCTTGGCATGCCAATTATACCCCTAGCTCTCATGACACATAACATGGGCATTAATATTTATGTTAACATACATTCACATATACACATAGTCATGTAGTTCTTTCACATAGCTCATCGTCATATAAATCACATATCCCATACATATAACACATGGTTCACTTACGCGTAGAACATTTTCATATAATCGCATAGTCATATAATATTTCATATAACATATATTTTCTCTTTTATATATCTCATATCATGTATCATATCTTGTGATCATATAATCATGTTACTTATAATCACATAACTTCTACTCATTGGGTTCAACATCATTAAACTTAGTTCCCTTTTTCATATCATCATACATTTATATATTCTTATATGTCCTATCAATAACCTATAAACTTACTCATATTCTCATATATCATATTTTAATATAATTTGTATAGTAATACTCTATAATTGTATCATATAATGATTTTACCCAAGTACTCCTTCATAAAGTTTATATTACAGGTTCAATTAGTCTCATTCTATCTTATAAATAATTTCCACTTATTTTATATCATTTTCCTTTTCCACTCACATAAACCATCTATTTATTTAGTTCAATTTCTCATGACTTCCACAATACTCTTTAATAAAACTTTGTAGCTCTTCACTTTAATACATAAACCATAGTTTCCTTTAATTTATCAATCTTCCCTATATAACTTATGTATCCTTATTTATGTTTATGCCCTCGAATTTATACTATCCTCGTAGAGTCTCCTAACATTTCTCGTATAATCACTTATACCATATCATATGACTTATACTTGATTATCTTATTCTCTCATGTTCATTTAATTTCTTATGACTCTATCATATAACTTATTCCATGTTTTTCCATTATTACATAATAAAGTTTTACATAAATCATATAGCATATACAAAGCATATCATTATCTTTAGTCATGCATACATACAATCAATGTAATACAGATAATCACATATAATTATAACAACACATAATCATGTCCATGACTTCATGCATATTACCCTAGGAAATAGACTCATCGCAAGTCTTATTTCCATTAAACACTACGTATCACTAGTATGCACTCACCTTGGCCTCACTAGTCAATTTCAATCTCTTATCTTTCCCTTGATCGATCTTACTTGCCAAATGTTATGGAATTGTTTTACGCACAGAATCTACATAAATGTACATTTTGAGGCAATCATTAGATACCTACACCTTGTAATTGGATACTAGCAACTTAAACGAACTTATTAAACCCATATTCACAATTTTCCTTTAGGGGGAATCGGTTCCCTCCTGTGGGGGAATCGGTTCCCCCATGAGATTCTGGAATTTCTGGTTCGTTTGAGGGGTATCGATTCCCCATTGAATGGGTACCGATTCCCTTGAATGGGTACCGATTCCCCTTGCCCAGAAATCATATTTTCAGCACGAAATTTACTTCATTTCATCTTAAACACTTCATATTTCAACCTCTTCTATATACTAAACTCAAACACACATACTTAAGCCCATTTGTACTCATTTAATCCATCTTAATTCTCAAAATTCTCTCCTCTTAATGAAATTCAAGAATTATACTCAAATTTCAACATGTTCTAAATTCATTTCTATCACCCCAAATCTCTTAATTCAACTATTGACAAGTCAAATTCAACTTAAAATTCAACTTATCAACTTTATTTCAAGATTTCATTCAAAAACTCAAAATCTTTAATCTCTCCTAATTCCACCATCCTTTGTTTTTAAGATGATTTAAGCTTTCCTTAAGCTTAATTATCATCCAATAATCATAACCAAACCTTTAGTTGAACAAATAATCAACTAATGAAGAAACTTACCTTTGCTTATGGCTTCACAGTAGAAAAGAAGAGAATGAAGAAGAGAAGTCTGGAACTCTCTCATATTTCCCACGTTTATATAATACTCAAAAAGGGACGATAAAAATCTTTCCCATGAAAAGACCATTTTGCCCCTTTAGTTCATCTATCTTTGCTTTTTAATCCAATATTAAAATTCTTTACTTAAATCCCGAGACTTTTAATTTCATTTCTAAATTTAACACAAAACTTTCAAAGTTTGCAATTTAGTCACTGACCCTGATTTGGGATGTTACAGCAATATTCATCGGTAATTACTTACCATGATAAAAGAAAAGGTTCATCCAAGTTGTTGTAGACATTAGTAATGAGATTGTCATTGGTAACAGAGTAGATATCAGGACCTGAAAATTGCCCATTGATAAGAATTCCCTGCAAAAGAGAAGCCAGTTATCAAAACAAGAAAACCAATAATAGATAACTTATATAGTATAATATTAAAGTTTTGAAGAGAAGCCAGTTATCAAAACAAGAAAACCAATAATAGATAACTTATATAGTATAATATTAAAGTTTTGAAAACCTGCTGGTGCACACCAAGTGGAGAAATACCACCATAAGTAATATTCCAATGGAAGAACCTGTAAGGAAGGACTCTCTGCCTTGACAACAATAACAACAACAGCAAGAGCCAAAAAGACAATATATCTTTGCCGAAACATTTTCTTTTACTACCGAGACTACTCAGTCGATTGTATAATTTAATTGCGAAATCTTACAAAGAATGTTATAAGGAGAGGAGACTTGAATTGGGTGTCTACAGTCTAGTAACTGATGGCTGAGTTGTTTGGAAAACTGAACAAATTAATGAAACAATGAGCAGAAATGGAGGATTTGGTGTTGATTTAGAGAAGATAATCGTGTTTTTATAGTGGTGCATGGCGTGGGGGTGATAAAGAAGACAGGGTTTAGTACAACTGTTCAATCAGAGATCGACAAGTTCAATGGATGGTTGAGATGGATGATGATTTGGTTTATGGAAATTTTGGTTAAGGAAATAATTATACACGGAGAATGTAATGAAAAATGGGCAGTTAACTATTGACAGAATGGTGACAGTGGGTCTTCATATTTGTGAATTTATTATACCCTGCTGGTAAATTCAATTACATGAAAGGAGAAAAAAAATGAGGAAATATAAATTACCATAAGTTTTATAGAGAGAAAATGGTGATGAAAAGAAAAGAAAAGAAAATTAGGATTACAACCAAATTTACTAACAAAGAAATGGAAAAGAAACCAAATGTCCATGATTGTTATCTCCTCATTTTTATAATTTTCATCGTTAAATTGTATTTAACTTTGAACATTAGTGGTTAAAAGAAATATTGTTATCTTTTTAAGTTTTAGGTTCAACCAGTTACGTTGCATGATGGATGATGTGTGAACTATACACGATTAAAAAAAGATTATAAAAAATACTACTTTATAAACATATCTCAAACAATTCAAAAAAGTTGTATTTAATTTCTTTTGGAGTTGGCTACTATTCTTGGTAAGGATCTCTTTCTCGATAGTGGTGATGACTCTCATTTATATTAATTGATAAGGATATTCAAGGCCCTTCTTATGTGAAACGTACCGTAATTGCTTAGGCTTTTACCTCTTCTTCCTTTAAAAAATATATATACACAAATTTTATATGCAATAAACACAAATAAAACTTTAGGACGAATACCTTAAAATAAAACTTTAGGACGAATACCTTAAAATAAAAGTATTTAGGATGAATACCTTAAAATAAAAGTAGATCCGTCAGTGATCATAACCCTACTCAAACCTTAAAATAATTGAATATATCTCTAATAAACAATTTATAAAAATGATAATATTTTAATTTTAAGGCGTTCAAAATTTTAATACAGTAAGCCAATAATATCATTATAATCATTTTTTTCAAGAGTTTTCTGATATTCAGTTGCTGCATATAAATTTGGAACTCCCGATGCTTATAAATTTTTCCAAATATGATAGGACTAGTAAAATCTATCTTTTTCGGCCATATCAATTAGGGAATATATATATATACCAACAACCAGTTGGTCTAGTGGGATGAAGTATTAGATTCTTTAAGCAAGGTCATGAATTTGAATCCTGGTGTTTACGAACGGAGCAAACACTATATTTCTTAAACACGGTCAGGGATTCGAATCCTAGTGTTTTCGAAAGGAATAAACTGGGTTGGGAGGATCGTCCTCGTCTCTGCAGTATCCGATCTGGGTTAGTCGACCAATAGATCGGGTATCAGTGATTAATTCAATAAATAAATAAATAAATTTTATATCATTATTATATTAAATTTGAGCAAATTTTTAAATAATTTATGATGAGTATATTTTCATAAGATTGTAAGTCAAATTCTTACATAAAAATAAATCTCAAATTCGAATCAAGTTTATATTGTCTCAATAAATTTTATATTATGAGCTAGATGTTTAAATAATACATTTTAAGAATAATATCAGAGATGTCACAAATAAAATATTAATAAGAATACATTAATTATTTAAATATTAAACTAATATAAAATAAAAACATTCAATAAATTTACACTTCAAATAATTAGCTATTTAATTGGAAAATATGCAACAAAATAACTAATATGAAAAACAAGATTATGAATAATTTGTTTAAAATAACAAGAACTGATAAAATACCTAAGAAATAAGTATCGGTACACATTTGTAGTTTACGTTTTTCTTGTGGATTCTGGATAATTTTATTGGTACACATTTGTAGTTGAATACGAGAAACAAGTCTCAAGGAGGAATCTGATCGGAAACTGATAAAACCATGTGCAGCTGAATTCGAGAAGGTTTGGTCATATGCCGGGAGCCTCGGCACAAGACGAGCTTCCAAAAATGCACCAGAGAGAGATTGAGATAAAAGATACGTAACGTTCTATAGTTGAGAGATCTATTAATTGATTGAGTGGTCGAAAATGGTAGGAAACAGGGGTTGCATGGTTCCCAATGGATTGGCTAACATGGTACAATGATATAGAGTGCAGAATCGTTGTGTCTACTGATATATCTTCACATTCAGAGTTGTTTAAAGTAAGATGTCTGTTCTTTTAAGTACTTAAGCCGTTAAAGCACCGGTGGCACAAAATCTGTACAAATGCATTTATATTTGACAAGATAAACAATTACAACTAGAGAAATATGAAAGGAGAAAGATACAGCCTATTATTAATCTTATACCGAATGTAGATGACAGTAAATTCATACTACATTACGAGATATTCGAAGAGAACACTTAGCTTGATAATCGGGAAAATACATCCCAACCATGAAGCAGAAGTACAATATCGAGCTAGGCCGATTCTCTGTTGTCTAGTTGTGCCTGTTGCACCCACCAAAGGTTTTAGTATAAGATGGATTGCAATAAAATCTTGGTAAATAACTAAACACTAGAAACACACTGCAGGAAGTCAAGAAGAGGCAAAATCTCTGAACTCTCATTCACAGTCAATGCAATGATATGAAAATGTGCATTTCTGAATTTTGACCCTTTTTTGGCCACCTCAAGGACGGTGTATAACACAATAACCCTGTGTGGAATCCAAATTCAAATTGCAACCCGTCAATGGTAACCATTTAAATACATTACTTTAAATTCACAGTAAGCTAACATTAGATGCATACCATCAACGGTAACCATTTAAACACATTGCTTCAAATTAACAAGGCCATGCCATCAAGTCTGTGCTTTCCTCTAGTTTCGGCACACTTTACAGAAAATGTACTTGCATAACAGAACATGAGATGCAAAAAAATTTCAACAGAATTGATCATGATTTTGTGCTCAGTCTTTCCATGGTTCCTCTTACTTAGTTCAAAGCACAAAGAAATATGAGAGTTGCAATAGCATAGGTAATTGAAAACGATTAAAAAAAAAAACCAAAATTTCAACAATGCAAAGGAAAATACTTACATTCAATAGTCTTGTTGAAGTCCACCGAGGTGGTGGCCAAAACAGCTTGGAAAATTGAGGAAACTTCTGTAATGGTCCTATAGAACCATATTCTATATCAAATACACCAACATCACACCGCTCCGAAGATTCATCATCTCCAACAGAATAAAAGAAATTATCTGCAAAAATGATGCAGTTCCCTCTACACACATTCAAATCTTCCACGGAGGCAGAAAAGGAACAATCATCACCCAGAAACAACACACGATCGTCCAAATTCTTAACATCAACCCACTGCTTACCAACTTCATCCAACTTAAAAACCTTAAATCTTACTGTCCTCTCATTCATATAAAAAGCAATATTTTCGAAATACTCCTCGACAAAGTCTAAACCAGCCCATGAACACGATCCCTCCGGGGCTTCGATACTCAAATACTTATCAACCAACAGTAACTCACCCTTCGACCCGACCAAAAACTTCTTGTCACCACCAAAAACAGGCATGGCAGCCTCACTGGTCTCAAAATCCAATCCCACAAGCACAGTCCTACCATTATTATCAACAGCATAGAAGTTCCCTTCATACAATATCACATCATCATAAGGAGATGACATGTCTTGAATGATAGTCCATTTCTTATCACTAGTCTTAAACATTGCTAATTTCCCAGAAACATGGATTGTAAGCAAAACAAAACCATTATTAGGATTATTGTCAAAACAAGATATAACAACTTTTTCCATGTACAAGTTGCCCGTATCACCTAGATAACTAAGGTGATTTAAATAATGCAGCACATATTCTTCACCCAATTCAACGATGCTAAATTCCAACAAGTTAAAAAATTTGGGAAAATTCTCAGGGAGGGAATCGAAACGGGACCTTGAGAGAGGATTCAAGAGCTGGACTCTGTTGTTTGGTCCATCTTCTTCGATTTTGACTACCCAGGAGGTCGATCGGTCTGTTTCGGGATTGAATTTGGGCAATCGCAGCAGGAAAATGATGCGTTTCGAGAGGGAAAACCCATTGGAGGTGTTCGCCATGCCACCCTCATCGGGGAGGACAGGGAAACGAGGAGCTAAACGGTGGCGTTTAGGTGATGTAACTGTGGACCGCCACGTTGAACAAATGGAACGGAAACGATTGACATCGAAGGAGGTGTGAAGTCGCTTGGAAATAAGGTAAAGGAGCTCGCCGGGGAGTTGGGTCCAATCTGCCATCGCCGGTTTTCCCGAGAAAGTGATGGAAAAGTAGCAGAACAACGTGGTTGCGAGGAAGCCGTGCACATAAAAGAAGAGCGTCCTCAAATGGGCTATTTGTTTGGGCCAAGTCCAGTTATAAAGTTTTCTCCTTTGCTTAAAGCAACCATTTTCTATTTATTTACTTTCCAACTCGGAGTTGGGCTCGAAGAACAAGAACAATAGAACTTCTGTAGTACTCTGAAATCCATGGAAAAGAAGCAAGAAGCAAGAAGCAGCAAAGTGACAATAAAAGCAAAAGAAATGAAAGAAAAGCTGCTGCTTTGGAAACATTCGGAAGCTGTTTAATTAATGGAGACGATGCTTAAAACGGTACGAGTATTATTGAGATTAATTTGACTTAAAATTCAAGAATTTAAAATTATCAAATTCGACTCAAATTTAAAATAATATAACGTTGGTAAATACCAAATTACCTAATTATCTTTTGCGGTAAAGCATTGCCTTATTATTATAGAGTTCCATTGAAATGGCTCCCAGTTTCACAATATGAATTATGAAATGATAGAATAAAACCTAGTTTGAATTATTTTTAAAGTGTAAGAATCATTAAATAGTTTCAGTTTTGAAAAATATACATTCTTCATTTTAAATTTGATCCAATCAGGGTTTAGGATAACTTTATCTGACCCGAAGTCCGACCTATCTTTTATTATAAAATTTGAATCCAACCCGACCTGACACAAATGTATTTATAATTTTTTTTTAATTTTATTCGATAAAATAAGGATTTAATTGAAAAAATAGCGGAAAGTTCTACAGTGCGACACCCTTAATATGCAACTAAAAAAAGACGTTATCAGTTTTGTTATTATTTAAATAACAAAACCGGTATAAAATTACCTAAAACATTATTATTTATACCTAAAACATCAATATTTTTAACATTTCCGATAAAGTACCTAACAATAACAAAACTGGTAGAAAAAAATAACAAAACCGGTAGTGTTTTACCGGTTTTGTTAATAAAACCGGTAAAACGTCCAATAATAACAAAACCGATAAAAATAACAATATTTCCGGTAATTTTTTACCGATTTTTTTATTTAAATAATAATAAAACCGGTAACACTTTTTTTTAGTTTTATATTAAACTGTCACATGTGATCCAATAGCACATTTTTATTTTATATTTTCTTTCGGTTACAATAGCACATTTTTCGAAACTAATTAGAGTACGCCTAAAATGGTCGAAAATTAAATATCTCATTCTCTCTACTTTAAATTAATCTAACATCTTATTGATATTAGATATTATTAAAATCATTAAATTTAAAACTTAATCTCGTTATGATGATTATTTCTAATGGAAACAAATTTATCTCATCGATAGTTAATGATTCATTCTTTTTAATTTAAAAGAGAGCTACCATCGTTGAGAGAACAATTGTTGACTCGTGTTTTCTATGAGAGATAATTGGTCACGGGGTAGAAGAGATTGTGTGTAGATAGCCCCTTTTTTAGTCTTGGCTTAGGGGTATCTATAATAACTGGTGGTGTCAGAAATAGAATAATTATGATTATTTGTAAGTTAATAAGTTAAATAGATATGATAGTTAAATCCTATAATTTGTTCGATATGTCACGTGGACTTGTCAGAGATCTTATTTGTATATTATAATTGATTCAGAGGTCTGTGTCAGAAGATACAAACTCCTTGGAGGCTCTGATAAATGAAGAATTTTTCTGAAAATCTTGACGGATAAATAACTAACAATTCCCATAAATTACTCTAGGTCTAACAATCTCCGATTAATCTAAAATTATAATTAAATCCCCATGTTACAACATCTACATAGACTTTTTTCCTTCCAAAATTACCTAAAAATTAACTCAACCATACTTTTAATCTAATCCATTGTTTGCAGATGATTTAATAATGATTTTAAACTCCAAAAATGGCATTTTTTAAAATTTGGTCTTATTTCTTCATAAAACCATCATATTTTCTCCCTTGTTTTCTTTAGTCCTCCCCTTTCCTCCTTGTTCCAATTTGACCTTTTACTCAATTTAATCCTTACTACTGCCTTTAATGCTAATTAATCCCTCTAATACTTAGTACCAGACTTGGGTAATTAATTCTCACATATAATATTTAATCAGATTTAACTATCATCAAATTCTCGAGAAGTCAAATGACAAATTTTATTAAAATTCGGGTGTTACATTTTCTGTTTTAATTATATTAATGAAATTCAAATGCTCTCATCTTTGTTTTTGTTTTTGTTTTTTAGTTTATAATAATTTAAGTTTTTTATACATTTTTCTATGTTTATATTGTATGTTTCTCTCTTTTTTGGTATGTTTTTGGTCTTCTTTATCGACCGTTTGATCGTTCTCTTTGTTTAATTTTCTCAGTTGTTGGATTTGATGTCATCTCGATTGAATATGACACTTATTTGTTATCACGTTGATCTTTCTTGCTTTGATTCATCTGATTATATTTAGTTGTTTGCATTCACGGATAGCTTGTCAATGGTCTTTCAATAATTTAATCATCTGTTGTGGTTCGTTTGCCGATGAATTTAGATCTATTCGTATCTATATTTTGTTCGAGTTGATTGGATGAATTTTTAATATTTTCTTTATATGATCATCGTATGACCTTAAGAGCATTGTTCTTCCGTCAATGATTATAAAAAAAATATCTTAATTATATATTCAATTTCCATTTATAGATATACATATTCATTATAATTTTAAATGTTTCTTATTTTTAATAAAACTAACAAATTCTATTTACGTAAAAAAAATAATTTTAATGTATTCAATGGCTTGGTTCATAAATATTCCACGTTGTGTCTTTAAAAATAGAAGATAATTAACCGTAACAAAGGATAGAATCCCTACCATTTTACCAAATTAAAAGGCATAAATTAAAAATACATCCCTAAACTAATCCTCCTTTTTATTTTAAGTTTTTAAATTATATTTTATTAAAATATGTCATTAAATTATTATATACAACCATTAATAGTCTCGTTATTGTTTTACTTAAAAAAATTTCGACCAATGAGATATTGATATGTCATATATAATTAAATATTTGTTTTGACAAAAAATAATTTGAGGACTTAAAACAAAAATGGACATAATATAAGGACTTATTTTAATTAAAAATAGTTTAAATACTTAAAGTGATTAAATATAATAATTTAAGAATTTATTTTTATCAAAAACTAATTTAGGGACTTAAAGGGGAAAAAGTATATTTTTGGGATTTTTTTAGTTTAATCCAAATTAAAATAATATTACTAATCTATTAGACATAATATAAAGACTTATTTTTGGGACTTAAATTGAAGGTCTCCTATAAAAATTGTTCTTAATCTAATATTAGAGACAATCTATTATCTTAAAGACAATCTATTATCTTACCTCTACTTATCTCGTTACATACGAAAGAAGGGACAGCCATTTTATTATGTTATGTTTGGGAGGCGACATCTAACATGCGCCGTAGTTTTCGAGAACCTCATCTTGTTCCGTGAATCTTTCTCCTCCTGCCCTAAGAAAATGAAGGAAATGGCAAATACCCAAATACCCAGTTCAAGTTCTTAGTCAAAATGGAAAATAATCAAATACCCAGATCGAGTTCTTACTTCTTAGTAAAAAAATCTCAAAAAACAAATTAAACCACCAAGTAAAGTGAAAGAGAAAAAGGGATGGCGAGTGGGAGCGTAGAGAGCCTGGATCAGTTGCCGGCGGCCCTTTTGGCTATCATCATGACCAAGCTTGATATCTCTTCCATCTGCTCATTGGCTGTCACATGCAGGACTTTCAATTCTTGTGCTTTTCATATCCTCTCTTTTCTTCCCAATTTTCACATCCTTGTAAGTTTCACTTCCCCTTTGTTTGCATCAAAATTTTGGATCTTTAGTTGTCTCTTCACTTGTTGAAAGGAATTCATTGACATTTGATTTGGATTCTGCTGATTATGATTGACAACATTTCCCAGATCCATCATAATCAAATGAAAAATCTCAACTTTTGAATATTGATGCGTTTTCTGGAGTTCCAAATTGTTCCCTATAACTATAACTATGAATTGATTTTTGTTTTTTGACAATTTGGCAGGAGATCTCACCGTCTATGGGACTAATGAAGCCATTGTTGCCACCAAATCCTCACCTTAAAAGCTTAAAGCTAGAATGTGGTCAGCTTAATGATTCATCCATTGAGCTATTAATTCGACCTTCTTTACATGAACTTTGCTTTCACAATTGTTCAGATTTTAGTGGAAAAGTACTCTCCTAAATCGGATCACGTTGCAAGGATATAAGGTATATATACATATACATTGATTGAGGCCTGCATTTATCGTTTTATGGTGGATATAAATACATTTTTCCCTGTTAGATATTTGATTTGTTGCAGAAAGATTTGGTGTTAGATTTATGATGCTGATTTGTTACCACTTAAAGAGATGTTATCATTAGCTTTATATGTTAACTTTCGTTCAGGTCTCTCTACTTGGGGTCAGTGGCCGAGAAAAGGGGCCGGAGGGTACTAATTTCTGATCTGGAGGAATTACTCAGTGGTTGCTCGCTATTAGAAGTAAGGCTTATTTATGAAAGTAATGAATGAGGAAAAGATTAATGAAAGATTGAAGAGAACTTTTTATTAATACATTACACCTAAAGATGGAGCCAATTAGTGATTTACTTGTAGGCTTTATTTTTTAAGGTAATGAATGAGTCAAAAGGTGTAAAAGATTAAAGGAAATATTGTTAATACATTAAACGGAAAGATAGAACCAGACCGGTTGGCTATTTTCTCGTAGGCTTATCTGTGAAAGTAATGATTACGAATGAGAAAGGTGTAGAAGTCTATGAAAGGTTAATTGAAAATTTTATTAAGACATTAATCATAAAGATGGAACCAGTACCAGTTAGTGATTTTGGCCTAGACTAGATTAGTCCCCAGTATTTTAATTCAGTGATCAAAGGCAGCTATTCAGGAAGAAAAAGAGAAAGTTGAAAGGGAGGAGTTTCATAAGACCTAGAGTTTGTATTTTCCTACTTTTCAGAGAAAAAAAAGTTTCTAGATTTGAGACATCTGCTTATGATTCCGTTGATGTTGTATGCCTGATTTGAAAGTCAGTTTAGTCCCTTTCAAGGGTTAGCCTTGGACTAAAAGAGGTGGCAATAAATGCTTGGCCTTTTCAAGAAATACTTCATAGTTATGGGTAAACCTCACTACAAAATCACTCATTGAAGATCCCATCTAGTTTCCACTATCTTGTTGGTGGGTACACAATCAAACCCTATGCCCTGGAAGAAGTCAGAACAACTCAAAGCTTCCCTTTCCCTTTCTTTTTCTCACTTCTCACTCCCTTTGCCTAGCACAAACGTGAGTCTTGCTTTTATAGTGCAAGCTCTTTCTTTCTTGTCAACACCCAATCTGCCAACCATCATTGATCATATTCTAATTTCAACCAACAATCAAAATGCCTTCAAAGTCAAATGGTAGTCGACTCCACAACAGACGTTAAGTTTCAAACCATGTCCCAACAAATATCCAAAATGGCTTGAAATTCCACTAAGCTTTGTTTTTCAAGAAATAATCTCTTCAGTACCTACCGACATGGGATCATTAAGTTTCAAGAGAATCCACCTAGCTTTACCGTGTGAATAGATGGAAATGCATTTAGCCTTTCAATGGAACGAATTTATATGACTTGTCTTGATACTTGCTGATTACCATATTTGAAGCCCAATAGATCATTGATATCTATCTAGTTGATTGAAAGGAAATATTCATTTAGTTCCTAAATTTACCAGGGTGGGTGCATTTGCTTTCACATTGACCACTCTGATGATTGGTTGCTTATTGGCACTGAAAACTGTATATGTTTCATGTGCAATATTTACTCGGTATACTGGCAGAATTTTTTTTGCATATTTTCTATTTACTTGAAGCATGTTTTTAATTCATAAACTAGATCTGTGTCATTTGTAATTTTCCAACTTATAACTGCATGCCACTTGATAAGTATTCCTTTTTCTTTTCAACTATGCGCCAGGAATTGAATCTGATGTTTGACTTGTCACTATTTCTTCGGCATAACTTTGCTCGGGTTTGGGCTTTAGCTTCAGAAAAACTCACTTCTCTTGAGATTGTCTACATTTCTTCAGTTATGGTGACCGAACTGCTTAGCCCTAATGTTGGACCCCGTCAGTATCCAGATCAAATTCAACCATCAGTATTGCCTAGCATCCAAAAATTATCGCTTGCTGTAGATTATATTACAGATACGATGGTCAGTACAATATCAAAAGGTCTTGCATTATTGACACACCTGGAACTTCGAGATGCACCTGTCATAGAACCAAGGGTTACGTTTGATCTTACCAATGCCAGCCTTCAACAAATCAATTAGCATGGAAGATTAAAACATCTCTCTCTTGTCTGGAGCCAAGAGTTCCTCAGTACTTACTTTAAGCGAGTGAATGATCTTGGGATCCTACTTATGGCTGAAAAGTGTGCAAACATGGAAAGCATTTGCCTTGCTGGCTTTTGCCGTGTTACAGATACAGGGTTTAAGACACTTCTGCATTCTTGTTCAAGCCTTTACAAGCTTAAGGTCTGCCACGGATCCCAGTTGACCGATCTGGTTTTTCATGACATTGCTGCAACTTCCCTTTCTTTGACTCATGTTAGCTTCAGATGGTGTAATCTTCTCACCAACCATGCCATCAGGAGTTTAGTCTGTAACATTGGTCTCAAAGTTCTCGACTTGAGAGGCTGTAAAAACCTTGGGGATGAAGCCCTACCTGCTATCGGCTTTATCCGCGAATTGAAGATGTTACAGTTGGACAACTCAGATATAACTGATGTAGGAATAGCATACTTACGGCATGGCATTATTAGTTCATTGATTTCGTTATCTGTTAGAGGATGCAAGAAACTTACAGATAAAAGCATTTCGGTGCTATTTGATGGCTCCTCTAAACTGCAATTGCAAGAGCTGGACCTATCAAATCTTCCTAGTCTCTCCGATAATGGAGTTTTAACTCTTGCAAAGAGTCGGGTTCCAATTTCTGAACTTCGAATGCGACAATGTCCACTCATAGGTGACACTTCAGTCATGGCACTAGCCTCGATGCAGGTTGGCGATGAAAGAGGACACGGTAGTAATCTGCGATTGTTGGATCTTTACAACTGTGGTGGCATTACACAACTTTCATTCCGATGGTTGAAGAAACCGTATTTTCCAAGATTGAGATGGCTAGGTGTGATGGGGAGTTTAAACAGAGATATTGTAGATGCTTTAGCCAGGAACAGACCATACTTGCATGTCGCTTGCCATGGCGAGGAACTAGGGACCGATCCGTGGAACAACTTAAATGGTTCGTACATGCATGACTATGAGGAGTTGGACGAACTAGAACAATGGGTGCAGGAATGAGAGTGGGAGAGTGATGATGAAGAGATGGAGGATGCTGCAGACGATGCAGATGTGGTGATGGAATGATTTCTCATTGTATTTTTATGTTTGTAACTAGCTACTAGTGGATGTGCTGTTTAACTTATTCGTAGGAACCATAAGGTGATTCAATTCGGATTTAATGTGGACTAACCATTCAAAATTTAAATCAGTCGTGTGTTTGCACATTTATTATCGATTAATTGTAAAAATTTTAAAAACATTACCTTATAGTCATTTTATATTAAAAATAAGTGTCTAAATTATATCGTTTTTTCAATATAGGTGTTTAAATTATTTTTCAATCAATACAAGTGTTTGATATTACAAATGTTACTGTGTGAACGGTCCTTAAGCTTTTTAGAGCTATGGTGGGGGTGATCCAACTTAAATGTTGGGTTTTAAAATAAATGTATAAATAAATAAATTTGGAGTCATTATCGATCTTTGAGTTAGGTAGGTCGAAAACCTAAAAATATCTTTTAAAATAATTTTGAGAAAAATAATTTTAAAATATAACAAATGATATGCTTTTAACCAAAAATCCGTTTCGAAAAGGATTCGTGAGTCGATTACTTGTGAGAAATAATTAACACCCCACGATACCCGAAATTAGTAACTAAACAATTATTGGAATTGCTATTATTATTATAAATATTTTAAATAACCAAATTGTCATACTTCTACTAGTGGCCAAATATTATTTAATCATTTGATTTAGTAACAAATCCAATTTTTATTATTGTTATTCTCTCCATCCCATAAAAAATTTCCCTTATTAACTTTTGAAAAGTTAATTTTTTAACTTTGACCATTATTATTATAAATATTTTAAATAAATAATTTTATAAAATATATATTTAAAAACTACTTGATAATAAATTTTAAATAATAAGTAGTAAAATATTAAAAAATAAACCTAAAATAAATCAATAATAAACATCTTTTATAAGAGAGAGAGAGCGCTATATATATTAATATTAGTAATACTATTCTTTTTAACAGCAAAACTGTTTATTTTATCTTACCACCACTATCAAAATTACTAATAACTATAAGGTTTAAAATAAATTAAAAAAATAAGAAAAACATGTAAAGACTAAAATGCAGAGAACAAAACTATTTGGAGCCAAAACAGAAATAAAAAAACATGCAGAGACCAAACTAAAATTGAAAACTCAGTTTCTCCCAACAAATATTACGACACAGAAATAGCCAGTTTGTCATCCCTAATAAAGCAGGCAAAGATTGAGGTTTTCTAAGTAAACTTCAACACGGCAAAATCAGAGTGCAAAACAAGCACGAAATCCTAATTCCGAGTCCACTCGGCATATCCCGCATATCCCCATCCTTGATAACATTATCAGCTCCTGAGTCCTACTCATCGTCATCTGAATCATTTTCGACTACGGCAGCTGAATTGAGAGCTTTCAACCTATCGATCAACTTGGCCTTCCTTTCCTCGTAAGACAACTTCTTCAGGTTGTACCTATTATACGCAAAGACCAAATTATATCAGACTCGAAATTCTTGAAATCCAAAATATATGTCAACATTCAGGGAATAGTAACAAAGCCAGTTTGGTGGCTTCAGCCTTGCCTGCCTTAATTGACTGAATAACATCTAACACATATATTGCCAGGTGATAAAAAAGAGATTGAAGTTATACCTCTTGTGCTCCTTCGGAGGTTGCTTCTCAGATTTCTTAGCTGTCGGGTCTGCACGAATTGCGGCATGAACCTTTTTGTAAATTGCCTCCAAGCTGTCAGCCTCAATGCCTCTCTTTATGTACTCACTGAAGTGAGATTGATACTTCTCTGGCTCATCTTCAATTAAAGTCTGTCAACTAGACAAAGTTAGAGACTTGCACATGCATGTAACACCTCGTAACAAACCTCCATCTTTCTGAACACCCCACCCCCAACAAAACCCAAACCCCAAAGTGAAGAGAACTTCAACACTATCATTACTTTCTTCTAAGACTTGTTAAAACTGTTAAATCTCACCCTCATGTATGAAGCAACATGGCCACCGTAAATGTATTTGCGGTGAACTTCAGGATCAAGTTGCTTGGTGTCCTTGTTAAATCCAGCAAACCTCTTCTCACTTTGAGGAATATCTATCCCTCCATCCAAAGCTCCCTAGAAGGAAATGCAAAGAATGACTACATCGCAAAACTGAATAGAGAGAGTATAGGAGGAAATTTTGAAAGTAAAATTATATGCAAGACATGCTTTTCTTCAGCAAGACATGGCCCATCTATTAGATTTAAAAGAAAAACTAAAATAATCCTTGCAGCACTTATATTAGCCCACTAAACACAATTATTATTTTAACTAAAAAAAGTCAAAAACTAACAGCCTAACCTCAAGAAAAGACCATGCTCATACACAAAAAATGAGTTTGAATGAAAGCTATCTAGGATGAGGGTAACTTAAAGAATAAAATGGTTAGAACTTAGAATAAACTACAATAAATAAAGTTTTACCCAAGGACATGTAAATCGTGTAGAAAGGGATTCCAACATACCTTGAGAACACCAAAAACACGATTACCAGTGGTGGTTTTGACAAGACCTACGTCAAGGAGAGCACGGAAAGGCCTCCTGGTCTCTGCTGGTTCAACACTGAAGTCCTCCCCAGTTGCCTGTTAGAAAATTCCAAATGTAATTCCAACATACTAAATATACATCAGAATTTTTAAAAAATAAAAACAACATATCTCCACCCTTTAGAAACCATGACATACCTCAACATTGCCCTCGTATTCAGAATCCATCTCCAGCTGCTTCAGTGTTCGGCGAGCCAAAAGGAGTCCAACACAATAAGCTGTGTTTAGAGCATCATTGAATAAGATACTATCCTCAACCTGGACAAAAAATCATCTTAATGTATAGGAAAGCAAATTATACCTGCTGCATAATTTGTAAGACCAACTTCAAGTTCATAGAGAGGAAGCTCATGTGCGTAAGCTGCTGCAAGAACTATATCACCAGAAATAGTAGCATGTACAATTTGGGCAATTATATCCTTGTTGGTCTAGTAAATGTATTAAGGTTAACATATTAACTAGCAGCCTAAAAACTAGAATAAAAAACTACAATGCAAATAAAGAAGAATAATGCTTTTCAGCACATTTAGCATCCTAATAAAATTGTATACTATATCTTAAGAATATATCTCAAGAAACCAAAAGATTATTCACTGCAAATAACATAAACAATAACCGGTTGGGACCAAAGTTGCAAACAAAATGATAATGAGAGGGAAAACGTCAGAAAAAAATTAGGATACAAATCGTGCAACAAAACGATATTTCGGGGTGTTGTACTTGTTCTTGTCCTGATTGATGAGGCGGTTCCTTGCCCGATAGTCCGTCTTGCCCTCTACAAGATTTAAGCAATTATTACACCATCAAAAGCAAGTAATACCTCTGCATAGCACTAACATGAACAGGAATTTTATCATAATACCTCGCCTTCTCTTGAACTTAACTTGAAATCTCTTGAAATAAGCCTTGGACTTTTGAGCTTTAACGTAAGGCTGCACCATAAAAATAAAAATAAATGAGAGAACTCAGATAGCATATACCATAAACATCTCAAAAGGCAACAAAACCTACATAATACCCATCTACCATGCTTTGCACATTCAAAAACACTTTAAACTATATTGAAGCTTACTACCATTAAGTTTTTCAAGTTTAAACAAAACAACATATCTTTTAAACTGATTCGATTGATTCATTTCACAAACAAAACAGCGGCAAATATCTGACAGTATAAAATGAAGATAAATAATATACACAATGAGATATAAATACAGACACGCAAAGCTAAATTATCATAAATATAGATAAAAAGAACGACTGTGAAGAGGATGAGTATTACCATGGCTTTGAAGTCGAGGGTTTGCAAGCGGCCGGGTTGTGTTGCTGAATGAAGAGAAATGTGGTATAACACAAAACCCTAGTGAGTTTTCTTATAGGAGGAATCAACGGTGACGATTGATTTTCAGATTAGATGTTTGGACGCGTGCAAACGTTATTGGGTTGGGTTATAAACTTTGTTTAATGTGGGTCGTCATGAGTAGGATTTCTTTTTGAGCGAGTGATCGTGAGTGAGTTGAGTAGTATTTCATTTGTGGTCGTTAAAAAAATTATTGTTTAAATCGACTCGTTGTCTTTAAGTTTGATAAAAAAAATTAATTCGTGCTCGTTAAAAAAAATTTATTGCTCGACTTGACTCATCGTTCGTTAAATTCAACAAAGTTTTTACTGTGTCTTTTAACTATATGTAAAATCTAATAAATTAATAATTATTAATTAATAATTTAGTATATTTCTTATTATCTATTAGTAGGGATGGGCATGGGACCCGAACCCGACGGGTTCCGATCCGACCCGATTGGGTCGGATTTTTTTTTAAAAAATCGGGTTCGAGTATGGTCGGGTCGAGTTTTTTTAAGTGTGATATTCGAGTCTGGTATGGTTCGGGTTTAGGGTGAAAAATACCCGACCCGACCCAAAAAATATATATAATTTTAACTTATATATTTAAGAATAATTACAATAATACCCTTCTATATATAATTTTTTCAATTAAGTCACTGTTTTTATTGAATAAAAATAATTTTTTTATTATTTCGGGTCGGGTTGGGTCGGGTGGACCAAAAACCCGACCCATGCCCATCCCTATCTATTAGTAAATTAGTAATTATTAAAAAGACTTCAAGGTAACTACAAAAAGATTATTAAAATATTAATGAATTGCACGTGAATTTATCAAGTCGAATCAAATCTTGGTCGACTCAACTTATTAAGGTCTCAAGTCAAATTCGAGTTTGAATCGAGTCAACTCAAATTGAATATCGACTGAATTTTGACCGAGTCAAGTTTGAACAACTCACGAGCTATTTGGCTCACTAAGTACCCCAATATATATAATAGCACAACCTTATATTATTCCATAGAATAGAAAAATAATTATTATTATCATTTCATAGTTTTTTTATTAAACAATAAAAAGTTAAGCATGTGATAATCAAGTTCGATAAAAAACAAGTTACATGTACGGACAATCAATTGATCTAGAGGAATTAAGAATTATATTTCTTAAACAAATTTAAGAGCTTAAACATTGATTATTGTGATTGAAGTAAATTGAGTTAGGAAAGGTATCTCATAATGAGCTTCTGCAAAACTTAATCTAAATTAGTCGGATAATAAATCAAATACAAGTGATTAATTAAAAAAAGCAAGTTAGATGTATAATAAATCGGATACATCCGTAAAATACATGTCAATACGTAGTCTGTTGCATAAGATTTGGATGTGTTTCTATCTGCTTAGTCCCTAATGTTATTTGATAACATACTTTTTACCAATAGAAACATGAATTCTTCGGAAGTAGTTTTATTTTGATGCATCGTGCACAATACGGAGCTAGATAATTTATTTTGGAGGTTAAATTTAGAAATTATATGAATATTTTTTTAATGGGAAAATTAAGTTTTAAAATTTTTATTAGTAAGTATTTTTAAGATGTATAATCAATTTTTTTTTAAAATATGTCAAAATCTTTCTAAAAGTGGTGTTACTTTTTTTTCCTTTTATATATATATTGGCGAGGGGTAAAAAGGAATTTTAAAAACTTTTTGGGTGTAAATTGACACCCCTAAATATATATTGGCTCCACCAATGATGATGCACAATGTAATGCGACTATCCAATCTTAAACGTCATTTATATGGATATCGTTTTATTTTGTATGTTTGGTTGAAAGTCTCATATGGCCATATAGAAAATAGTTGAAGGTATTTCATTTCCATTAAAAACTTAACAACCATCTAATCTGGATGTTAACATGTTGAATGAGATATAATAAAATAATATTTTAATGATGTCTAGAGGCACTGTCGTTGCTTTCAAATACTAACTCGATAATATAATGTTTTAAGCACTGACTCGATGACATAATATAAACAAATACTTGATTCATAAAATATAACTCAAAATGGTATTAGGATCAACTTTTATCATATTTTAACAGAAAAATATGAATTCGAAACATATAAATAATCGGATAATCATCTTCTATTTTTTAATTATCAAGGGACTCTATAAAACGATGCTTTATGATTGGAGACCATTTTTATACTTTATCCTAAAATACTAATGTTTTGAGTGGTTACATTTTATTATGTTAAATTGAAAAATCCATGAGGTATAAATTTGTGGTCCCTCCCTTTATTATAGTAATAGATGGCAATGTATGGTCATGTGAAATTTATTAATGGTCTTAGTAATTAAAAAAAAATATTTTTTTTATAAAAATTTTAAATTCAAATAATTACATTTACAAATATATTTACGTTGTTAAGTAAAAAAAACCTTAACAGATATTATAATACGTACTATTTTATATAGAGAGAGAGAGATGTAATGCTGAAATATTTTATAATATTATAATAAATGAATGTGCGGTAGCGGGTTTGTGATTCATGACATGGATGACTAGATTCGCACTTTACGACATTATTTAAGGATACTACTACTTTATGTTTTTGTATTACAAACGCATGGCTTATTCAGGTTCCACACAATTTCTAATTAGAGATTAACTCTACTGAACACATTAATATATAATGATTATTTATTATATTTTTAATAAAAATATTTTTATAATTATTTTGTTCATAATAATAGATTTTTATTGATTTAATTTTGTTAACGGATAAAGTGAATAATTACGGTAGATGGTGGTACGATGGTGATTCCAACAGCGTTGGTCTGAATTTTTTTGTGAAGAAGTGTGTACGTCCTTTTACTCTCAATTGCATGACTATTCATAATGATTCGAATAGGTGTTGATAGAGAATTGTTGTGACGTTGGTATTGATTGAGCATCTTACGAAGTGATGGTTTAGACTAATTTGTCATCAAATGAAATCATTTGTACCAACATGTGATCGGTTGTGATCACAAATAGTATATGTTCACGGGTCGTAGATGATCAATACGTGATCACTTGTACGAAGTAAAGGTTCGCATAGCAGAATTTAGTAAGTAATAACACTTTGTAGGTGATTGACACATAATCATGGTGGTTGCTCGCAGGATACACTCCGTATGTCTGAAGATTCGCATGGTGACAATTCACAGGTAGTAACAAGTTTTGAAAATTTTAAAATTATTTTTAATCCTTAATTTATTATTGATAAGCTATTTTTTCGCTACGGTTCATCTCTTGATTTTTATAACGAAAATGGATTAGAATTTAGAATTGTTTAAATATTAATGTATCATTATCATTGTTGTTTTCAAAACTGAGACCTAAATCTTATCTTGTTTGGTGCGTCCCAGGCGCATCCTCTTTTGTCTAGCCATCTCACACACTTTAGACCTTCAAACTACTCCATCCTTCCCTCAACTCACGTACCCGAAGGAAATCGAGACAAGAATAATGCAACAGAAAATTTAAATAACCTCTATCAATCCTAGGATCTCTTCTATATTATACTAATTACGGTAAAATAAAATTGTGAGATTACCTTAATCTATAGTTTGAGAATCTTGTCTCTGATTTTCTTTCGATCTTTAAAGGTGTTGTCTTTCTAAAAGACGACTACCCTCTATACATATCCATACGTGAATGAATCAAGAATGGTTAAAATAATGTTAGTTCCTTTTTTGGAAAATATGTTTTGTGGTTTTTGGATATTTGACACTTGAAAAAAGATTAATTATTTACCCTAGCATATATGATATATCACACACACATATATATGTGTGACTTAAAATAGGGTTAAAATCAATCATTCATTTTTTAATCATACTTAATTTAAAACTCTTTTAAATAAAAACATAATTATTATTTATCTAAAATGCTTTTAAATAAATAATAATATAAAGCAAATCTCTTATCTGATAAGGAATTCAAATTCATCCAAACCCTAATAAAGTATTATTTCATTATATTATTTATTTAATATTATTTATAAATCAAATAAAGAAATAATAATGAACAAAAATATTATATCAAAAGAATATGAAATTAACTTATTTAAATTTTCATAATAAATAATCTTTTAGAATGTAATTTAAAATAATTTCATTATCTTAAATTATCATTTATAGTAATAACAACAACCATTCTTATCAATTCTTAGTGTGCAACTCTATAGGTTCAATTAACGTTTACAATAGATAAAATCGTATTTAATTATACAAGTCATAAGTGGCCTTTAGCGAGACATTATAACTACCCATTTTAAATGAAAAGCTCCAGATCCGAGACAACCTTAATGCAGTTTATGTCATAATTTTTTTATCTCATGATATCTTCATAGAATATAAGGCATGTAAAATGTCAACCTTATATCACTCTCACTTTATCGTCGATTTCTCATATTCAATTGAACTGACAAAACAAATGAAATTGATCTCTATCAAATTATTTTAGCAAAACCATGTATTTCTTAATCACAATTATCGAGGGGCCCTGAGATATCCCTCTTATGATAAGAGGGATAAATTCCAGCTTAATCACTCACATCTCACTACATGATTCATGTCATGTTCAGGCATAACCTTTATAATTGTTTTATTAAAGACAATGTTTGATTATGTCAAAACATAACAATCATCATGTTGAGAACTCTAGTAACTTCAGGTCTAAGGATTTAATGGCATAATTGTTTGAAATTAATATATAACTTTAATCCATGTCTTAATCTCGAAACGAGTCATTCTAATATTTATTCTCAACAAATACATATGAATTTGGTTTGAATCTCATTCACATATTCATCTCATGAATATCTATCAAAATTTGTACCAATCTTATTTTAATATTGTTCCAACAATAATAATCGACTAGAGATATTTAGAATAATCAACAATATTATTCAAGGATATTAACAATAAAATTGTACGCAAATGATAATAATAAAACAAATAATAAAATCAATAATCAAAATATCATACTCATACAATATGCCTAGGGCACTAATGCTAATAGCACCACCCTGTTGTCGCACCTCACTCGCGTCATCTGAACTTTGAGACGGACCGCAAGGGGTGGGGTAAGAGCAGTTGTTCCCTTTGAAAATATCAAATTAATATACATTTTAGATACTTTTTTTTATTTCCAATTGATAATTTATTTTCACCCTTAAAATTTTATGAGTTTCCTAAAATTTTATAAGTTTATCCCCTCCTAAAATTTTAAAAGTTCGCCCCCTAGCATGAGATAATATGTTTTTCCATGTACGTACCCATTACCAAACTTCATTCCATTGATCACTCTACTTCCCTGTAACCCCCTAGACCCGGCCTATGAGTTACGACTAAGTCTAACGAATTACATTAAAATTTCCTAAAACATTCTTCGATAATTTAAATCCAAAATTTCAAATGGTGTCTTTAAAACGTAGTAAATAACAATAACATCCAACGAGAAAAGGTACAATCTTAAGTAATTGAGTAAAATAAAATATGTCATAATCTGAATCACAGTAAGTCTAATATCAGTAGCAGAACCAGTAAATATCATAAAAATAAGTATTTCAAAATGAAGGCAAATTTCATCGTTATTGAAAGCAGTTCGGAAGATAGAAACATTACAACAAAAAGTTCTCGAAGAATGTGTTGATCCTCCAAGTGCTTGGTTAGGGGTGCCTATCCAAAAGTATCTGAAAGGGGTAAAACAATTTGAAAAGTGAGCTAGGGATAAGTGTGTTCCAACAGTGTAAATAAATCATAATAGTGAAATAATCAAGTAATAGATCAATAAAATATCATAAAAATCATAATGAAGTGTAAGTTTTAAAACTCAAAGTTACCCTCCTCCTGTACACCATATGCAATTCCCCAGAATTGCATTCATAGGATTTACCTTATACCCATTGGGTATAAGGAACTAACCTAAGACAACATCTTGGGGCATAAGAGCCTACCTAAGAAAGTTATCGGGGCCTAGGAGCCTATTCAAATGCCGCCTTAGGTCCGTAAGGATTTACCAGCTTGATCAGAGCTGAACCTCTATACTCCAGTATCCTACCCAAATCATCATCTCAATAAAACATTTCACATAATAAGCAGTAAATTCATTGATCCGAAATCGGCATAATCATATTTATAGTGAAAACAAATAATCATATAACATGTATCATTCAACCATAGTCCATAAGCCATCAACCAGTAAATCATAATTTTAGTGAAACATATTTCAAAGCAGGTAAAATAGTCATGTAGCACATAGGGAATAAACATCACAAAATGGATTCAAACAATCAATCTATTGAGCATCGGCCTCGCCACGCTCTGCAACAATACTCAAACCTTATTTATAGTAAAACTGGGTTACTAGAGGAGTAACATTTAATTTATGCAATTATAAGGTTTACGGGTCATACGAGTGACTACTGGCTCACGAGGTCTAACTAATCGAGAGGAGTTGGGTCAAGTTATCGAGCAATCAGGAGAGTCTCGTATACCTTCAAACAATAATATCTTATCAATATCTAACCTTCATTCAATTATCCTTAAATAAAATGCTTAATTACATATGCATGTTCGGGTTTGACGATCAATTTGGAGGCTTTAAGGTTTGAATTTGGCAAAACAGACTTCAGATTCAGACTCAGGACGTTGAAAAACTTAAAATATAACTTTTCAAAAAATTTGACTTTTTTTGTCACAATCAACAGTCAAATTCAAAGGTTCAAAGTCAACAGGTTGACTTGGACGAGCTGACTGAGATGAGTTGACTCAGGTGAGTTCAGATCATTTGATCGGACCAATTCAGTCTGACTGGACCAGTTCCATAAGCCTCCTAGACTATCTGGAGAGCCACACGCGTACTGCCGGCGCGTGGCAGCGCATGCGGTGGCGATGAGATTCGTTTCCACCGGCCAATTACTCCTCGTTCATCAACACACACCAATTAACCAATATTGACCCCAAATTCTTAGCAAACTATTGCCTAGGTCACCAGAGTTTTATTTGAAACTTACTTACACCATCGATGGAGAAAACAACAACCAAACAATGATCCACGGGTTGGGTTACGAGCGCACGGGAAGGGCAAGTAAAACCACAACGACGGTGAGGCGAATCGATCCTTAGATTGGCGGTAATCGACGAAACATGGTGGTACAATGAGGGTTGAAAAAATCGAAGCTTCTTTGTCTAAATTCGCGTTAACTGGTGGTCATTTTCGGTAAGGGATATGGGGGTTTTGGTCGGCGTGAGGTGAGGGTCACAATGAGGGTGACAGTGCGTCGCACGACAGTCAGACAGTGGCATATTCGGATAAGGAGTGACGGGGTGTAATTTAGGGTTTTTGATTTTAAGATTTTAGGGTAATCAATTTTAATTTAATATATTATATATTTATTAAAAATATCTCAAATAGCGCCCTAACCTAAATGGCTAGGGTATGGGTAACTATACCAGTGGTCAGGGGTTCAAATCCCCCCAGCCACCTAACATGTTTCCTTTTATTATTATATTTCTCTGTCAATAGAAACTGGGTAAATTCAGGGCCAGGTCCTTAAATTTCCTACAACTTCTAGAATGGCCTACCAGTTCTGGAAACTTGCACTTTAGTCCCCAAATTTCATTAAATTATTTTCAATTTTCAATTTTTCTTTTATTTAAGAGTAAGGTTATTACAATTCTTCCCCTAAAAGAAATTTCATCCTCGAAATTTACCTGGAGTAAATAGATGTGGAAACTGAGTCAATATGGATTCATCTGTCTCCCAGGTGGCTTCTGCAAGACCATAGTTACTCCATTGAACCTTTACCATCGAAATACGATTGCTCCTCAACACTATCTCATCTGGATCCAAGATCTGCACATGCTCTTGTTCACAGGATAGATCTGACCTCAATTTAACATCATCTAACTGAATGATGTGGCTTGGGTCTAGATGATAGAACCTCAACATATACACATGAAAGACATCATGAATACGTCTAAGTTGGGGAGGAAACTCGAGCTGATATGCAACAGGTTCTACTCTCTTCAGGATACGATATGGTTCAATAAATCTCGGACTCAATTTACCTTTGCGCCCAAATCTCAACACTTTCTTTGTTGAGTTAATCGATTGACGGAATCGGCCAAGAGGGGGGTGAATTGGTAATTAAAATTTTTGTGGAAGCTTTTGCATAAAATTAAAAGTAATTGCACATCGATTTAGAGTGGTTTGACTTTCTCAATCAAAGTCTACGTCCACTACCTTAGCTATCCACACTAAGGATTTTCCAACAAATTCACTAATTTGTTCTTTCTTTTGAGGCCAAAGAGATAGCCTTACAACACCCTCAAGAATATACCTCAATTTTTTAGAACACTCTTTCCCAAAGAGAAGATTACAAATTTGCAAACTTACAAGGAAATCCTCACAAGGTAGATTGTTTGCACAATTCTAGAATAAAGAAAAGAACACTCAAGAATGAATACAATTGAGTACAAGTAGTGTTCTTGAAAGCAAAATGAATATTGAATGAAAAATAGGCTTGAAATGCTCAAACTTGAGGTTTGACGATTTCTCTTTGTTTCTCTCTTGATTCTAGTTGCTTGTTGTTTCTTGTATTTAATCAATGGCTTCTAAGCTTGTTTAAATACACCTTGAATCACTTCTGAACGTTGGGAATCATTAATGAAGTTATTGGAGCCGTTTAAGTGTGAAAACAATTAATATTTCTGCTTGGAGCGTGGGGGAATCAGTACCCCCTCATAGGGAATCGATTCCCTAAGTGTAAAATTCAAATATTTTGACCGTTTAACAGGGGGAATCGATACCCCTTAGGGGAATCGGTTCCCTCCGAGCATTATGTTTTTCTCGGAGCCAAACCATTCAGGGGGAATCGGTTCCCTCTGAGCAATCTGGAATTTTTGGCTTTGAAATAGTTCGAAATATTTTGTAAAATTGTTTTGAAATTATTTTAAGTTTAAAAATTAATTTTACACTTGAGTAAGGATTAAAAATGACATTTGAAAGATTTGGAGTAATATTTTGATATTCGAATAATTATATCGAATATACTTAGAAAATCTTTTTGGAAAATCTTAAAATTCATTTATCTTAATTTGTTATATCGAAATATCAAAATGTTTTAAACAATCTCCCCCCTTTTGATATAACAAAACATTTTAGTAATTTTAAGATTTTGAAATCAAGTTTTGAAATTACTCCCCCTTACTCTAACATTTCTCCCCTTTAAAACACTTTAACATTTCTCCCCCTTTTTGTTAAATCAAAAAGACTGTTAAAAGATTTTAAACAAGGTTTTGAAATCATTAAGCCAATTTATTATAAATATATATAGCTTAAGCTGCTAAGATCACGATCAAGAGAAACGTTAGCTATTAGTTTCGTAATCAATATTCATAAATAAATATGCAATAGAAATTGGTCATATATATATAATGATTTAAAAATCGATAAACATTAAACTGAAACATAAAATTCAAATTAATTATGGGTTCAAACATTCATAAACAACCAAAGTAAAAACAATCCAAAAACATTCAAAATGTTTTAACAATAATGCAAATAGCCAAGTTCAATCCAAACAAGCAAAGCAATGTCAAACTTTAAGCATCCATAGGAGGATCGAGAAGAGGGAAATGAGCTCGCATAGCTGCCATTTCTTGAGTGAGTGCATTAATACGAGCGTTGGTTGCTTCATTGTTTGCACGCATCTCCCTGAGAATTCCAATTGTTGAGCTTTCATAGTCGAGAAATGAGATTCTATGGAAGTGAAGCGAGAATCCAATGATGCATAACGGAAATCAAATATCTCCATAAATGATTGAAAATATGGAGGCACTTGATCTTCTTGCTGAGCTTGTTCCTCGTGCTGCTCCGGCTCATCGTCGGCTTCGTCAATAACTTGCATTAATTGTTCAAAGAAAAAGCTCCCGGAGTATCCTCAGAAGATCGAACCCATTCACCGGTTTCTTTATTCTTTATCCATCCCGCTCTCGTTAAGGAAAGAAGATTAATTTGATTATTGAGCGGAAAGACGACATCTAGACCAACTCTAAGCCCGATTTTAGAAAATAGATTACTCAGAATGCAACCGTAAACTAGAGATGAACAAAGTTTCTTATTAGGAACAAGAATTACGGTTTCAACAATTTCAGCAAAAATAATTTGAGGTATGTTTATTTTAATATTGTTTTGGAAACAATGTAACCACCAAAGATCCAAGACTCTAAGAGTTGAGTAACGACCTCCGGATGGTCGAAACCACCAAGAAATCATTAGATGAAGAAAACGATCATGAAGATCTAAGACACTCGCACTATCCCTTCTTTTATAACGAGAACTTAAAATATGTTTTTCATTTGATATACCATCATTATCTAATCCTAATTTATTGGCTATGTAAGCCGAGTCAAGATGGAAGAATTGTCCTAGGAGATAGGAACGAACTCCTATTGTTTTGGTTTGAGCTCGGTTTTTAATACAAACGGCATTAGAATAGAAGATGCGAACAAGTTGATGGTAAACTATAGGTTCAAGGTCACAAAGTTTATCAAATTTCCACTCTTGTAAAAGAGGAAGATATCTAAAATTGATATCTATCATAGCTTGAAGAGATGGGATACGTTCTTCTCTAATTTTGTAAGAGTCAAAATACTGATAATACCAAAAACGATGATTTCTAGGACCATGTTGATTGAAGCACGAGTTTTGGATAGTCATATTAGGATCAACGAGATTAGGAATAGGAATTTCAGGAATAGGAGGAGGATTTGGAGGTGGATTTGGTTGTTGGTTTGAACGACTAGATGAAGACCTAGCACGTTTAGGATTTGACATGGTTTAAGAAAATCAAAATAGAATGAATAACCTGCAATTATAAAACACATGTATACAATGTAATCAATCCCAAAACTCAATTGAGTCCTCAATATTTCAAGGTTCTCTAAATCAGTCCTAATGGGCAAAGTTTTTGAAAAACTTATTGAAAAATAAGGTTTTGAAAATCAATATATGTATAGTTTTCATAACAACAACATAATTCAATCCAAACACAATAATTTGAAAAACAATTTTTTTATTTCAAAAATTTCAAAGAATTTTGGAAAATTCTTGTGTTTTGATGAAATTAGTTGTAAAATCTAGTTTCTAATCACTAAACAATCAATGCCCGATCTAAAGTTCAACCTAGAACTAATTAAAACTAGTTCTAAAATCAAAAATTGATGAAATAGAGGTTTTAGAAAAATACCTTGAAGAATTTCGGATTTGAGTGAGATTAGATGAAGTTTGCACGTTTTTGATGATTCCAACAGGTTTAGGAGATGATATTTGAAGAGAATTCCGATTAAAAATGATGTTTTGATGAAATATGGAGATAGGGTGAGTGTAGAGAGGAGAAATAACGTGAAGAGAAGAAGAGAGGGTTTGAGTTTTTGGGTGTTCTACCCGTGTTAAAAACCAAAACCCCATGGGGGTATCGATTCCCCTACAGAGGGGAATCAGTTCCCATTCAAAGGGGGAATTGGTTCCCCTTCAAGGGGGTATCGATTCTCTCTGCACTAAAATGCTAAAATCTGATTTTTAAACACTCAAAATGCTAAATTAATTTTCTCTAGTGGTATTGGCAACTCATATATTGAAAATTAATCATGTTCAATCAATCAAATTTATCATTAAAAAATATTTGAACATACAGTTAATTTTCACCAAAAATCATAAACTCCCCCTAACTAAAAGCAATGAATGCAATCAAAAAATTACTATTATATGTATTTTTCATTTATTCTTAAAAGCGCTAAAATTATTTTAAGCACTAAGTGAAGATAGGTTAGTTAAACCTAATTCTCTCCTAAGTGTCCAAAAATGTTCCTTGTCTAAAGGCTTTGTAAAGATATCCGCTAATTGATGCAAAGTATCAACAAATTCTAGAACTACATCTTCCTTAGTGACATGGTCTCTAATTAAGTGATGTCTTATTTCAATGTGCTTAGTTCTAGAGTGTTGGATGGGATTTTTAGTGAGACAAATAGCACTAGTATTGTCACACTTGATAGGAATGGTACCTACTTCAATTCCATAATCAAAAAGTTGTTGTTTCATCCATAAAACTTGTGCACAACAACTACTAGCTGAAATATATTCAGCTTCAGTGGTAGATAATGCAACACAATTTTGTTTCTTTAAAAACCAAGAAATCAACATATTTTCAAGGAATTGGCAAGTACCGGAGGTGCTTTTCCTATCTAATTTGCATCATCTATAATCCGCATCAGAAAAGGCATGCAAGCTAAAGCTAGAGTCTCTAGGATACCAAAGTCCTAAACTAGGAGTGTCCTTAAGGTATCTAAAGATTCTCTTAACAACTAGTAAATGTGATTCCTTAGGACATGATTGAAATCTAGCACATAAACAAACACTAAACATAATATCTGGTCTACTTGCAGTTAGATAGAGCAAAGAACCAATCATTGACATATATAATTTAACATCCACACATTTACCTCCTTCATCTAAGTCAAGCTTTATTGATGAGATCATTGGAATGTCATGAGGTTTCCCATTTTCCAGTCCAAACTTCTTGAGCATATTTTTGACATATTTAGCTTGATTGACGAAGATGCCATATTTTCTTTGCTTGATTTGGAGTCCCAAGAAAAATGAGAGCTCCCCCATCATGCTCATCTCAAATTCACTTTGCATTAGCTTAGAAAATTCTTGGCAAAGAACGTCATTAGTAGAACCAAATATTATATCATCAACATAAATTTGAACTACTAATAAATATTTACCTTTATGCTTTAAAAACAATGTAGTGTCAACCTTCCCTTTTGAAAATCATTTTTCAATTAAAAAGTTTGACAATCTTTCATACCAAGCTCTAGGAGCTTGTTTTAAACCATAAAGTGCTTTTGTCAATTTAAGAACATGATTTGGAAATTTTAAATCTTCAAAACCAGGAGGTTGTTCCACATACACTTCTTCTTTTATAAAACCATTTAAAAATGCACTTTTAACATCCATTTGATATAATTTAAATTCATGAAAGCATGCAAATGCTAATAACATTCTAATTGCTTCCATCCTAGCTACGGGAGCGTATGTTTCATCATAGTCTATGCCATGTTCTTGAGTATAGCCTTGAGCAACAAGTCTAGCCTTGTTTCTCACTATATTACCACTTTCATCAAGCTTAATCCTAAACACCCATCTAGTACCTACAGTAGATTTATTACTAGGCTTTTCAACTAATGTTCATACTTTACTTCTCTCAAATTGATTTAACTCTTCTTGCATAGCCATAATACAATGTTCATCATTTAATGCTTCTTTAATATTCTTAGGCTCAATGCATGAGATAAATGCAACATAATTACATATATTTCTAAGAGAATATCTAGTTGTTACCCCTTTGGATGGATAACCTATAATCTCACCATCCTTGACATAGTTGTACTCTCTTGGATAAGATATTTCCCTTTCTTCAATGGTTGGATTCTCGAGAGGATCATGAGTTTCCTCATCTTTCGTTTCTTCCTTTGATGATGGTTCTCCAACGTATGTCTAACGTCATTTGTATTTATAATATCTAAATCATCATTCAAACAAGAATCCTTCCTCGAAAGGAGATTATCATCGAAAAGAACATGTATAGACTCTTCTACAACCAAAGTTCTTTTATTAAATACTCGATAAGATTTAGAATTTAAGGAATAACCTAGAAAAATTCATTCATCACTTTTAGCATCAAATTTACCAAGATTATATTTACCGTTGTTTAAAACAAAACACTTACATCCAAAAGGATGAAAATAACTAATTTTAGGCTTTTTATTTTTGAAAAGTTCATATGGAGTTTTCTTTAAAATAGGCCTAATCATTACTCGATTTATAACATAACAAGCGGTATTTGTAGCTTCCACCCAAATAAACTTTGGCAAATTGTTTTCACAGAGCATGGTTCTAGCCATTTCTTCTAAAGTTCGATTTTTCCTCTCAACAACTCCATTTTGTTGAGGGGTTCTAGGCGCTGAAAAATTATGGCTAATACCATTAGAATTACAAAACTCAGTAAATCCAAGATTTTCAAAATAAGTTCCATGATCACTCCTAACACTAGTTATAGAGTAACCTTTTTCGTTTTGGATTACTTTTGAAAACGTGATGAATTTTTCTAATGCTTCATCTTTAATACTTAAGAATAGAACCCAAGTATATCTAGAATAGTCATCTACCAAGACAAATGCATATTGTTTTCCACCGAAGCTAGTAGTTCTAGATGCCCCAAAAAGATCTAAGTGGATCAATTATAATACTCTACTAGTTGACACATCATTAATGGATTTAAAAGAAGCTCGCTTTTGTTTTCCTTTAGCACAAGCATCACAAATTTTATCATTATCAAATTTTAGTTTAGGCAGCCCTCGAACCAATTCTCCTTGAACCAACCATTGTAAAACACTCATACTAGCATGTCCTAGTCTCCTATGCCATAACCAACTATCATGCTCATCCTTAGCAACTAGGCATAAATTAGTCATATCAATAAAGTCTAAATGCACCATGTAAATGTTTCCTATTCTATGACCAACAAGCATAATCCGATTAGATGCAATGTCAATGACTTTACAACCATTACTTTCAAATATGACATTGAATCCCTTATCACATAATTGACTAATACTCAAGAGATTATGCTTTAATCCATTCACATATAACACATTTTTAATTTGTATAGAAGAGGTATTACTTATTGTACCTATACCTTCAATGTGACCTTTTGAATTATCACCAAAAGTCATTTCTCCTCCATTTTTGGCGTTAAACTTTATGAACCGGCTTTTGTCTTTGGTTATGTGTCTTGAGCATCCACTGTCAAGGTACCATGAATTTGAATTTGTTTCCCGTGCCTTGTAGCAATGCTCCTTTCCCTACAAATATAGATTAATTTTTTATTTTTGGTACCCCAAATCTTTTGGGTCCATATTCATTAGTTTCCAAAATCTTAGTCCCCTTAGGTATCCATTTGTGTAGGATATCCTTATCTTTAGTAGTAATGAGCTCTTTAGGAACCCATATACTTATAACGATTTTTCCATTATAGGTTATTCGGGGACCTCTATGATTGTAGTTTTTAAAACCTTTTCTAACAAAGTTGGATTTTGAATTTTCTCCTTTTTCAAAATGTTTTGTTCCAACTTTATCAAAAGAAGCTTTAAGATCATCAATTTTCTTTTGATAATCATCATTGACCTTTGAAAGTAAATTTTTAAAAACCGAATTTTTCTTTTCAAACTCTTCTAGTTTGGTTTGCAAATCTTTGATTTTACTTTCAAGATCGTTGTTGGTTTTGGATATGAGTTTATTTTCATTTTTCAATTTTGAAATATCATTTTTATATTTTAAAAACAATTTATCATAATCCGAAGCCAACCCATTATATTCCTCTAATAGCCCATCATAAGATAAATCATCAAAATTAGATGAGTTAGAGGTTATCTTATAATCTTCCCTGAATGCCATCAAGCACAAGTTTGCTACTTCTTGTTCCTCTTCATCGGAACCTTCTTCATCGCTCCATGTAGCCACATGAGCCTTGTGTTTATTCTTTGATTGACCCTTTCTCTTCAATTATAGGCAATCATATTTGACATGCCCCGACTTTTTTCATTCATAACAAATGATCGGGTCCTTCTCTTTTGGTTCATTTTTTAGGCCTTCATTTCGTTTGAATTTTCTTCCTCGATAAGGTCTCATCATTTTTCTGAACCGTTTGGCAAACAATGCAATTTCCTTGTCATAGTCATAGTCATCTTCATCCGAATCACTCTCTTCTTTTGTGGATTTGAGAGCAACTCCAATGTTTTTCTTCTTCTCCTTCTCCTTTGGTGTCTCTTCAATCATATCGAGGTCCACCTCATCTTCAAGCATCATTTCATGAGTGATGAGGGAACCGATTAGCTCTTCAAGAGTTAAGGGCTTTACGTTCTTAGCCTCGATGATTGTCGTCTTCTTGGATTGCCACGATTTTGGAAGTGAGTAAACTAACTTCCTCACAAGATTCTCGTTAGGAATGATCTCTCCATATAATTTGAGACCATTGACAATAGTTGAGAATCTATCCGTCATAGCTTTGATATCTTTATTTATTTTCATCCTGAAATTTTCATAGCTATGTATTAGAAGACTAATTTTAGATTCTTTTACCTCGTCGGTGCCTTCATGAGTGACTTGTAGTTTATCCCATATTTCTTTGGCGGTTGTACAAGATGAAACTCTTCCATATTCATCTGGTCCAAGAGCATAAAATATGATATGGATAACTTTGGAGTTGAGCTGGAACATTCTTGTTTCTCCTTCACTCCACAATCTTGGATGAGTGAGAGGTTTGATATATCCGTCTTCTACAATATTCCATGCTCCCATGTCACTGGATTGAATGAAATACATCATCCTATTCTTCTAATAGGCATAGTTAGCTCCATTGAAGAAAGGAGGCTTGTTGACGGGCATCGAATCGAGACCGGAGTCGACGTTTAAAGTGGAGGCCATTGATGACTTTGATTATCGATGTAACTCTTCCCGGATCTACTCAAGAGGCGGTTAGACCTTCAAATGAGTCAAGCTCTGAAGCAAATTTTTGAGTTAATCGATTGACGGAATCGGCCAAGAGGAGGTGAATTGGCAATTAAAATTTTTGTGGAAGCTTTTACAGAAAATTGAAAGTAATTGCACAACGATTTATAGTGGTTCGACTTTCTCAATCAAAGTCTATGTCCACTACCTTAGCTATTCACACTAAGGATTTTCCAAAAAATTCACTAATTTGTTCGTTCTTTTGAGGCCAAAGAGATAGCCTTACAACACCCTCAAGAATATACCCCAATTCTTGAGAACACTCTTTCTCAAAGAGAAGATTACAAATTTGCAAACTTACAAGGAAATCCTTACAAGGTAGATTGTTTGCACAATTCTAGAACAAAGAAAAGAACACTCAAGAATGAATACAATTGAGTACAAGTAGTGTTCTTGAAAGAAAAATGAATATTGAATGAAAAATAGGCTTGAAATGCTCATACTTGAGGTTTGATGCTTTCTCTTTGTTTCTCTCTTGATTCTAGTTGCTTGTTGTTTCTTGTATTTGATCAATGGCTTCTAAGCTTGTTTAAATACACCTTGAATCACTTCTGAACGTTGGGGATCATTAATGAAGTTATTGGAGCCGTTTAAGTATGAAAACAATTAATATTGCTGCTTGGAGCGTGGGGGGAATCTGTACCCCCTCATAGGGAATCGATTCCCTAAGTGTAAAATTCAAATATTTCGACCGTTGAACAGGGGGGAATCGATACTCCTTAGCGGAATCGGTTCCCTCCGAGCATTCTTTTTTTCTCAGAACCAAACCATTCAGGGGGGAATCGGTTCCCTCTGAGCAATCTGGAATTTTTGGCTTTGAAATGGTTCGAAATATTTTGTAAAATTGTTTTGAAATGATTTTAAGTTTAAAACTTAATTTTATACTTGAGTAAGGATTAAAAATGACATTTGAAAGATTTGGAGTAATATTTTGATATTCGAATAATTATATCGAATATACTTAGAAAATCTTTTTGGAAAATCTTAAAATTCATTTATCTTAATTTGTTATATCGAAATATCAAAATGTTTTAAGCATTATTCCATGGGGAGACTTTCAAAAAAACCTGATCTCCAACCTCGAACTCGATTTTTTTCTTCTTTGGTCGGCACAAGACTTCTGACTGTCAAATGCCTCTTTCAAGCGGCCACGGATCAATCTGATGGTGTCCTCAGTCTCACGCACTAACACAAGTCTCAAGGCATTTCTATCATGTAATTCTGTCCAACAAATCGAGGTGCGACATCTACGTCCATAAAGTACTTCGTACTGTGCCATACGAAAGCTGGCCTGGTAGTTGTTATTGTAAGTAAACTCAGCCAAAGGCAAAAAGTTCTTCGAACTACCACAAAAATCAATCACACAACCACGTAACATATCCTCAAGGACCTGAATCACTCTCTCAGATTGACCATCAGTCTACGAGTGGAAAGCTGTGTTGAAATTTAGTTTAGTACCCAGAACCTCATGCAGTGTTTCCCAGAATCTCGAAGTAAATCTCAAATCTCGATCCGAAATGATAGATAGCGGAACACCATGAAATCTGACGATCTCTGAGATATACAATATAGCCAGCTTATCCAATGAATAATTTACCCGCACAGGAATAAAGTGAGCTAACTTTGTAAGTCTATCAACAATCACCTAGACATAATCTTTTTTCGAAGGGGTCAAAGGAAACCTAGTAACAAAATCCATAGTAATACGCTCTCATTTCTACTCGAGAATCTTGATAGACTGTAACAAACCCGACGGATGCTGGTACTTTGCTTTAACTTGCTGACAAGTCAAACATCTAGCCACAAAATCATAGATGTCATTCTTCATGCTGATCCAATGGAACCTTTCTCTCAGTTTCCGGCATATTTTATCTCCACCATGGTGCATAGCATATGAACTACTGTGAGCCTCATTGAGAATAACCTGTCTTAGCTCTGCATTATCAGGCACACAATATCGACATTTGAAACATAGAACTTTATCCTGGTCAAAAGCATAATCTGAGGTTATCCGCTGCACCACTTGTTCAAAGATGGGGAGCAATGAGCTATCTAGAGGTTGTTTGGCCTTGATTTCCTCGGGCAAGGTCAGCTTGACCTGCAATTCTGCTAATAAAATGCCATCGTCATATAACTTTATCCTAGCCATTAAGGACCTCAAATCAGCTATAGCCTTCCAGATCAAAGCATCTACAACGACATTAGCTTTACTCGGGTGATAGTCAATCACGCAATCATAGTCATTCAAAAGCTTAAGCCAATGACGCTGCCTCAGATTAAGTTTATTCTGGGTCAAAAGATACTTAAAACTCTTATGATCCGTAAAAATGTAACAATTCTCTCCATAGAGGTAGTATCCCCAGATCTTTAAAGCAAAGATCATTGATGCCAACACCAAATCATGGGTCGGATAATTACACTCATGCGGTCACAACTAACGAGACACATAAGCGACTATTTTCCCTTTCTGCATTAAAAGACAGCAAAGTCCAGAGTTTGTAGTGTCACTATACACCATAAATCCTTTATGAGCTCAAGTTGAGTCAAAACTGGAGCTTGAGTCAAAGCCGACTTCAATTTCTCAAAATTTTCCTGTTGTGCATTACCCCAGTCGAACGAAACATTCTTCCTCAACAATTTCGTCAAATGAACGACAATGATCAAAAGGTCCTCGACAAAACATCGATAATACCCTACTAAACCCAAGAAACTATGAATCTCGGAGACATTCTTAGGTCGCTTCTAACTCACAATGGCCTCAATCTTGCTCAGATCGACTTGGATACCTTTCGAAAAAATAATATGCCTAAGAAATGACACCTCCTGAAGCCAAAATTCACACTTACTCAACTTAGCATACAAAATATTCTCTCTCAGTGTCTGTAGAACAATCCTCAAGTTCTCGTCATGCTCTGCCTCAGTCCGAGAATAGACCAAAATATCATCAATGAAAACTGCCATAAATTATCTAAATAGGGCTGTAACACACGGTTCATCAGATCCATAAAAGCTGCAGGAGCATTCGTGATGAAGAAATGGGGTGGTATTGCAAAAAGAAAGTGGGGTAGATGGTTTATATATGTTTTATCCCGAGTCTCCAATGGAGAGTGTTGCTAGACCTGAAGCTTGCGTTACTCATGGTTCATCAGTTGATTATGCGTATAGCATGATCGCTTTGGACACCCTACGCATAAAGTGTTAGTTTGAGCTTGTAAACGTTGTAATATTGTTGTATGAAGTCATTTAATAAAACAAGATTGTCTGTGCATCTTGCCAAATGGGTAAAAGTCATCGACTGTCATTTGTTGAGTCGAACATGTTATTCTAAACCATTTAAGCTTGTTTTTACTAATCTATAGGGGTAGTTCCATGTTTTGTCAAGTGGCTACCTTTATTATGTATCGTTTTTAGATGCACATACAAGGCATACATAGATCTATTTGTTGAAATCTAAAAATCAAGATGTTCATGTGTTCCTTTTGTTTTATAAAATGGTTCAAAATCAGTTTAGGATTGACATTAAAGCACTACAAAGTGATTGGGATGATGAGTATAGAATCTTGTCACTGGTTCTTCTTAAAGAGAGGATTCAACATCGTGTAACTTGTCTGCACACCTTATAACAAAACGGTGTTGTAGAATGCAAGCACAAACATGTTCTTGAAATGACTTTAACATTGCTTGCTAGAGTTGGTTTATCACCGAGTTTTTTTGTCATTTGCAGTGGTGACAACAGTACATGTCATCAATCGGTTGCCCACCAAGGTTTTATACAAAAACTCTCCTTTTGAGCAGTTGTATGGCAAGCTACCCAATTTGGATCACTTGAGGGTCTTTGGATGTCGTTGATATCCTCACACATGGTCGTTTCAGTCGCTATGTGTGTTTCTCAGTTCGAAGAAGGTTCAACTTCAAATAGATAACTCAGATGTCTATAGATAACTCAGATGATTTTAAACTCATCCGACGTGAGGCGAACATAGTAGCAATTTTTTTGGCAAAGGTCGAAGGTGATAACTCTGGCAAATTGACTATGTACGACTCTGTAACTCCACATGTTGTTATTCTTATGTGAGACACTTCAGATCCTTTATCTTCGTCCGAGACATGCCGAATGTAATCACTTAGGCTTATTTTCTAATTAAAAAAAGCTATATTCAATTTCACTACGAGAATAACAATACTAGAGTAGGGTAGGGTTGAACAACAAAGTTGGGAAAACTGAAAAAATTGATCTGAATCAAACTAGTGGTTCAATTCAATTAAGATTTTTTAGTTTGCGGTTCAATTTTGATTCGGTTTAAAAATATAGTTTACAAATAGATTCAGTTTCAATTTTTTCATATAAGAATTGTTTGTTCCAAATCAAACCGAATTAAAAAAGAAAAGAAAATAATTATTAAAAATAAATTCTTTTTGAATTTAAGCTTGTATGTACCTAAAATCAGATTTTTTATATTATTCGGTTTCGGTCATATTAATCTTTTGTTGAAAAACCGAAACGAACAAAACTAAATACACCCGTAGTAGAGTGTGACACTGGGTTCGTCACTCACCCGCCAGTTGGCAATTGCCAATTACGAGAAGGCACACGTGACTTGAACTGATCAGCTGGGTCTCCGCCACTGCTTTTAGCTTAGCTTAGCTTATGTGATTGCAATTTGCATGGCATTTGACACTAAGATCATGCCACGTCAAAACGATCCCACCAGATTCCTGGGTCCCCCGACCAAACTGAGTGCTGGCTACTCAGTGCTTTTCATTTTCATTTTATTTATTTAAGGCCCAAGTGAAGAGAAGAGAAGCGTGAACCAATTTCTCTCTCTGGTTCCGTGGCCATTGTTTCTTCCTCCTTTTATCTCTCCATTTCCACTTTGTCCTCGCAAAATTCCACCCTTTTCTAGCGGCTTACATGACGACGGCGGGAATTCCCCATTCCTATATTCCCTTTTCTCTCCTTTTCTTTTTGCTATCATCAACCCTTTCTTCCTCTTCTTCTTCTTCTTCTTCTTCTCATCTTTATCCCGGAACTGGAACTGAAACTGCTGGTATTTTCATTTCTTTTGTTCTCTTTTCTTCTATAAATATTGATCTTCTGTTTGTTTACGATTTGGACGACAAAGCAGCATCTTTTTAAGCCCTTTATCTGGCCTTTTTCTTTATTTTTTATTAAAAAAGATTTCTTTTTTGTATCGGATTAATGTAGAGAATAGATGAGAAATCTGAGCAAGCTTCGGACTTTTTATTCCCTCTCTATATTCGCCCTGTGTAAGACCATCGATAAGAAAGAAGAAGAACTATTCATTCCATTTTAGACTCTGTGAAAAACAGCTAGCTGCCTACTACTTAAAAGTGTTATATATATATATTGTTTTTGTTTTGTTTTGTTTCGTTTACGAGTAATGATTATTGTGTTACCATTTGGTTATTGAAGAAAAAGAAGGCAAAACAAGATCTTTGCATTCAGAAATATTAAGGGACGAGGCCGTTGCAAGGCTTAATGACCTTGGAAAGGTGCTTCTAATTTATACCCCCTTTTTAATTATTTTCCTCTTTTCTTTATCTTTTTTAATTTTAGCCGTGGAAATTATGCATTTCTTTCATGTTTGAAATTTATATTGCATGGCCGAAAGTGATTTAAATATAGGTGGAGAAGGTAAGAAACATGTGAATAGGCAAAGCTGAAACAGTCAAAAGTCTTGAACATGATGTATTTTATTGTTTTTATCAGACTATAAGAAACTGAAAATAAAAAAAACCCATAAATTTTTATCATATTTGAAGACATCCTTAAACCAGCAATAGTCAGATTGCAGAGAAATTTATTACACTTCCTTTGTGATACATAGTTGGAACCATATAATATGCATATGCAATTACAGCCTGTGACCAGTTGAGTTGTTGTCTGCAACAATGTTGTTTAGTCTTCGACTTTTGATAAATTGCCTCAAGTTACTAGGAAATTAATGTTGCTGGATGTCTTTTGCCTCGTTTTTGTAGGTGAGTGATGCTGATGATTATCTTGAGAGAACATTTATGAGTCCGGCATCAGTGAGGGCAGGAACTCTTATTCGTGAATGGATGGAGGATGCCGGTTTGAGAACGTTAGCTTTCTACCTTTTGTTGACTCATGATTAAGGTCTCTGAAGCTCTTCACTAATAGTTATGTTAACTTCCAGGTGGTTTGATTCAATGGGAAATTTACATGGTCGAGTTGAGGGAATGAACCCGAGTGCTCAAGCTCTGCTAATTGGCTCTCATATGGTGACGCCTTTCATTTTTCCGATTTTTACTGATTTTCATGATAAAGCATGCAATCAAGAATATGAATGGCACTTTCATACTGATAGTTGACATCTTCATGGAAAAATAGGATACTGTTGTTGATGCTGGAATATTTGATGGGTCATTAGGTATAATTTCTGCTATATCAGGATTGAAAGCTTTGAAAAGCAATGGCAAGTTGGGAGAACTAAAACGGCCTGTCGAGGCAAGTTATCGACATCTTCTAATGTTATAATATGTCCAAGCTGTGTATCGAAAAGACAGTTTTCCACTGGACATGCTTTAAAGTGAGTGACACTGAGAATATTCTTGTTCCTTATATTTTGTTGATTATATGCTTGAAACTTGCAGGTCATTTCATTTAGTGATGAGGAAGGAGTGAGGTTTCAATCTACCTTTCTAGGCAGTGCTGCTGTAGCCGGAGTTTTGCCTGTTACGGCATTGAATATATCCGATAAGAGGTTGCCTTAATTAACACCCATTTCTTGGCTACTTATTTTATTGTTGACAACTAGTATCTTTACAAATAATCCTTGTTTAGTGGTGTGACACTGCAAGATGTTCTTAAGGGGAATTCCATAGAAATTACAGAGGAAAGCTTGTTGGAGTTGAAGTATGATCCTGCATCGGTTTGGGGTTATGTTGAGGTATGTCCGCCTTCTCTGCATTATTGTGAGGATAAAGCTATATTGGTTATCTTGGGATATTCAACAAACAACTTAGTTTTGGATTTGGAATACTTTGATTCATTTCTGCAGCTTCATATCGAACAAGGACCTGTATTAGAATGGACCGGTTTTCCTCTTGCTGTAGTTAAAGGCATAGCTGGACAGACACGAATGAAGGTAAATATCATCTTTTCAAAATAGATAAATGAGCTTCTCAAGACACCCAATCGATGATCCTTTCTACTACCTTGGAGTACTTCTACTACCTTGGAGTACAAGGAAATATAGAAACTGTATGCAATACTTTACATTCTTTAAGTACCTACTACCTACCCTCGAAACATGTTATATGAACATCGATGGCTCAGTTTAGCGCAATGCATTAAAAAATGCACATGAAATCTGTAGTACTTTATCAAGTTTGAAACACCATAAGGTTGAAAAGTACATGAGAAAGTTGGCATGATGTATTGCTTCTCATTCTTCATTGGCGGGGGGAAGGAGAAAAAGGGACCAAATAGAAAACTTCTTTACAATTATTGTACTTCTTAAATTTGTTCTTGTACATTTTCTGTACCAGTCATAAATTTATCTTCTTAACCTTCAATTATAACACCTGCGGATAGGATCAGAAGCTCACCTACTTTTACCATTACAAATTGAATATAAATAGAAATAAAGGCCTCGAGGGGGTGTTTATCTTTATTAATTACAGAAAATGATGCAATTTGATCATTAATTTTTTTTGGAGATATTGTTTTAGTCCTTTCATTTTGGAATTTATGGTTGCTCGTATTCTATTTGCAACCAAAAGCTTCAACTTGGATATATGTGAGTAGAATAATTTCCAGTCTATAGGACTCATTGCCTTTTTCTCTCGCTTTTGAAGGTTACGGTGAGAGGTTCACAAGGACATGCAGGAACAGTACCTATGTCAATGCGTAGGGACCCTATGGCTGCTGCTGCTGAGTTGATTGTTTTGCTAGAATGTCTGTGTAAGCATCCTCGAGAGTTCTTATCGGATGGTGGTAACTGCAATGAACATACCTTGGAATCGCTGTCCACATCTCTTGTCTGCACCGTTGGAGAGATCTCCACCTGGCCGAGTGCAAGTAATGTCATTCCAGGCCAGGCAAGAAATTATTCCGTGAACAAATCTCAATGTCTGCCTAAACAGGAATGTCAGCCTAAGCAGTAAATATCAACTCTAATGCAGGTAACATTCACTGTGGATTTACGTGCAATCGATGATGTTGGGCGTGAGGCTGTTGTTTACGAATTATCTAACCAGATTTATAAAATATGTGATAGACGTTCTGTATCTTGCATCATCGAACGGAAGGTATAACGCTTTCAACATCTTTTGTGAGGCATTAGCTTAAAAAGAAAAATTGATTAAACTGTCTGCTGCGGATCATTTCAGCATGATGCTAATGCAGTAATGTGTGATCATGAACTGAGCTCTCTGCTACGATCTGCTGCCTACACCGCAGTCCAGAGAATGACCGGGGAGATTCATGAAGAGGTTCCACTGTTAATGAGCGGAGCAGGGCATGATGCAATGGCCATATCTCATTTAACCAAGGTTCATGTCTATTTTCCTTTTTAACTTACAACGTGCATGGCATCAAATTAGTGGTCAAACGGTAACAGCAGTCATTATTTTGGAACAGGTTGGAATGCTATTTGTCCGGTGTCGGGGAGGCATAAGTCACTCACCGGAGGAGCATGTATTGGACGATGATGTTTGGGCGGCCGGTTTAGCTGTTCTTGCATTTCTTGAGTCTCACATGTAATTTGTAACATTGAAAAGTTTGCAAACTGTAAATGTGAATAGACTATCTTCATCAATAAATATATAGAATTCGGATCCTACATACGGCATGATAATATTTCATTGTGGAGCTTGTACTACTTAGACATTACCTTGGACTACTTTGCCAATCTCAAATCGGGAGTCGAGACTCCAAACTATGGATGGGTACGGGATCCGAACCGACGAAAGAATGAGCCAAATAAAGGAGCAACAATGAAGTTAAATATAAAGGAGGGGGTGATTTCTCCATAATGTGATGGTATGGATGATTTCTCCATAAGCAATAATATAATGCCAAATTATTTGATGAAATCAATGAATAAAATTTGATATCGAGAAGAAAATGCAGATTCCCGAAAGCAATGGCCTAGAGAAGGATAAAACTTATTAGGACTAAATTGATCAAAATTGTATAGCACAAGGACCATTAGAGAAATTTAACCAAGAAGTTACGAATAACATGGTTGATTAGAGGCCCAACAGATGATTACAACATAGACCCTAAGGTCCCGTTTGATTCATGGAATATTTCATTCACAGGGGAATGTTTTTTTCCGGGTTGAAGATACCCACGTTTGGTTTCTCCACATTCTCAACTACCAGTCAAAAATTAATACCAACAGTGTTTTTCTTTCCTGTTTGTCCTGGAATGTTATTCCCCCATCTCCCTTAGGTATTTTCTTATTCCCGTCCCCTTCTTCCTAAAATATCCTTCTCCCCGCTTGGTTCTGCTGAAACAAAATTTTATTCTTCTTCAATTTGGCGTTGATTTCTGCTTCTGGCGTATTAGGTTTTGCTTGGAGCCCTTCTAAAGACGAGAATTCCTTCTCCTGCTGATGACGAGAAGAAACTTAGAGCCCATCAATTCTCTCAAGGTTGGAAAAGAATGGCAGAAGAATTGGCGCTAGATTTGGAGGAGCTTAAGAAGCTTCAATGCATCGCGAAGAGGCCACGTATTTTATCTTTTATTTTCTCTGAGATTCGGAACTTGGAAAAGGTCCCCCTTTTTCTTGGATATTTAAATTTTGATGTTTTGAATGAAACGTCGTCATGTTATTTTGATTTGATTCTTCATATTGAATCTAGTTTAGATATCCTGAACATTTCTAGTTTCTGGGTTTTTCTTAGAGGCTTTTCACGGGATTTACTTTCGCATTGTAGAAGATTTCATATTCAATGGTGTTTGACATTTTTCTTGGCTGTTTATTGAGTTCTTCTGTTGCAGACATTGAAAGATGATGCAAATAGAGCTTCTCCTGCTACTGCTCCACAAATTCCAATTCCTATTGCAACCTCAGCAAAGGCTCTGGTTAACCCAGCACTGAGTTACGTTACACTCGCCTTGTTCAGCTGAGATCAAGACAACGATAAAGTCAAGGTAAGAAATTTTGATATTCTTAGAGATTTAGAACATTTTCATCGCTAGTATAAAATATCAAATCCTCAACCTTGCAACCTGAAAAGACAAATTATCCATTTGACTTATTGAACCCAAAATCTTGGTCTGATTTTAATTCCATCTTTTCTTTACGAAATTTGAGAAGTTAGTCTCTTCGATTTAAGTTGTTGGAATTTGGTCATCCTAGTTTATGAAAAATGAGAAGCTAATCTAATCCGAATATTAGTAGTAGACTAGTAGTTCAATAATTTATCTGCACGGATTAGCAAAACTCAATAGTTCTACTTTATGTGTTTAGCAAGAGATGGACTAACTTCTTGGTTTTCAGTTTTAATAAAGTACAAGGTCAAATTACAAATTTATTAATTTTTTGACACAATAAAAGGATGTAATACATCCCAAGTGAATTCAATTGTTATTTCAAACCAAATTTTGATTCTCTTGAGCTCGGATTGATAACAATTAACACCCTTAGCAGCTTCTCGGATTGATAACAATTAACACATTTAGCAGCTTCTCTTAGATTTCTCTTCAACTTTGTGATAGTAGTAATTATTCTGTATTTTCATTGCATTCTCTGCCTTGTTCATTTTTTTGGCTGATCTTGTGTTTATACAAAGATATACGTATCTCTGGAAGGAGTCGAACAAGAGAAAATCCAGGTAGATTTCAAGCCGATGTCTTTTGATGTTAAATTCCACGATGTTAAAGTAAAATCTATAGGTGTGCTATTCCAAAATTGAACAAGGAAATCAAACCAGAGAAATGCAAGGTGATAGTTAAGCCTACAAGAGTCATCATCACATTATTCAAAGCTTGTAAAGGCAACTGGTCTGATCTACACTACAAGGAGGACAAGGTAATTTCCTAGATTATCATAAGATTACTTTCCATCTTTTTTTTTTTGCCACTAAGCTACACTAATAATATTTTTCATTTTCACACAGCTGAAGCCAAACTTGGATAAAGAGAGAGATCCCATGGCCGGAATCATGGACTTAATGAAGGTAAAGTTTATTCCATGATTTATTCATGGCGTGTGTTTTATTGACAAATTCCCAATGTCTAAATTACTGTCGGTTTGTGTAAATTGCAGAATATGTACGAGGAAGGGGATGAGGATATGAAAAGAACAATTGACAAAGCATGGACTGATGCAAGATATGGCAATACTGGTGATTCTTTGAAGGGTTTTCGTTGAATTCCATATGAAAATGGGTATTTTTGGGGTGGATTTTAGCACAATGGTCTTTTCTATGCTTATTGTGGGATATTGTCTTCTTGAAGTTGCAGAAAACTTGTTTCTGGATGTTTTTGTTCTTGGTGTGATGAAGTGTTGAAATTTGGAAATAGGTGATGCTTTCTCCATGTTTAAACTATTGTTGGATAAGTTAGATTAACATGATTCCTGTATTTTAGTCTCTTTGCTATTGGATTTGGTTCGGGGGGGGGGGGGGAATAGGTTCCATTGTGACCTAAACTCATAAAACGTGTGGTGTTAGTATGCAACTTATCCTATGTTTCAATTCCTTCTTGATTGCATGAATTTTGACTTCTTGGCAAAGTAATACCCTGCCTCTCCCTTTTTAGATTAGAGAGACAACAGTTGTCTTTAGGAAGACTTCACGATACAAAGTGATTCTAGTGGCCAAAGATTATGTTTATAGCTCTATTTTGGTACTTAATTTTTCTTTTATGTATAGAATATATTAAAACGACATGCATCTCGAGAGTTAAACCAATAATCGAATCCAGCCGTGTAATATAATTTATTTTTCCATGTCCTGCATCTGATAACATATCTGTCCATGGATTTGGTTGTGGCTTTTGTACCCAAATCATTATTCACCAAATAGTAAACTATTTCAAAATTTTATAATTAAATTGAAAAAAAAACAATTTTCTTTACCATGTACAAACTCAAGTTGGGGCAGGATCCAATATGTAAATCTTTTGTCCAAGATTTGGTTCATACAGGCTGGGAGAATAGTTAGATCTTTAGACGAATCTACTTAGACGGAAGATAAAATAACCATATCTAACAAATAAAAGGCAAACATCCCAAGAAAAAAACAACGAAATCTACATTACAAAATGGCATAACCCATATTTGCCATTAGTTTCGTTTCCAGAGAGGAAGAAAACTTCTATAGCTCTAAGCCGTATTTGTTTTGTATGCAAGATTTACACATGATCCATTGAGACTACAGAAAAAGCAATGTTTTATTTTATTTAAGCATTGCAAAAAAAATAATGGATTTTAAAGCACAATGAGAAGACAACAATATTTTATTAAAATATTAACAAAGATAATGATGAATGACGGTGAAATATAAAATTATAGACAATATGATTTTTAGTGTTATATTTTCTTACTTATTTGAATTATGTTTTTGTAATATAAATTAATGAGATAAATAATAATGATAAAATATGCATAATTAAGTATAAATATAAAAGATAAATAAATAAATTATTGTATATAGAATATATAATAAATATTATATCTTAGATAACAAAAATAATTTACATCTTTTTATTATTAATAATATCTATGAAGAATTTCTACAATGTAAACATTTAGTTAAATGTTGATGTAAAATTTTAATATATTTTTACATAAATTATGTAAAATTTAATATTAATTAAAATTAAAATAATACATGATATATTTAAATACTAAAGTAATATATTATCAACAAATATAATTTTTATATAAATAATTTTTATTTAAATATTTAGAATTTCACTTGTTAAAAAACAAATATAGAACAAGGACAATTTGGTAAAATATACATTTCAGTAATCTTTTATTCGTCCAACCAAACACTGTAATCTTACATTCTTGCCAAACCAACCAAACACAACAATGTAACATTCCCAGTAATTCTATTCCCTGATAATCTTTTATTCCCACTGGTAATCTTACATTCCGTGAACCAAAAGCACCCTAACGGACGATCTAAGAAGTGATAAGGGACTCGCCCGACCTTTTTTGGTTCAATTGACCCACCCAACCTATTTAAACCGACCCCACATCATACGTGGCGATTATATAATATATGGTAAATTATAAATTTTAGCACTGAACTTTGTTCTCTCTCATATTTTGCTCACTGAACTTTAAAAGTTTCAATTTTTTACTAAACTTAATACATTGATTTTTTTTGTTCACTTCGCCGTTAAATAGTTAACGGTGTTAAAACGACGTCATTTTAAATAAATAAAATTTTCACCAAAACAATGTTGTTTTGTATTTATATAACAACCCATTTATAACACCGTTAATAAAAAAAGGCGGAAAAAAAAATGTATTAAGTTTAGTGAAGAAACTTGAAAGTTTTACAGTACAATGAATGAAATATGAAAGAAAATAAAATTTAGTTACCGAATTTGTAACACCCCAAATTAGGGTCAAATTACAAATTTCAAAAAGTTGTAGTTTGGTTTAGAAACATGTGGAAAGTTCAAGGTTTTGAACACAAATTATCCCATTTTTCTTAGGCATTGAAAAATAAATCCCCGATTGCCTTCTCAAGTTTAAAGCTTAAACCCAATTTGTGAGAAATAACCAGCCGTCGTCTTCTCCGATTCGGCGTCACCCGACCATTGGTGGTTATCACTGCCCCGACCAATGGAACCGCCATCTCGCCCTGACCAAAAGCCCTCTTCCCTTCACCGAGATCGGCTGCCGTTCATCGGGAATCGAACTTTGGAGGCTTCGTCGAAACCCAAAATTCGTCACCTTGTTTTTCCCCATTTCTGATCACTCTGGCTGCCATTATGTCTCACGCCGTCCACCGTTGCACTCCTAGTCAATCTCGATCAGAACCCGACCCATTCCGTCGCTCAATGTTACGCTGTCGCCGGGGGTAAGTCAAGATCGTTCGGTTATTTATTGTTATTCAGATTTTGGCTTGGTTTTGGTCGATATTGTTGGTCTGAATTAGTTTAAAATGATGCTAGGATGCTTCGGGAGTGAACGACCGGTCGGAATGACCCTTGTCACCGTCGCACGTGTCGCCGGGTGCGCGTGGGCCTTGTTTTGGGTCCAAGGAAAATTCCAGAACTGGGTCGACCCATCTGCCCGGTCTAGTCACCGAGTCAACTCGTTGACTCTGACCCGTTGACTTTGACCAGAAAGTTATACTTTCCGAAAAGCACTATTTTATGTTTTTCGATGCCTCGAGTCCGAATTCGAAGTTCGTTTTGCCAAATTCGCACATGTTAAGATGTTTTTCGATGTTTTACCTTCGGATTCACGTTGGTTTCTAAATAAAGTTCAGTTTCTGGCGTAAATTTGGTTGCTTTGTATCTGAGGAATTATTGGACGTTGAATTCAAGTTTGAGGGCGATCGAATAAAGTTTTAAATGTTAGATCGACATGGCACGAAAATTGAGGTAATACATTACTACTTGTTTCATTCTTTATGGAACATGTTAGTATTGATTCCTGCATGGACAATATAATTGGTCACATGTATGTAGTGATTATTCCTAAACTCGATCCAAATACTATAAAATGTCGGTAAATGGATAGGATTTATATGACTCGCTTAAGAAAATGAGAAATCAATCTGAAATAATAATAATAAGCTTGGTGATTCAATAATGAATGAATTGACTTCAAGATCCATAAATTTTGATTAATTCCTTTTAAGGCTAAATACCGGGAATATTTGGATAAGATGTTACCTAAAATAGCCCTAAGGGGTAAAATTACGAAAATGCCTTTGTACTGAAAAATGACCAAGACGTTTCCTAGAAGTGAAATTAACCTTCAGTGAGCAAATGTGCAAGTACTCTGAACTTTAATGGAACTGGAATACTTTCAAGCCTAAGTTATCCGAAGTAAAGCCACTGACGGAATTGAATGAAAGTACGATAATACCCTTAAATAGTAAAAAGCGATATGGATGATTATGATAATGGAGACGACTTGAGAACTCATATCTTGATCCACTTGAATTTTGGAATCATTGATATTTAAAATTTCGGAACTATATTGGATTTATAGAAATGCCCTAAAGTGTAAAATGGCCAAAATGCCCCTAAAGTGTTAAATGGCCTAAAGTATTTCCAAACCTTGGAATGACTAATGTCCTTAACTCTGAAATGAATAAATCAACATTGAATATCATTAAGACTATATTATTTGACCAAGTTAAACGGAATGGAAGTACTGTATGTATTTGAATTTGAGGAACGGTCGAATTACTTAGGAAACTCTTAAGCTATCAGGATAACTTTAAATACTAATTGAATTAAGTACCCCGATAAACTTGAATTAAGTGAATAGCTTGGATAAGTATGGAACACTGACAATTTTACATGTTCTAATGTCCCTAAGGGCTGTTACCACGAATTAAAGTACGACGACAATTCCTAATAATGTTGCAATATGGAAATGGAATAAAGACTATTGGATTATCCACTCGTCTCCTTAAGATATATTCTACTATTATTCTGAAGATAATATATGTAGACAAGAATTGATGCTATTATATAGTGAATACCATGGAATGGCAATGAATTGATTAGTCTGTCGTAACCGTATTTCGGTTGGGCCCCGGAATTGGGCTTCGACGTGGATTAAATGAATTGAGAGTCGCCACCGATCATTTACTTTACGAAAAGTGGGTTGATCGGATACCTTATTTCTTATATGATCTGTGTCTTACCAGAAATGTGTCGGGTTTGGGAGTCGGTTACGGTCAATGAAGGATTAGCACCCTTGAACCACCCTTTCGGTACCAATTAATTTATCGGTTGTCTTAAATTAAGAAAATTATAATTTAAAATTAAAAGGTAAAAATACGATCACAATTACTTACCTTAGATAGTTTTAAAGGTGTGGTCTTAAGAAGGTCAAAAAACCATGTTAGATAAAAATGTAAGAAATAAATAAATTAATTAAATAAAAATGAAAAAAAAATAAATTAAATAAAAGATAAGATAAAGAAAGTAAAGATAAAATAGTAAGTAAAATAAATATAAAAAAATAAAAAAATTAAGAAAAAGAAGAAAAAATATATATAAATAAAACAAACAAATAAAATAATAATAAAAAGTAAAAATAATATATATATAAAATAAATAAAAAATAAAAAATAGTATATATATATATATATATATTAATAAAACTGATAATAAAAATATAATATATATATAATCTAAAAAAATGAAAATATATACTAAAGTAAAAAAAATGTGTAAAATGTAAAAAAATATTACATGAAAAAAAAGAAAAAAAAATAACAAAACAATTAAATAAAATGAGTAACAAGAGAAATGTGCGTATAAATAAAGTTAAATAAATAAAATAATAATAATTAAAACGTAAATGTAAGAGACCGAATCAAAAGTAAAAAAAATGCTACCTTTTATTTCCTTTTCGAATCGTTTACAATAGCTTTGCCTTTATATTTTCCGTGTTTTCCTCTGTATTTTGTATGTAAATCGTGTGTTACAAATGGGGAGGATTACATGTATTTATAGTGAAAAAAACTAACTATTTTTAAAATCCTATTAACAATAAAATCCTAATGCAACTAGACTCCTTGCTCAGTTGTTGCACGTTTGTTGGTGTGGTTGTTGCTTTAAAAGATATGTGGTGGAAGAGTCCTCCTAGGAGAGAAACTCTTGCTAGTTCTATCTTTTAAGAAAATGGGTGTCTACATAGTTGACATGTATCAGCTTTGGAAGTTGTTCAGCTCGAGTTATTTCGATAATCCGATAGATCGACTCAGTTTATAAATATCTTGGATCTTCATTTCTCCTTTATCAGTTCAAATCACTCCGATTCTATCTGATCACACAAGTAACTCAGATGCAAGGATACTGAATACCCTATTTGGTTCATTGGATTTAAATCTTGATAATTCAATATAAAATCTTGAATACCCAGATTGTTTGAGTAATAAAATCACTTTCCGTAAATCTAAATCTAGAATTTATTCAATATAAAGGTTCTTGAACACCTTCCTGATGCACCTGGATCATATCAAGATTCTAAAATATCAACTCTAAATATCTGATTAGATCTATTAGTAATCGATCCCCTTCAATAGGACATCATTCCTGGAATCCGATCAAATTACATAAGTTTCATGTTTTCCATTCATGATAAACTAACAAGTGCCTCTGATAAATACTTGGATACTCTAGTGTGTTTCTTATGCGACATGTAAATGTTTTACTTGTTTTAAAATACAATTTTTCGAAATCACTGATTTAATGATTTACTAGCTGATGAACTATGACTACATGGTATATGTTCTTTGGTTACCTGTTTTCATTGGAAAATATGAATTGTTTCTGATTTATGGAATCATGGAATTTACTGGTTTATGAATTATGGTTTACTTTTTTCACGAGTTATACTCAAACTGTTTTATTGGGATATTATCTGGGTAGACTGGAGTATGGAGGTACAACTCTGATCAAGCTGGTAAATCTTTATGGACCTAAGGTGACCCTTGGGTAGGCTCTCAGGCCCCAAGGTACTCACTTGGGTTAATCATGGAACTATATATGGTGTACAGGTAGAGATCAGTTATATGATTTATTTCATTATCACGATTATGAGATATTACTAGATTACGATCCATATATTACAGTTTACAGTTAAAACTAATTTCTACTGGATTTTTATATGAGTAGGATTCTGGAGTATGGAGGCCTGATCCATCTGGTAAATCCTTATGGAATTAATGATACCCTTGGGTAGGCCCATAAGCCCCAAGACATCCCTTAGGTTGACTCTCTTTGCTGTGTGCTTAGGGTAAGCCCTTATTGATACAGTTCCCATCTTTATGGATCTAAGGTGACCCTTGGGTAGGCTCTCAGGCCCCAAGGTACTCACTTGGGTTAATCATGGAACTATATATGGTGCACAGGTAGAGATCAATTATATGATTTATTTCATTATCACGATTATGAGATATTACTAGATTACGATCCAGATATTACAGTTTACAGTTAAAACTGATTTCTACTGGATTTTTATTTGAGTAGGATTCTGGAGTATGGAGGCCTGATCCATCTGGTAAATTCTTATGGAATTAATGATACCCTTGGGTAGGCCCATGAGCCCCAAGGCATACCCTTAGGTTGACTCTCTTTGCTGTGTGCTTAGGGTAAGCCCTTATGGATGCAGTTCTGGGGAACTACATAATGGAGTTTGGTTGGAGGGTTCTGTTATGGTTTTAAAAAGATTTATATTTATTCACTGGTTTTGATTGGAACACACTAGGCATTCTATTAAATCTTATGAAACTTGATACTATGAATGTTTCCTATGAACTGAGATCTTTGTGGCCTCTACTCGATGAACAACTAGTGGAACCCCAACTTATCCCAAAAACCTGTATATGTTTGTTTAAATAAGGAAATTATATGGCTTTCCATTTATCTGCATGTCCTGTAGCATCAATAGGTAGTTCTGTATTACTGAGCTTCCCAAAGCTCACTCTGTTACTCACTATTTCAAGTTATAGAATCGTACCAGCACAACTATTGACTTCTGTAGGGGAGTTCCACCGGCGTTGCTTGCGGAGTACGGTGCATGAGATTAGGGGCATGTAGGTTGTATTTTGTTTTTATATATGAGTATGGAAAACTATTTTTATTTCTAAATACTGTCAAATTTTACTTTTGTATTTATAAATCATTTTATGATTTTACATGTTTTAATTAAAATGTTAAATTTTCTGAGATTTTTACGGTGGGTCGCTCCGGTGGTCCTAATGTGACACCCCAGATCGGATCAGGACACCCGCATTGGTCCGAGGGGTTACAAAATTTGTAATTTACCCTATAATATAATTTAGGAAAATAAATAAATAAAGGGTAAACTATGTGAATAGTCCTCTAAGTTTTCGGCATGACCGACTTTGATTACCAATTTAAAAATTAAGGGGAAATGGTCTCTAACGTTATCGATCCTTTTGATTTTAGTCCCTAATATTATCAATTTGTTCAATTTTAGTCCCTCATCCGTTAACTCTCATTCAATTTTAGTCTCTCAATCATGTTAGAGACTTAAACAAAAGGGAGTTAACAGAAATTAATAACAGAGGGACTTAAATCGGATGGACCGATAATATGATGGACCATTTACGCTTAATTTTTAAATTAATGACCAAAGTTGGTCAGACTCTAAACAAAAGGAACTATTCACACAATTTACCCATAAATAAATGAAATAAAATTATGGGTAAAGTATAGTAATGGTCACTGAACATTTCTGAAGCTTGCATTTAAGTCCCCAACCTTTTAAAACTTGCAATACAGTCCCCCAACATTTATTCCGTTTGCAATATGGTCCCCCAACTTAAACCACCGTTAGAAATTAGGGTAAATTATATAAAAGGTTATTGAACTTTTCAGACACTTGAATTTAGGTCCCCCAACTTTTAAAACTTGCAAAACAGTCCCCCAATAATTTTATTTTCTTATTAAATATAGATGTATAGAAAATATAAATGATTCAATTTATATTTAAATGTATGAATCATTTATATTTTTGATATATTTTATTTTTCTTGTATAAACTAGTATTTAAAATATGTTTATATTTTAATCAAAATATTTCAATATACGAATAAACATATATTTAAATAAATGTATATTTATATTTAGATGTATAAATAAAAAAAATATATTCATATATTAATGTATGAATCATTTATATTTTTTGAATATTTTATTTTTAATAAGAAATTAAAATTATTAATTATATTAGAAATACTCATTATATATATAATCATGAATTATAAATATGAAAAATATAATTATTAAATTTAGTTTAAAAATATATAAATCTTAAATTTATTCTTTTAAAATATTGTATCAACTAATATTTAAAAAATATATTAAATCTATCAAACAATTTATCAAATATAATATTTTTTATTGTAAAAAAATATAATAATATTTTCCCATCATTTATTGCTTTCAATTTTTTTGCCGAAGTTCAAATCTCATTATTTCCATTTTCCATTATATTCTTTTTTTTCTGGCATTGGTCATACTATTAGTATATGTATTATTGTATATCTCTTAACACAAACGATGGTGTTAGCTTAGTGGCTCCACCCTGTATCTTTCATTTGCGTGACTCAGGTTTGAGTTTGCCCAAGACCCAAATTTTACTTCTTTGTAACTTAATTTTCTTCTAATTAGGTGGTGACATGTGTCACCAATAACATATATCATGATCATGCGTTAACACATGTCAGATCCTGGTTAAATAATTAATTTATTAAATTTTATTTAATTTAGGACCAAATTGATAGCATATATAAATAATTAGGTGGTGACATGTGTCACCAATGACACGTGTCATGATCATGTGCTAACACATGTCAGATCCTAATTAAATGATTAATTTATTAAATTCTATTTAATTTAGGATCAAATTGATTATATAAATAATAAAGACTGAATGTATAATAATGTCAATTCCTTTTAACTGCCACTTCATCATTTGTATCAATTGGTAACGACTAGTGGCTTAGTTGAAACAGTTAAATAATTATGTTGTATGATTGATAAATTTAAAAGATCGATGACAAAAGTAAAAAGGGCTAGATAGTTAAGTTGTCAACCTAGTAGTTTACACTTTTATTTATACGTCAAAATAACATTTTATAAATTTAAAATTCGAATTATTTTCAACCTCTTCTATATCCTAACTACTTTTTTTAATTAAAAAATTTCTTCAACAGATAAGAATTATACTATTATATTTATATAAAAAATAAGTATCACATGAAATAAAATGAAATTAAATAATAATAAATCTGACATAATTGAATTTAATTGAATTATTTTGGAATTTAGGGTTTAGAATGAAATTGAATTACTTTAGAAATTGGGGTTTAGAATGAAATTGATGTCTGTTTTGCAAGTTTTAAAAGTTAGGGGACCTAAATTCAAGTGTCTGAAAAGTTCAATAACCTTTTATATAATTTACCCTAATTTCTAACGGTGGTTTAAGTTGGGGGACCATATTGCAAACGGAATAAATGTTGAGGGACTGTATTGCAAGTTTTAAAAGTTGGGGGACTTAAATGCAAGCTTCAGAAATGTTCAGTGACCATTACTATACTTTACCCTAAAATTATAAACCCAACCCGTCTATTGAAAATAAAAGAAGAGATAAATTAATAGATTAAAGACAGAAATCGCAGATCAGAGAAAAACCCCAACCTAAAATAAGGAAGAAGAAAACAGTTCCGTCCAAGGTATGGTGTTACTATTGTGACAGAGAATTTGACGACGAGAAGATCCTGGTGCAGTACCAGAAGGCCAAGCACTTCAAGTGCGATGTCTGTCACAAGAAGCTCTCCACCGTCGGTGGTATGGCTATCCATGTTCTCCAGGTTGACAAGGAGTCCGTCACCAAGTATCTCCTTTCCCTATCCTAATTTTACTCATACACCTTTTCCAATTGCTTCTCTATTCGATTTAATGTTATTTTCTTATTTTCTGCTCGTCTTTTTAGGGGTTTTTTTGGGTTCACAAATAATTTTTCCCCTTTAATTTTAGGGGATATTGTGGTGCATTTTCTCAATAGTATTTTCTTTTTTGCAATAGATTTATGTTATGTAAGCGCTTCCTTTTTCGGTTTATCAGAAATTTGTTCCCAAGGTCTTGGAAGGAAATATAATTGCACAATGGAAGAAAGCAAAAGTTGTCCAGGTTTTAGTTCTTTGTACTTTGGCATTTGCCTTTTCAGATTTTCCTACTTGGCCGAGGCAAATAACACGTCCTACGTTTTTCTAACTACAAGATATTGTTCCATGGCCAAATGTTACCTAAATACCTTCCGCTTTTAGATGAATAATTAATTTGGGGATCTGGCAACACAATGAAACCTATATTATTGAGCGTAGGCCGTAGCTATTAGTTCTTTTCCCCAGTTTTATTGTTCTCTAGAAGAAGTTGCATTCCATGCACTTTCTGCACACAAGATAAAAGGATGGGTAACTAGTTAGTTATTTCTCTATATTAATTAATAAGTAGATGCTCCTGAAATAATTTTAAAATACATAAAGTGAGTAACCTCTTTCAAATTATCGCATTACCTTGCTTCTTAAAAGTTGTCTAAGAAGTTATACTTACTGTTTGAATCTTAAGTGTTTTTTAGAGTGCACCCATAAGTTCTATTTTCAAAAGCTGTCTATAAGTAAAGGCTGGAGCCTACTATGTTTTTTTTTTCTGTCAGTGAACTTTGCATTGGACTGACGACATTAATCCTTTTAAAGGGTTCCCCAATGCAAAACCTGGCAGAGATTCAATTGACATTGAGATATACGGAATGCAAGGAATCCCACCTGATGTACTAGCTACTCACTATGGAGAAGAAGGTGTACATATAGATGTATAATTTATAATCATGTTCCACATCAAATGATGATAGCTTGAGTTTCTGCCCACAAACATACAAGTACATGTTTATGTATATTTGTATGCTTAAATGCCATCTAATTGCTGCATTTTCTACTTGAGTGTTTTTTTTTTGCTTTTAGTTTGCTCTTTCTAATTTTCTAATGCAGAAAAAGCAAGTAGTGAATGAAATGTATCCGTGAAGGAGTAAGCAAAACACGATGGATGTGCATTGATCTAAATCATGCTTTCTGGTTTTCATATATTATTTTCGCTAAAAATACTTTTTGTATTTGCACCCAAACATTGCTTTCATTTTTTTTATGGAAGAATAAACAAGTACTAAAAAGTGCCTTTCTTAAATATTATTGTAATAACATAGGTGAGTAAAATCAAGGGGACATTTTAAAGTTAAATGGGGATGCACGTTTTTGTTTAAGAGAAGGAAGTAGGCTTCATATTTTTTCTCTAAGGTAAGTAATCACTTTGCAGGCGGAACTGATGTGTATAAAATGAGGTTGACAGATTTCTGCATTTTTCATGAATTCTACTTTATGTGAACTAGTATTTTATTTTCAAATATTTTCTAGATGTAATTGTTCTTGGAGTGCTCACATTGTAATTGATGTTTTAACTAACAAGTTTAATGCTGTTGCATATTGACTGTGATATTTTGTTTGCTACTGTCTTCCTAATTCATAAAATAAAATTTCTTGCAGAAGATGAGGATCCATCAAAAGCTGCCGAACTGGGTGTCCCATCTACTCAGCTTGTGGGAGGATTGATGCCAGGACCATTTGGTGTTGGATATCCTCCTCAATCAACATTAGGGGCAGTGCGGTCATTGTATGTTCTCTTTCAGCTTTTATCCTTGCAAACTCTTTCCATTTATTGTGAAGCATTTGGATTATGGAATAGAATTGGCATTATTTAAGAATAATTGGATTTTTTATATCATTGTCGCTTTCATTGTGACTCGTCATGTGTGTACATTAAATCATGCAGCATTTCAGTATGCATTTGAAAGGATATTCTTCATCTTCAAAAGTTGTTAATGTAGTTAATCTTACTATTTAATGTGTTGTTTGCCTCAGATATAATGCTGCAGTGCCTGTACCTCCTGTTTCCTGGACAGTGCCTCCTTGTCCACAACCTGCAGCTTCAGTTCCTCCATCTGCTCCTATGGGATATGTGCAGCAGCCATTATTTCCAGTGAAAAGTGTGAGGCCTCCTTTGGCTGTGCCTTCAACATCACCTTTACACCAGCCTTCACAAATTGGTCCACCTGGATTGCCAACATCAACACCTTCACTTCCTGTATCCCAACCTTTGTTCCCTGTTGTCAATAATAGTGTACCTACTCAGAGCTCAACATTTTCTGCTTCTTTGCCATCAAGTGTTGCAGAAGGAAAAAGTTCAATCGAAGTGCATTCAAGTGGTAGTGTTTCTGTGACAGTTCCTATGACTAGACACAAAAATTGTATCTACAGTGTTAGTTGTCTACAGGCTTATATAAAAACTAACTTGCACTCAGTGTTGACTATTAAGAAACTTAGTGGTAAAGTGGAGAGAGTAAAACTTGGCAAAAACTATAAGACCTTATTTTGGCGTTTGCCGTCCTTTATTAGGGTTGACTTTAATTTTTTTTAAAGCACCCTTTCTAAGCAATTAATAATTTAGTTGTCTTTTGTGACACAATCCAACTCAACAATTGCAGGTGAGGTAGCCCACCACTGTCACTCCCATGCATTTATAATTTCATTAGAAATAGAATTAATAGTTAGATCCTGCAATGTGTTTGACATAATTTTTAATCCTTTTCATCTTCCCTGTTGTATTACTTCTACTTCATTTTAAGTTAACTTGCTTCATCTTTTTGTAACTTATGTTTCTATTTGCTGTCTTATAGGTGGAGCTGGTGTCAATTCTCATTCTTATGCCTCCGGTCCAAATACCGGACCACCCCCTGTTATCTCAAATAAAGCTCCTGCTATCCAGCCGGCGGTAAACGAGGTTTACTTAGTTTGGGATGACGAGGAAATGTCCATGGTCGGTTCCTTTTTAATTGAGTTTTTTATTTGCTATTTTCTAGATGATGATTGCAAAATGTTTTTAGAGGATTCATGATGAAAATAGCCAGGTAAGTTTTAACTCTCTCTCAAGTATATGGACTTGGTTTGTGCATCTAACCAGATGGCTAGGCTTTATGTTTCATGTTTTCAGATTCAGTTGTTTATGCGCTTGTTACCTATTTGATGAGGTATTTTCATGTGATTACTTTTTTTACTTGCTCTATATTAAAAGAGAAACACAATTTGTGGAGGATCCATATGGGCCCTTTCCTCGAGTATTCCCATTGATTGACGGGCATCTACTTTTATTTTAAAATATTACTGTTCCTCTTTGCAAGCAATTTGTGTGTCAAGATTCAAGTAGGCAATTATGTGTTTCTCCCCTTCTGTTGGTAAGTGTAGGGATGGCAAAAAAACCCGAACCCGACGGGGAAAACCGAAAACCGAATTAAACGGGTCGGGTTCGGGGATGATAAACGGGGACGGGGAGAACCCATTTATTTTAAACGGGGACGGGGACGGGGACGGGTTTGGTAATCCCCGCCCCGATTACCCGCCCCGATTACCCGCCCCGATACCCGACCCGATAAATATTAAAAATAATTATTTATATATATATATATATATAATATTAATAAATTTAATTTAAATAAAAAATATATATTTATATATTTAATTTAAATATATATATATATATATACCCGGCCCGATTCTCGGCCCAATACCCGACCCAATACCCGACCCAATACCCGTTTAAATAACTGTTTATGCTAAACGGGGATACCCGTTTCCCCGCGGTTTTCCCCGATTACCCGACGGGGATCCCCGTTTAAATCCTCGCGGTTTTTTAAACGGGGACGGGTACCGGTTTTTTAAACGGGGACGGGGACGGGGGACCAATACCCGGCCCGAACCCAGCCCGTTGCCATCCCTAGGTAAGTGCAATTCACTTAAGAATTTCTTGTTTAGCATTGAATTCGGTTTAGAACTGAATATGTATGTATGTATGCGTGTACATAATCACTTAAAATTTGGATTTTATTCAATGCTATTATTCTCCCTATGCTCGATTTCAAAGTGTGGGGGTTTGGGTGGAACAAGATGATACCCAACAGGTTTTTGCTCAAATAAATAGCATTGATGGTGGAATTCAGACTATTCCAGGTCAGCTTCTTTTGCAAAGTTTGGTATCTTTAGCACACGATCAGAGGACCAAGCTTCGAACGAAAAAGTTTTATCCAAGTGAGGATTGTGATGGTTCCTTCCTGATCATTTTCTTTGGATTTTGATTTCAGATGAGCTCAATTGATGCAGCAATAGACAGAAGGATCCTGGAAAGCAGACTTGCGGGTCGAAAGGCATTTTAGATGGGAGGAGTGGAATGCATCTTGAGATTTCCCTGGGATTAATGCCCCCTGAATTGGAAAGAAGAGGGGGATTGGGTCCCCAAATTCTCGGATCATTTTTTTAGGTGGGCTATGGCGACCGAGGCAGATGTAATTGTGTTGTATTCCTTTGCAAGAAGAGAGAAGATAAGTGGATTGCTTTTCATTTAAATTTTAAAATTTAGTTACTGAAATATAATTTGAGTTATTAACATTGTTAGGATATTCATTTGAATTTATTTATAGCATATGGATTTTTATTGAAGGATTGATATTTGAAGAGTGTATAAATGTATTTTTCATACTTGGGTACATTTGGTGAAACAAACACCCAAAGGTAGCCCGAATTTCTCATCATGACCATGTCTTCATGTTTATTTGAAATTTTTTCAAGTCGAGTTGCTCAAGTTTTCGTCTAAATTCAATTCTAAAAATTTGTAATTTCATGGTACTAATTGATTTTAATTTGAATGGCTTTTTGTTGAGGGATTCATTTTGAAATTGAAAATTAATCAACTAATTACTAAAGATTTCGAGTTATTCGAATTTTATTTGAATTTTTTTCGAGCCAAGATGAATTAACCAAATAATGAGTTGAGTCAAGTCAAATTTTTTTGACTTTGAATCTAGTAAAGAAAATTCTATTTTTTCAAAGTTATATGTATGGCTCTTGACATGAGTCTATATTTGTTTACTTATCAACTCTTATATATACGTGCACACAACACAACAGTAACTACAAAGAGGAGGAGAACAAAAACTAAAAGTATACAAAAGATGTCTCTTCTACGTGAAGGAAAAATTGTGTACAACGATTACTCATGGTGGGCGTGGTTGTATAGCAGTTAAACAAGTCTTTTTTTTTTGTTAATTTCAGAAGAGCTGTATACATGTATATGTATATGTATATGTATATGTATATGTATATGTATATGTATATGTATATGTATATGTATATGTATATGTATATGTATATGTATATGTATATGTATATGTATATGTATATGTATATGTATATGTATATGTATATGTATATGTATATGTATATGTATATGTATATGTATAGATGGCTCAGAGGAGGGCTAATCCATACTTCCGACGAGCGACGGTTCGTAATATCGTCCTCCATCCGCAAACAGCGCAGCTGCTTACCTTTGTTTATGCTGTTGAGCTTTGTCGCAATGGTTGTGCCTCACTACCAACTTCATTGCTATGCTGCTGGTTGTCAAGCGGCATGTACTGCGACATGATCGCCATGATCTCCGAATCCATGTATGACTGTAAAGTGTAAACAAACAAATTAATCAACACGTATAACCCATTAACCATGTCATGATACATATAAAGCAACATGTCAAGTTCAGTTACCCGGAGCCTATATTTGTAGAATATATACCCAGCTATGCCGGCGGCCGTCACGGCTGCCAGGACCAAGAATGTGATGAACCACCCGAAGCGCGACCCGTTTCTCTCTGCAACAAGGATGAACAACAATTGGTAATACCGTTTAAGAAAAATCGTTTGTCATAAGTTGAATTCATGATTTTACCTATGCATGCATCTTGATCCCTTATGTAGAGAAGATCCCCTTTACACTTGCATTCATATGAACCCCAAGTGTTTTTGCAGGAGCAGTCATCGCACCGGCAAGCACTTCGTTCTTTGCACTCGTTGATATCTGAAGAAAAGAACAACAGATGGGGGATGAACAAATTCCACTGTAATGGAGACTAGAGAAACAAGTTAAGGTAAAAGCACCTTCACATTTATGACCATCCCCACGAAAGCCTTGTGGACACTGACAACCTCTTAATTGGTTTTCCTGCTTTATACAATGGAGTGGCTTTAGCGGGACAATAGAAAATCATTGGAGAAAAAGGACAGTAAGGAACAAATGACTAAACTGTGCAAGCAGAGAAAGTTGATCCATCTTTTGTTTCAGACCAGCAACCTCCGTTGTTAATCGTGCATCTCGCCGGTCCAAAGGCTGTAAACGGATGAGAAATGGTAAGTAGTGATCGAGTAAACGCATTGCCGGTGTTGAATCTAATTTAACACAAGGGAAAAAGCTGCACCTTCACAAGATATGTAACCATCTCCTTTGTACTGCACCCCCTTCACAATGGGGCATTCACATACTCTTCCCCTGAATGTGTCCTAAACAAATTCAACATCTCTTTTTATTAGTAGGAATTGAAAAGTTGAACTGTCTATAAACTTTCTGCACTTTACCTTGCATGCTGTTATGTTAGCTCGTTTATCCTGCCAACATCCGCCATTTCGTTCGAGGCACTCGTTAGTTTCGATATCTGTTAAAATAATACGAAGCCGATATTAAGATTCCTGAATGTAATCCTAGTGTAGAATGTAAGAAAGTCCAACCTACCTGCACTTAAGCAGACTGAAGGTTCGGTAGTCTCCTTAAATCCGGCGCAGATTGCCTTAAGCACAGCACTTCTCTCCAGTTTTCCTTCATAGCAAGGAAACACAAGAAATTCAGCATCATTCAATAGGAATTTTGCAATCTCATCCACCAACATGATATGTAACAAACCTCGATATTGAATGTCGTTGACGACCAATGTCGGCAAAATGGTAACATCACCACGAGAGCCTTGGCCAACCTGAATTCCATAGATTGTAGCAAACTTAGCAAGCTAATATTTGCTTCTATTTAAGATGGAAGAAGAGAAAGGTGTACCTGAAGTTGTTGCTCCTGCTTCAAGACTTCATTCTCGACATCGGCTTCAGGATCACCCATGCACTTTTTAATTTTCTCAATAGGCAAATCTGGTTAAGCATATGAAGCCAGTTAAGCAAGAATGCTCGAAGATAAGCGAAAATCCGATCAGAAAAAAAAAAAAATAACCTCAGTGACCGAAAATATCTTATAATATACGATTTTGACCAATTTTTTTTCGATTTACCAAAATGACCAACAAAATCGCAATGCGATCTCTAAATCGCAACGCGATCTCCAGTATCGCAAATCAGTTTCCAGATTCGCGCTGCGATTTTGACTATCGCATTGCGATTATGTAAATCGCAGCGCGATTCTGACTATCGCAACGCGATTTCCAGTATCGTAAATCAGTTTCCAGATTCGCAACGCGATTTTGACTATCGCAACAACACGTTTTTCAAACTTTCGCAACACATTTTAACTATCGCAACATATTTTTCAAAATCACGTTGCGAATCTTACAATCGCGTTGCGAATCTGGATATTCGCGTTGCGAATTTGGAAACTGAGCTGAAAAATTAAAGTTTGCTTTGCGAATTTAAGATCGCGTTGCGATTTTGTTGGTCATTTTGGCAAATCAAAAAAAATTTGATTAAAATCGTATATTATAAGGCATTTTCGGTAACTGAGATTATTTTCTCAAAAAAAAAATAACTTACCAAGAGAACTCATGACACCCTCAGCACATTCTTTGCTATATCTCTTCTCCTTCATTGAACACCTGATATGAAAATCTGTGACATAGTCCCACCAAATCCAAGGCCTCTTGCTCTCATTGGCAACTCTGTGCACACAGAGCTGTCTCAGGTTCTCAAACACCACATCCTTTCCTTGATATCCCTCTCCGAAATCTTGTTCCGGATCGGGAGCGCAATATCTTCCTCGGTTTATACACTGTGACTTGCACTGACTGCTAAAGATAAAAGCTTCAGGACAATACCAAGTTATGTAATGTGGTGTGAACAAAGTGTAACCCCCTTTTTCAAGTATCTGGGCATGGCCTTTGAAATTTTTAACAAAATTCATCTGCTCATCGCAACGAACGCCGCACTCATCGTTGCTATTAGTCCACAGCTCGTATTCGACCCTCTGGTCCGGGTGGGGCATCGACTCCCTCCAGTCTAATTTCACCACCACATCTTCACGCTTCTTCAGGGCCTCCTTTAGGTTGTCACCAAAAGACTTTTCTACCAGAGCCGACGGGATTCCGATCTTCTCGACGTACTCATTCGCATCGCTGCTTTCCTCAGGAGAATCCATAGTTATCAGAGGTTCATCTATGCTATCTGCCACCAATACTGCCGCAGCCCCAGCCTGTTGGGCATGCCATACCTTCAATGCAAAGTAGCATTCTACAAGTGCAACACAACAAGTCATGAATAATTATGATTTGATGATGAATGGCATATGAAAAGCATAATGACAAAATTAGTTTCCGATGTTTATAAAAATAGTCATTTTGGTCCATGCATTTTTTAGCATATTAGTCCTAACGTTTTGATTTTTGGTCAAAATAACCCCTATTGGATAGAACTATTAGTCGAGTAACGGTTTACACTGGCGTGACATATATTACGTCATTCAAAGTGATGACGTAGCATGTGCCATGTCACCTAAAGCGAAGATATGGTATGTAGCACGTTACTAATTAAGTGCATGTAAAAATGTTACGTCAACAACATGTGTTGATCGTTCGTCATCTTAAAATTTTCATTCAACAAAGGCTATTTTAATCAAAAAAAAATAAAACGCTAGGAGTAAAATATTTGAAAAAGGAACAGGGAACATTAATACAAACATAAAATATACAAACTGCACCTAGTTGTTGCTGGAAAAAGTTTTTTTTTCTTTCAGAAGCAATCAATCATGAAAACATGTGCACATGCAAATCCAGCAAGGTTAGGGAAGAAAAGCAGTGGACAGTACTAAACGAATGAAATCCTTAAGAAAGCAAGTCAAAGAAGACAAATTTAGCATTGAAAAAAGTGTGAAGAAAAGATTGCCCAGAAATATACAAGAAAAAAGGAACTATACACAGATTTAAGCAATATTGTTGAAAAGAAATGGAAGGAGAAATACCTCCACGATCAAGAAGGACAACCGAGGGACGGGGAGACTTAGACTTGAAGGGCTGACCTCCATCAAAGGGCTCACAGCCATTAGCTCCTTTGTCTGGATAAACCACAGAGCCAATAATGAACCCACCATAGTCTGGTATCCCAAAGTTACCTATGGAACCATCGTGCTTCCCTCTTAGACTCAATGGAGACAACACCCTGATGCTGTTCTTCTCAACCACAAACCTTGCAGAGACTCCACCCAACACAAGGATGGATGCTAATAAAACAGGAACCATCATGCATAACCATGTCATCCTCGTCTTCAAGAAAGTAATCAGCAGCAGCTCTGGACTTGTTGTGTTTGTTTTCTTCAGGAAATTAAAAAGATGGCTAATAGTATTAGAGAGAGAAGAGCAGCTGATGGTTTAATTGCTTTGTGAAAATCAAACTGTGACGTGAAGTTAACGACAGAGGAAGAGAGGTGGTTGGGTGGGTGGTGGACTAAGTCATCAGAACTACCATTTTTTTCATTGCCAAGGCTACATTTCAACTACTCACCAAAATAAAAAAAAAAATGCTTCAAGGTCATAAAGGTTACTGTTGCTCTGAAGTAAATCTATTTTCTCAATTTTGTTGGTATTATTTTTTTCATTAATTTAATCATCGAAGTTGTATAAATTATTTATTCTAATCCTCAAAGTCCGTTTTGACTAACAGTCTGTTAGTCTTCCGCGTTTATCAACACTAGTAATTTCCAAATTAACCAATATTACAAATATGGCTTGATGATGAAGTGACATGTATTTAAAAAATAAATAATAAAATATTTACTAAATATAACGGTTAGGAAAAATCCTCAAATTTCGATCTAATCCCTTAATCTCACTTAAATAAATAATAATAAAAAATTAGAATTTGTTCTAATTATTGTGTTTAATAAAATATTTTAACATAATCACTTAATTCAAAAACACAGAAGTCGCATAATTCAGTTAATTAAAACGGTCAATGGACTTCAAGGACTAAGATAAATATCCTAAACAATTTTGAGGGCTAAATTGATGTAAAAAATAAAATACGAGAAATTGATAATTTAAGTTTACTACAGAGTAACATTGACCCTTTGGAAAAAAAAAACAATATTTATAAATTCTCCAATATTTTTTCTCTAATTTAGTAATGTTTACTTTGATCCTAAGGGAAAACGACCTGTTCTCTTCATTTTTATTAATTAAGCAGGAACCAATGTGCTTGATCATCAGATCTAATTAGCTAGGCAAGACTTGTATGTATCTATACATATAGCAAGGAGGACAAGTGTAAGCCAATAATTTAGTGAAGAATGAGTTTGATTAGGGAAATTGCAAGAAACTTAGCTCTCAGCGGAATATAGTAAATATAGGATATATATATATACACCTACGTAGGAATTTATGTTTAATTACGCTCAAGTCTAAAAATTTAAGAGATACGAAATTAGATAATTAATAAAAAATATAAAAAAATTATAAAATATAAGAGAATTTAAAATTTCTAGGGGGTACGACCGCACTCCAGCATCCCCTTGGTCCATACATGGCAATAGTGGACAAAGGTTTATCCACGATGACACGTGCTCAGCTGATGGTCTATTTTCGCGTTGTGATTTTCTCGTTGCGAATTTAAGTTTCAGAAAATACTCTTATTCTGCAAATTGAAATTTGAATGAATTGCATTACTTCAACAAAAAGACAAAACAAAGACAAATACTAACTTCACAGTGTTGCTAATTTAAGTTTCAAGAATAAACTACTACTCTTTATGTTGTCCTTGAACCTGCACTAAACCTATATGTTGTCATTTTAAATGTTTATATAAGTTCTTACTTCTAGAATATTATTTGATGCATTTTGTGAACTATGATGGAATAATGACAGCATATGAATATCGTGCTAGTTTGAAACATATTTGGCTTTGTTTTCACTGTTTAATACCATGTCTGTTTATAGTGTATAATTTGTAGTTTTTGGTATATCTAACTTGGTATGTTTATTGTTTTTGTAAAAAAAATTTCGGCCGCATTGACCTTAAGGAATAAATTAAGCCTAGCCACTAAAATTGCGTCGACGCTTACACATCTACAAAGAAAATTGTTTGAGGATACTTACTTCGGGCCATGGCTGAAAGTACAACATACAGGTGGAGATGCTATGTAAGCGGTTTTTTGATGGGACGGATGATGAGCACCCCCCACTTCGAGAGCCATCACCTGATCGAGCCTCTTCTCCACCTCCACCATCACCTATTCCATCACATCATCGAGCCTCTTCTCCACCATCACCTCATGAAAAACGACCGGAAAAGAGGCCACGACATTTATCTCCCTATTCTCCACCTCCACGGGATGAGTTAGGGGAGTTACGTGATGAGGTCGGTGTTTTGCGTCATGAAGTTGATACTTTACGTGAAGATAATGGTGCATGGTGTGATGAGGTTCGGTCTTTACATGGTGAGGTGGATTTTTTACGCGATGACAATGGTGCGCTACGTGGTGAGGTATCCACTTTACGTGATGAGGTTGCCGCTCTACGCAAGATTGTTTCATCGTTGCAGAATGAGGTTCATACTCTACGCAATAAGGTAAATTTGTTTAATATTATACTAAAAATGCAAATAACCTTTTTTCGGCATTATTTATTTATTTATTTACTGATTTATGTATTAATTTATTTTCAACGGCCCGATAAGGTAGATGCTTTACGTTGGATTTTTCTTGCATGACGGGGTTCACGCATCAGACGTCGTGCACGTGCCATTACGTCTTCGTTCACCCCACTAGTGCCAAGACTCCGTAAGAAGAAGCCCGATGCACCTATCATCATTCAAGAGGCGCCTCCTATCGTTCAAGAGGCCCCTCTCATCATTGAAGAAGCCCCTCCCACCGTTCAAGAGGCCCCTTCCATCATTCAATAGGTCCCGACCACCGTTCAAGAGCCCGATTCATATGGTGTCATATGTCGACATATTGATAAACCCCCTCCCGTGCCCGATATGATGGATGCAAGTTGGCTTTCGTATGTGTTACCGGCTAGTACCATTCCTCAGCAGGAGAGGGAAACACTATTGGACACAATTACGGATAATACCCTTTGGGCTGAGACCGCAGTTGATTTTTATCTACATGAGCGGAGCAAGGGGTGTTATTCTAACCTATGCCAACTCGAGGATGTTATTCATTTGTTTCTTGATCGGTCTTGGTGGGGTATTTTATTAGGGGTTGAAGATAATGGCTATCTCGAAGGGGTGGTAAGTCTTATATTCTTCTTATATTGCATTTTGATTAATTTTTTTTAATTATTAATAAATTAGCTAATATATGTATTTTTTTTATAAAACAACATATTAATGCATGGGTGTCATGTCTTCTAATAATAAGGAAATTGAGGAAAATAAGAAATACTCGATGGACTATTATGCCGACGTCTTTTCACGTAGCTCACTTGAAGGATCCGAGAGATGCTTCATATAAGTTGGGTAATAGATAAACTAAACTGTTGAAAACATTTTTGTGTTTCGATATAACAAATTAGTTTAAATGAATTTTAAGATTTTACAAATGATTTTCTAATTATATTCGATTCAATTAATCGAATATCAAATTATTACTTCATGTCTTTTAAGATCAATTTCAAACCTTACTAAATGTGTAAAATTGTGTTTTATACTCAATATATTTTTGAACCAAAATCAAGCCTAAAATCAATTTTTCAGAGTGATGCACCGATGCACCAATCCATGCATCGATGCACCAATCCATGCATCGATGCACCATTAATTAAATTGAACATCGAATGCATTTCATGCATCGATACACCTACCATGCACCGATGTACTGAGGATTTTATGAAAACATCGAATGCATTTGATGCATCGATGCACCAGCCATGCATCAATGCACTCTGGCTATTTTGAAACATCGAATGCACTTGATGCATCGATGCACTCTTAGTGCACCGATGCACTAAGGGTCCAACGGTCAAAATATTTGAATTTTACACGGATGCACCGATGCACCATGGGTATGCATCGATGCATTGACGCTCCTAACTGCTTTAATTAATTGTTTTCACACTTAAACGGCTCTATTGACTCCACTAATCATCTCCAACATTCAGAAGTGATTCAAGGTGTATTTAAACAAGCTTAGAAGCCATTGATCAATAACAAGAAACAACAAGCAACTAGAATCAAGAGAGATTCAAAGAGAAAGCATCAAACCTCAAATTTGAGCATTTCAAGCCTATTTTTCATTCAATATTCATTTTGCTTTCAAGAACACTTATTGTGCTCAATTGTATTTATTCTTGAGTGTTCTTTCTTTGTTCTAGAATTGTGCAAACATATTTTCCTTGTGAGGTTTTTCTTGTAAGTTTGCAAATTTGTAATCTTCTCTTTGAGAAAAGAATGTTCTCAAGAATTGGGGTATATTCTTGAGGGAGTTGTAAGGTTATCTCTTTGGCCTCAAAAGAAAGAACAAATTAGTGAATTTGTTGGAAAATCTTTAGTGTGGATAGCTAAGGTAGTGGTCGTAGACTTTGGTTGATAAAGTTGAACCACTCTAAATCGCTGTGCAATTACTTTCAATTTTCTGCAAAAGCTTCCACCAAAATTTTTATTGTCAATTCACCCCCTCTTGGCTGATTCCATCGATCGATTAACTCAACAATTGGTATCATAGCCTCACTCATTTGAAGGTTTAATCTCCTCTTGAGTTGATTCGGGAAGAGTTACATCAATTATCAAGTCATCAATGACCTCCGCTTCAAATTACGACTCCGGTCTCGATTCGATGCCCGTCAACAAGCCTCCTTTCTTCAATGGGGGCTAACTATGCCTATTGGAAAAATAGGATGATGTACTTCATTCAAGCAAGTGACATGGGAGCATGGAATGCCGTAGAAGAATGATACATCAAGCCTCTCACTCATCCAAGATTATGGAGTGAATGAGAGACAAGAATGTTCCAGCCCAACTCCAAAGCCATCCATATCATATTTTGTGCTCTTGACCAGATGAATACGGAAGAGTTTCATCTTGTACAACCGTAAAAGAAATATGGGACAAACTTCAAGTCACTCATGAAGGTACCGATGAGGTAAAGAAATCTAAAATTAGTATTATAACGCATAGCTATGAAAATTTCAGGATGAAACCAAATGAAGATATCAAAGCTACGACGGATAGATTTTCAACGATTTTCAATGGTCTTAAATCATATGGAGAGATCATTTCAAATGAAAAGCTTGTGAGGAATTTAGTCTACTCTTTTCCAAAATCGTGGCAATCAAAGAAGACGACAATCATTGAGTCTAAGGACCTAACGTCCTTAACTCTTGAAGAACTAATCGGTTCCCTTCTCACTCATGAAAAGATGCTTGAAGATGAAGTGGACCTCGATAAGATTGACGAGACACCAAAAGAGAAGGAGAAGAAGAAAAACATTGGAGTTACTCTCAAATCCACAAAAGATGAGAGTGATTCGAATGACGATGATAATGACGACGAAATGACATTATTTGCCAAACGATTCAGAAAATTGATGATGCCCAACCGAGGAAGAAAATTCAAACGTCATGAAGGCTTCAAAACTGAATCGAAGGAGAAAGACCCGACCATTTTCTATGAATGCAAAAAGTAGGGGCATGTCAAATATGATTGCCCACAATTGAAGAAAAATGGTCAATCCAAAAAGAAGCACAAGGCTCATGTAGCTACATGGAGTGATGAAGAGGAACAATAAGTTGCAAACTTGTGCTTGATGGATGTCAGGGAAGATTCTAAGGTAACCTCTAACTCATTCGATTTGGATGAATTATCTTATGATGAGTTATTAGAGGATTATAATGGGTTGGCTTTGGATTATAAGACTCTATTTTCAAAATAAAAAAATGATATTTCAAAATTGAAAAACGAAAATAGTCTTATATCCAAGACCAACAATGAGCTTGAAAGTAAGATCAAAGAATTGCAAATCAAAATTAATGATTTTGAAAAGAAAAATACTGATTTGCATAACTTACTTTCAAAAGTTCATGATGATCATCAAAAGAAGATTGATGATCTTAAAACTTCTTTTAATAAGGTTGGAACAAAAAGTTTTGAAAAAGGTGAGAATTCAAAATCCAACTTTGTTAAGAAAAGTTTTAGAAGCTACAATCATAGAAGTCCTCAACAAACCTTGAATGGTAAAATTGTTAGGAGTATATGGGTTCCTAAAGAATTTATTACTACTAAAGATAAAAATATCCTTAATAAATGGATACCAAAGGGGACAAGGATTTTTAGAAACTAATGAATATGAACCCAAAAGAATTTGGGTACCAAAAATTAGAAATTAATCTATGTTTGTAGGAAAAGGAGCATTGCTACAAGGCACGGGAAACAAATCCAAATTTATGGTACCTTGATAGTGGATGCTCGAGACACATGACCGGAGACAAACGCTGGTTCATAGAGCTTAACGCCAAAAATGGAGGAGAAGTGACTTTTGGTGATAATTCAAAAGGTCACATTGAAGGTATTGGTACTATAGGTAATGCCTCTTCCATACAAATTAAAAATGTGTTATATGTGAATGGATTAAAGCATAATCTATTGAGTATTAGTCAATTATACGATAAGGAATTCAATGTCATGTTTGAAATTAATGGTTGTAAAGTCATTGACATTGCATCTAATCGGATTATGCTTGTTGGTCATAGAATAGGAAACACATACATGGTACATTTAGATTCTATTAATGTGACTACTTTATGCCTAGTTGCTAAGGATGAGCATGATAGTTGGTTATGGCATAGGAGACTAGGACATGCTAGTATGAGTGTTTTGCAACGGCTAATTCAAGGAGACTTAGTAAGAGGGTTGCCTAAGCTTAAATTTGATAATGATAAAATCTGTGATGCTTGTGCTAAAGGAAAACAAAAGAGAATTTCTTTTAAATCCATTAATGATGTATCAACTAGTAGAGTATTACAATTGATTCATATAGATCTTTTTGGGCCAACTACGACTACTAGCTTGGGTGGAAAACAATATGCATTTGTCTTGGTAGATGACTATTCTAGATATACTTGGGTTCTATTCTTAAGTACTAAAGATGAAGCATTATAAAATTTCATCACATTTTCAAAAGTAATCCAAAACGAAAAAGGTTACTCTATCACTATTGTTAGAAGTGATCATGGCACTGAATTTGAAAATCTTGGATTTAATGAGTTTTGTAATTCTAATGGTATTAGCCATAATTGTTCAGCACCTAGAACCCCTCAACAAAATGGATTTGTTGAAAGGAAAAATCAAACTTTAGAAGAAATGGCTAGAACCATGCTTTGTGAAAATAATTTGCCAAAATATTTTTGGGCTAAAGCCATAAATACTGTTTGTTATGTTGTAAATCGAGTAATGATTAGGCCAATTTTAAAGAAAACTCCATATGAAATTTTCAAAAATAAAAAGCCTAACATTATCTATTTTCATCATTTTGGATGTAAATGTTTTGTTTTAAACAACGGTAAAGAAAACCTTAGCAAATTTGATGCTAAAACTGATGAAGGAATTTTTCTAGGTTATTACTTAAATTCTAAAGCTTATCGTGTATTTAATAAAAGAACTTTAGTTGTAGAAGAATCTATACATGTTTTTTTCGATGATAATCCCCTTCCGAGGAAGGATTCTTGTGTTAATGATGATGTAGGTATTGTACAAGCAAATGACGTTAAACATGACGTTGGAGAATCATCATCATCAAAGGAGGAAACGAAAGATGAGGAAACTCATGATCCTTTAGAGAATCCAACTATTGAAGAAAGGGAAGTTTCTTACCCAAGAGAGTACAACTATGTTAATGATGGTGAAATTATAGGTGATCCATCCAAATGGGTAACTACTCGATCTTCTCTTAGAAATATTTGTAATTATATTGCATTTATTTCAGGCATAGAGCCTAAGAACATCAAAGAAGCATTAAAAGATGAACATTGGATTATGGCTATGCAAGAAGATTTAAATCAATTTGAGAGAAGTAAAGTATGGACATTAGTTGAAAGGCCTAATAACAAATCTGTTGTAGGTACTAGATGAGTATTTAGGAATAAGCGTGATGAGAGTGGTAATATAGTGAGAAACAAGGCTAGACTTATTGCTCAAGGGTATACTCAAGAAGAGGGCATAGACTATGATGAAACATATGCTCCCGTAACTAGGATGGAAGCAATTAGAATGTTATTAGCATTTGCATGTTTTCATGAATTTAAATTATATCAAATGGATGTTAAAAGTGCATTTTTAAATGGTTTTATAAAAGAAGAAGTGTATGTGGAACAACCTCCAGGTTTTGAAGATTCAGAATTTCCGGATCATATCCTTAAATTGACAAAAGCACTTTACGGTTTAAAACAAGCTCCTAGAGCTTGGTATGAAAGATTGTCAAACTTTTTAATTGAAAAAGGTTTTTCAAAAGGGAAGGTTGATACTACATTGTTTTTAAAGCATAAAGGTAAAGATTTATTAGTAGTTCAAATTTATGTTAATGATATAATATTTGGTTCTACTAATGATGTTCTTTGCCAATAATTTTCTAAGCTAATGCAAAGTGAATTCGAAATGAGAATGATGGGGGAGCTCTCATTTTTATTGGGACTCCAAATCAAGCAAAGAAAATATGACATCTTCATCAATCAAGCTAAGTACATCAAAGATATGCTCAAGAAATTTGGACTGGAAAATGGCAAGCCTCATGACACTCCAATGAGCTCTTCAACAAAGCTTGACTTAGATGAAGGAGGTAAATGTGTATATATTAAATTATATAGGTCAATGATTGGATCTTTACTGTATCTAACTACAAGTAGACCAGACATTATGTTTAGTGTTTGCTTATGTGCTAGATTTCAATCATGCCCTAAGGAATCACATTTACTAGCTGTTAAGAGAATCTTTAGATACCTTAAGGACACTCATAGTTTAGGACTTTGGTATCCTAGAGACTCTAGCTTTAGCTTGCATGCCTTTTTTGATGTGGATTATGGAGGATGCAAATTAGATAGGAAAAGCACCTCCGGTACTTGCCAATTCCTTAGAAATATGTTGATTTCTTGGTTTTCAAAGAAACAAAATTGTGTTGCATTATCTACCACTGAAGCGGAATACATTTCAGCTGGTAGTTGTTGTGCACAAGTTTTATGGATGAAACAACAACTTTTTGATTATGGAATTGAAGTAGGTCCTATTCCTATTAAGTGTGACAATACTAGTGCTATTTGTCTCACTAAAAATCCCATCCAACACTCTAGAACTAAGCACATTGAAATAAAACATCACTTCATTAGAGACCATGCCACTAAGGAAGATGTAGTTCTAGAATTTGTTGATACTTTGCATCAATTAGCGGATATCTTTACAAAACCTTTAGACAAGGAAAGATTTTGGACACTTAGGAGAGAATTAGGTTTAACTGACCTATCTTCACTTAGTGTTTAAAATAATTTTAACACTTTTAAGAATAAATGAAAAATGCTTATAATGGTAATTTTTTATTGCATTCTTTTCTATTAGTTAGGGGGAGTTTATGTTATTTGGTGAAAATTAATTTTATGTTCAAATATTGTTGGAAGATTAATTTGATTGATTGAACATGATTAATTTTCAATATATGAGTTGCCAATACCACTAGAGCTAATTAATTTAGCATTTTAAGTGTTTAAAATGGATTTTTAACATTTCTATGCTTCATGCATCGATACACTTAACAGTGCATCGATGCATCCCTTTGAATGTGCATCGATTCATCATGTTGATGCACCGATGCACGCCTTGAATGTGCATCGATGCACGGGGTCATGCATCGATGCATCCGTCGGGTTGTTAGATAAAAACCCTGATTTTCTTCATCTTCTCAAACTCCTAACTCTAAAAACTCACGCCGTTCACCTCTCTCTCTCTCTCTAAAATCTCCTTTTGCTTAAAATCAACGAGATATTGTTGGAATCTTCAAGTTTTTCAACTCCTAATCCTGCATTTGTCATCAAATCGTACAAAACAACATTACATTCCTCTCAAATCCGAAATTTTCAAGGTAATATTTCAAAAACCCTATTTTATTGATTTTTGATCTTAGGACTAGTTTTAATTAGTTCTAGGATGAACATTATATCGGGCATTGATAGTTTGATGATTACAAACTAGTTTTTACAACTAATTTCATCAAAAACTCACAAATTTTCAATGAATTTGTGAATTTTCGAAATAAAAAAAATCGAAAATCTAAATTTAATTTCTAAATTTGTTGTTTTTGATTTAATTATGTTGTTTTCATGAAAAACTATACATATTATTTACAAATATTATTTTCAAATAGTTTTTCAAAACATTGCCCATTAGGATTCGGTTTAGAGAACCTTGAATTATTAAGGACTCAATTGAGTTTTGGGATTGATTATTGTGCATACATGTGTTTCAATTTGCAGGTTATATTTTTTGATTCTTAAACCATGTCTAATCCCAAACGCCCTAGGACTTCGTCAAGTGGTTCTCGTTCAAACCAACCTCCTAATCCCGTTCCTCCTCCACCTTCATCTCTATTAGGATCTTGTTTTAACATGTCTGAGCGTCGTAGAGACGAATTGTACTCTAGGTACAAAAATTCTTTCCAAACTTATAGAATCCGTGAAGAGCGGATTCCTTCACTTCAAGCCATGGTTAACATTGACTTTGAATACCTTCTGATTCTTAAAGATTGGAAGTTTGATAAATTGTTTCAGCTTAAACCTATCGTCTATCAACAATTGGTCCGCATTTTCTATTCCAATGCGGTGTGTATTCAAAATGAAACTCAATGTGGAACTATATCCATTAGATCCTACCTTTTAGGCCAATATATTAATATTGACCCCGAGACTATTGCTTTCCGATTTGGGTTAGATGATATTGGTGTATATAATGAGAGTGAAAATGTGGAATATCCCTATGTTCCAAACTCCAGTGTTAGTACTCTACGATCTCATCACGATCGTTTTCTCCATTTGATGATCTCTTGGTGGTTTAGACCATCCGGAGGTAGGTACTCCACACTTCGTGCTAGGGATTTATGGTGGATGTATTGTATTAAAAATAAAATCAAAATAAATATGCCCCACATTATATTCAGTCAACTAGTGGACATCATAAACATTATTCCTTCAAAACATGTTGAAACATTGATTTATGGATGTATTCTTAGTAACCTCTTTATCAAACTTGGTCTAGACATCTCTCTCGACAATCCTATCCCACTCCAAAATCAAATCAATCTCACATCCTTGAAGAAAGCGGATTGGAAACAAGACGAGGTAATCGGTCAATGGGATTTTAGACCCGGAAAGCAAACTCCGGGAGGTAGTTCCTCACGAGCTGCTCCTAGCTCCTCTCATGCTCCTCCTTCGGCTCCAGCTTCTGATGATGATCCTGAATTTCAATAACTTATGCAAGACATCGATGATCATGTACCTGATGACGAGCCTACACCGGAACCAGCTCCACAAGAAGATCAAATGCCTCCATATTTTCGTTCATTTTTGGAGACATTTGATTTACGGTATGCGTCCATGGATTCGCACTTCACATTCATTGAGTCCCAGCTCTCTACCTTGGGAGCTCGACAACAAGATATGAATGATCGTTTGGATGCACTCACGCTTGAGATGAGAGCTCGTTACCCTCCTCCTTCTCCCGATCCTTCGATGGATGAATAAATTTATCTTGCTTTGATTGTTTTTGGGTTTGAACTTGAATTTAAATTGTTAAAACATTTTGGATTGTCTTTCTTTGATTGTTGGATGTTTGTTTGATGGATATTTGAACTTTTATTTCATATATATTTTGATTTGTTTCAATATATGCATCATTTACTTTTTACTTAAAATATGACCAATTTACCATTTCACATTTTATTATGAATATTGATTATGAAACTAATGGCTAATCTCTCTTTTGATTGTGATCTTAGCAGCTTAAGCTATATATATATATATTTAATCAATTGGCTATGTTTTTAAAAACCTTGTTTAAATCAGTTTTTAAGTCTTTTTGGTTTAACAAAAAGGGGGAGAAATGAGTGTTAAAAATGTTTTTAAAAGGGAGAAGTGTTAGTAAGGGGGAGTAATTTTTCAAAATTGATTTCAAATTTTTAGAAAATCTTAAATTAACACAAATGTTTTGTTATATCAAAAAGGGTGAGATTGTTCAAAACATTTTTGTGTTTCGATATAACAAATTAGTTTAAATGAATTTTAAGATTTTACAAATGATTTTCTAAGTATATTCGATTCAATTAATCGAATATCAAATTATTACTCCAAGTCTTTTAAGATCAATTTCAAACCTTACTAAATATGTAAAATTGTGTTTTATACTTAATATATTTTTGAAACAATTTTCACAAAGTATTTTGAACCAAAATCAAGCCTAAAATCAATTTTTCAGAGTGATGCAACGATGCACCAATCCATGCATCGAGCACCATTAATTAAATTGAACATCGAATGCATTTCATGCATCGATACACCTACCATGCACCGATGCACTGAGGATTTTATGAAAACATCGAATGCATTTGATGCATCGATGCACCAGCCATGCATCGATGCACTCTGGCTATTTTGAAACATCGAATGCACTTGATGCATCGATGCACTCTTAGTGCACTGATGCACTAAGGGTCCAATGGTCAAAATATTTGAATTTTACACGGATGCACCGATGCACCATGGGTATGCATCGATGCACTGACGCTCCTAACTGTTTTAATTAATTGTTTGCACACTTAAATGGCTCTATTGACTCCACTTATCATCCCCAACGTTCAGAAGTGATTCAACGTGTATTTAAACAAGCTTAGAAGCCATTGATCAATAACAAGAAACAACAAGCAACTAGAATCAAGAGAGATTTAAAGAGAAAGCATCAAACCTCAAATTTGAGCATTTCAAGCCTATTTTTCATTCAATATTCATTTTGCTTTCAAGAACACTTATTGTGCTCAATTGTATTTATTCTTGAGTGTTCTTTCTTTGTTCTAGAATTGTGCAAACATATTTGTCTTGTGAGATTTTTCTTGTAAGTTTGCAAATTTGTAATCTTCTCTTTGAGAAAAGAGTGTTCTCAAGAATTGGGGTATATTCTTGAGGGAGTTGTAAGGTTATCTCTTTGACCTCAAAAGAAAGAACAAATTAGTGAATTTGTTGGAAAATCCTTAGTGTGGATAGCTAAGGTAATGGACGTAGACTTTGGTTGATAAAGTCGAACCACTCTAAATCGCTGTGCAATTACTTCAATTTTCTGCAAAAGCTTCCACCAAAATTTTTATTGCCAATTCACCCCCTCTTGGCCGATTCCATCGATCGATTAACTCAACATAAACTTTCTCCTGCGTGGTGGGAGGTCGATAAGGTTAGTATTTATTTTTTGAATATTTTAAAGGTTTTCATAAATTTTATTTGACGTGCGCAATTATTTATGATTGCAGGTGTTTATCCCTGTTTTGGAACGTCGTCATTGGCTTCTCGTCGAGCTTCAGCTCCCATCCCTGAAGACAATGGTATATGACAACATGTTGAATTACATACCATTGTCTGATTTGAGAGATATTATTTGTAAGGGATGGAGCGCTCATTTGGCGAAATACTTGGACGCGATTGATTATTGGACTAATTCTGGAAACAAGAAGCCAAAAAAGTTCAAAGTTACAATGATCAGAGACGATACCGCGCCACAACAAACGGATGGAGCCAGAGGGGATTGTGGTCCTCTTGTATGCATGTGCTTGGAGCGTTTGACGGCAGGAAGTAAACACCTTCTACCTCCCACAGATAGAGATAGAGGTGCAGTAGGCTTATGGTTTTAGCATTTTATTACTCGAACGATATATGCGAGACGTTTCCTACCTGCATCCGTGTGCTGAAAGTTTGCATAAACAATTGGTAAGTTTGAGCAAGTGTTGTTAACATATATACTCTTTGTTGGTTTGAAAATGATTGGTTAAGTACCTAGAATTCAATAATTTGTTGTTTGTTGGTTTTAGATGTGTAGAAAGTGTTGTTTGAGCAGATGTTTGGTTTCTGCAGGTTATTCCTGACGTGAGTTTCGTGAAATTGATGTATTTGTGCATAAAAAACAGTCTAGGGTACACTTTTTTTGCTTGTTTAATTGAATTTTACATTGAAAGTTGATTTGTTTAATTGATGAGAAAATATGAATTGTTTTTTGCTTGTTTAATTGATTTGTAAAAGTTGATTTGTTTAATTTGATGTGTAAATAAGAATTATTTTTTTGCTTGTTTAATTGATTTGTAAAAGTTGATTTGTTGTTTTAAATTCAATCTGCTTTATGTTGAAGGAGAAAAAGACCTGTTGAAGGTACAAATTCGCAACGTGAAAGGTAAATTTGCAACGCGAAAGTCAAATTCGTGTTGCGATTTTCGGTTTGCGATTTCGCGTTGCGAATTTGACTTTCGCGTTGATCGCAACATACAACATCAAGTTATATACAACATCAAACACATTCCAAGCTATAAATACAAGCTAAGGACACTTGAAGAAGCAAGAGAACAACTATCCAAGCAATTAAACACAAGAGAAAATCCCAACATGATAACAACTGAACAGATCATAACAATGTTCAAACTCAAGTTACTAATGAATGTCTAACTGAAAATGTATGCATTCACACATAAAATACACATAATACAACGTTTGCATTTAAAAATCACCTAAGTTAATAAGTCCCAAAAGGTGAAGCCGGTTGTGATTGGGATTTTGATTGCGATTTTGATTTCCTTTTGCTTTGCACCATATGAGCTTTGGATTTTGATGAGGATCCATATTTTGGTAGTGGAAAAGATAATTGTGATGACATTGGTGATCCACATGTCGATATCCAAACATGATCAACATTAGATGATTTAATTCTATAAATTGTAAATTAATTTACTAAACAAACGAGTTATAAACTATATATCATCACTAACTTAGAGAAGAACATACCTTTATTAAGTTGATAGTTGATAATTTGGGAGAGAAATCATTGAAAATTTATATAGAAATAAAATTATGTAAAAAAATGCCTTCAGAATATTATCCATTTCATCCAGCTCATGAAGATAGGATAACCGTTAACTGAAACAGTCTGAGAGAAACATAGCTAATGTAGAAGCAGCTACATATTTAAAATCTCGAAGGCGATCTATTTGGTTCTCAAACATTTAAAGCATCAGAAGCATTTCGGACTTATGATTAGGGTGGTACTCGGAAGCATTTTAGACTTATTATTTTTGTTATTATTACAAGTTGTAGCCCTCAATTATCGGGATTTTTAGTTTCCATTTATTGCATTTCTCGTATACCACCCAGATCATACGCCCGAAATGTTTTTGACGCTTTAACTGTTTGAGAACCAAAATGCATCACCATTGAGATTTTAAATCTGCAGCTGCTTCTACATCAAGTATGTTTAGCTAAGATAGTTTTGGTTTAGGGTTAAACTACCTCAGTGAGCTGACTGAAATGGATAATGTTTGAAAGGCATTCTTTGGATATCCAATCTTCCTGCTTGTTAACCAAAAATTACGATGGTCGGGATTTCTCTCGCGTATAAAGTTAAAAAAAAATAATGGAAATTAGGAATAATCAATGATAACATGCATATTGGCTAAGTTATTCCATTGAGTAAGTTGTTGTTTGGATGGAACAAAGGCTTGAGCTAATATTTATAGTGGAGCTGAAATTTATATTGAAATTCAAACTCAAATTGAAATTTAAATTCAAACTCCAATTACATATGAAATGAATTTGAAATGCAGTGTTAAATTGAACATGGAAATTGCATAATTGATTCATACTGTTCAAGTAACATGCTTTATGAACCATCAAGCTAAAAGACAATATTGATCAAGTTTAAAGCTGAGTTGTGAGTTGATGGGGTTGTCACACTTGTCACATGATTGGAATAAAGTACTCACATGGAAGAGATAGATTTTTTTGTTATGCACAACCCATCTCATCTGAATGAAAATATACATATAATATAATCAAAACAAAACAAAACATACATATACAACAAATTTATACATAACAATGTTCAAATAATGTACCCATAAAAACGAAATTAATCCGATGAAAAAGGGTTATTTCTAACGAAGTCCGGAACATTATTTTCCAAATAATGTACCCATAACAATGTTCAAATAATGTACCCACAACAATGTTTAATTGATTTGTTGTTTAATTTTCAATCTACATTATGTTGAAGGTAAAAAGACATGTTCAAGGTAAACTTTCGCAACGCGAAAGAAGCGTTGCAATAGTAAAATTTGCAACGCGAAAGGTAAGGTAAATTCGCAACGCGAAAGTAAAATTTGCAATGCGAAAGAAGCGTTGCAATAGTAAAATTTGCAACGCGAAAGTCAAATTCGCAACGCGAAATAAGCGTTGTGATAGTCAAATTCGCAACGCGAAAGTCAAATTCGCGTTGCGATTTTCGGTTTGCGATTTCGCGTTGCGAATTTGACTATCGCAACGCTTATTTTACGTTGCGAATTTGACTTTTTCGTTGTGAATTTGACTTTCGCGTTGATCGCAACATACAACATCAAGTTATATACAACATCAAACACATTTCAAGCTATAAATACAAGCTAAGGACACTTGAAGAAGCAAGAGAACAACTATCCAAGCAATCAAACACAAGAGAAAATCCCAACATGATAACAACTGTATACGATATCTTCTTCTCTTCGCCCTTAGATGGTATACGATCGTGATTTTTTGGTCGGCCAGGTAGCCTGCTGTCCATGACTGGTGGCAAAACTGTTTGTAAGTCATCTAGTATGTCCCACTCAGAAGGATGTGGACATGGATAGACAATCTCGACATAAGTCTGTCGATATACTTCTGTAGTGTAACAATCCATAGCGTATGTGCTTGAATCATCTTGGTTTAGATGAAGAGCAACTTTTATAACAAGGCCACACAAATAACCAGATGTTTTCCATTTCTTATAACTACACGTCTTTGCATCTAGATCGTCAAGCCCATTTAAGTTATTATCTAATACTTCAAACAAAGTGTTTGAACATGGTTCAACTCTCGATGACGTTGACTTCACAACACGTTTCGTTATATTTTTTTTCAGTCCATGGTGTAACACGACGTTCCAATGTTCCTGTAAATTTAAATAAATAATACTTAGTAAAATATATGATAAGTTACGAATTTAAAGAAATAATATCTGCATGGTTTCTTTTCTTGTAGTACCACTGTTGAATAGAGGCTTGAAAAAACTCCATTAACATAGTAATGGGTAATTTATGGGAATGACGACTTAGAGCGTTAATTGATTCTGCACTATTAGATGTCATGAAATCATATCTTGCTCCAAGTTGATGTACTCTTGACCATCTTTCAAACCTGACATCTTCTAGTGTTTGAGCACATTAAGGCAAAACATGTCTTAAACAATTTATATTCTTATTAAAATCCACTTCTCGATAAGCTTTTACAGCCTTCCAGTATGTCCATTTGTGATTTTTTATACCATCAGACCTTGATTTTAGATTTCTATACAAATGAGCACCACAAAGTCCATGAAAAGCATATGGGAAACACCTTCTAACAGCATTGTCAATTGAGTTTGCCCTATCGGATATGATTGTCATATTGCTATTAGGACCTATACAATCCCTAATATGCCCCATAAACCATGTCTATGAATCAGAGGTTTCATATTTGCCAACCCCATAAGCTATTGGTATTATCCCATTGTTAGCATCCATGGCTACTGCTAATAAGTTTACTCCAAGGTATCGACCTTTCAAATGTGCTCCGTCAACTATAATAACTGGGCGCATGCAAGTAATAAACAAACAAATCTACAAAATCATATACACAAGAAATATAATCATTTAAATGTGAAATGCATGCAACTAACAAAAATGAGTCAACAAAATTATAATTATTTACTAACCGCAGCACCAATGGCGATAAACAACAACTCAAAGCGTCAATCTCTATCTGTTTTGATATGAGTTACCGACCCAGGATTTTTTAGCTTTAAATTGTGACAATAAGCCGGCAGTTGGGCAAACGATGCTTCTGGAAACCCCTCAACAATTCCAAGGCATAACATTTGGCTCTCCAAGCTTGAGAATATGAGATACTAATCTTGAACCGAGCATTCATGTCAGTCATAATTTCATGTCCCCGATATACCCTTTCATTCAAAAACATTAACTCAGCCAGAAAACCACCCAACACCTTTTTGTTTGCCTGTCTATGGTGAGGAAAAACTTGGGTTCTTGAACATGTATATTTATCAATAAAAGTCCTAACTTGAAACATTTCGCAATCTTTTATCCTCTTTGCAATCATACGCCACGTACAGTTTTTGTCAATCATACACCTTGTTTTGAAACGATCTTTGCTTGATTTGTTAACTTTTAGTTGATAGCCATCTTCCACACATTTCGTATACAAAGTTATCTTCAAGTCTTTCTTTATATCAAAACAATCATTTTTCTTGATACGAATAACTTTTGTGTAACAATCAACTACTATCTTTACCAACTCTTCTTCCGGTATCTGAAGTAATTCTGACATATTCTAGTTATACTCCCGTGACATTTTCTTCTTTTTCTTTTCTTCGGGGACTTCTTCTTCTTCTTCTTCTTCTTCTTTTTCTTCTTCAGGGTTATATGAATTACAGAATAGATGTTCAACATGTTCATTCATAGTCATAACTTCCTCCTCATTATCATCAACAACATCTTCCTCGGCAACGGCTGTTTCATCATCAAAATTCGGGTATTGACCAATATCAAAATCATTACATGCATGGTCTGTTTCTTCTTCCATCATATCATCAAAATTCGAGTATTGACCAAGATCAAAGTCTGGGTATTGACCAAGATCAAATTTCGAATACTGACTAGTACTCATAATTTTTTCTATTGGCTCATAATCGTCTAACTGGTCAATATGAAAACCGGAATTTGGTACTGAAAGTTGATTGGGATTTGGATTAGGAAAAAGTTGTGGGTTTTGAGATTGTGTTTGATATTGTGTTTGGTATTGAAAATGTGGTGAAATAAAATTTTCTTGGTGATGAAATTGTGGTAGAACCATTAAATTTTGAGGGTGATAACAACGTTGTACATTGTGAGCACCATAAACTGGGGTTGAAGAACTTAGTTGATTACTACCCGCTACTGACCCAACTTCACTACTTCTAGGTTCAACAACATACAATGTAACATCTTCTTGCGAAACACTAATGTAAGCAATGAATCGTTCAACATCTTCATTGTTGGTTAACAAATAAACTTTACCTTTTCTCTGATAAGATAGCCTAAATCCACTTAGAGGCTCTAAATTCAATTTCTTTGCAACACGTAACATTAGAGTTTCATAAGTTAACTTTTTTATTGACATTTTTAGTTTAAGATTCATGGGTAAAGGCACATATTGTAAAACACCATGAACATTCTCCCATGACCCTCCAAAACACAAATTTATCCAAACATGATCAACATTAGATGATTTCATTCTACAAATTGTAAATTAATTTACTAAACAAATGAGCTATAAACTAGATATCATCACTAACTTAGAGAAAAAACATACCTTTATTAAGTTGATAGTTGATAATTTGGGAGAGAAATCATTGAAAATTATATAGAAATAAAATTATGTAAAAAAAATTAGAGATGAGGAAGGATGTCGTTGGATATAGGAACGGATGTCGCCAGAGAGAGTGATAGATGGAGATGTAATGAGTTGCGATTTAGGGATTTAGGTTATGAGTTGTTGCTGTTGCGTTGTTATATACCCAAAACATTTGTGTTGCAAAATTAAAACCTGTTGCGAAATTAAATTCGTGTTGCGAATTCGAAAATCTAGTTGCGAATTTGAAATTCAGTTGCGAATTTGAAATTCCGCGTTACGAATTTGACTTTTGTGTTGGAATTTGACTATCGCGTTGCGAATTTGACTTCTGTGTTGCGAATTTGACTATCGCGTTGCGAATTTGACTTTTGTGTTGCGAATTTGACTATCGCGTTGCGAATTTGACTTCTGTGTTGCGATTTACAGATTCGCGTTGCGAAATTGGAAACTGGGTTGCGAAATTGGAGTTCGCGTTGTGAATTTGTTGGTCATTTTGGCAAATCCAAAAAAAATTAGTTAAAATCGTATATTATAAGGCATTTTCGGTCACTGAGGTTATTTTCTCAATAAAAAATGTGCATGATATTATCTAAGCTACATGTTTACACGAGCACGAATCAGACGACACAACGATATACGTGTATAAGTTTTGTCTCCCAATACTCAATATCTAGATAATATTATATTTAAATGCTTAAAAAATAATATATAAACAATGTGAGATTTAGGAATTTTATGGTTAAAATTTTTGATTTTGAGCTATCAAAAACATGTTTTGAACTTGATCAGATCCATGTTAATACGATAGTTAAAAGAAATTATTTATTTTAGTTGTTCTTGATCTAACGTGTCTTTAACTATTATACTAATATGAGTCTGATCAAGTTCAAAGACAACTCGAAAATCAACAATTTTATTCATAAAATTCTCAAATTTCATATTGTTTAGATATTTTTTTCATATATCTAAATATATTATCTTAAATATTTATTTATTGAATAACCGAAGACATGACTTATACATATTCATTATCATCGTTTAATTTGTTCTCTTGTAAACAATACCAAATATATATCTTCGATACGTACCTTATTCATTCTTTCTTTTTTTTAACAAAATTTATATAACTTTTTTTTCATTTTTAATCTTTCATTTTTTTCTTTCTTTTTCTCTAAACTTTAATTTTTTTCCCCGAATTTCTATTAGTGAATGTGTTTGAACATATGCCACCTTATATTTATTCTAAATTTATATATATAAAAAAATTGAAATGACAATTTGTAAAAACAAAAGCGTGCTGCCATGACGATTCCTTGGATACATATTATACAAAATATAATCCTGAGCTGCATCATCGTTGATCAAGTAAAAGTTGACTTTTATCAGTATATTTGTTATTTGTTATTTTTGGTTTAATTATAGTTCTAATCCCTTTATTATACTAAAACTTAAGATTAAATCTCTTTATTTTAATTCAGAGACGAACACAAAAATTTATATTTGAAGGGTAAACTCTTAAAATTTTCAATGGGAACAAAACAAGTTATCAAAAAAAAATAAAGAAAATAATATAAAATATATAATAATTTAAAAATTTTAGAGCGACTACTCCCACCTGCGCCTTCTTTGGTTCATCCTGGTTTAATTTGCTATAATCTAATCTCTCTACTTTTGTATTATTATTAGTAGGTTCATAGTGATAAACGCCATTCCCTGTCATTAAAATGACGTTGCATATTTTTAGGATAAACTACACTCATGATCATTTAATTATAGACATACTCTATTTTGACCATTGGTCTTTAACTTTTTTCAATTAATATTTTTTATCTTTCAAAAAAAACCAGGACCAAATTGATAGAATGTGTAAGTAATGAAGACTAAACATATAATTATACCAATTTTATTAGTTGTCACGTCAACTCTTCCATCAAATATTATTGACATTTAACTTGATTGATATTATTTAAATAGTTAAGTAATTTTTATTTATCCACTGAAAGTTATTTAGAGGTATATGTTGAGTTAATCGATCGACGGAATCGGCCAAGAGGGGGGTGAATTGACAATTTAAAAATTTGATGGAAGCTTTTGCAGAAAATTGAAAGTAATTTGCACAACGATTTAGAGTGGTTCGACTTTTTCAACCAAAGTCTACGTCCAATACCTTAGCTATCCACACTAAGGATTTTCTAACAAATTCACTAATTTGTTCTTTCTTTTGAGGACAAAGAGTAACCTTACAACTCCCTCAAGAATTATACCCCAATTCTTGAGCACACTCTTTTTTAAAGAGAAATATACAAATTTGCAAACTTACAAGGAAAACCTCACAAGACAATATGTTTGCACAATTCTAGAACAAGATAAGAACACTCAAAGATAATTACTATCGAGCACAAATTGTGTTCTTGAAAGCAAAATGAATATTGAAAGGAAATTTGGCTTGGATTGCACAAACTTGATGTTTGATGCTTTCTCTCTTGTTTCTCTATGATTTCTTCTTGATTATTGTTGATCAATGGCTTCTAGACTTGTTTAAATAATCCTTCAAATGATTCTGAACATTGGGGATGGTTAGTGGAGTCAATATAGCCGTTTAAGTGTGAAAACAATTAATAAATCAGTTGGTAGCGTTTGTGCATCGATCATACCCATGGTACATCGGTGCATCAAGTGTAAAATTCAAATATTTTGACCGTTGAACCCTTAGTGCATCGGTGCATGAAGAGTGCATCGATGCATAAAATGCATTCGATGTTTCAAAATAGCCAAAGTGCATCGATGCAAAGCTTGTGCATCGATGCATCAAATGCACTGAGTGCATCGATGCATGGTATGTGCATCGATGCATAAAATGCATTCGATGTTCAATTATTTCCATGATGAATCGATGCATGGATTGGTGCATTGATGCATCACTTTGAAAAATTGATTTTAGGCTTGATTTTGGTTCAAAATACTTTGTGAAAATTGTCTCAAAAATGGTTTAAGTATAGAACACAATTTTACACATTTAGTAAGGTTTGAATTTGATCTTGAAAAGACTTGGAGTAATTGATTTGATATTCGATTAATTGAGTCGAATATACTTATAAAATCATTTGTAAAATCTTAAAATTCATTTAACTTTAATTTGTTATATCGAAACATCAAAAGTGTTTTCAATAATCTCCCCCTTTTTGATATAACAAAACACTTGAATAATTTTAAGATTTTCTTTGAAAATAAGTGTTGAAAAACAAGTTTGAAATTACTCCCCCTTACTTTAACACTTCTCCCCTTTAAAACACTTTCAACACTTAACACTTCTCCCCCTTTTTGTTAAATCAAAAAGACTCAAAAATTGATTTAAACAAGGTTTTGAAAACATAGCCAATTGATTATAAGTATATATATAGCTTAAGCTGCTAAGATCAAAAATCAAAAGAGAGATTAGCCATTAGTTTCATAATCAATATTCATAATCAAATGTGAAATGGCATTAATGGTCATACATGTCTAATGATGCAAAAATACGAAAATTCAAACAAACCAAATATATATATATATATTAACTTCAAAATCCAATCATCCAAACCATAACAAATTCAAACATTTAACAATCCAAAAACATCAAAATCAATCCAAGTTTTAGAAAAACAAGAAAGCATAACAAGGAAACAAAATCTACTCCATCGGAGGATCGAGAGGAGGAGTATAATGAGCTCGAACTTCAAGAGTGAGCGCGTCCATACGTTCACGCATCTCCCGCTGTAACTCAATAATCTAAGACTCCATGGAGGCAAACCTTAGATCAAACGACTCTAAGAAAGATCTAAAATATGGTGGCGTTTGATCTTCTTGCAGTGCTGGTTCCGGTATAGGCTCCTCATCTGGTACGTGATCGTCGATATCTTGCATAAGTTGTTGAAACTTGGGATCATCGTCAGCAGCCGGAGCCGGAGGAGGAGGAGGAGCACGAGAGGAGCTAGGAGCAGGTCGTGAAGAACTCGCTCCTAGAGTTTGCTTACCAGGTCGAAATACCCAAAGACCGATTTCCTCGTCTTGTTTCCAATCTGCTTTCTTCAACGAGGTAAGATTGATTTGATTTTGGAGAGGGATGGGATTTTCGAGAGAGATGTTTAGACCGAGTTTGATAAAAAGGTTACTAAGAAGACATCCATAAACTAATGTTTCGACATGTTTTGAAGGAACAATGCTTATGATATCCACTAGTTGACTAAATATAATGTGGGGCAGATTTATTTTGTTCTTATTCTTGATACAATGCATCCACCATAAATCCCTAGTACGAAGAGTGTAGTACCTACCTCCGGATGGTCTAAACCACCAAGAGATCATCAAATGAAGAAAACGATCGTGATGAGATCGTAGAGTACTAACACTAAAGTTTGGAACATATGGATATTCCATAGTTTCATTCTCATTATATAACTCATCATCATCTAGACCAAAATGTAAAAATATAGTCTCGGGGTCAATATTAATATATTGGCCTAAAAGATATGATCTAATTGCTATAGTCCCACACTGAGTTTGGTTTTGAATGCATACCACATTGGAGTAGAAAATGCGGACTAACTGATGATAGACGATAGGTTCGAGGTGAAACATTTTATCAAACTTCCAAGTTTTAAGAATCGGAAGGTATTCGAAGTCAATGTCTATCATGGCTTGAAGAGAAGGAATACGCTCTTCCTGGATTTTATAGGATTGGAAAGAATTTATGTACCTAGAGTACAATTCTTCTCTACGATGTTCAGGCATATTGAAACAGGATCCTATAAGAGATGTAGGTGGAGGAGGAATGGGATTTTGAGGTCGGTTAGAATGACTAGACGAAGTCCTAGGGCGTTTAGGATTAGACATGGATAATGAATCAGAATAAGGAATGTAACCTGCAATTTGAAACACATGTATGCACAATAATCAATCCCAAAACTCAATTGAGTTCGTAATAATTCAAGGTTCTCTAAACTGAATCCTAATGGGCATAGTTTTGAAAAACTATTTTGAAAATAATATTTGAAAATTATAATATATATAGTTTTTCATGAAAACAACATAATTGAATCAGAAACATTAAATTTAAAAATTAAATTCAGATTTTTAATTTTTTATTTCGAAAATTCAAAAATTTATTAAAAATTTGTGAGTTTTTTTATGAAATTAGTTGTAAAATCTAGTTTGTAATCATCAAAAAATCAATGCCCGATATAATGTTCATCCTAGAACTAATTAAAACTAGTCCTAAGATCAAGATTCAATAAAATAGGGGCTTTTAGAAAAATACCTTGAAAATTTCAGATTTTGTAAGAATGAGAAGTTGTGTTGCACGATTTGATGATAAAGGCAGGATATAGAGATGAAAAGCTCAAAGATTCTGATTAATTATCGTTGATTTTGGAGTAAGAGGAGAATTTAAAGAGTGAGAGAGGCGTGTAGCTGATGAGTGTATAGTTTTAGGGTTTGAAACAAATAAGAAAAATAAGCCTTTTAAACCCAAAACCCGATGGATGCATCGATGCATGGCCTTGTGCATTGATGCACATTCAAGGCATGCATCGGTGCACCTTCATGGTGTATCGATGCACATTCAAGGGATGCATTGATGCACTGTTAAGTGTATCGATGCACTAAGCACAAAAATGTCAAAAATTTGTTTTAAAACACTCAGAATGCTAAATTAATTAGCTCTAGTGGTATTGGCAACTCATATATTGAAAATTAATCATGTTCAATCAATCAAATTAAACCTTAAACTACATTTGAACATAAAATTAATTTTCACCAAGAATCATAAACTCTCCATAACTAAAAGCAAAGAATGCAATAAAAAATATTACAAGCATTTTTCATTTTATCTTTAAAAGTGCTAAAATTATTTTAAACACTAAGTGAAGATAGGTCAGTTAAACCTAATTCTCTCTTAAGTTTCCAAAAACGTTCCTTGTCTAAAGGCTTTGTAAAGATATCCGCTAATTGGTGCAAAGTATCAATAAATTCTAGAACTACATCTTCTTTAGCGACATGATCTCTAATGAAGTGATGTCTTATTTCAATATGCTTAGTTCTAGAGTGTTGGATGGGATTTTTAGTGAGACAAATAACACTAGTATTGTCACACTTGATATGAATGATACTTACTTCAATTCCATAATCAAAAAGTTGTTGTTTCATCCATAAAACTTGTGCATAACAACTACCAGCTGAAATGTATTCCGCTTCAGTGGTAGATAATGCAACACAATTTTGTTTATTTGAAAACCAAGAAATCAGCATATTTCCAAGGAATTGGCAAGTACCGGAGGTGCTTTTACTATCTAATTTGCATCCTCTATAATCCACATCAGAAAAGGCATGCAAGCTAAAGCTAGAGTCTCTAGGATACCAAAGTCATAAACTATGAGTGTCCTTAAGGTATCTAAAGATTCTCTTAACAGCTAGTAAATGTGATTCCTTAGGGCATGATTGAAATCTAGCACATAAGCAAACACTAAACATAATGTTTGGTCTACTTGCAGTTAGATAAAGCAAAGAGCCAATCATTGACCTAAATAATTTAACATCCACACATTTACCTCCTTCATCTATGTCAAGCTTTGTTGATGAGCTCATTGGAGTGTCATGAGGTTTGCCATTTTCCAGTCCAAACTTCTTGAGCATATCTTTGACGTATTTAGCTTGATTGATGAAGATGCCATCTTTTCTTTGCTTGATTTGGAGTCCCAAGAAAAATGAGAGCTCCCCCATCATGCTCATCTCGAATTCACTTTGCATTAGCTTAGAAAATTCTTGGCAAAGAACATCATTAGTAGAACCAAATATTATATCATCAACATAAATTTGAACTACTAATAAATCTTTACCTTTATGCTTTAAAAACAATGTAGTGTCAACCTTCCCTTTTGAAAAACATTTTTCAATTAAAAAGTTTGACAATCTTTCATACCAAGCTCTAGGAGCTTGTTTTAAACCGTAAAGTGCTTTTGTCAATTTAAGGATATGATCCGGAAATTCTGAATCTTCAAAACCTGGAGGTTGTTCCACATACACTTCTTCTTTTATAAAACCATTTAAAATGCACTTTTAACATCCATTTGATATAATTTAAATTCATGAAAGCATGCAAATGCTAATAACATTCTAATTGCTTCCATCCTAGCTACGAGAGCATATGTTTCATCATAGTCTATACCTTCTTCTTGAGTATAGCCTTGAGCAACAAGTCTAACCTTGTTTTCTCACTATATTACCACTTTCATCAAGCTTATTCCTAAATACCCATCTAGTACCTACAATAGATTTATTACTAGGCCTTTCAACTAATGTCCATACTTTACTTCTCTCAAATTGATTTAACTCTTCTTGCATAGCCATAATTCATTGTTCATCTTTTAATGTTTCTTTAATATTCTTAGGCTCTATGCATGAGATAAATGCAACATAATTACAAATATTTCTAAGAGAAGATCGAGTTGTTACCCCTTTGGATGGATCACCTATAATTTCACCATCCTTGACATAGTTGTACTCTCTTGGGTAAGATACTTCCCTTTCTTCAATGGTTGGATTCTCGAGAGGATCATGAGTTTCCTCATCTTTCATTTCTTCCTTTGATGATGGTTCTCCAACGTCATGTCTAACGTTATTTGTATTTATAATGCCTACATCATCATTCACACAAGAATCCTTCCTCGGAAGGAGATTATCATCGAAAACATGTATAGACTCTTCTACAACTAAAGTTCTTTTATTAAATATTCGATAAGTTTTAGAATTTAAGGAATATCCCAGAAAAATCCCTTTATCACTTTTAGCATCAAGATTGTCCTTACCGTTGTTTAAAACAAAACATTTACATCCAAAAGGATGAAAATAGCTAATGTTAGGCTTTTTATTTTTAAAAAGTTAATATGAAGTTTTCTTCAAAATATACCTAATCATTACTCGATTAATAACATAACAAACGGTATTTGTGGCTTCCACCCAAAAATATTTTGGCAAATTGTTTTCACAAATCATGGTTCTAGCCATTTCTTCTAAAGTTCAATTTTTCCTCTCAACAACTCCATTTTGTTGAGGGTATCTAGGTGCTGAAAAATTATGGCTAATACCATTAGAATTTCAAAAATCAGTAAATCTAAGATTTTCAAATTCAGTTCCATGATCATTCCTAACACTAGTTATAGAGTAACCTTTTTCGTTCTGAATTACTTTTGAAAATGTGATGAATTTTTCTAATGCTTCATCTTTAGTACTTAAGAATAGAACCCAAGTATATCTAGAATAGTCATCTACCAAAACAAATGCATATTGTTTTCCACCCAAGCTAGTAGTTCTAGATGACCCAAAAAGATCTAAATGGATCAATTGTAATACTCTACTAGTGGACACGTCATTAATGGATTTAAAAGAAATTCCCTTTTGTTTTCCTTTAGCACAAGCATCACAGATTTTATCATTATCAAATTTTAGTTTAGGCAACCCTCAAACTAAATCACCTTGAATTAGATGTTGCAAAACACTCATACGAGCATGTCCTAGTCTCCTATGCCATAACCAACTATCATGCTCATCCTTAGCAACTAGGCATAAATTAGTCATATCTATAGAATCTAAATGCACCATGTAAATGTTTCCTATTCTATGACCAATAAGCATAATCCGATTAGATGTAATGTCAATAACTTTACAACCATTAGTTTCAAACATGACATTGAATCCCTTATCACATAATTGACTAATACTCAAAAGATTATGCTTTAATCCATTCACATATAAAACATTTTTAATTTGTATGGAAGAGGTATTACCTATTGTACCTATACCTTCAATGTGACCTTTTGAATTATCACAAAAAGTCATTTCTCCTTCATTTTTGGCGTTAAGCTCTATGAACCGGCTTTAGTCTCTGGTCATGTGTATTGAGCATCCACTATCAAGGTACCATGAGTTTGAATTTGTTTTCTGTGCCTTGTAGCAATGCTCCTTTTCCTACAAACATAGATTAATTTTTTATTTTTGGTACCCAAATTCTCTTGGGTCCATATTCATTAGTTTCCAAAATCCTAGTCCCCTTAGGTATCCATTTGTGTAGGATATCCTTATCTTTAGTAGTAATGAGTTCTTTAGGAACCCATATACTTCTAACAATTTTTCCATTAGAGGTTCTTCGGGGACCTCTATGATTGTAGTTTTTAAAACTTTTTCTAACAAAGTTGGTTTTTGAATTTTCTCCTTTTTCAAAACGTTTTATACCAACTCTATCAAAAGAAGTTTTAAGATCATCAATTTTCTTTTGATGATCATCCTTGACCTTTGAAAGTAAATTTTGCAAATACAAAATTTTCTTTTCAAACTCTTCTAGTTTGATTTGCAAATCACTGATTTTACTTTCAAGATCATTGTTGGTCTTGGATATGAGATTCTTTTCATTTTTCAATTTTGAAATATCATTTTTATATTTTAAAAACAACTTCTCATAATCTGAAGCCAGCCCATTATATTCCTCTAATAACTCATCATAAGATAAGTCATCTAAATCAAATGAGTTAGAGGTTACCTTAGAATCTTCCCCGAATGCCATCAAGCACAAGTTTGCTACTTCTTGTTCCTCTTCATCGGAACCTTCTTCATCACTCCATGTAGCCATGTGAGCCTTGTGCTTAATTTTTTATTGACCCTTCTTCTTCAATTGTGGGCAATCATATTTGACATGCCCCGGTTTCTTGCATTCATAACAAATGATCGAGTCCTTATCTTTTGGTTCATTTTTGAAGCCTTCATTTTTTTTTGAATTTTCTTCCTCGGTTAGGCCTCATCATTTTTCTGAACCGTTTGGCAAACAATGTCATCTCCTCGTCATCGTCATCTTCATTCGAATCACTCTCATCTCTTGTTGATTTGAGAACAACTCCCACGTTCTTCTTTTTCTCTGTCTCCTTCTTTAACTCATCTCTTTTCTCAAGGTCTTCCTCTTCTTTAAGCATCATTTCGTGCTTGAGGAGGAAGCCAACAAGTTCATCGAGGGTCAAGGATTTTAAGTTCTTAGGCTCGATGATCGTCGTCTTCTTTGATTGCCAAGCTTTTGGAAGAGAGTAAACTAGTTTCCTCACAAGCTTGTCATTTGGAATGATTTCTCTATGTGATTTAAGGCTATTGACAATCGTGGAGAATCTATCCGTCATAGATTTGACATCTTCATCCGGTTTCATCCTGAAATTTTCATAGCTATGTGTTAGAAGACTAATTTTAGATTATTTTACCTCGTTTGTGCCTTCATGAGTGACTTGTAGTTTGTCCCATATCTCCTTGGCGGTTGTGCAAGATGAAACTCTCCCATATTCATCCGGTCCAAGAGCACAAAAGATAATATGGATAGCTTTGGAGTTGAGCTGGAACATTCTTGTCTCTCCTTCACTCCACAACCTCGGGTGAGTGGAGGGTTTGATGTATCCATCTTCTATGATATTCCATGATCCCATGTCACTTGCTTGAATGAAATACATCGTCCTATTCTTCCAATAAGTATAATTAGCTCCATTGAAGAAATGAGGCTTGTTAACGGGCAATGAATCGAGACCGAAGTCGGAGTTTGAAGTGTCGACCATTGATGACTTTGAAAATCGATGTAATTCTTCCCGAATCGACTCAAGAGGTGATTAAACCTTCAAATGAGTGAGGCTCTGATACTAATTGTTGAGTTAATCGATCGACGGAATCGGCCAAGAGGGGGGTGAATTGGTAATTTAAAAAATTGGTGGAAGCTTTTGCATAAAATTGAAAGTAATTGCACAGTGATTTAGAGTGGTTCAACTTTCTTAACCAAAGTTTACGTCCACTACCTTAGCTATCCACACTAAGGATTTTCCAACAAATTCACTAATTTGTTCTTTCTTTTGAGGACAAAGAGTAACCTTACAACTCCCTCAAGAATTATACCCCAATTCTTGAGCACACTCTTTTTCAAAGAGAAATATACAAATTTGCAAACTTACAAGGAAAACCTCACAAGGCAATATGTTTGCACAATTCTAGAACAAGATAAGAATACTCAAAGATAATTACAATCGAGCACAAATTGTGTTCTTGAAAACAAAATGAATATTGAAAGGAAATTAGCTTGGATTGCACAAACTTGATGTTTGATGCTTTCTCTCTTGTGATTTCTTCTTGATTCTTGTTGATCAATGGCTTCTAGACTTGTTTAAATACTCCTTCAAATGATTTTGAACGTTGGGGATGGTTAGTGGAGTCAATATAGCCGTTTAAGTGTGAAAACAATTAATAAAATAGTTGGGAGCGTCTGCGCATCGATGCATACCCATGGTGCATCGGTGTATCAAGTGTAAAATTCAAATATTTTGACCGTTGAACCCTTAGTGCATCGGTGCACTAAGAGTGCACGATGCATAAAATGCATTCGATGTTTCAAAATAGCCAAAGTGCATCGATGCATAGCTTGTGCATCGATGCATCAAATGCACTGAGTGCATCGATGCATGGTATGTGCATCGATGCATAAAATGCATTCGATGTTCAATTATTTCCATGGTGCATCGATGCATGGATTGGTGCATCGGTGCATCACTTTGAAAAATTGATTTTAGGCTTGATTTTGGTTCAAAATACTTTGTGAAAATTGTCTCAAAAATGGTTTAATTATAAAACACAATTTTACACATTTAGTAAGGTTTGAATTTGATCTTGAAAAGACTTGGAGTAATTGATTTGATATTCGATTAATTGAGTCGAATATACTTATAAAATCATTTGTAAAATCTTAAAATTCATTTAACTTTAATTTGTTATATCGAAACATCAAAAATGTTTTCAACAATATAATTTGAGCTTTAGTAAGGAGGAATTAAGTAATTCTTGTAATTTCCTATGAAAAGAAAAGTAAAAAAAAAAAGAACTCGTCGAGTGAAAATGAAAATGAAAATAAAAATAAAAAGTTTTTTAAAGATAATAATTTTTAATGTCATGTCACATGTTTGATTGGGCTATTAATACTTTTTTTTGGATTTTTAAAAATTGTGAAATTGAAAAATCAATGAAACCTTGAGGACTAGCATTACAAAAATCGATATAGTATATACATCAAACCGACAATTAACCCTTTATTATATTGACATATTAATAGATTAACTTTGGTTAGGAGTTCTAAAAAAGAAAAGAAAAGAAAGATAGTGTGCTTATGATAATCTTTTCCAATTGATAGTTGATTTGTTACATAAATTATGATAATCATTCCCAATAAATAAAATAATTTTTTCAGTTTCGTTCGATAAGTTTATGTATTGTACTATATAAAATAATTATCAAAGTAGTCGTTAACAGACAAACCATTCCTCCCAAAATGAGTGATGTAGAATTAGGCTAGCTTTGTATTGAGTAAGAACATTATAGATAGTATCGTCCTAGCATAAGTGGTCATTTATTCAATAAGGTGACCCTCTTATCTCCTTACTTATTTGTTTTGTGTATGGAGAGACTTCTCACGAAGTTTGGGATGATGCTCGGTGTTAATGGCGGAATTATGGACAGTCATAATATGCATGGAGATTAGACTATAGGAAAGTCGAGCTGGAAACTGATAATTCAGATATCTATAATATTTTCATTCACAAGTCTAAGTCACTCCAAAAAAAATACCCTAATCGAGTTTGTTCATGAAAACTATGTTTAATTCTCCTATGACTATTGTGAGGATGCTTCTTGAGTTAGACTCACTAGACAAGTAGTCTTCACTTCCAGTGTTAGCAAATATATATATATATATATATATATATATATATTATTAGTATTAAAATATTAATATTTTAAAATATAGAAACGTTGGCCTTTTCTCGCATATATGTTCTATAAAATATGCATGAATTGGATCAACGGGGTTAGTTTAAGTGGTAAATAGTTTGATATCGCTTAAGTAAGTCTTGAGTTCGAGTTCTTGTATATGTAGAAAATCCCTACTGGGAGACTCACCCACTAAAGCCAGGTGTACGACCCGGTCGGTCCGAATTAGTCAGGGCGAAGCTTTGGGAATCGGAATGGAAACAAAAAGAAAATATGAATGAATTCGCCATAGGTTAGGAATAGGATGCTTTTTTTTTTATTTTATAGAAAATCAACTTTTATTAGTAAAAACCCACATTTAGTTTAATTATGATTTAGTGTCTGGTTATTGGTGAATATGGTATAGATTTAAAACCATGAGTCATACCAATGGTTCACATGCATAACCAATTAAAAAAAACTAACAATTTAACACCATTCCGTTGTGTCTCTCAGTTTCACTTCCAAATTCCGATGAGTTGTCTTCTGTTCCGGATTGTCCAATTCCTCATTGATATATGATTTTTTACATTGGCCTAATTGGCCTCGGCCATGGCCTTATCCCTTTAACTTTAATCGAATATGGCGTCGTCTCAGCTGGAGATTGTTTCCTCTTCGCCTTTCGATTATGTTATTAATATATGTTTCCGTAATTCAATTACCCTTAATATTAAATTATGTGTTTGTCCGTCTGTCTTCACTTTTTTTTAATAATATGAGTTGATCATAATCTAATATCTATTCGAAATCTTTTTTAGCCACTGACAGCATACGTTTGCATTCACTTCTACTCAAATACGGAATTTATAGATGAAACAACATTTCCTTTAACCAGTTAATTATACTTAAAAAAAAAAGAATTAGGTAAAGTACACAAATGGTCCCTCGACTATAGGGTGTTACTTTGTTGAGTCATCGACTATTAAAAGTTATAAAATGGTCCCTTGATTATAGGGCACCACTTTGTTGGGTCCTCCGACTATTAAAAGTTACAAACTGTTTACTCGACTATTCGTATGTTCCAAATTTGTCTTTTTTCGTGAAAAAAATTTGCCATCGTTTGAGTTTGATGTTATCACATTGACTGTGATATGATAAAATCTGATCCTAGAACCGTTTGAGGTGTATTTTGTGTATCGACTCTCCGTTTATATTATGTCATTGAGCTAGTGCTTGAAACATTATATTGTCGAGCCATTGATTGAAAGAAATGGCTATGCCATTAGACATCATTAAAATATGATTTTATCATAACTCAATCAACAAGTTATCATTCAACTTAGACAATCATTAATTTTTAACAAAAAAAGACGAGTTTGAAACATATGAATAGTTGGGTGACCATTATGTAACTTTTAATAGTCGGGTGATCATTCTGTAACTTTTAATAGTCGTGGGATTAAAAAAACATCGTCTTATAGTCGGATGATCATTTTGTAATTTTTAATAGTCGGAGGACTCAACAAAATAAAATCTTATAACCGGGAGACCATTTGTATACTTTGCCCAAAGAATTAATAGTATGAAGCATTTAAGTAGATATTGTGTTAATTTCAGATGTGGGCACATGTGTACTTTCCTGAAATGTGGGAGTGAATTGCAATGGAGTGGAAACTGCCCAATCTGTGGTGCTTCAATCCTTGATGTTGTGCCAGCCAAGTTATGAAGCATCACATCTAGGGATGGCAACGGGTCAGGTTCGGGCTGGGTATTGATCCCTCCGTCTCCGTTCCCGTTTAAAAAACTCGTACCCGTCTTCGCTTAAAAAATCGTAGGGATTTAAACGGAGATCTTCATCGGGTAATCGGGTAAAATCGTGGGGAAACGGGTATCCCCGTTTAGCATAAACGGTTATTTAAACGGGTATCAGGCCGGGTATATATATTTAAATTATATATATATATATATATATATATATTTAATTTAATTTAAATTTATTAATATTATATATATATATATATATAATAATTATTTTTAATATTTATCGGGCCGGGTATCGGGGCGGGTAATCGGGGCGGGGATTACTAAACCCGTCCCCGTCCCCGTTTAACATAAACGGTTTTTCCCCATCCCGTCCCCGTTTAGCATAAACGGATTTTCTCCATCCTCGTTTAATTTGGTTTTCGATTTCGGGTTTTTTTTGCCATCCCTAATCGCGTCCAGTTCTTGCTCCACAGGACCCTTCGTCGTCTGTATTAATGCTTTGTTAACATTATTTCAAATTAATGCACCCCATTCATTAATTTCAAATCTTCTTTCTCTTCTTTTGAATAAATGAATTTTGGAAGAAGCGTAGATACTAATTTTCGCCCAACAACTTTATCCCCAGAATTCTCGGCAACCCAATTTTTCAAGTCGAAGCTCAATTCCGTGTCCACCCGAAAGACGGCCGCAACAGGAAGTTTAATTATTCCATATCTTTCTCCTCTTTTTGTATAGTTTTTTTATGTGATCAATTATATATATCATGAGAAAATTGAGTTGGGAGGATTGCCATCGCCTCTACAGTATTCGATCGAGATTAATTGATTAATAAATCGGATACTGATAATTTTACTAAAAAAAATTATATATGTCATGCGATCTTCTTCTGTTCTATTAAAATTGTCAATTATTAAATTTTAATGATTAATTTTTTAAAAATTAATTATAATTATTTTAACTATAAAATATATATTCAAAAAATAATAAACTGGAGATTTTTAAATATATTTTTCATATTTTTATTAATAATAAATTTAAAGTGATAAGAAATTAAAATCAAATATTTTTTACTGTAAATAGTTAATAAATAATAAGGATAAGCTTAATCATAGGACGGTTATACAATATAGTTGAAATTCATGTCATGAAATCTTAATATTTTAAAAGTTCAAAAAAATGGTTTAGTATTGATACCTCTAATATTGTCCCCAAATAGAGATACCTAAGAGAGCTTCAAAGTCTAATTTTTTTTAACAAAATTAGAGTTTACTGATATTTTGAGGAGGATATTGATACTCCTCATGGGTATCAATGCTTGCTCAAGGTATTGATCCTTCTTTGGGGCTTGAAGTTTTAAAAAAAAATATTAGAAAAACATTCAGTGGTGCATGTATACATTACTCGGGTAGGGATGTACTCACCTTGAAATCTGAATTTTTTTTAGGTTTGTTGTTGTTGAGATAATAACTGCTAGTTAGTCAGTTTGTAACAGTAGCTGGTAGTTAGTTAGTTACAGATTATTTAAATTGACTTTTATTATATAAGAAGTATGATGTAAATGATTCGTATGATGAAATATACAAGGCATTAATTTTGTTGGTTCAGTTTCTTAACATGGTATCATATAGCTAAGTTTTTTCTTATAATTATTTGCCTTGTCACACTCAATCTTTTCTTTATGCTACCTCTGCCATTGTGGAACCTAAAACTTTTTCTCAAGCCATATAAAATCTTGTTCGGATTCAAGCCATGCAAGAGGAAACCCAAACACTTGAAACCAATCAGACATGGTCTGTTGTGTCTTTGCCTTTTGGAAAACCCCATACTGGTTGCAAATGGGTTTATAGGGTGAAGTATAAAGCCTTTGGTTCTGTTGAAAGGTACACAGCGCGTTTAGTGGCTAAAGACTATAATCAACAAGACGACATTGATTATTCAGAGACTTTCTCCCCTGTTGTTAACTTGGTTACTGTCAGAACCTTGTTGGCTCTTGCTGCAATGTTTGATTGGTCACTCTATCAGATAGACATTTATAATGTTTTTTTTTTTTGCAAGGTGATTTAGTGGAAGAAATCTACATGGAATTCCCTAAGGTGGCGTTTGGTTAGATGAAATCCCTTGGAATTGGTGAGAATTGGAATCAAATTCCACCACTTTCCCATGTTTGGTTCAAGTTTTTCAAGGGAATTGAAATCTCTCATGGAATTCAATTCGATCAAATGAGAGAAAGTGAATTTCATCCAAATGGATGGAATTCAATTCCCTTGTTGGAGGGAATTGAAATTTGACCATACTACCCTCATCAATCATTTCGTAACTTATTCATAAATTGAATAAAAATATTTTTTTATTATTTTGGGTCAGGTCGGGTTTCTAATTCATATATTCGAGTCGGGTCGGGTCGGGTCGGGTGAAACTTTATTTTGGTCGGGTCGGATCGGGTTTTTTTAAGTGTGATATTCGGGTCGGGTTCGGGTTTAGGGTGAAAAAAACCGGACCGACCCGAAAATATATATAATTCAGGTCGGGTCGGATTAAGTCATTGTTTTTATTAAATAAAAATAATTTTTTATTATTTCGGGTCGGGTCGGGTTGGATTTCTAATTCACATATTCGGGTCGGGTCGGATGAAACTTTATTTTGTTCGGGTCGGGTTTTTTAAGTGTGATATTCGGGTCGGGTTCGGGTTTAGGGTGAAAAAAACCGGACCGACCCGGAAAAAAATATAATTTTACCTTATATATTTAAGAATAATTACAATAATACCCCTCTATATATAATTTTTTTCAATTAAGTCAATGTTTTTATTGAATAAAAATAATTTTTTATTATTTTGAGTCGTGTCGGGTCGAGTTTCTAATTCATATATTAAATAAAAATAGTTTTTGGTATATTTTTTAGTAACTAATTAACATACTCCGATTGGAATGTATCGAAATATTGCTCTATCTTTTGGTAACTTATTAACATATTTTGATTGCGATGATTTTAACTTATAATGTTTATTAGCATGTTTTTTATAATTTATTGAAATGAATAATCAATCAATAAAATAAAATTTTAATATTTTTAATTTTTTATAATATATTACTACATGTAAGTTGTAAAATAAACTAAAATAAAGCAAAAAAACAAGAAGGGCAATTCTGTCATTTTATATTACTGAAATCAAATTCATCTGACATGTCTGCGAACCAAACAGAATATGGAATTAGATTTCAATTCTATTTCCTGCCAACCAAACAGAATATGGAATTGGATTACAATACCTACAGATTCTAATTCCTTCACAGATTCCAATTCCCTCATAAACATTTCAACAAACCAAACGCCACCTAAAGATTTCAGCAGCCAGGGAGAGGGTCTAGTATGTAGACTGTAGAAGTCAATATATGGTTTAAAACAAGCATCCAAGCAATGGAATATGAAGTTGACTGAAGCCTTGTTGGGTGCTGATTTTCAACAAAGCAGATTTGATTATTTAATATTCACTAAAAGGAGAGGTGACAGCCTAGTTGTGATGTTGGTTTATGCGAATGATTTGTTGATCACTGAGAACAGTGAAGAGTTGATTATTGAATTAAAAGAAATTTTGAACAAGAGTTTTAAGATGAAGGATTTGGAAAATTTGAAATATTTCCTTGTTTTGAAATTTTGAGGTCAAATGAGAGAATCTTGATAAACCAGAGGAAATATGTCATGGAACTCATTGAGGATGCTGGATTAGGAGGTGCCAAGCCTGCTTAACTTCATTAGAGCAACATTTGAAGCTTACCATTGTTGACTTTGATCAAGGAACACATCAAGAGTATAGTGATTTAACTTTGGAGGATAAATCAGTTTATCAACGATTGATAGGGAGGTTATTATATCTAACTCATACTCGACCAGACATTACTTCTGTTGTTCAACATTTGAGCCAATTCATGCAGCAGCCAAAGACTTCACCCTGGATAAGGTTTAATGTTTGAAGCAGTACATGAAACAAACTTGGGAATGAAGCATACAATACCAGTTAGACTTCTTAGTGACAGCAAATCAGCTGTTCAAATAGCAGCTAATCTTGTTTTTCATGAAAGAACAAAACATATTGAGATAGACTATCAATTTGTCAGAGAAAAACTTTAAGGAAAATTGATCCAAACTGAATATGTGACAACAACAGAACAAGTTGTTGATATTTTTACAAAGGCTTTGGGGACACAACAACATAATTATTTGATGAGCAAGTTAGGACTGAAAGACATTTTTCAGCTACCAACTTAAGGGGGAGTGTTGAGATAATAAATGCTAGTTAGTTAGTTTATAACAGTAGTTGATAGTAAGTAAGTTAGTTAGTTAGTTAAAGATTATTTACATTGAATTGTATTATATAAGAAGTATATTGTAAATGATTCGTATGATCAATGATACAAGGCATTAATTTCATTGGTTCAGTTTCTTAACGGTTGTTCATTTTATTAAAGGTGCTCACCTGAAATTTTATTTGTGCCTGCCCCAATTCTATTATTAATATATATGTTCACCCTGAAAAATATTTCTAGATTCGTCACTAAAAATATTGATGTAATGATACCTAGCCTATGGTATTCATACATGAGCATGAGTACTGATATTTCATACCTAGATTGATACCATTTGACGACTTTTGAACCTCTACACTTTAAATTTATGCATGGTAGCGATACTTTAAGAGTGGATACCGATGCACAGTAATTTTTATATAGAAATTTATATTTTAAAGGGGTCACAACATGTCCTAACCATGCCTAAATCATATGCAATCGCTTGAAACATACCAAAAGCATGGAATGTGACATGTTTAAAATATGTAATTGACTGATTGAGGAGATTTTAGCATGATAAGTAGTTTTGTGCAACTTTTATGCTTTTGAAGGTTCCTAAACGCTTCCTAACACGTCAAGTTATAACCACAAACTGCTTAATCTATTCCCATAAGTTTGTAAACTCAAAATCTACATAAAAATATTTTTGATTAGTTGAATACATGAGCGTGGTAAAATATGGCAAGATCATAATTTAAACAAAACAAAGTATGACATGCAATTATTGTTTAAAAAAATATTTAGTTCTTTCTCTTTTTCTTTGTTTTCTCTCGATATTTTTTTGTCGTCTTCTTTTTTTCTTTTAATTTTATTTAGCCGGCAACGCTACTAATTTTAATATCGGTTGTTGACTGTCGGTGATAATTATTATTTTTTATACTATATCATTTGTTTTCTTCTCTTTTTTTTCTTGTGTTTTTTTAATTTTAAATAAGAATCTTTGTCTTTGCGACACACTTTTTGTTCGCTCTTGTGGTCCATTACTTATGGCTTTTGTTACCTTTTTCGCATACATCTACGGTCGTGTTGGTTCTCACACAAAGACTCTCACAATTTTTGTTTTCTGATTGTTATTATTTTCTTATATTCTTTCAATCAAACAGTGTAATTTTATATTCATGTCAAAGAAACCAAACAAGGTAGTACAATATTCTCAGTAATATGTTAAGTGATATTATATTCTGATAATCTTATTCCCAGAGATAATCTTATATTTTGTGAACCAAGCAACCCCTAAGGATGAAAAAGAAGTCGAGTCTAACAGAGTTTTCTATAGTGCGAATGATGGAGGCCTTCTACGTCGTTGAGTATACGCGAAAGTGGATATGATTGGAGAAGGTGGGTGGCAACTGGTGATCGATGATGTTGATGGCAGCTTATGATGTCATCAGTAGTCGGAGAAAATAAGTGGATTTAGGGATTAGGGATTTTTGAATTTTTGAGTATTTTTAGAATTTTAGAAATATTTAGGGTTTTTGAATAATAAAATAACTTTAAAATTTTAAAATAAAATTTATAAACACGTCACATGTCACATTTTGAATGACTGATATTTTTTTTAACGGTCGTCACGAGTTAGACACTTAAACTAGTAACGTTAGTAATATTAGACAGTTATATTGACCGAAAAAAGTTTATGCACCTAAATGAGAAAATATATATAGTTTAGGCATTTTTTTATATTAAGAGTTCGCTTGTTTCATGGAAAATATATTTCGGAAAATTATTTCCGTAAAACGAATTACATTCTTTGAAAACTAATTTATAGAAATCATTTTATGGTATTTGGATGATGATGTGTAATTGATTTTCCATTGATTGGTAATTTTTTTAGAAACTACTTATTACAAATAATGAAAACAATAGATAATATTATTTATTAAAAAATTATTATTTTTATTTTTAAAGTACAAGTTAATATTATTATTATTAAAATAGTATTTTTACAATAAATAACATGATCTAATATATATTATTAAAATAAGAATATAGTATTATATAGTATTGTAATATAATTAAATATATTGATATATTATTATACTATTATACTATTGAAAATATTATATTATTAAAATTATTAATAAATATATTTTAATAATTAATATTTTTTAAATAATACTAAAATAGTATATTAATATTAAATATATAAAATAATATTATTTTAAATATTTATGCTTTGAAGTGAAAAGTTTAAAAAACTACTAATGAAAATCTGACCGTAAGTCATTTTTTCAGAAAATACAAATAAAATTTTGTTAAACATAAAAAAATAAGTTACATTGACTTCAATCTATAATTTCATAAACTTGACTCGATTCTATATTTTTATGATCAACAAAATTTCCTTTTTATTGTAAGTCAAATCGAAGGCTATGGCATCCTGAGGACCATTTTGTTAACTAGGAAACATTTATGATAGTGCTTTTGGTTGAGTTTTGTACTAATAATTTAAGTAACATCAAAGTAGTCAATATAATGAATGAATTAAGTATTTTTTATTATATAATTTAAATTGAATTATGCATTTAATATGTCAATAATCACTTTTATTCTATTTTGGTCATTTAATTATTTTTTATATCAAAACCATATATAATGTTATATTTTAGTTTCATTTTGGTCACTCTCATTTAAAAAATAACAAAATTACTAACGTGACATTTATAAATTTTTTTCAATGATGATGTGGCATTATCTTATAGTGACTCATCTACATCACCGTTAATTTTTTAACGATAGGTGATCAAAATGAAATCAAAACATAACGTTAAATATGATTTTGAAACAAAAAAAAATTTAGGTGATCGGAACAGAACACAATTATTAGTTGAGGTATTAGATGTGTAGTTTACCCTGTAATTTACTTGTAACACATTTTTAATATAGATGTATTTAACGGGTGATTTGATTTTGATCCCCCTTCCGGAAAAGGACTCTTACTGCAATAGAATCAACAATCCCAATTCCTAAAAGAGAAGAAGAGCGACTCAGACTGAATTCGAATTTGGTCATCCTCATCCTTTTCGACCGACGGAGGTAGAAATCGATGATACTTTTACAATCCCATTCACGATTCCTTCTCCAGACTTTGCTGAATCGAGTCCAGAAGTACTTTCTTTTTTCCTTCGGCTTTTTTTTTCCATTTCATTTCCTTTAATCCGATAAATATGAACTTTTATTGTTTTATTTTATTTTTTTTTTTGTTTTCTAATTTTTCTTCTTTAATTGCATCTTTGTTCTTGTACAATGTTTATATATTTGAAAAACATGTTGGGAACTCGAGCAGAATCAGGTCAAAGAATCCAACTACATTTCTAGTTCCTAGATGTATTTATCATTCTTTATGGCCTTCTCATATGAGGAGTTTGATGGTTCCTCTTCCTCATCAGATGCGTAATCTTCCATTGTTGGTTGCAATGCGTTGCTCACTCAACTTCTTTTCTTTTTTTTCTTTTTCCTTTCTAACTAGTAATGATAGGGTTTAGATATCTGATCCCCTACCCTAGGTGTTGGTATCCTGTAGATGTATCATGTCCACTGATGATACAATCCCCAAATATGGCCCTTCTTTAAAGCTTTGAAGCTTTAGCTTTTCCAGAAATAGTTTTTCTTCTATTGTTTTAAAAGATTGTGTATGAAAAATAATTAACATGAAAGATACAAATTCCCGTTCGAACTATAGTATACTGGGTTTATTTATTTATTTTTTTTGCATAGTTCAACTGTTATAAAGAATGAATTGATGAATCGTCAAGGACATTTGGATACGGTTAGGCTTTTCAGATGCGTTTAAATTCTAGGGCTTTTTTGTATTTAAAGTTTAGTAGCTAGTTTTGCTAGATTCCACTTCTCACAAGCCTCAAGCCTGCAAAGAATGTAGTGTTAAGAGTGTAAAATTGCTCTACTTTATATGTTAAAGGTGTATGCCAAGTTGGAACCATGCTATGCGTGCTGTCAATGGTCATGGACTCATATGTGCCATGCTGTAATATTTGTTTAATCAATTACACATGCTGGTGTTGAGTATAGAAACATATTTATTTCGGTGGAAACCACTGATTACTTTTCAGGCTACCTGGACAGTTCCAGCTTATTGTTTCCTCTCTCTTGCACAGCTTGCTAATTTCTCTCATGTTGATTTTGCAGCCTTGAAAAGGCAATTGAGCTAGACCACCACTGGGTTGAGTTTGATGATGTTCGTTACCATGTTCAGGTGATTTAAAAGCTTTTTCTTTGTTACAGCTATGTAAAATAAATTGAGCCATTCATGTCCACATATTGGTGTTTTGCTCGGTTAGGTTCTCTGAACTGATAGGATACCAAAGCCACTGTAATTATATTATTCTCATAATGATATGCAGGTGTCAGTGAAGAATCCACATATTTTACAGCTTTCATTATCACTACCTACACCACCTCTAGAAACTGTTTTCGTTGGCGGACTTCCATTTGGAGCCATAGAAGCTATAAAAGCAGCTTATGGTGTAATCGTGCAAATTCTTGATCCTCCAAGGGATGGCTTCAATTTGACATTGAAACTGAATTTGTCCAAACTTCCTCAAGATGAAGGTCAACAAGTTCACTTTTTTAGGTCTTTATGAGCTTGCACGGTTATATGCCAAAATATTAGCATCAACCTATTGAAAATTCCTGTACTTGATTTAAAATTAATAACTAATGTTCAGAGCATATAAACGTGTCTAAGCTTCTTTATTATTTGCTAAATGTTTCTCAATGACTTTCCTACACTTAATTCTCTTGGTTTTAAACTTGATATTAGTAAGTACATCTATAACTGAAGCTGAATGGTACTATATTACTAGCTGAATAGTCATAGATTTAGAAAGGATATATATGTGTATATATGCACCTTTTCTGAAACACAATAGGAGCTTTAGTTTAAGAGGTCAATCATATCTTGTATCGTGCTTCTACCAAGTAGCTTCCATGTCAAATAGTATGTTTGTCTGATAGTTTCAGATGCATATGCAATGTTCATCATTCCATATAAGAAAGAATGCTTGTCATAGCAAATAACGATAATCTGTCCAGTGATCACGGGAGTCAGTATCACAGCAAATAGAATCAGCTATGTTTGAAGTGTGCTCCAAACACATAAAGGAGTAATGTGCTCTTATTGCATGCACTCTCTGGTTGGGCTTTTTGCCTCATCTAGGTTTGCTATTCACAGCCACCCCATTAATCACACAAATGAAATATAGTTGAATTTTATCCACTATCAAACTCAATCTTATTCTATAAATAACTCTTTCTTTTGAAAATGCAATTAGTTTTTTTACAACGAAGGTACCTTTAAAATATTTTGCAGCCATCAGCTGACCTTATTACTTTATTTTTAATTGATGGAACAGTGCAAGGAAATTATCTGTTAGTGCCTGTTTATAGATGAGTTACAAGCATTGCTAGACTAAATTTTGTGTGTTTATTAAATAAAAACAAAATATTTGGGTTTATAGATGAGTTACAAGCATTGCTAGACTAAATTTTGTGTGTTCTTTATTAAATAAAAACAAAATATTTGGGCCTTTCTGTTGCAAAAGGATGGGTGTATGCTGTTCAACTTGTGGCAGGGGAGCATATCAAAAAGTAATATCTATCTATTATTTAGCTTCGTTCATGGTTGAGTAGGATTAAGGGCTTAGATACCCATCTTAGCTGACTCTCAGTAGAAAATTTACTAGAGATATTAATTAGATGCACCTTCACAGTGAGTTTAGCTTTTTCTTATTTCCTTGGTCTGCATTCATTATTGTTCTTGTGTGACAGTTGATTTTTATATCCTACAGAGAACAGACATACACTTTTGGTAAAGATTGCTTCTGTCAGAGAAGTGGTATTAGGGGCCCCTTTAAGAGTAATCCTAAAACACCTTGCTTCAAGGACTGTTGCTCCTGATATAAATCAGTTTGTTGCCCTTGTGCATCGACCAAATGAATCCTTCTTCCTTGTTCCCCAGGTATTGTTTCATGTGCATAGCCTGGTTTTAATTCTAATGATCTACATAAATTTATTTTATATTTCATTCTCTCATGCGGGTATTATTTGTTGTGCCTCAGATAGTCCTCTCTCATTCTCTTTATGTAAAAATAATTGTTTGATTTTTTTTTTTGGTTGGAGGTGCAACCATGTGTCCATGTCTACCTTACTGTGGTTACATTGTTATTTAACTGGATAGAAAATTATACTTTAGCAGGCAGAGAAGGTGACAGTGGTATTTCCAATGAGATTCAAGGACTCAATAGACATTGTTCTAGCAACCTCCTTCCTCCAGGTACATTCAGTGGGTGCAACAATTATATGCTGATCTTGTGGTTATATTTCTTGTTTTTCTCTCTAAATGTTTCATCATCATTCAGGAATTCATGGAGTCAAGGCGTACAGCTGGGCTGAGTAATGCACCTCCTTGTTTGTGGTCTCAGTCTCCCCCGCTAGAACTGAAGGGGGCAACTGATGATGCATTATCAGCAAATGCAGGATTTGTTACTTTTGGTAATACCAGAATATTGGAGATCCTTTTCCACTTTAGTTCTGTGGCCAATATTGACAAACTCTGATGTTCAATAATGCAGTTATTTTTCCCCGGCATGTGGAAGGCAAAAAATTGGACCGTACTGTGTGGAATTTATCAACATTTCATGCATATGTGAATTATCATGTTAAGGTCAGTTTTATTTTGTTTACATTTCTTTGCTTCATTAGCAATTTTAAATTTGAGATACAAATAAGTCGAGTGCTTGTAGCCTAATTGTTATATTGACTGAGCAGTTCGTGTAATAGTTGTTAGACTAGGATTCTAAATTGATTGTGTACTTTTTATATGTATTATGTTTAAAAAGAGAGAAAATAAGATACGGGTTTAAATAGACTGCAGTTAGGCATGAGAGTTGGAGAAAGTGCTTGTTCCTGAGAAGGCTATGAAAGACACGAATGAAGTTGTTTTTGATAAATTTTCTAATAACAAATTGTCATCCTAATTTAAAAGCTGTAGAAATCATGCCTTTTGGTGGATTCAACTTGGCATTTATGATGTAACTGTCACGTGCCTAACTGCTGTGTCTGTAGTAGTTATAATCTTCTGTAAAGGAGTGATCTAATTTTATGGGTCAAATCTATGTTAGGAAAGGCTAGTAATTTGGTTTGTTTAATTAAGACTTAGGTTATGCTTTTATTTTTTCCTTGGGGTTCTTGATTCTGTTTTATATTTCAGTTTTTTTATTTTCCTTTTAAGAAGCCATTTAAGGAAATAGGAGCACGTGATGCTGCAGAAGTGTTTGATGATATGTTCGATGTAGATCTTGATGAGATAGGGATGTTTGGAGCCTCAAATTGAAAAAATCTCATGGAAAATATTGAGGGCAAAGCTATAAAGTCACAAGAACAACAGCCGAATGAGAGCTAGAATGGTGATGTGCTAAACATGAAAGATTGCAATGCGATGCCGTGTGTTAATTGACCCATGTCTCGAGTTGTTGAGATTGCATATAGGGAAATCATACTTGAACCCTTTTTTCACTATAGGTATAGGTTGATACCAAGCGTCAATTTCAAACTCAGCACTGGTAATAGATGAATTTGTTGGAGATGTGCTTTCTGCTGATGGAATAGCACCTGGTGGAGAAGAAACTGAAGAACTTTGAAGTTTTTTCTCTTGGTCTGAACAAAAAACTATTATGAATGTACAAGAAGCAGTAGAGATGAGAGAACTTTATGGCATATCATGAATTGAGGAACTTGAGTATCTTCACTCGGGTGTCCAAAAAGAAAGGAGAATTCATATTGATAACAACCATTGGATTTAAGGATGGATGACATGAAACGTTCTCTAGAGAGTTTATTCGTTAAGTTTTATCTGATATTATACAATATGCTCATAAGATCAGAAAATTCGTAGAGGACTTAATGCTAGGCAGCTGATATCAGTCTAAGCACAAATTAAGTAGGATGTATGACTCCAATCCAAAAAAAAAATGTAGGATGTATGGCACATAAGCAAATAAGTTTAGAAATGATTGCATAAAGCAAAAGGTTGAACTCCTTTCTATTGAGAACTAATTTGGAGGACATGTAAAAAGGAGCTCTATAATTGCCCTCTCCAGAAAGACTGATAATGTAGTACCCTGTTTTTTTTTACTGAAACTACTAATAGTGTGGTTTTCAATGCCCTAAAAAGATATGGTTAATCACCAATATCTTTCTGGAATCTATTATATTTGGTTATATATATATATATACTAAATTGCATGTTAACTATCTACACTGCTTCCTGGTTAATATCATTCTAATGTTTTACTACAGGGAATTCAAGGAACACCATGCATTTTTGGCATTTTAACATATCGACATAATAATTGTCTTTTACTTCAGCTTGCTGTATGATTAGACACTTGTGCAATGTTTAATTTATATGATTTCCATTTTATTCCTTAGTGCTCAGAGGGGTTTATGCACAGCCGGATGCGACGGCGTGTGGAGTCATTGATTCAGGTAGTATCATCTGTCACTTGATTTTGATTGTGTCGACGACATCTGCAGTTTGACAGTTGTTCCGTAGGATCCATTTTGCTGCAAGCTTTCTTGTTATTATCTTGAGTTTTTTTTTCCCCCCGACAGTTTTTGACTACTGGTAAGAATCTATATGCAGGCTCTGAATTGTGCCAAACCAGATCAGGAGAAGACCAAGAAAACATCACAAACAAGATCTTTGAAACGTCTGGTATGTAATGTAAATGATAAACGCCGTACTTAATATCGAATTTGCTGATGCTGAATAAGAAATATGCTTGGTTGTAGAGTCTCAAGGACAGTCGAACCAATTCAAGTTCATAATGTGCTAGCTGTTGATATGCCTTCGTCGTTCGTACCGCCAAGAAAAAAAGTAGATGGCCTGTCCTGGGTAAAGATTAGGATGACAGTGGGTGGTATGAAATTATTCAATCTGATTTTTTGTGAATGTGGATATTTCATGGCAAATTTGGATAGGAATCCTTGAATACATGAATTTTGCTTTGGCTTATTTCGGATAATATTTGATACCAAAATCCGTTATATGAATTCACTTGTATGGATATTATTGGATACTTAAATCCATTATCGGTTTACATTTTCATATTTATATCTTTGAGTCTGGGCTGTATATATTATGGCCGAACTAGTTTGGAAAAAGAGTAGGCTACAGCATGGACGGACCCAAGATTTGGATGAATTTTTAAAATTTTAAGAGACGTAAACTTATAAAATTTTAATAGAGTAAAAATAGATTATCAATAAAAGAATATAAAGAAAACATTTAAAATATATTATAATTTAAATTTTTCAGAGAAAGATTGCCTTTGTCTGCTCCCCACCTATCCACGGGTTACAATTTATTGATTCAGTACCTAGTGAGCTGAGTTGTATTTTTTTTTTGGTTTAATTTGGAAAAAAATGTTCAAAATATATATATTGAGTTAACTTTAGGGGTTTAAAGAATTTTTCGTTAAAATAGTTGTCTTATGTTTTATCTGTTATACTTTTAGGTGTTTGGTCTGTTAAGGTCTTTAAATTCGATCGTTATTTGACACGTATCATGTTTATATTTTTTGGATTTTTTATTTTTTTAAATTAAGAAAATTGTTATTTTTTATAAAAAAAAAATCAACTATTTTTTGAAATTATATAAAAAAGAAAATGGTTTAATACACTTTTTAGTGCTTAAACTGTACCTCAAAATACAATTTGGTGTCTAAAGAATTTTTTGTTAAAAATAGGTGCCAAACGTTTTCAATGTTATATTTTTAGGTGCTGGTATTGTAACGGTCGTTAAATTTAGCTATTATCTAACACGTGTCACACATATAAAATTTCAAAAATTATTTTATTTAGAAAAATCTTAATATTATAATTTTAAAAAACCAAATTTTACATCTTCCGTTGCTGATTGGCCAACGTCGGTCCATGGCCATCACAGTTGACACCATCAGAACTGTTTCACCATCGCGACCAAAACCCAATCCTCACCCACCGTGAAAATTACGCCAATCGTGTGAAAAACGTTGCGAATGGTCGCCAGATTTCTAGGTTTTTCGTTGTTGTTTTTTGTTGATTTCGACAGCTATAACCATTCGTACATTACACGGATGCCATTGTTAAGTTCCTCGTCCTGCTCCGAACAAAGCCCGACCTGTGGTGACCATTCACCATTGGAGATGGGGGGATAGGAGGGAGAGGGACGATGCGGGATAGGCACCTAAAAGTGTAACAGATAAAACATTATACACATATTTTTAGCAAATAGTTCTTTAAGCACCAAACCGTATTTTAAGATAAAGTTTAAGCACTAAAAAGTGTATTAAGTAAAAAAAAAACCTTTGAAACTTTAAAATATCTCATTCCAACCCCCATTACCAGCCGTCGTTAGTCATCTCTAGATGTCTTTGACATTGTCGAATGACCTTCTCCCGTCGTCGAACCTTCACTGTCAATTATTCCTCTTGCCGTCATCCCAATCCCTTAAATTTATAAACCCCTTAACTTAAATCCCTAAACATAATACTCAAATCCTAAATTTATCATATCATTTTCATGTTTCAGAGAGGGGAAGCATGCATTAATGCATGAAATTAGATTTGGCGCTAATGATTTGGCGCACGATTGAGAGAGAGTTGCATCATTGCACGAAATTAGCGCACAAATGTTTTTTTATAATTTTAAAACAATGTTTTTTTAAAATAATAATTTCAAGCGTATTCTAAAAAAATTAAAATTTTATAAACTTTACATGTATCACTTAAACGGTTATTATGGTCTAAGCATTTAAAAGTGAAACAGAGAAAATGTAAAACGCTTATTATAACGAAAAATTCTTTAAACACATAAAATTAACTGAAATTATAGTTTTAATGCTTACTTTTACATTAAAATTATTTTATTTGGGGGTAGGAGTACATGGTCACATTTTATTAATTGAATACCTAGTGAACGGGGTTGTATTTTATTTTTGGATGTAATATGGACTTTTATTTTGAAAATTTAATTATTTTAATCCTTTTTATTTTAAATTTAGTGATAATTTAATATATATATATATATATATAATAATTTAAGTCTAATATATATAATAATTAAATTAAATATTAATATAAACTTTTATTTTATTTAGATGTATCAAGTTACAATCCCAATAGCAGCTAAAATCCGTTATCAAAGCCCAAAAATTTAACCCACATCTGCCTCAGCCTGCTTAACCCAGTCCACTAGCCTAGACCCCTTAAACCAATTTATATATATAGTTTTCATGGCGTTTAAAGCAAATTATTATTATTATTATTAACTAATGAAAATATACAAAATAGAAAAGGGGACCGTACCAAATAATTATATATATTCATTATGTTTATTGATATCATGTTATGAGATAAAGAAGTAAAAAGAAGAATATAAGTTTAAGAAAACAAAGTGTACATGAATACATAGAAACTGTGGATAAACTATACGGTGGTCCCTTATATTTTCGATTCGTCCAGTTTTGGTCATCTATTCAATAGCCGAGCTGCAAAGGCGGAGTAAGTAAAATTGGCGGAATGTGCATCGATCTGCGAAAATTTCCTCGCCTTCTTTGTCGATGTTTATCATTAGCATTCCGGCACATCCGAGCAATTTTACTTGCTCCCCTATTGCAGGTTGACTATTGATTCCTCTTTGGACATTTTGTTGCGGTGAAAGAGATTGGGAGGTGTTGGAGAGTTGGGAATGGAGAATTGTCATGGATGGCGACGTAGAAAAAGAATAATGAAACGTGTATTTTTTTTTATTTTTTTTAATTATTAACTCAAACTTTTGTTAATGGATTAACGAGAGTTAACATTTGAGAGACTAAAACCGAACGAGTCAATAATTTAAGAGATTAAAACCAATTTTTTTAACCGATGACTAAAATCGGACTGACCAAAAACATAGGTGATCATCTATATAGTTTATCCGAAAATTTTATATTATTTTTTCAAGAAAATATATATAAATTTTTTCATTTTCAAAGTCTATATTTATAACTATAAATAGTATATATCATATAAAATTTTAACCTAATATATATCAAATTCTAATAATAAAGTACATCAAATTTTTATTAGATAGAAAATACCCTTACTATATCTTTCTTGACTCGTAAGGAAACCTAGGGTCATATTTCTAGAATTATCATACAAGTTATTTAGTAAGTCTTTGATGGTAATCTTGTTTGTTGAAAGTTTTTACAATTCCAGAGGTAAAGATAGTCGTACTCCAAAAACCTAATCCTTTGTGATGTGGGTGAGAGTAGGGATGGATATAGATCGGGTTTTAGGTCAATTCTATTCTATTAGAAAAATATACCCTCTTCATATGAAATTTGATCCGATTCAAATTTAATTTTTTTAAAAAAAATCGATCCAATAAGATTAAGTCAAATTAAAAACTGTCAAATTTAGGTGTTGTTGGAAAATATTTTTGTGTTTCAATATAACAAATTAAGTTTAAATGAATTTTAAGATTTTACAAATGATTTTCTAAGTATATTCGATTTAATTAATCGAATATCAAATTATTACTCTAAGTCTTTCAAGTTCAAATTCAAACCTTACTAAATATGTAAAATTGTGTTTTATACTTAAACTATTTTTGAAACAATTTTCATAAAGTATTTTGAACCAAAATCAAGCCTAAAATCAATTTATCAAAGTGATGCACCGATGCACCAATCCATGCATCGATGCACCATGAATTAAATTGAACATCAAATGCATTTCATGCATCGATCCACATACCATGCACCGATACACTGAGGATTTTATGAAAACATCGAATGCATTTGATGCATCGATGCACCAGCCATGCATCGATGCACTCTGGCTATTTTGAAACATCGAATGCACTTGATGCATCGATGCACTCTTAGTGCACCGATGCACTAAGGGTTCAATGGTCAAAATATTTGAATTTTACACTGATGCATCGATGCACCATGGGTATGCATCGATGCATTGACGCTCCCAACTGAATTTATTAATTGTTTTCGCACTTAAACGGCTCTATTGACTCCACTAAGCATCCCCAACGTTCAGAATCATTTAAAGGTGTATTTAAACAAGCTTAGAAGCCATTGATCAATAATAAGAAACAACAATCAACAAGAATCAAGAGAGAATCAAAGAGAAAGCATCAAACCTCAAGTTTGAGCATTTCAATCCTATTTTTCATTCAATATTCATTTTGCTTTCAAGAACACTACTTGTACTCAATTGTATTCATTTTTAGTGTTCTTTTCTTTGTTCTAGAATTGTGCAAACAATCTACCTTGTGAGGATTTCCTTGTAAGTTTGCAAATTTGTAATCTTCTCTTTGAGAAAGAGTGTTCTCAAGAATTGGGGTATATTCTTGAGGGAGCTGTAAGGTTATCTCTTTGGCCTCAAAAGAAAGAACAAATTAGTGAATTTGTTGGAAAATCCTTAGTGTGGATAGCTAAGGTAGTGGACATAGGCTTTGGTTGAGAAAGTAGAACCACACTAAATCGTTGTGCAAATCTTTTCAATTTTCTGCAAAAGCTTCCACCAAAATTTTAATTGTCAATTTACCCCCCTCTTGGCCGATTTCGTCAATCGATTAACTCAAAAATTGGTATCATAGCCTCACTCATTTGAAGGTTTAATCACCTCTTGAGTCGATTCGGGGAGAGTTAAATCGATAAAGATGGCGTCCACTTCTGGTTCATTCTCCATGGAAGAATCCATACCAATTGACGTGCCTCCACACTTCAACAGAACAAATTATCGTCGTTGGAAGAGGTTTATGATGATATTTATCCAAGCATTTGATATGTAATCTTGGATGATAATCAAGAAATGATATTCCTCTCCTACGAAGAAGGCAAAGAAGTGGAGTGATCAAGAATGGAAGAAAGCTCAACAAAACACAAAGGCTATGCACATGTTATGTTGTGCAATTGATCCTAATGTATATAAAGGAGTTTCTTCTTGTTCAAGTGCCAAGGAAATATGGGATAAGCTTGAGGAGATCTATGGAGACAAGGAAAAAGAAGAACCAATAAAGGTGATGTCTCTATTAGCTCTCATAGAGCCAAATGTATCTTCTAACTTAAATAAATTAAATTCAAAATCTTTTAATGAGTTACAAGATGCTTATGATAAATTATTTTCGGAGTTTGAGACCATGAACTCCAAATATAGGAATTTGATTTCTAAATTTATAACTAAAAATGATATTCTTTTGAAAGCTAAAACAAACTCAGAAAAACAAAATGAAATGTTGAAAAATGAGTTAGAGCTTTCAAAACTAAAATCTGAAAACTTTGAAAAAGAAATTTTCAAATTAAACAAACTTCTTTTAGAAACGAGAATGGAATTTGAAAAACAAAATGAACTCTTAAAGAAGAATTTAGAGCTTTCAAAAATGAAATTTGAAAGTATTGAAAAAGAAAATTTTGATTTGAAAGTTAAGCTTGAATGCTTAACAAAAGAAAAACGGAGCATTTTAAATAATTCATCTAGTTCAATAATGGCAATATGTTTACATTGTCATTATCATGGTCATAAGGAACATACTTGTCCTTTAAAGAAAGGAAAACGATTTAAAATTAGACAAGTATGAGTTCCAAAAGGAACAAGAGGCATTGAAACTAATGTTCAAGGATCCAAAGCAATTTGGATACCAAAATCTACTTAAATGTCACTTGTAGGTGTGTGGGAGCAATGGTGATGAAGATGATGATATTCAAGATGCTCTAGCCACACATGAAAAAGGAATGGGTAACCTCTAAACTTAATGTTTTTATTTTATTGGGTTGCTCATTTAGTTTATGCATGCATGAGTTTTTTTTAAATGTTGAATAATTATGTTTTATCTCATGTATGTTGAAAAATATTGTATGATGAACATAGTAATTTTTGGTAATATTTTATAAACTCTAGTTCATCATATTAATTGTTGGTCAAAATTGTTTTAAAAATGTAATTGATATCTCTTTAACAATTTATATCGATTTTTCAAGAATTTTGGTTTTACAAAATTTGACCTTAAATTTTTCTTAATGATTATGCATAGATTTTTGTTTAAATATTATAAAGTTTTAATGCATAACATTTTCAAAAACTTTATGCATGTGCTCTTAATCTTGATAATCAACATTGCATAATGTTTTGTATGTGAATGGATTAAAGCATAATCCGATTAGATGAATTTAACAAAAGATACAATGTCTTATTTTTAAATTAAGTGTTTGCAAAATTGATTGACATTGCATCTACTTTGATTATGCTTGTTGGTCATAGAATAGGAAACATTTATATGGTGCATTTAGACTCTATTGATATGACTAATTTATGCCTAGTTGCTAAGGATGAGCATGATAGTTGGTTATGGCATAGAAGATTAGAACATGCTAGTATGAGTGTTTTGCAATGGCTAATTCAATGAAATTTAGTTCGAGGTTTGCCTAAGCTTAAATTTGATAATGATAAAATCTCTGATGCTTGTACTAAAGGAAAACAGAAGCGAGTTTCTTTTAAATCCATTAACGATGTATCAACTAGTAGAGTATTACAATTGATCTATATAGATCTTTTTGGGCCAACTAGGACTACTAGCTTGGGTGGAAAACAATATGCATTTGTCTTGGTAGATGACTATTCTAGATATACTTGGGTTATATTCTTAAGTACTAAAGATGAAGCATTAGAAAAATTCATCATGTTTTCAAAAGTAATCCAAAACAAAAAAGGTTACTCTATAACTAGTGTTAGGAGTGATCATGGAACTGAATTTGAAAATCTTGGATTTAATGATTTTTGTAATTCTAATGGTATTAGCCATAATTTTCAGCACCTAGAACCCCTCAACAAAATGGAGTTGTTGAGAGGAAAAATCAAACTTTAGAAGAAATGGCTAGAACCATGCTTTGTGAAAACAATTTGCCAAAATATTTTTGGGCGGAAGCCACAAATACCGCTTGTTATGTTATTAATCGAGTAATGATTAGGCCTATTTTAAAGAAAACTCCGTATGAACTTTTCAAAAATAAAAAGATAACATTAGCTATTTTCATCATTTTGGATGTAAGTGTTTTGTTTTAAACAATGGTAAAGATAATCTTGGCAAATTTGATGCTAAAAGTGTTGAAAGAATTTTTCTGGGTTATTCCTTAAATTCCAAAGTTTATCGAGTATTTAATAAAAGAACTTTGGTTGTAGAAGAGTCTATACATGTTGTTTTCGATGATAATCTCCTTCCGAGGAACAATTCTTGTTTGAATGATGATGTAGGTGTTATAAATACAAATGACGTTAGACATGACGTTGGAGAACCATCATCAAAGGAAGAAACGAAAGATGAGGAAACTCATGATCCTCTCGAGAATCCAACCATTGAAGAAAGGGAAGTATCTTACCCAAGAGAGTACAACTATGTCAAGGATGGTGAGATTATTGGCGATCCATCCAAAGGGGTAACAACTCGATCTTCTCTTAGAAATATTTGTAATTATGTTGCATTTATCTCATGCATAGAGCCTAAGAATATTAAAGAAGCATTAAAAGATGAACATTAGATTATGGCTATTCAAGAAGAGTTAAATCAATTTGAGAGAAGTAAAGTATGAACATTAGTTGAAAGGCCTAGTAATAAATCTACTGTAGGTACTAGATGGGTGTTTAGAAATAAGCTTGATGAAAGTGGTAATATAGTGAGAAACAATGCTAGACTTGTTGCTCAAGGCTATACTCAAGAAGAAGGCATAGATTATGATGAAACATACGCTCTCGTAGCTAGGATGGAAGCAATTAGAATGTTATTAGCATTTGCATGTTTTCATGAATTTAAATTATATCAAATGGATGTTAAAAGTGCATTTTTAAATGGTTTTATAAAGGAAGAAGTGTATGTGGAACAACCTCCTGTTTTGAAGATTTAAAATTTCCAAATTATGTTCTTAAATTGACAAAAGTGCTTTATGGTTTAAAACAAGCTCTTAGAGCTTGGTATGAAAGATTGTCATACTTTTTAATTGAAAAAGGTTTTTCAAAAGGGAAGGTTGACACTACATTGTTTTTAAAACATAAAGGTAAAGATTTATTAGTAGTTCAAATTTTAGTTGATGATATAATATTTGGTTCTACTAATGATGTTCTTTGCCAAGAATTTTCTAAGCTAATGCAAAGTGAATTCGAGATGAGCATGATGGGGGAGCTCTCATTTTTCTTGGGACTCCAAATCAAACAAAGAAAATATGGCATCTTCATCAATCAAGTTAAGTACGTCAAAGATATGCTCAAGAAGTTTGGATTGGAAAATGGGAAGCCACATAACACTCCAATGAGCTCATCGACAAAGCTTGACATAGACGAAGGAGATAAATGTGTGGATGTTAAATTATATAGGTCAATGATTGGTTCTTTGTTTTATCTAACTGCAAGTAGACGAACATTATGTTTAGTGTTTTCTTATGTGCTGGATTTCAATCATGCCCTAAGGAATCACATTTACTAGCTGTTAAGAGGATCTTTAGATACCTTAAGGACACTCCTAGTTTAGGACTTTGGTATCTTAGAGACTCTAGCTTTAGCTTGCATACATTCTCTGATGCGGATTATGGAGGATGCAAATTAGATAGGAAAAGAACCTCTGGTAGTTGCCAATTCCTTGAAAATATGTTGATTTCTTGGTTTTCAAAGAAACAAAATTGTGTAGCATTATCTACCATTGAAGCAGAATACATTTCAGCTGGTAGTTATTGTGCATAAGTTTTATGGATGAAACAACAACTTTTTGACTATGTAAATGAAGTAGGTACCATTCCTATCAAGCGTGACAATACTAGTGCTATTTGTCTCACTAAAAATCCCATCCAACACTCTAGAACTAAGCATATTGAAATTAGACATCACTTCATTAGAGACCATGTCGTTAAGGAAGATGTAGTTCTAGAATTTGTTGATACTTTGCACCAATTAGCGGATATATTTACAAAACCTTTAGACAAGGAAATATTTTGGACACTTAGGAGAGAATTAGGTTTAACTGACCTATCTTCACTTAGTGTTTAAAATAATTTTAGCACTTTTAAGAATAAATGAAAAATGCTTATCATGATAATTTTTTATTGCATTCTTTGCTAATAGTTAGGGGGAGTTTATGTTGCTTGATGAAAATTAATTTTATGTTCAAAAGTAGTTTAAGGATTAATTTGATTGATTGAACATGATTAATTTTCAATATATGAGTTGCCAATACCACTAGAGCTAATTAATTTAGCATTTTGAGTGTTTAAAACAGATTTTTGTCATTTCTGTGCTTAATGCATCGATACACTTAATAGTGCATAGATGCATCCCTTTGAATGTGCATCAATTCATCATGTTGATGCACGCCTTGAATGTGCATCGATGCACGGGGTTATGCATCGATGCATCCGTCGGGTTTTGGGTTTAAAATGCTTATTTTCTTATTTGTTTCAAACCCTAAAACTATATCCTCATCAGCCGTACACCCCTCTCACTCCTCTAAATCCTCCTTTTGCTCAAAATCAACGTAATTTTGTCGGAATCTTCTAGCTTTTCAACTCCTAATCCTGCTTTTATCATCAAATCGTGCAAAACAGCATCACATTCCCTCAAATCCGAAAATTTTCAAGGTAATATTTCAAAAAATCTATTTCATTGATTTTTGATCTTAGGACTAGTTTAGATTAGTTCTAGGATTAACATTATATCGGGCATTGATTGTTTGATGATTATAAACTAGATTTTACAACCAAATTCATCAAAAACTCACAAATTTTCAATAAATTTTTGAATTTTCGAAATTAAAAAAAATCAAAAATCTGATTTTAGTTTTTAAATTTGATGTTTTTGATTTAATTATGTTGTCTTCATGAAATCTATACATATTATAATTTTCAAACGTTGTTTTCTAAATAGTTTTTCAAAAACTATGCCCATTAAAATTTGGTTTAGAGAACCTTGAATTATTGTGGACTCATTTGAGTTTTGGGATTGATTAAACTGCATATATGTGTTTCAATATGCAGGTTATATTTTTTTTTCGATTCTTAAACTATTTCTAATCCCAAACGCCCTAGAACTTCATCGAGTCGTTCTCGTTCAAACCAACCTCCTAATCATGTTCCTCCTCCACCTTCATCTCTATTAGGATATGTTTTAACATGCCTGAGCGTCGTAGAGACGAATTGTACTCTAGGTACAGAAATTCTTTTCAAACTTATAGAATCCGGGAAGAGTGTATTCCTTCTCTTCAAGCTATGATAGATATTGACTTTGAATACCTTCCGATTCTTAAAGCTTGGAAGTTTGATAAAATGTTTCAGCTCAAACCTATCGTTTATCAACATTTAGTCTGCATTTTCTATTCCAATGCGGTATGTATTCAAAACGAAACTTAATGTGGGACTATAGCCATTAGATCATATATTTTAGGCCAATATATTAATATTGACCCCGCGATTATAGCTTCACGTTTTGGATTTGATGATAATGGGTTATATAATGAGAATGAAACTATAGATTATCCCTATGTTCCAAACGCTAGTGTTTGTACTCTACGATCTCATCACGATCATTTTCTTCATCTGATGATCTCTTGGTGGTTTAGACCATCCGGAGGTAGGTACTCCACTCTTCGTATTAGGGATTTGTGGTGGATGCACTGTCTCAAGAATAAGATCAAAATCAATCTACCCCACATTATCTTTAGTCAACTAGTTGATGTCATAAACATTGTTCCTTCAAAACATGTCGAAACATTAGTTTATGGATGTCTTCTTAGTAACCTCTTTATCAAACTTGGTCTAGACGTCTCTCTCGACAATCCTATCCCACTCCAAAACCAAATCAATCTTACTTCCTTGAAGAAAGCGGATTGGAAACAAGACGAGGAAACCGGTCTTTGGGTATTTTGACCCGGTAAGCAAACCCCATGAGCTAGCTCTTCACGAGCTGCTCCTAGCTCTTCTCGTGCTCCTCCTCCTCCTCCGGCACTGGCTACTGACGATGATCCTGAGTTTCAACAACTTATGCAAGATATCGATGATCACGTTCTAGACGATGAGCCTGCATCGGAACCGACACGACAAGAAGATCAAATGTCACTATATTTTCGATCCTTCTAGGAGTCGTTTGATCTGAGGTTTGCCTCCATGGAGTCTCAGATTACTGAGTTTCAGCGGGAGATGCGTGAACGTATGGACGCGCTCACTCTTGAAGTTCGAGCTTATTATCCTCCTCCTCCCGATCCTCAGATGGAGTGAATTTGTTTCCTTGTTATGTTTTCTTGGATTAATTTTTGATATTTCTGGATTGTTTATTTTGGATTGATAAATGTTTGAATTTGTTAGGAGTTGGATGTTTTATGAATTTTGAACTTATTATATATATATTTGGTTTGATTTTATCTTTATTATTTTAAGCTTAATGATTATTAATTTTTGCATCATATTAGTTCATTTTGACCAATTATGCCATTTCACATTTAATTATGAATATTGTTTATGAAACTAATGGCTAATCTCTCTTTTGATTGTGATCTTAGCAGCTTAAGCTATATATATATATATATATTTAATCAATTGGCTATGTTTTTCAAAACCTTGTTTAAATCGAAATATTAAGTGTTAAAAGGGAGAAGTGTTATAGTAAGGGGGAGTAATTTTTCAAAATTGATTTCAAATTTTTAGAAAATCTTAAAATAACACAAATGTTTTGTTATATCAAAAAGGGGGAGATTGTTGAAAAACATTTTTGTGTTTCGATATAACAAATTGAGTTTAAATGAATTTTAAGATTTTACAAATGATTTTCTAAGTATATTCGATTTAATTAATCAAATATCAAATTATTACTCCAAGTCTTTCAAGTTCAAATTCAAACCTTACTAAATGTGTAAAATTGTGTTTTATACTTAAACTATTTTTGAAACAATTTTCATAAAGTATTTTGAACCAAAATCAAGCCTAAAATCAATTTATCAAAGTGATGCACCGATGCACCAATCCATGCATCGATGCACCATGAATTAAATTGAACATCGAATGCATTTCATGCATCGATGCACATACCATGCACCGATGCACTGAGGATTTTATGAAAACATCGAATGCATTTGATGCATCGATGCACCAGCCATGCATCGATGCACTTTGGCTATTTTGAAACATCGAATGCACTTGATGCATCGATGCACTCTTAGTGCATCGATGCACTAAGAGTTCAACGGTCAAAATATTTGAATTTTACACTGATGCACCGATGCACCATGGGTATTGACTCCACTAAGCATCCCCAACGTTCAGAATCATTTGAAGGTGTATTTAAACAAGCTTAGAAGCCATTGAATAATAATAAGAAACAACAATCAACAAGAATCAAGAGAGAATCAAAGAGAAAGCATCAAACCTCAAGTTTGAACATTTCAAGCCTATTTTTCATTCAATATTCATTTTACTTTCAAGAACACTACAAGAACTCAATTGTATTCATTTTTTAGTGTTATTTTCTTTGTTCTAGAATTGTGCAAACAATCTACCTTGTGAGGATTTCCTTGTAAGTTTGCAAATTTGTAATCTTCTCTTTGAGAAAGAGTGTTCTCGAGAATTGGGGTATATTCTTGAGGGAGTTGTAAGGTTATCTCTTTGGCCTCAAAAGAAAGAACAAATTAGTGAATTTTTTGGAAAATCCTTAGTGTGGATAGCTAAGGTAGTGGACGCAGACTTTGGTTGAGAAATTCGAACCACTCTAAATCGTTGTGCAAATCTTTTCAATTTTTTGCAAAAGCTTCCACCAAAATTTTAATTGCCAATTCACCCCCTCTTGACCGATTCCGTCAATCGATTAACTCAACAGGTCTCGTGCCCATTCCTAGATGAAAGATCCTTTAAGCTCAAATAGGAGTCATTTGACTTGTAACCCTATAACCTTTGGGTTGTCTTCATGGATATGAACCACTTCTCAAAGTTCAGTTGGGTATTCCTTTTTTGGAAGCAGGATTTAAATTTCCTTAAACTATAAAAAAACTGTAGGATGAATGTTTAGAGTTCGAATTTCGACACAATAAATAAAGTAAAGTGGATTGGAAGAATTACCTCATAATAATCTTTACAATAATTGATTCAAATTGATCTATTAATGATTGAATATTGATGATTATGCTAAAAATATAGAGATGTATTATGTGTTCATCCAATTAACAAGAATTATAGAGTCTAAAGGATGTAACTAAAAAAATGACGGCACATATGAAGTTTAGAGTTTGAATTCTAAAAATATAGAAGTGTATTATATGTTATTTTTAAAGATTCTGTATTCGAGTAGTTGTGTCTGCAAGATGTATGTGTTATCAATTGATTAAAAAAATTCTGAATAAATATTACTTTGTATTTACCTTAAACTAAAAATTGTTTTATGGGACACATTAGGTCAATATCTTTTACAATTGTGCCATGTTTACTATTTATGCTTAGGGCTGGCAATTACCTATTGATGGTGGCCCACCTTACCCGCCCAACCCAATTTAATGGATGAAAACCCGAAGAAACATGGGTTTAAATCATTTGAAGTGGGTGATGGATTCGGGTGAAATTTTTTCAACCCACCATTCAATATGTCATCCACTCCATCCATCCATCCATCCATCCATTCATCTATATAATATTAATTTTAAAAAATATTAATTACCTTAAAGACTTTTTTAGCCTAAACTCTAAAAATATTTTTTATATTTTCTCATTTCAATTCCTTGTAACATCACGACTGATCAAGATGTTGTTTATCATGTTGCTATGTCCTGCTTTGGACTCTCATATTAGATTTGGATACGCGATTTGTATTTGTGGATAGTTTTCTCACGTCGTTCGATTTTGATTTATGATTTCAATTATCTTTCAATAGTTTGATCTCCTTTTGTGGTTCGATTGATACTGTTGTCAGATATGTTCTTATATACCTTTTATTCGAGTTTATTTGGTTAGGTTTTTATTTTTTTCCTTATATGGTCCTTATGTGATCTTAAGTAACTAGTTTCTTGTGTTAATGATTATAGGAAAATATTCTTATTATGTGTTTTAGTTTACAATTGTGGTTGTAAACTTTCATGTAGTTTGAATATTATTTTTTAATAAAACTAGCGGTTTCTATCTTATCAAAATAAAATAAAATAAAATATTTTATTGAAGATATCTAATAAAAATCTATGGTTTTGAAGATAGATCTCAACAGTATATTTCTGTCATTTTATTAATACACTTCACTTGATAATAACTTTATCATATATCAACTACCTTATCTCATCTGATTAAACGTAGGGCTCATCATATAGTATTATATTACCTAGATCTCTGGGTTCATACTATTTATCTTTGATGTTTCAATCATAAGATAATTTGTCACATTTCGAGATAAGAGAAAAAATACATATCATACACATATCAAATAATGATGAAAATGTCAAGTAATCCTACAAAATATTCAATTTCTTCGTCTATTTTTGTATTCTTACGATTAAACCGAATGACTCTTCATTCTAGACTAAATTATTTATTCACCGTCGTCACAATCTAAACATCTAATTGACCAATACATTAAATCTACACATTGACATCAAATCATATATTAACACTTGGTTTAAACAAATGAATAATTAAAATGAGAATCCAAATTTGTGGGTTTGGAGGATGTTCGTGTTATTGTCGTGCATGAAATGAAATAGATGAAGAGGGTGAAACAATGAAAGAGAGAGAAGAGAAGAACGTGGGGTACCAAACCTCACATGGGCTTGCCTAGAGGCATAAAATCTCCAACTGTAAGATAGGGTTTGGTACGGTAGTTGGAAAAGTTGTATTTCACGCTCCTCCACTATTAACTACACTTACACTAAACACTAACAAGACTATGAATAGGATGGTTGTGCATTGATTGACACCATCATCGATCGATTCAAAGGTCGGTCGAGAACAGTCGTTTCTTGAAATTTTTAAATTTTTATGTATTTTTTATCAATAATATATTTTTTCCTAAATTTTATATATACGTCTCTTTTAAAGTTTTAGAAATTTACCCTTTCAATATAAAATCTTCTTCAATTAAGTCTCAGTCTTTGCTTAATTGCATTTGCGTCAGCGCTTATTTAAGGTTAGGTACGTCAGGAAACAAATTAAAGATAGTTTCGGGTGAACTACATATTTACTATCTATTCTATTATTTTTGTCGCATTTTGATACCTAAACTTTTATTTTTTAAAATCATACTTTTATTTCATTTTGGTACCTTGCCGTTAAAACCTTAACAGAACCATTGTACTAGGCACATTTTTATGGGTAAATTACATCACCTAACTATATTCTCGCTCCTATTTTAGTAATTGAAGTTTAAATTTGTTTAATTTAATTACTTAACTTTCAAATTACTCATAATTTAATAACTCTAACTTTCAAATTTAAATTTTTATTTTAATTAAATATTAATAAAATAATAATAAATGTCATACAAAAATTATTAATAAAATAAGTTAGAGTGATTAGAACCTGAGTCATTTGAAAGTTAAGTAGTTAAATTGAAAACTTTAAAATTTAGTAAAAAAAAATATGAGTGAAAATATATTTGAGTGATGAATGATTTAATTTACCCATAAAAAATGTCATGCAATTCTATTAAATTTTTAATGATAGAGATCCAAAATGAAATTTAAAATAAACGTTATATATAATTTTAAAAAAATAAAATACAGATAACGAAATAAAATAAAAGTAATAATTTAAATATTAAATATGTAGTTTATCCGATATATTTTTTTTTTCTTTTTGACAAAGGAAACATAGATTCGAGGAATAACGTGGTTAGAAAATGTGTGACAATAGGGTTTGGACAGCAAACATGTAAAGCACGGCATTCACTGTCTTCAAACCACGCCGCTTAGCTGCGTTGTCGCTGACGAGGCGCAATCATCATCAAACATGTCATTTCAACCTCTTATCCACATGCGTTTCAACTGGAATTAATGTCATGACAAGGCACATAGTATGAACTTGTCGTAACCGTCATTCGGGTGAATCTAAAATTGAGTTTTGATTTAATTTTGATGTTTTAGAGTCATCATTAATCATTTAAAATTAGATTGATGGGACACATTGACTTACCATTTACTTGATCTGCGTTTTACCAGGAATTAATCGGATTTGGGAGTCGATTATAGTCAAGGAATGATTAATACTATTATACTGTCCTTTCAGTACTAATTTAATTTTCCGATTGTCTAAATTACAAAAATGAAAAGTTAAACGAAAATTTAGAAATTGATCTGAATTACTTACTTTTTACCAATTAAAATTGTCCCAAAAAATCAAATTAATGTTAAATAATAAAATAAAATAAATGAAAAGGATATTAAGATTAAAAAAATCCAAAATTTTTAAAAAGGGAAAAGAATTAAAATTAGGGTTAAATTAAAAATTTAAATTAGAAAAAAAATAAAAAAAAGGTGTTAAATTAGAAAACATGAGAAGTTAAAGGTCAGATTGTATGTTGTAAGGAGAAAAACCAAAGTTAGAGGTGTCAATTTACAAAATATAAAAAATATAAATAGGAGTTAAATTGAATAAATTCAAAATTTGAGGGTAAATTTACAATAGGTGACCAAAATGAATTATACTTTAGAATTAGAGGAATTGTGGAAATAATTAAACTATTTGTTATTTGCACAATAACCCTCCCTATCAATACCCCCAAATCCAGGGAAAAAATCATTTATCCCCTTATTTCACAAAAAATAAACTCCTTCACTCTCAAAATCCTCTTAACCTTTTCTCCCAACCGGTCATACTCCGGCGAAGCCCCACCGTCCCGGCCACCGTTCTGGCCATCGCCTCCGGTGGTCGGAAAACCTAAACACCCTCAAAATGCTCCTCTCGCTATCCCAAAGCTAAAATCGAGCCCCGATTGTTCTAAAACCCCCCGATCGACATAGATCTACAAAAGAACTTTTGGTTTTTTACTTTTTCGACGAGACCTTTCCACTTCTCGGCGTCCTTTCCTTTCCGATGAAGCTCCTCCGTGTCGTCGACGCCTTTTAACAAAATAAAGCCTCGATTTTTTTTTATTTTGACACTATTCAAACGTTTTTTTTTTTCTTGCTTGGTTGCTTGATATTTGGTTACCTTTTTACTCGGCTTTCTTTTCTTGTTGTGGATGGTTTTTGTGTTGCTTGTTTTTGTTCTTGCCCCATGATCCTCTCGGCTTTCCCGATGTGGCATTTATATAGCCCCCGACGGGTTTGTTTCCGATTTTAACGGGGTCGTTTTCCCTCGTTTCCTGATTTACTCGGGGTTGAGGACGTTGTTGGCCGGAAATCTCGGGATGGTTTAGCCTCGGGTTGCTCTGATTTGCTCTGTCGAAATCTCGGTCAGTTACTGTGCTAACTTGAAATATCGGGGATGGCTCAGTCCCGATTTATTTGGCATATTTTTTAATCTCGACTAGCGCATGGCCTTCACGCGCCCCCTCAACCAATTGTGCCTATGTCATTTTAGGGTTTGAAAACCTTATCCCTCTATTGGGCCAGGCAGATGGGCTTAGACATTGTTGGGCTTCTACGGGCTTGTTGGGTCAGGCTACCCAGTTGGGCCTCCACTTGACATGGACTTCCTTGAATCCTAATCTGTTGGGTCAGGCAGATTGGGTCTTGTCACCCATGCTAGACTTTGGACCTTAAACAAAGATAAAAATGAAAATATATGAGAAAAGGAAAGTAAAATAATAATAATAATAATATATAATTATATGTGTATATTAAAAAAACTATATAATATATATTATATTTCAAAAAAAAATATAATATGTTCTCAAAGATTATATATATTGTATACGTTTTCAAAAAACCATTTTTTAAAATCTATATATATATATATATATATATATATATATGTTTTCAAAATAATATGTTTTCAAAAACTATATTATATACGTTTTTAAAAACCGTTTTTTAAAAACTATATATTATATGTTCTCAAAAACTGTTTTTTTTAAAACCATATATTATATGTTTTCAAAAACTATATATGTTTTCAAAAATTATATATGTTTCCAAAAATCATTTTTAATAATTATATATTATATGGTTTCAAAAACCATTTTTTTAACTATATATTATATGTTTTCAAAAATATGTTTTCAGAAACTATATCTTCAAAAACTATATATATTATATATTTTTTGAAATTATATACTATCATATATACTAAATAAAGACCCTTGAAGTCCCGGACGAAAATGAGTGTCTACACTTATGTTTGGTGGTGTCTTCAGCTTTGTTCAACGATATAAAAATGGGGAAGACGCATTGTGTATCCGACGTCTTCTCCGGAAGACGCACAGTGTTCCCGGTGACTCTCTGATTACTATAGCATTCACATCATCTCGAGAAATAATTTTAACGATACCTTAATTAAGCCAATAAAATTTCAAGAACCCTACAGTTGCAAATCAGTCGGGTATCACCTTGTGCTTTTCAACAATTCTTTTAAAGCTTGATTTTATTTATTTATTCATTTATATTTGTCATATATTTTGAGATATTTTTTTGGAAATTACATCAAATTTTTTATTATAAATATCTTCGTAGATACCACATTATATTTGGAAAAATCTTTCGTCGAGATCGTTTTTTAGATTTTGTATTCCTTGATATTTTATGTGATTTTTGACAGAACTAAATAGGATGGTTAACAATCATATATGTGAAATATATCATCCTATTAACATGCATGATGATTTATTCTTGACATCAATCATTAAAAAGTCGACATAAAAATATATTAGACAAACTTGATAGGGGACTATATTTTTTTTCTCATGCTTTCTCACTTACATCAGCCCAACTCCTTCTACTTCAATTACTCCTTTCTCACCTAGATAAACCCAGGCTAACAGTTGTCTATTCATCGATTGTGACTCTTCATCCAAATTAGAAGGGATGAACTGTCAACGATTAACGAGATCAACTTGTTCCCATCAACAATTGGTGTGGTGAACAAGGAACATCTCCTGACAGAAAAGAATCAACAAAGATAAAACCTCTTATCTCCTACTCAAACATCCATTTAAGTCCAAAACCTATCATTTAAAAATTTACTAATGTCGCTTTTGAGCTTTTGGCATGTGATATGTACAAATGAGTTACCAACGATGGTATTTATGGGAAAAATCTTGGTTAAATCTGGAGCAAATTTCTAACGAGAAAGTTAGATTTATCAATATAAATTTCTAGATCGACGTCTGATCGGATACCATGTAAAAGACATGTATTTTAAAGAAAACTCTCAATTAGTTCATGTTAATGTTGCAACAGCTTTAAGGTGTCCAAACATCAAAGTTCCTCCTCCGTTGTGGTAACTTAAACAGTCGTCACCTGACCCCTAACAATGGGAGGTGCGCCCTCGACGACTACTCGGGTAAGTCTCCACACAGGTGTACAAAGAAAATTTGTGTTTATATTATACTTTGTGAGATGGTTAACATCCATTATTATACATGAAGATCAGAGTTATTCTTCCTCCGTTGAAACATTAGAATTGTTCAAAGGTACGATCTCGACATAATTCATTATCGCTTCCTAAGGTATATTCATATAATTTTTTGAGTTATCATAATGTGAGAAACCTTCATTGTGTTGCCACAGCATAGATGTCTCTCTTTTTGGCAAAGAGAATTGAGTTGCCTATGCTCTAAGTATTGAAATGCCTATACTCTCTTCTAGACTTAGAAATCATTGTCCCTAGCGACTGACCAAAAGTGTTAAAATGCATTCGAATGCGAAGATGAATTCGACCCACTAACTATAGAACCGCTGAGTTTTCTTCGTACCTACATAATCGTAAGTTACCTCTGAGGGCATTGATTTGCCTTTACAACAACTTACGTCTACAGATCTACTCAAAGGGCCGAGATGTCTACGGTTTTGCATCAAGATATATTTTCCCTATTTTCACCACACACAAAATGCTTCAGTTCTACCTGTCGTATATGGTACACCTTCAGATGTCTTTGCACCCATCGTAGTGCATTGTCGCGAACTAACTAACCTCTTTTAACTTGTCGAAAAACATTGAGATGCCTCACATAGACTAAAAAACATGTCCTAAAATCAACCGAAATAGTTGAGAGCAACATTTTCATGAGTATAGAGATTCCCAACCTCAAAATCATCGAGATACCTTCAGAAGCTCGGTTGATGTAAGAATATCTCTCACACTTACTAATACAACTTAAAATTACCACTGAAGACTGTTGAGATGTCTTCACTACGACGTTGAGACACTTTTTCCCTAGCAATGGGAGAGTTAGTATTTTCTCCTTCTTTTCACCATGGCAAAGGTGCTTCCATTTGACAATTGAATCTCTTAAAGGGTGAAGACATGCATCATCTGTAGTCTAGGGTTTACAGAAACATTTTTCCTATCTCTAGCCACAACAACTTTATTCTCATTATCGATGACCGATCAAAATAATCAGATACATTCATTGCCTTCAGAACATTGAGATGTGGACATCTTCACATTTGTTTTCTGCGATACAAGTCATCTTCCACGTAAGATGTTATTCTCTTCGAGAAATACCATTCTCTGTAGGAATCTTTATCCTTTAAGTGAGCTTACGTATTTAGAGATGTCTTTTAGACTATTATCCTGTAACATCCCAAAATAAGGGCTAGTGACTAAAATGAAAGTTTTAAAAATTTAAAGCTTGATTTTGAAAGATTAGAAAGTTTATGGACTTAATTGGGAATATTTTTATAATTGGTTAGTAAATAATTGATAGAGTAAGGGGTATAATGGTCATTTAATAAGAAAGATTTTTCCCCCTTATAAGAGAAGTAACCACGTGAAAAAGGAAAGAAAACTTCGAAGTTATCTTCTTCCTCCCGTTGGTGCTTGACTAAAGGTGAGTTGGTCTCAAACTGGTTAATTCTTTCGTTTTAAAGTTGGTTTTGATTTGTGGAGTGATAAGAAAGCTTAATCAAAGCTTAAAGTAGCTTAAAACTCAAGAATGGACAAGATATAAGAGATTTGGTAAAATGAGTTTTTGAGTGAATTATTGAAATAGAAGGAGTAAATGGATTTTTAAGTGAAATTTAAATTGTCAACAGTCAAAATAAGAAATTCAAAGTGTTAAAAACGAATATAGAATATGTTGATAAATTGGTAAGATTCTTGGTTTCTGAATTTATCATAGAATATTGGATATTAAGATGAGTTAAAGTGATATAAGTTGGCTAGAATAAGTGTAGTTAAGTTTAAAGAGCTTAAAGAAGGTTATATAAGAGGAATTAAGTAAGTTGGGTGAATTTTCGGGTAAGAAAAGTGATTTCTGGGCAATGGGTATCGGTACTGCTTCATAAGGTATCGATACCTCAAGAGTAAAAATAAGGAAGGCATTCATGAGGTATCAATACCTGGAGAACAGTATCGATACATGAAGAACAATATCGATTCCAAGAGGTATCGATACCTTAAGGACGGTATCGATACCATCTTTGAAACGATAATTACATAATGCAATATGGGTATCGATACCTAGGCGTGGTACCGATACCTCAACTAGGGAAGTATCGATACCCTACAGCGGGTACCGATACTACTTTAAGAAGAAAAGAAGATTTAGTCCTTCTTCTAGTCCAAGAAATTAAGGATTGAATTATGATACTTGGAATGCTGATATGTATATCATATGTATGATTGTGTAGATATCGATCGAGTGCAACCTCCGGACAAGTCCACAAGAATAGTCATCGAGAAAAAGATAAGAGATCAGTATTAACTAGTGAGGCCAGGTGAGTGCATATTAGTTAGTATATGATGATGAATGGAAATAAGACTTGCGATAAGTTTATTTCCTATATTAGGATGCATGAAATAATGTATATAAGCATGTTATTGATATGAGTATGTGTATTGTTGTACATGTTACTTGATTTGTGTAAATGCATGTTATGTGCTTATGATATCAATATTGTGATGATAAACTATATGAATATATGAAAGGTGAACTAAGCTACATAATATTGACCATGTGACTATGTGTGGTATAGACACCCATTTTCGTCCAAATTTTTTTTATTTTTTATTTTATATATATATATATATATATATATATATTACATAATCTGAAAATGTTTTTGAAATACATATAATATATATAGTTTTGAAAATGGTTTTTTTAAAATAGATACAATATATAGTTTTTTTTAAATATTTTGAAACTATATAATATAGGGTTTTTAAAACATTTTGAAAACCTATATAATATATAGTTTTGAAATTATTTTAAAAATATATAATATATAGTTTTAAAAACATTTTTTTAAAAAATTCTATAATATATAATTTTAAAAAAACATTTTTTGAAAACTTATATAATCTTTTTTTAAATCATTTTTTAAAACTATATGATATATAGTTTTGAAAACTTTTTTTAAAAAATATAATATATAGTTTAAAGATGTTTTTAGAAATATATATATTATATTATTATTATTATTATTATTATTTTATTCATTTAATTTAATTTAATTTAATTTGTTTTTTTGGTCCATGTCCAATATCTCCAAGTCCAAGTCCAACAGGGGTCCAAATGGGTACGGGCCCAGATCAAGGTTCTAACCCGCCTAACCCAGCAGGCCAAAACCGGGTACCCAACGTGTAAATCGGGTAAACCAAAGACCCAAAGCATACTAGGGTTTTTACAGTTTCAAGGCACCGCACGACCCAGGAAATCAGAAGACCATGCGAAACGACCGGCTGATAATCCCGAGACTGACCCATCTTGGGACGACCAGCCTCACAACGGCCACAATCCCCCTCATCTTGAGACCAACAACAACCACACCGGGGCTATAAAAGCCCCCGGTGAGACACTGCCAGGGGACGAAAAAGGACCAACGAAACCAAACACACCAAGTATCATTGAGAGACAACACTGTCAACACAACCACAGAACCAACGGAATATCGCAGTAAACCGAGAACCAACAGTGAGGAAAATAGAACCATCGAGCAACAGTACACAAAAAAATCATCACCAACACATCGAAAGCCAACCATAACCATAAACCAAAGGCCGAAGCCCCCACAAGAAAGAAATCAAAATAAAAAGGCAAAAAAAACCAAATCAACAACAAGGGTATTTCCATCGAGAAGCCCAAGAGCCATCGGGGAAAAGGTAAAGTTCGAAACCTATTCGCGTAAATCTACGACGATGGAGAGCTTTTTTCGTTGATCGGTGGCCAGATCCGGGGTTAGGGGAAAATGGTTTTCTTTAGGGTGTAACTTATGGGCCTCCGGTCGGCGGTTAGCGGTGAAGTACCATCGGAGAGGACGACCGGAGATGAGGGTGAGTTGAGAGGATTTGAGGGCTTGAGAATGGTTGTTTGAGAGGAAAGGTAAAAATGAAGTGTTTTGGGCGTTTATTTTTGGCTTTATACCGATCCATTTCCGCCTCGCGACCCGACCCATGGGCCATTAAGACCCACGTGTTTTTTGAGCAAAAGAGGGTAAATTACACTTTTAATCCCTCGGGTTTTGTAAGAATCTTTCTGGATCCCTAAATTCAATTTTTCTCCCCAATTTTCTTTTAAATTGTACCCACAAGTTATTAATCTTTTGATTTAGTCCCTGCATGTTTAATATTACATTTTATGTATTATTTTCTTTATTATTTATATATATATTTCCATTTCCTTTATTTATTTCATTTATTTTAACCTTAATATATATATATATATATGTATATAGTTTTTATATTTATTTTTATCTTCATTTTTTTAATCTTTATTTTGTATATGTATTTATTTTTATTTTTTAAAACATTACATTATATATATATATATATATATATTATTTTTACTCTTATTTTATTTTCATTTCTTTTCTCTTTTTGGTTTTTTTGGTCTTTTTATTTATTTCCATGACTTTTTTCCTTTATTTTTATCTTAATTTTTGCTTTAATTTCCCCCCCCCTCATTTTGGTTGTTTATTTTTATTTATTTTGTTCATTTTTATTTATTTTAGCATTTTTCCTTTGTTCTTTTTGTTGTTTATTATTTTTCGTATTTATGTATTTTCTATCATAACCCGATCTTGCACTTCATCAAATCTAACAATTCTATCTTTTTAAGGGTCTCCTTTCAATCGATCAAAGGTAATTATTCAAATCGAATTTTTAAATTTTAATTTTCGCAATTAAGGCAACCGAAAAATTAATTGGTATCGAAAGGGCGGTTCAAGGGTGCTAATCATTCCTTGACCGTAACCAACTCCCGAACCCGACACATTTCTGGTAAAACGTAGATCAGGTAAGATAGTGTCCGACCTACCTAATTGTTTTTAAAATGGTTGGTGGCGACTCTAACCCAATTATTTCAAGTCGAATCCCAATTTCGGGCAAAACCGAAAGACGGACGCGATAACTTGTGGACTCTACTGGGGACAGGTAAGTGAATTAGGCTAGAATTAATTTTCGGTTGTCTTCTTATGCAAAAATAGTAAATTTAAATTTAAATTTATTTATCCGGTTCTAATTATTTATCTTTGATTATTTTTTTCAAATAAATAGTTGTACTGACATTTTTCTCAATGATTTCAGATTTTTGAAAAAGTTTTCATCTCAGGCTCTATACCTGAGCTTCGAACCCTTTTTAAGTGGGGATGAAAGCGACACCTTCGTGATAATTTATTCTCCGTGCGGGCCTAGCAAGTAACCTTCGGGATTCATATACCTTATGTCTTCGTGTGAATTTATTCACCGTGCGGGCATAAAGGAATGTTTCCTCTCGAGTTTAACTTAATCCACATAAGCTTGTAATGGGCTTAGGACTAAGGGTCTGGAAAGCCCAAGGGGGCACCAGCAAGGAGAACTCGGGTACCTTTTTAGAACCTAAACCGGGAAACTACATGGAATTAGTGCCCACCCCAAAACCTCATTTCAAACCCTAGGCTACTTTGATATTATTTTCTGTTTTATTTCTTGTTCAAAACATGTGAACTAGAAATTTATGCGGTTAGGACTTGTTCAAAATCAATTTGTGGGATAGAAATCATGTCCGGGTAGGAATAATAAGTATGTGAGGGTAGATATCATGCAAGGTAGGATTTTTCATTTTCATTATTGTTTTGATTTACCTCACTAACCCTTTTCATTTTTTTTATCTCATTTTATTTTCATCGTTTGCATCATTTAAAAGAGGTGTTGATCCATAAAAAATGTGTTTGTTAAACGTAAATAATTTGCATTAATGAATAAAAGGGTTATAATACAAGAGATGAAAAGATCAGAAGTCCAGCTATGGTCAGAGAATACTCAGAATGGACCGGGATTTACACTGTGCACACCAAAAGTCGACTTTTCGAGCTGGCAAAGGTTGCAGGGGCAAGGCGAGAAAAATTGACTTGGAGATTCCCTTCACAGACAAAAGGCCATTGATGACGAATTCAAGAAACAACCAGCTAAACTTCGGATAGCTCCTATCGATGGAGGACTCCAAAGGCACTTTCGTTAGGAACAGACATTCGTCTTCTAACCAGCCACGACTTTGTATTCAAATAAAAAAGTGAATCACCAACTATTGACAATATCAATTTATTCTCAACAACAATATTTAAAAATTAAGTTTATCATCGTAACTAACATCTATTAGTGGATTTAATAAGTGAATGACGGATTTTAAATGCTATAATCGAAACTATTATTACATTCGCGGTAAAAATAAAGATTATTATATAAAAGCATTAGTAATGACGGTAAAAAAAAAGATGCTGAAATTAAGGGGAATGGGGCCAAAGCAAGATGAAATGATGATACGTTGAGGAGTATTTTATATAAAAATAAAGAGTCAGCAATGGAGTTGCAAAGTTGGTGCAGCAGTAGGCCAATAAAGAAAAGGAAAGGGAAAGGCACTTGAAATCAACAAAGTCGGTCACGTGATGAAGTTGACTAATCACTATCAGTTTTGTCAAAATAACCATTCAACACACTCCAATTATATTATTTTTAATCCACTCATTCATACGTGGTATCAAAATCCTATATATTTTTTAACAGAAAAATACAAATTAAAATATAAATATTTCCACAAATCAGTTTAATTTAGTGATTAAAATAATCATTATTTTTTTTAAAAGATATGAGTTTGAACAACGTAATTATAAAGGTGATTGAACGTTTATTATCAAATGATTGAGATATATATATATATATATATATATATATATATATATATATATATTTTTAAGATCTGATATTTTTTCAATGATTAAAGGGAGTGTTGTTCTCTTCTTCCTAGAGATCTTGAGTTCGAGTAAATATGTTTATAGGGTATGGTTGTATTATTAATAATTAAGAAAATTTCTAAACATATACAACATAGTAATCGCCTTAAACTAAATAAAAAAACAATAAAAGAAAAATTATAACAACTTAGGGCTAATTTAGAAATTAGGGTTTTCTGTTGGGGTTTTATAAGTAATTTTATTCTAAGGTTATAGAATGAGTAGTATCACCAGGAAATAGTGTACTTTAGACGTCCAACAAAAACTGGAATCTTAAAAAGAATATTAACATGGCCCCAGCACACGGCATACATGCACACACAAATCCAGAAATGATCTAAAATTAATTTAAGGGTAAAATACATGTTTAGTACCTCAAGTATCACTTTTTAGTTTCATTTTGATCACCCATTGTCAATTTTGTCACCATATGATAATGTTACATCATCATTAAAAATTTTAAAAAAATTATCATGCCAACAGTTCTGTTAATTTTTTAACAATGTTTTTAAAATCGAACCTTAAACCGGTGAAGGTACTGGTTCACTGGTTCAAACAGGTTAAACCGCGGTTGAGTCGATTTATATAAAATAATATTTTTTTAAAATTTTACATAATATTAAAAGCAATATTAATATATATATATAACACTCTTTTTAAGTTCACAATATTAAAAGGTATAAAAATATCATAAGTCATAACATATATAAGTTAAATACTATAATATCAAGTGAAACAAAATTATTCAAATCAACTACAATATAATATTTAAGGTCAATACCTAATGAAATTCATCAACAACTAAATAAAAAAAGTACATAATTGATACAAGTATTAATCATCATAATATTCATTGAAATTAATTCCCTCAAATTCTAAAATATTGGGAAAAACTTCTTCATTAGTTAAACTATCACCGCCATCACCACTTTGAACTTGAAACTCCATAGCATCACTTTGAACTTGAAAGTCCACAGCATTAAGATCTTCATCATCTAGCAATATGATAAATAAATATAAAGTTAAATTTAAATTCCCAAACAATACTTAACAATTAAAAGTAAAAGTGTAAAACATATTAAATCAGAAAATAAATTTGGGGCTGAAAAAATCATAACAAACGACGTCGTTTGGTTTAATTAAAAAAAACAGAACCACGTAAACTGCCGATTCACACCGATTTTGCCGGTTCCCAATCGGTTCTACCGGTTCTTTAGCGGTTCATTGCAAAACTAATTTTGGAGGCTGATTGGACCGGACAGGCAACCGGTTCCCGGTTCAACCGGCCGGTCCGGTCCGATTTTAATAACATTGTTTTTAACGATGGGTAACCAAAACGTAACGTATAATATGACCTAAAAAAATAATTGAAGATTTTAAGTGTGTATTTTACCCTTAATTTATGCACATCGTATGCGATTATTTGATAAATATAAAATTAGTTACACACTGAAAATATAAATTGTGAAAAACTTAAGATTCCATTTACGTTTGCTATCGACACCTGAAAGAACTTTTAACCCAAATAGCAAAGTGTTAAGGGTAGCTTTCGCTATCATAAACAGCTTTTGAAACTCGAGGGACGTTTATAACTTAGTATTCGTTAATAGTTGTTTTAGTCCTTGATAATATACATATCATATAAACATAATGGTTCGAATTCGAAAGTTTTAAGAAGAATAATATTATCTTTTACTACTTAAATCGCTTGTTGAGTTCACTCCTTTTTTATTATTATTAATCTAAGATAAGTATAATATAATATTTATTCAAAGATAACTATTAACCATTTGACATTGAAATCTCAAACACCTGGCGTTCAGTGCTTGAACCAAAAATCTCATGACACAATAATTTTTTTTTATTACCGAGATCTCTTGATTCGTACTATAAGTTCACCCTTAAATGCAAACAAAGTATGTAAAATTTGTTTTCACCCTTCTAAAATATTATTGGTATAATCCTACAAAAAGTATTATCTTAATTTTAAAATATAAAAACTTTTGGTTTAATATAGATTGATCACCTATTAAAATATTGATTAGGTTTTATCATAATATCATACGTACTATGCAGGTGAAAGAAAATATTTTACGTAAAAAATTTTAAATAAATTCAGTGTGACATAAATATATATATATATATATATATATATAACTATTTTAAAATCATTTTTGAGTAAACATAAAATGGTATATGGATTAATATTTTTTTTTTTGAAGAAACAAAATAGTATATGGTAAAAGGAAAAGTAAGAAATATAAAATGGAAAAGTAAAATTGTCGGCAGGAGATGAGATAAGTGGGGTCAGGCAGCCGTACAGGATGAAGGGTCAACTGTCAAGGATGAGATGGGACCCAGTTCAACTAACATAAACTAACACAAGGATGAGAGTAGCACGTGTCTCTAACGTGGCAAAACTGTCATAAACCGACAATAACCGTGACTCGTTATTTCTTGAGCACCACAGTAAGCTAATGAGTCAATTTAAGGGTAAATTATACATTTAGTATCTAAATAATTACTTTTATTTCGTTTTGGTATCTAAACTTTATTTATTTTCAAAATTATATATAACATTTAGTTTAGGTTTTATTATGTTACCTATTGTTTAAAAACTTAACAAAACTTAATAAAACTGTTGATGTGATATTTTTTTATTTTTTTATTGATGATATGGTATTACCTTATGATGACATGCTGATATCACATTTAAATTTTTAATGCCAAGACACCCAAATAAAACCTAAATTAAATGTTAAATATAATTTAAAAAAAAAAAAATTCCAGTACTAAAATAGGACATAAAAAATAATTTTAATATTAAACATGTAGTTTACCCAAAGTAAACATGCAATCTGCTGTCTTGGCCTTGCCGCGATCCATGGATCGTAAAAATTGGGATACACGTACTCGATCATTTCCTCCTCTTTGAAGATCGGTCAGTGTTTAATAATTGTCACCCACGTTTCTTCTTCATCCCCGTCTTTCTTTTGCTTTTTAAAAATTTATAATATATTTCAATTTATTTTAATTTCAAATTTTGATATTATAAATAAATTAATTTTTTTATGGTTTAAAATAATATATTATTTATGCATAATGTCAAAATTAGCTTTCGATTTTTTATTAAAATAATCATTTTACCCCTTAACGTTTCGTTTTAGAGCAAAAAGACTCTTTGCATTTGACATAATAATCACTTTGTCTATTTTTCCTGTGGTATTTTAGTCTTCAACGTTTAATTTTAGGTTAAAAAAGGCTATTCAATGTTGATGGGGTGGTGAGAGAGGATGGGCTGCAGGGAGGAATTGGAGGAGTTTTGAAAGATTCCAATTGCTCTATTTTAGTCTCTTTCTCTATGGCTGTGGGACCAGGCCCTCCTATGTTAGCTGAGTTAAAAGCTATTAAGCAGGGAATTGATGTATTTCTTTCATCGGAGTGGGCAACGAGTCAAAGGGAAGACTTATCCTCGAGAGTGATTGCAGGAAAGCAATGGATTGGATCTTGATACCTATTTCTGCCCCAACGTTCTGTAGCTCTTTGGTTGAGGAAATTGGGGCCTATGTATCTGCTAGGGGTTTTATTATTAATTGGATTTCAAGGAGTTGTAATTGGGAAGCAGACAAGTTAGCAAAAGAGGGGATTGGTTGAGGTTTTGTGTTCTGTTGTTGTAGTGTTATGTATTTTATCTAGGGAAGTTTTATTATGTAAGTTGTATCTTATGTAATTATGAGTTATTAATAAAATGAGGTACTTTTGTCCTCCTTCCGCTAGTTGCCTCTTTCACAAGAGCCAACTAAGAGGGAGGTTTTTAATGAGGCCTCCTATTCCTATAAAAAAAATAAATAAATGTTGGGGATTATTTTTAGTGTTATGCCTATTATTTAATAGGGTAAAGTACAAAAATAGTCCCTTAACTATTGAGTGATGTTGTATTGAGTCCCTTGACTATTGAAAGTTACAAAATGATCTCTCGACTATAGGGTGTTGATTTGTTGAGTCCCCCGACTATTAAAAGTTATAAAATGGTCACCCGACTAATCAATATGTTCCAAACTCGTCATTTTTCGTTAAAAATTTAACAACAATATGAGTTGGATATTAATATGTTAACTGATATATGATAGTTTTTTAATATTTTGAGATCAGATTTTATCATATCTTAGTCAACATGCTAACATCCAGCTCAGAACGCCATCAATTTTTAACAAAAAATGACAAGTTTATAACATACTAATTAATCAGGTGATCATTTTTTTAACTTTTAATAATCAAATGACTCAACAAATCAATACCCTACACTCAGAAAACTATTTTGTAACTTTTAAAAATTAAAGAACTCAATAAAGCATCACCTGTAATCGGAGACTAAATGTGTACTTTGCTCTATTTAATATTTTTAACTCAATATATTTTATTTAGAATATCAACATTTAAACTTAAAATAAATTCAACTTTTTAAAACCTCTATATCGTCTCCTAGTGTCACCTGATTTTGTACTGTTGCTTTTATCTTTTTCAATGAGCAATTGATTTTTTATTCAAAAGTATTTATGAAATATAAAAAAGCTGTTTGAATGTAATCTAGCAAGCTTTTATTGGGTTTTTTAAAGGAGACCAAAAAGATTACTCAGCTACTTGTTTTTATTTAATATTTGCGGAGCGGCCTGGAGAATCGCCCACAGATCCATTTGAAACAACTTTCTAGATAAAAAAAAATTCTAACACAAATAACAATAACACGACTTTATATAATTTACGAGATTGATTTAAATGAAAAACATTTTGATATTATTTAAATATGTCATAAGTTTAAGGTATTGTGTATGTAAAAAATCGTTATTGAAAAATTCACCGTCAAATTTAGATATATAACATGAGTCAATTCAAATTAATTAAGACAAAATCCTAAAAAATCGAGAGTGTAAAAGGATAAAAGGGTAATTTTTGCCTCTATAGTAAACCGAATTTATCGTTTTTTCTTATATTGTCTTTACGCATCAATTTAATCTTTAAAATTGTTTAATTACATCGTTCTATGCCCTACTCTAACTTAAAATCCTAAATTGAGTGTTTTAAGTTAGGGTTCAAGGTTTAGGGTTGAGATGTTATGGGGTTATAGTTTAGGGTTTTAAGTTAAGAGTAGAGTATAGAATGATGTAATTAAACAACTTTGAGGGTTAAATTGATATGAAAATACGATAGGAACAAAAATGATAAATTTGAGTCTACCATAGGGACAAAGATAACCTTAAACCTAAAATTAAAGATTAAATATTTTTTTCGTATATGGATTATATTTTATTCTTTAATGTTATACAAATAGTGTTTTATACCTTAAACTTTTTGTTGTTGACAAGTTTATCTATTTCGTTGATGCATGGAATATGGCGTGAATTCTTTACACTAGTAAAAAAAAATTAATACGTGTTATCTAAAAAATATTTACTGGAAGTATAATAATAAGATTAGTCCTCAACATTCTATTATCTTTCAAAATCACCCTTAAAGTTTAAAATTTAAAATAAATAAATGTTTATATTAAAAATTATAAAAATAATAGTGAATCAATCAATGATTGTCACGCATGGGTAGCCCAATCTTCGATTGTCTAACTACTGGATCAAGCACCAATGATTTTTCTCGATTTTACCATCACTATTTTGATAAAAGCAACCATAATTTTCTCCCCTAACAAAAGGTCATCGTCGTTATTGACTTTGTTGTTGGGATTCTCTTCGAGGTTTTCATCGTTTAGGGTTTTCAAAATAAGAGTTTTACGGAGATTTATTAGTTGGTCGAGTGATAAGGATGTTGTTATTTCATCTTGTTTGATTTCGAATCTTGATATTTGCCTTTAAAATGTAATATCTCTCTACATAATATATATATATATAAGTTTTATGAGCTAGTCCTTAGTCACTAAGGGTTATCTTAGGAAGCGAAATGCATATCCATTATTTTAAATAAATTATTAAATTTAAAAAATCCAAGTCCAAACTTGGGTTCAGTTCAACTTATAAAAAATACCTCTTTTTAATTTGAAAATATTACAAATATAGTTTTTTTATCAACTTTTATATACAAATTATATTTGGATTAGCCCTAACTAGACATGTCACCTAATCCCTTGACATGTTAACTTGTAATGATTAAATTGATATAATAATAAACTTCAACAATAAAATTGTTCAAAATTTAACATTCCTACAAAAATATATATTACTTAAGAAATATCTGATTTTAATCTTAATCTTTAGTGAATTTAGAATCTATGACCTAAAGGAATATGAGGGAACAAAAATGAAGAGCTTATCGACCGACCAAATATACTTTGTATTCTCAAATTGTTTTTACTATTGGAAACCTTATATTGCAAGGTTGTAAAACCAAACAATGTAATCTTATTTCAGAATCTTACATTACCATATATAATGTAAGGTTATTCGAGCCAGACACACCCTAAAGAAGAAAATATTTGAATAATATTAATATTTAATATAAATGAATAAGAAATATATTGTTACTATATTTTTACTTTTATGTTATATTCTCTAATATTTATAATAAAACTGTTATTTGAGTTTATGTTATGAATTCAATATTAACGGGTAAACTACTTCTTGTCACTCTAACTTTCCTCTGGAAATTTTTATTATTAAATTTTAAAAATTTATTAATTTAATAATTGAAATTTTGAATTATTCATATTTTGATCGGTTCACTGCTATGTGTCTAATACAAGCACCAAAACAATGTGTTTTGGACCTTTTTATTTCTGAAATCTTTCTTAAAATTTTAATATTTTATTCCAAATGGTCAAAGTATTATCTAATCAATATTTATATGTCGTCGATCATCATTTACGATATAATTGATACTAAAATATTATTCTTTCTTATCTTTTTCTTCTGTTTAGTTTGGTTTTTTTGAAAATCGAAAAAACTCAAGTTAAAGCATCAACTAATTTTGCTCTAATATTCATAGTCTATTTAACGTGAAATCAAAATATATTATTTTCCCCCTCGTTTTCACCCTTCCCGTCACTCATATTTTGAGAGAGAAAATACTCTAACACCGATGAGTCAAAGGGAGTTCCTAAATCTTGGTTTGTGAGAAAAGTTCCATGAGTTTTTTGCATAAATTTTCAGAGAAATTTAAATAGCATTAGATATTTAACGGTCGAGTGATCAAAACAAAAATAATTCAAAAAGATAAGTAATAAAATAAATAGTTTTAAGTTAAGTAGCAAAAAAAAACACAGATAAAATTAAGTGACCAAAAAAGTAATTTACCTACTAATTAAAGATAGATAAGTTTTGTTATGTAGTCACTGTTGGTGGAAGGAATGGTCTAGTCAAAAAACATGCCTACCTGACGTAAGAAATAAAAGTCTTTGTTAATCCAAAATCTAAATAAAAACCATATCAGTCAGCATGTTGGTGATTGAAACAAGTGGATAAGATGTTAGTTATAATACGTAAAGACAGCAGGCACAACTCTGCTGTTCAATAGGAGCTAATCTCGGAGATATTATATGAAGAAAACTATTCCTCCAATTCGCCAATGCAACGTGGAGATTTCGGTTTGTCTGCCCGCTCTCACGTGTTCTCAAAGGACCACCCTGTTCGCAGAATTTAGGAGTAATTGCATCATATGTCCTTAAAGTATGATTTTCATTATAAATTGATCTTTAAACTTTTAACTGTTTTAATTTTATATTTAAACTATGAATATCATTCTAAATTAATCCTTAAACTTTTTAAAATTTTAATTTCATCCACAAATTATGATATTTATTCTAAACTGGTCCCCAAACTTTTTTAACATTCCAATTCCATCCCAAATTATATGTATATACTAATTGCATCAATTGCTAATAAAATCGTTAGGCCAAGTTATATTATTATATGTTTAAAGAAAACAAAATTTTGGTTAAACTATGGTTGAAATTAATTACATGTTTGGATGAATTTGGGGATGACATTGGAATATTCAAAAGTTTTTGGACCGATTTAGACAGAGGGTCATGGTTTAAGCATAGAATTAGAATATTCAAAATTTTAAGGATCAATTTCAAATTAAAATTATAGTTTGGGGACATATGATATAATTAAATCATTACAAATATATAGGAGGCGGAAGTTTTTTTTTTTTATATTTATTTTTAAGTTTAGACTGAAAATTTTCATAAATATCTACGTAAATATTTATGTTTTATTTGAAGGTGAAGTATACAAATGATCCTTCGATTATAAATTTATAGGATACTACTTTGTTGAGTTATCCGATTATTAAATTTCTAAAATTGTCTCTCGATATAGGGTATTATTTTGAAGAGTCCACCAATTATTAAAAGTTACAAAATATTCGATATATTTTAAGCTCATCATATTTCATTAAAAATTTGACGATCATTTGAGTTGGACGTTAATTTGTTAATATGATAAAATTATATTTTAATGATATCTACTAGCATCGTCGTTGCTTTCAAGAACTGACTCGACAAAATAGTGTTTCAAGAGCTCAATGATATAATATAAGTGAAGAGTCCATCCAAAAAATATAACTCAAATAATTATGGGATCAGATTTTATCATATCTCAATTAATAGATTAACGTTCAGCTCAAAAGACATCCAATTTTTTTATTTTTACAGAAAATAACGAGTTTGAAATATATGAATAGCCAATTAATTATTTTGTAACTTTTAAAAGTCATAGAATAAAACAGAACATCATCCTATAGTGTGAATATTTTTTTATAACTTTTAATAGTAAGAAAACTCAATAAAATAGTACTCTATAATTGAACACCATTTATATATTTTACCATTTATTTTATGCATGAATTGTCTTTAAGTTGTCTGTTGAGTTTATGTCACAAATGAAATTAAACATGTAGGTTTGACGAAGTAATTTTATAAATAATTTTAAAATATTGTTTAATGTTATATTTATTTCATTTTAGACCCTTACCATATCTTAACATAATCTGTCAAATAATAATTCTTAAAATAACATATTAATATAACCACACGCTTTTAACATTTCACAATTACTTTATATTAAAATTTATCATACTCAACAGAGTTGGTTCAATTGGTAAGCAACTTGATATCGCTTAAGCAAGGTCTTGAGTTCGAGTCCTTTTGTATATGCATAAAATCTCTACTGAAAGACTCACCTACCAAAATCAGGTATGCAATGTGGGTCAGTTCAATTAGTCAAGGCGAAACTTTGGAATCGGGAGGGCAACAAAAAAAAATATCATACTCATAATATATAAGGGTAGTTGTTCAATCAATTCGAGTTAAAATTTTCTGAGTTAGTTGAGTTGACGAGTCTTACTTTATAATTTAAAGTTTATTTAATTTTTTTTGAATCAAATCAAATTTATAAAGTTCGAGTCAAGTTGTTTGAACAATAGCGAATGCACATTTGGCTTAGGGTGGACAAGTGCTTACCTTGAAATCTGAATTTTCTTGGGTTAGTTAGTTATTCATTTTACTGTTGATACAAACTATGAGATTTTATTTTTGCACACCCATTATAGAAAAAAATTATATTGTTAATATATGTGTGCTCACCCTACAAAGTATTTATGGACTGTGTTCGAGTTTCTGCTTAAATTTAATTGTAAATATTTATAATGATACGATACTAATTGATTCTAATTTAAACGATATTCTATTATCATAACGATATATATATATATATATTACTTTGTATATTTTCATATAGGATATATATCATACAAAGTCGAGGTACTCGACTCAAATTTAAAAATTAATTCACTATTTGCTAAAATTTTGAGTTTATAAAATTTTCAAAGTCTTATTTTATAACTCAAACTTTATTTAGGAAAACTTCAAGTCAAATTATAGGTCGAATTAAATTGAGTCGAGTTTTTTAACGCTGAATAGAATTAGAAAATTTATTTATTTTGGTTGGGTAAAATTTTACTCTCCCTTACACGCATATAAATAATGATTAAAACAATAACAATTGAATTTAAAGAAATCAAATAAAGATCGAATAAGTTTTCATCCATTACAAGTGACCTAAATAATAATAGTAGTTTAACTGGTTGTTGGACTTTTAAGTGGTAGTTATTTAAGACGTGGGTAAGTTATCAACCGTTACCATTTGTTTTTATAAAATTTGTTAATTTTAAGATTTTATTGATATTAAAAGTTTAATTTACATTTAAATGATTTTAATTATTATTTCATATATTAATGGTTGAAAAAAAATGACAAATCACTTTTGAAAAATATTGTAAAAAAATACTTCTAAAAGTGTTTTTGAAAAGTATAATTTAAAATTTAATTATTTGAAATTGATGTTAAAAAGTGATTTTGAAAAGATAAAATACTAATTTTAGACATTATGTTGTAAATATAAAATATAACATTTAAGGATAAAAATATTATTTTACCCTACAAGTAAATTCTCACAACAAGCGCTAAGAATGTGAGCTTTTGAGGTTAGGTTAAAAATCACTTTTTCAACTACGATTTAAAATTAATTTTTGAATGTTCAATATTGTTTATGGGATAGAAAATCATTTTTTCATTATTAGACTACTCTAAACCCTAAATCCTAATTTCCAAAGCTTAAATATAAACTTTAAACACTAACATTTATATTCATAAACTCTGAACCTTAATCAAGATACATAACAATCTTATAACTTTAATTAATTAACACCAAAAAAAAATCAATGTTTAACAATTTTTTTACTGTCAATAATCTTTAGATTAAGTGGTTAAAAAGCTTTCAATTAACATCTTCCCTCTTCCTTAAGTTGTAAGTTCAATACCCATTAAAAGTAAAATTCTCATTCTCCTCCCCTAAATAGGAATTGATAAAAAAATTATTTTGATTAATCTCGGGTGAATACAATGTAGCATCTATTTAGAGATTCTTAACAATTTGACATTAAACGCTCATATACTCATGCATACATAGTGCTTAACTTAATATCTTAAAGAATAGTAAAATTATTTGGTTCATGCATATTAAAATAGTACATGATAATGTCATTATTAAAAAAAAAAAACCAGTGGCGTGATTTTATTAGATGTCTCAAAAACAACTTTTTAGGATCAGTATTATAATTTCCAAGCATATTATATATAGTGTAAAAAAGGGTTAAAATTTAAAAAATATATTATAGATTATGTAAGAAAAAACTGATTTGGTGATTGTTTGTATGTTGTTAATGGGCCCCACGGATACTGATGCCGGCAAAGAGTGTATAAAAAGCAGCCAATGGTGTTACCCAATATCCCCCTCTCCTTCATCCTTTGCTTTCTACTTCATTCTTTTCTTCTTTGTTTCTTCCCCGTTAGCAGGGGAGCATCTCTCTCTGTGTTTCCGCTTCACAAAAATATATAATTTATCTCCAAAGAACCCGGCTTTAAGCATTAACACCCTGCAACTGGGTTTGATTTAAGGTAGGCAGCCATTCTTCTATGTAACTGAAGGTTTACCATTTTTATTCAGAAAAATCTTCTTTTTTTTTTGGAAGGATGAAGAAAATGAAGTACGTGCTGGTGACCGGCGGAGTAGTGAGTGGACTAGGGAAAGGAGTGACGGCCAGCAGCATCGGCTTACTTCTCAAGGCTTGTGGGCTTCGCGTTACTTCTATCAAGATTGGTCTCTGCTCTCTCTTTCTTTTTTGTTAAAAATTTCCTTTTTGCAGAGGGGAGTGGGAAGAAAAACTATTTGAGTTTCATTTCATCTTTCGGTTTGGTGGGTAAAAGAAAAAACGTAGGTGGATGGATATCTTTTCCATTCCTTTAGAATCAAATACCTTGAAAAAAAGCAAAAGAAATTCATTATTTGATTTAGAATTTTATCCTTCCCTCTGTGTTTTCGTCCTTGTAGTTTTTCTTCTCAGGTTTGCTTTTTATTTTTATTCCTTGGTATCATCAATCATGGAGTTAATTGTTTTCGTTTCCCAAGGCAGATCCTTATTTGAATAACGATGCTGGAACCATGTCTCCCTTTGAGCACGGTGAAGTCTTTGTCTTGGACGATGGTGGTGAGGTAAAATATCTCTTTTCTTCTTTCAGAAAAAAGCGTTCATTTAGTGATCGAACCTTAAGATCAAAGAATATATTTTTTTATACATGGAGATGGAGATGGAGATGGAGAAGATAACAGTGTCTGCCATGTTAACTAATTGTTTTGGTGTTGAAAGGTGGACCTGGACCTTGGGAATTATGAGCGCTTTCTAAATGTCAAACTCACCCGCGACAATAACATCACCGCCGGGAAGATTTACCGAGTAAGTTGCTTAAGCTTCACGTCTCTTCTATATTTCTTCTATCTAATTCTAACCGATACTAATATTGAGTGTCAGTTCGTTCTTGACAAGGAGAGAAAGGGAGACTATCTTGGGAAAACTGTTCAGGTTGAAGCTGAACTAAAAAGTAAATACAATATGTTGTTGTTTACCAACACAGGCTTACTTCCGTCTGTTTGTTCTTGCAATCTATAGGTCGTTCCTCACATTACAGATGCCATTCAAGAATGGATTGAACGCGTGGCGATGATTCCGGTCGATGGAAAGGAAGGTCCAGCTGATGTTTGTGTCATAGAATTAGGTGGAACAATAGGTACACATGCCAGCTACAGTCTTGATCCGTGCAATTTGCTGTAAGATGGTATCCACTTTTGTTGAAAGAAACATTTTTTTGCATGCAGGAGACGTCGAATCCATGCCGTTTATAGAGGCGTTAGGCCAGTTCTCATGCCGTGTAGGTGAGGCATATGTTATATGCAAGTCATGACGCAGAAATATCATTGCCCTTGTTCTTTTATATCGTTTATTTTCGTCGATACTTCTTCTTCTTCTCTAGGTGCTGGCAACTTCTGTCTCATTCATGTCAGCCTGGTACCTGTTCTGAACGTTGTTGGTGAACAAGTAAGCCTTTGAAACGCTTGGAATGATGTGATTTGATATGTGCTAAAATAGAAAAGAAACAAGTTTCTAATAAATTCTAGGCACTGCCTTTTCGTAAGATGTTCGATTCTCCTAGTACATCTTGGATACATTGTAAAACAAATTAATCCATTGGCCACTTCTTCCATCTTATCTGCCGCGTTCAGAAAACAAAGCCCACGCAGCACAGTGTTCGTGGATTGAGAGGCCTGGGATTGACACCGAATATCTTAGCTTGTCGCAGTACAACGGTTTGATTTCCTCTTTACCACTCTCGTCTTCTTACACTTGAAAAAAACCATGGACGTTCTGTAGTGTATTTCTGAATATAGATTCCTTGTCACAGGCACTTGATGACAATGTGAAAGAAAAACTCTCTCAATTTTGTCAAGTTTCGGTATGGTAATTAGGAGAAGAAAGTTTTATTTAGGTATCATCTGGAATGTTCATTCACGTGGTTGAAAAAGTTGAAGTTAATTGAAAAAACTTGTTGTAGGCAGAAAATATTATCACTCTTTATGATGTTCCCAACATCTGGCACATCCCTTTGCTACTGAGAGTAAGTGGCTCGATTTCGTTTCGAAGTATAATATTGTATGTGCTGCCTAATTCTGAAAATTAATGACAGGATATATGTTTTGATTCTTGATCAGGATCAGAAGGCTCACGACGCAATTTTCAAAGTGATTAATCTTCCAAGGTGTGCATGATATGTTCAATTCCTTATCTTTTTCTTCGTTTCACTCCGGATATTCAGTTTAAACACCGAATATCGACCTTACATCAATTCGGGTCCATGTTGCAATTTGCTTGTGTTTTTTCTTGCAGTGTCACCAAGGAGCCTGCTTTAAAGGAGTGGACAACTAGGGCTGAAATTTGTGATAGTTTACACGAGCCGGTGCGAAGCGAATAATTGTCGACTTCGATCTGTATTTCTTTTTACTTCCAGTCTTATCTATGTATGGCTATCATATACAGGTCACAATTGCTATAGTGGGGAAGTACACAGGCCTTTCTGATACCTATCTCTCTATACTGAAGGTATGCAATTAACTACTGTTACCTTTCTTGGCTGAACAATAGTTATTCTTGACTGTTAAGAAACCTATGAAAGTTTTTTTTTTCTTTTCGAAAACCGAAGCTGCAAGTTTGTGCAACATGAATTTTATAAATGTAAATTCGTTTTGTTGTTTGTAATATGTGAAATTTTCATCATAAAACTGTTTTGATGTTTGTCCAGGCTCTGTTGCATGCTTCTGTTGCCTGTGGCAAGAAACTTGTTGTGGACTGGGTTCCTGCCAGTGACCTAGAAGATGTAACCGAAATAGAGGTCAAACTGATTTTAAATCCTTGATTGTATTATGCATTGGTCTTTACTTGTTTAGCTTGTTGACAAAAACATTTTGTTTACAGAATCCTGATGCTTATAAGGCTGCATGGAAGTTGTTAAAGGTCGGTATCGTTAAGTTTGTTATTGCCTCGATTATAATTCTTTGCTGAAAACGGTGTTTGATTGCGGCTTGTGTCTTCAGAGTGCAGATGGTGTTCTTGTTCCTGGAGGGTTTGGCGACAGAGGGGTGCAAGGCAAAATTCTTGCAGCAAAGTATGCACGGGAGAACAGAATTCCTTATCTTGGAATATGTCTGGGAATGCAGATTGCTGTCATCGAGTATGCACGATCAGCTCTAGGATTGAAGGATGCTAACAGCACCGAGTTCAATCCTAACACCCGCAGTCCTTGTGTTATATTTATGCCCGAGGTTTAGTGTTTTCTGTTCGATAGTTTTTCCAGATTTCATTGAATCGAGTTGTTTTTATCGTTTTCTAAAACATCTTCGTGTCTGTGTGCCATTCAACCAGGGCTCGAAAACGCATATGGGCGGTACAATGCGTCTTGGATCAAGAAGGACCTATTTCCATGCCCCGGACAGCAAATCTGTGAAATTGTTAGCACTGTGGACTTGTTTTGCACATTCATATATCTATACACTATCAAGAAAACAGGTAAATTAGCTATGAATGTGCAATTAATTAGCTAATCCTCTTATTTTGCATTCCTGTAGATATGGGAATAGAAGATTCATAGATGAGAGACATAGGCATAGATACGAGGTAAGTGACAACATTGAGATGATCATGTCTGATGTGCAAGCAAGTACACAACCTTAAAGTCTATATTATGCAGGTAAACCCCGATATGGTAGCACGACTCGAAAATGCCGGCCTGTCTTTCACCGGAAAGGACGAAACCGGTCAGCGCATGGAGGTGCCGATTCTTTGCTCTTGCCACTTTTTATTTACTTATTGGTACCATTTGACACATTTGATGATGCAGATTGTAGAACTAACTGATCATCCATACTACATTGGTGTTCAATTCCATCCCGAATTTAAATCGAGACCGGGAAAACCTTCTGCCTTGTTCTTAGGCTTAATAGCTGCAACTTGTGGGGAATTAGAGGGCGTGTTGAAGGTGAAGTGTGAGAATGGGAAGAAGAAAGTATACCAAAATGGATATGCTACAAAAGCTGCAAATATAATAAGAGATGATATATACAGTTATTGCAATGGTGTGCATTCCTGAGTTTGGTCATGATTTTATGTAATATTGATGGTACTCATTTTGACAAGCCTAGCTAGTTGGATCCCTATATTTTCACAAGGGTCCGGTGTGCTTCTTGTATGGTTTCTCTTTCCTGGAATGGATCTTCAGTTTCTTCCACCTGCGCATGTGTTCGATTCTATAATAGTGATGATATCGATAAGGTTCTGGCAGAAAAATCTTCGAGTTCCATTTTCGATTATCCATTTTCAACCCAATGACTCATGATAATTTATCTCAACCAAATCGATAATCAAACTTAATTTTACGCAAACAAGATTCTTGAAAATTTCAATGACATGTTGGGGACAGTTGCTTCTTCTGCTGTCACCATCCCTACTGATAGGGAAGTGGTAGCGGGTTAATAAACGTTGCTCTTGTTGAAGAATCAAACATAGAAAGCTCTAGACTCGATGAAGAACAAAGGGGATGAATAGGGGAAGATGGCGGCAACAGCTAGGGTATTTTAGAGTTTCTTTTAAGTGCTAGAAACAAGGTAAGAAACAAGGTAAGAAACAAGATTAGAACAAGATAAACAAAATATAAAGAAATTGAGAATAAAATATGATAACCAAGAAATCAAAAGATATCCCTTATGAAGGTGAACAGTAAAGATGATGATGATGAGGATGGATTTGTGCAGAATAGATGGATAAGTGTCATATTGAACCCTCCTAGTCGTAATAAAAATGAAAACTCGATAATATAACTGTAACCAACACTCCTAGTCGCGATGAAAATGCAAATTGGAGTGAAGATTAATCTCCCTCACAAGAACTTGAAAGAACTCCAGGAGAAGAAGCTTCAAAGGCACAAGACAATCATCACTCGCAAAACAAACTTTCGTTGTATTATTAATCAAAGAAATATGTCTTACAAAGTTGAATGAAGTCTCCTTTATATAAGGAATGAGTTCTAAAGATACTAAATAACTAATGAATAAATAATAACAAAATAAACATCTCTTAACTCTAATTCCTAATAAAATAATAATAAACTAAAAATAATATTTTAACTCAACCTTAATTCTTAATAAAATAATAAATCTAATCTTAAAAGATAATACATCATCCTATATTAAATTATATTACAAATAATCAATAAAAATATTGAAAATTCGTAATATTTACAAAATCCCGTATTAATCTCGTATAGGATTTTCTGCATGCACTATCTACACTAAAATGACCATATCTTGAGTTCCCGATATTGGATTGATGTAATTCAATAACTGTTGCAAATATAAGAGACATCTGATCGTATCTCCAGAAGACATATTGATCAAATAAGATCAGGATCCCATTAAAAAAGTTGTCGCAAGTATGATGCTGTTCTGGTATTCTTTTCCAAGGCTTGAACGAGTGGATCATTTGGAAGAGTTATTACTTCTTCATTTGATGTGAGCCTTGTGATGCATGTATTATCTTCAATTTCTTCAAAAAGTTTAACCTCAAATCTGAAACATTAAAGGGAGCAACATTAGAATCGTTTAATGATTCATTCACATTATGATTATCGAATAGATATGCTTTGAATCTTTGAGACTTTTTTCTTCTAATATGTTCAAGTAGAAACATTAGTCCAAAGAAGCATGCATTATAGAATCTGGTGCATGTATCACTCCCCTACTCCTCGAAAGGATTCGTCAAATCCGAAAATCCAAGAGAAAGAGAATTAGATGTGTTGAAAGGAAAACTTGTGAAACATTTACCAAGATCAATGTGATGTGTCTTTATGTGTTTTAGTCGAGGTTTCTTCTTTGTAGGGACTGATTTCTTGTAGTCTTGAAATCCTCTTTTGCATACAAGTTTTGTAATATGATGTTTAGGTTGAAATTCAATATGGCACCTGCTACTGTTGGCTTTCTTTATGATTGTTTCAGATATTCTCTCCATGGTTTGACTCGCGTGTGGCGAGAATGAGTGTTGAAAAACCATGTAACCTGGTTTATTAAAGTAACCCCTTAAGTCTCCTAAATATGGTTTATGAATTAAGAATTATTGGGAGGAGATATGTGGACTGAAGAACCTTCATTGTAGTGCACCATTTACTGTGTTTTACTTACCTCGGTCTTTTACACACTTAAAGGAGTTGTGTTTAGTATGGATGACAACTTCAAGAGTTTGACCTTGTAAAAAGGAGAAGAAGAACGTTGTAATATCATTAAAATGAGTAATAAAATATTGAGTTTTGAACTCTCATAAATCATGACTCTTCATTGGTATGGTATAGTGATTAGGGCTTTCAGGTGGTAACCCGTTAAGAGGGTCACCTAGCACCATTTGACAACTCTTGGTGATGGAAGATGGTATGGGCCAGTCCCGTGTTGCTTTCATGTTTTGTCATTAAGATGGCGTCATGACTAAGGCTTTCCTGGATGTATCCTTTTTGTAACAAATCTAACTCTTTGGTTTCTTCAAGATTGTATATTTGGCAAGGTATGATGGAACCTTGAATTAGATTGGTTTAGTGTTATTTTCCTCTTTCCAGTGGTAATCCGTCAGGTGGATCACCTAACACTTCTCGAAAATCATGTAAAAGAGATGAAAACACACTAGACAAATCCTTGTTAATGTTAGAAATCGAAATAATTGATTCCCTAAAGCGAACAAGGATGTAAGGTTGTTTGTAAAGAAGGTTCTCTCTCAATTCTTTTATGCTCACACATAGATTTTGAGTCACTCTTTTTTTCTTACAATTAGGTTCACTCACCTCCTATGGGTCATTATTCTTTTGGCTTTTGTTACTAGTGACCTCTTTTGCTTTTGCCTCTTTCTCAGTTTTTTCTTTTTTTAACTTTCCCTACCCTCTTTACAAATTCTCATTTGATCTTTAGGGGCTGGAAGTGTGTAATTCTTTGCAGGTCATTGTTTCTCCTTGTCGGGTTTGTTGATCACATATAAATGTATGTGCTAAGGCAAGCAATTATGTGCAAGTATACACAATCAAATCAAGTAATATAGGGTAAGTGAAGTATCGTCTCCTTAGGGATTGGTCGAAAGTTTTTAAGCTTCACCACAACCAGAACTAGTTGTCACAAGCTAGTTCCTACTATCTTGTCAAACTAGAAAACTATATTTAATAAAACAAGAAAATGCTATAAAGTTTGATTACAGAAAAGTTTGGTCGAGACAAAATAAATATGTAAACTATCGAAATAAAATAAAACAAAGACAAACTTTGATTTAAATATAATTCAAACAACCTCGCGTATTCAGACTTATCACAGAGCAGTTATGCTAATCTTTTGTATTGACAAGCAATTATTCTAAGTCCAGAATGAATTGTTATGGCATGTTTAAACTACCTGACAAGATTACTAAGTGTTCTTAGACGGTTGCTATGGCAATACTCCTCAGCGTTAACTACAACCCTTTATTTGTCAGACTGTTGTTGTAGCAATACCTCTCAGCGTAAACTATAGTCGTTCTCTATCCTACTTATGCGTCCATCCTTTTTAATTGATTGAAACCCACTCCTTATCTTTAAGGTAGACAAGTTAGAACACCACCATCCCAGATCCATTCTATTGTTCACGTAGATCTATCGTAATTCTCTCGAATCTAAGAATCAATATCTAGACAAAAGGAAATCTCTCGACGCTCTTACATTGCCAAGACATGTTTCACCAAGACCCCAGGCAATCTCTCGAAGCTCTTACAGTGTCAAGGTAAACTATTCAAACAATGAACAAAACAGTCATGAGCAGAATCATAATTCATCATTCATAAAGTAGAAAATAATTGTTTAGGCAAAACAAAGATTAACACCAAGTAAGACAATCATGGTGTTATCAAAAAGTCATCCAAGTATCATCGTTTTAATACATCCCCAAATACGTAAAGAAATTTAAGAACATAGGAAAAACGACTCCCAAAACTGGGGGCTCTATCGTGACACTTCTGATCAACACCGCGTTTACCTTGGCGATCAGCCTCTATCGAGACCTGATCGTCGCTCTGCTACAGTCTAGCTATGGAGGACACCAAGAAAGGTCGGTTGGTAAATGGTAAGAAAGCACCGCATTTGCTCAGTCACACTTCAAGTAAAGCTCTTCTGACTTCCTATCTTTTCTTTGGCAGCTATGGCTGGGTATTTATAGAGAGGAATCTCCTAGGGTTTCTCATAAGTGAAAATTCCCTAAATACTTGTTATTGTCTTATCCAGACTAAAAAGAAAAGACGACTGGTGGTTGTCAGAATTTTGAGGGTTTGCTTGCACATGAAGGAAGTCGTACAGTTGGCATGTGACATAGGCGATTTCGTCATATTCGCTTCAGACTTTCCAGATAAACCTTGCCTTGGTGAGATAAATCTGCTCATCACGTTCTTTAACTTCTCTATTCCATTGACCCTTACGAATTCCATTGGCGCGAGTGAAATGTTCTTCATAAGTAAATTTCATGCACATACACAATGTAACATCCCAAATTATGGGTTAGTGACTAAATTGTAAAATTTTGGAATTTGGTGATTAAAGTAGAATAGTTAAATAGTTCAATGATTTATTTGGGAATATTTTCAGAAAGTTATTAGTAATTATCAAAGAAATTAAATGGAAAAATGGTCATTTGACAAGAAAGATATTTTTCCCCTTTTATATGAATGATTCACGTGGGGTGAAGAGGAGTTATCTACAAACTCTTCTCCCTTCTTCATCTTCTTCTTCCTCCCGTATCTCCAAGCTCAAAGGTAAGTTTTCTATTTTGTTGATTATTTGTTGAATTAAAGGTTGGGTTTTGATCATTAGATGATAACTAAGCTTAAGGAAAGCTTAAGTTTATGACAGATTAAAGAAAATGGGTTTTAAAGTAAAATTTTGAATAGGAAGGTTTAAATGAATTTGGAGGATGAATTTGACTTGTCATCTATGAGAATAAGAAGTTAGAAGTGTTATTATTAAGTTTGGATAATATGGAAAATTTGGTATGATTATTGATTTCTATACGGAGAATAGAATTTTGAGGTTTAAGATGAAATAAATGGATATAAATTAGTTTAAGTATGTATATTTGAGTTAAGAATAAAAAAGGGAATGAAATATGAAGAATTGAAGCTGAAAATAGTGAATTTTTGTATTAGAACAGTAAAATTCTGGGTTTACAGATTACGCATGGGGTACAGATACCCCCTAAAGAAAAAAAAATAGAATTTTGGTTCATTAAACCGACTTAAGTTATTAACATCAAGTTTAAGGTTTAGGCTTCCGATAATTGTTTTGAAATGTTTTATTTATGTAGATATTGAGCCTAAACAAGTTTCAGAACAATCAAAGAATTAGGAACGAATCAAAGCAAGGCTAAGGTGAGTGCAATTTAATTGTACGTATGTTATTGAATAAACATTGGCTTGCGATGAGCCAGTGACAAAGTTACTATGGTAAGAAGTAACTTTTAAAATGTTATGTAATTCTTATGTGCATTAGTATATGGAAATGGGTGTATGTTATTATATGTTACATGATCAACATGTTTACATGAATATGCAATATGTGATATATGATGTATATATGAACATATGTGAACAAAATATGACATGCATGTTTGCATAAACACATGAGAAATAATATAAGTTATATGATATGATTTATATGAGTACATGCACATGTGATATATGTTATATGATATGGATCTATGTGACTACGTGAGAAAGAATATATGTCTATGAGAAGACATAAGAACAAGGTATAAGCTATGTGACATGTGAATATAGATCATATGAAAATGTTCTACGTGTAAGTGAACTATGTGTCGATATGAATATGTAATAAATATGAAAGATAATTCCATGTTATGTGTCATGAGATCTAGAGGTATAGTTGGCATGCCAAGAGTAGAGGGTCTACGCGGTCCTTCGGGACAAAATTCTACGTGGTCCTTCGGGACATATATGTATTCTTTGGAATATGTATGAGGTCTCTTGAGACACCTACTTGATCTTTGGTATATGTATATAATTCTTAAGGAATTTCTATGTGGTCCTTATGGACAATCTTACATGGCACTACGGTGCATTTCTACGCGGTCATTTGGGACAAATTCTACATGGCACTTCGGTGCAAATTTATATGAGCTGTGGTGACAGCATAATGCATAACCTTACAGTACTCACCATACCTTAAGTTCTCAGTAATGTACATGGGCCTATAAAAGACATCAAAAGTATTTACAAGATTCATATGTGATACTGTGTGTATTCCTAAGTGAAATGTGTTTGTTATATGAGATTAGTAATTGTTTATGCAATGTTGTGATTTAGAGTTTACATTATATGCTGATATGGTATATAAAGAAATTAGTGATGATAAAATGAGAAATGATAAGTATGTTAATGATGTTATGTTACATGATATGTGCATGTATGTATATATTACAGAAAAGAATATATGCTTTGATATGATAAGGTAATATCAAATGTTCATGCATTGTAGAAGTTACAGTTAGCATATAATTATGTTTTATATGCCTCACTAAGTCATCAACTTATCCTGTGATTATTTCACGCGTAGGTTTTAAGAAGAGGGAGATTGATAAAAGTTATGCAAGACAGTTCAGTTCCTCATTTCCAAAGATCAGATCAGAAAAGAAATTGATAGTATGTATTTTGTAATTATTATAGTGGTTGACATGTAAATAAAGTTTTGAATATGATATATTCTAAAGGGTTAGTAAAATCATATGATTAAGTTTTGTAATGTTTTCAAATGTATATATGTAAATGGAAATTTTATACAGATGAAAACTTAGATTTTTATAAATTTATACATATTTTACGAAAGCACTGTAGCAGGGAATCGGTACCCTGTAGCAGGGGAATCGGTTCTCCTCAAGCAATCTGGAAAAATTTTAACATTCAACACTGTTCACGGTAATGTTCATTACTGTTCATATGATACTATTCACTGTTCATACTTTATTTTATTGTTCATAAAACGTATATTTTCTTAAATTGGTTATAACAAATACGATTCAATAATATATTATCGTATTTTCTTAAAAAGAGTTCAAATGTTTTGTTATTTTGCAATAATAAAGGTTTTAAAACTCAATGTGACATCTTAGACTCATATTCGGGTAGGATACGGGATGGGGTGTTACATTTAATGGCATCAGAGCTATAATTTAGCCGATTCTAGGCTAAAAACGAAGTCAAAAGTGTTTTAAAAAGTATACATGCCAATACAAAATGAAAAATTTTCTGATATGATAATGTAAGGAGTATACTGTCTTGATAATAGAGTTAAAGTGTTATGTTATAATTAGATGTATGGTTATGAGAGCTTCCAAAGTGAAGCACAAGGCGATAGATCTCAAGCTAGATCGGAGTCAGTAGCCTTCTCAGCGAGAGGAGCAAATCTGATGAAGGGTCGACAGACACAGTCAGTGGGATCTGGAGCTGGGAGATCTAACCCGAACCAAGTCAGATAATGTACACATTGTGGAAAGAATCACTCAGGGATATACAGAGTAGTTTCGGGAGCCTGCTTTAAATGTGGGGACACCAGACATTTTGTTCGGGATTGTCTCATGATAGTTGGTGAATCTGCACAGCCAGAGAGGTCTGTCTCGGCTACTCAGAGGGGAAGAGGTAGAGGCAGAGGAAGAAGTCAGTCAGAGTACTCGGCTCCACGAGAGATACGTTATATAGCTCGTGTGTATAATCTTAAGACCAATGAGGATCGTGATGAACCAAAAATAATATAAGGTATTTTTCAATTATATGACAATAATGTTTTAGTGTTGATTGATCCGGGTTGTACATACTCATACAATAGCAGTAAGTTAGTGAGAAAATTGAATATTCCAGTAGAAGCTACTAGTAGTGAGGTGATAGTGACTAATCCATTAGGGCACAGTGCGGGTCAATATGATGTGTCGAGGGTGTCCTGTACAGATTCAGGGAATTGAATTCCCTGCTAATATGATGGAATTAACTTTCGACGAATTTGAGGTGATACTGGGAATGGACTGGTTATATTGTTATTATGCTAATGTCGATTCTAGATTAAAAAGAGTAACGTTGAGAAGTTCGAAAGGGGTAGAAGTCGTGGTATTTAGTGAAGGATGGAATCCATTAGCAAATGTAATCTCAGTGATGTCAACAAAGAAGTTGGTATTACAAGGATGTCAAGGATTCATTGCTAATGTACTGGATGTAAGAGTCAAAGAGAAGGGGATTGAAGAAATTCCTATAGTCAGAGAGTTTCCTGATGTATTTCCTGTAGAGTTACCGGGTTTACCTCCAGACATAGTGGTAGAACTTCAGATTGAAGATCCAATTACAAGAATTATTGGACAAAGGGTTTATCAAACCGAGTGTCTCACCATGGGGAGCTCCAATTTTGTTCAAAAAGAAGGACGTATACATGCATCTTTGCATTGATTATAGACAACTCAATAAAGTGACCATCAAGAACAAGTATCGTCTCTCCTGAATTGACGATTTATTTGATCAATTAAAGGGAGTGTCAGTGTTTTTAAAGATTATTTACGTTCTGGTTACCATCAATTAAAGATTCAAGATAAAGATTTTCCAAAGACAGTATTCAGAACGAGATATGGGCACTATGAGTTTATCGTGATGCCATTTGGAGTTACGAATGCACCGACTGCTTTCATGGATCTCATGAACATAATATTTCAACCCTATTTGGATTGATTTTTAGTGGTGTTCATCGACAATATTTTAGTGTATTCAAAATCAGAAGAAGAGCATAGTTCACATTTGAAGATTGTTCTACAGATTTTGAGAAAAAAAGAAGCTTTATGCTAAACTCTCTAAATGTGAATTATGGTTGAATGAAGTGACGTTCCTTGGACATGTAATTTATGCAGAAGGAATTCGAGTAGATCCTCAAAAGATTAAAGTCATTTTAGAGTGGGAAGTTCCAAAGAATGTGTCAGAAGTTAAGAGTTTTCTAGGGTTAGTTGGTTATTTCCGAAGATTCGTCCAAAACTTTTCGATAATAACATTACTTCTAACTAAATTATTAAGAAGGAGATAAAATTTGTGTGGACTCTGAAATTCCATGAATGTTTTGAAAAGTTAAAGAAGATTTTGATAGAAGCCCCAGTGTTAGTTCAACCTGAGTATGGCAAGAATTTTGTAGTGTATAGTGATGCGTCATATAATGGATTGGGATGCGTGTTAATGTAATAAGGCAAGGTGGTGGCCTATGCTTCGAGGTAACTAAAACCACATGAGAAGAATTATCCAACGCACGATCTGGAGATGGTTGCAGTAGTGTTCGCTCTTAAGATTTGGCGTCACTACTTGTATGGTGAACGATGCTACTTGTATACAGACCATAAAAGTTTGAAATATTTGATGAATCAAAAGGAGTTAAATTTAAGACAGAGAAGATGGGTTGAATTTCTAAAGGATTACGATGTAGTGATCGATTTTAATCCGGGGATAGTGAATGTGGTAGCAGATGCCTTAAGTCGAAAGACGTTTGCAGCCTTACGATCTATGGATGCTAGACTATCTGTAAACACCCCCAACCCGTATCCGACCCGGATACGAGTCCGAAATATCACATTGACTTTTCAAACATTTATTCGTATAAAATAGTGAGTAATTTAAAAACTTTGATAACATTTAAATTATTTCAAAACGTTTACAACAGATATCAGAGTTCATACCATTTATATCTTTAGACTACATGCCAACTACACTCTGTAAACATTACATACATTTTTTGATCTGACATTTGGTAAGGAGAACTGACCTGTCTTGCTCCGCATTACTCTTTATTCTTCTCGAAACCTACGTGTGAAACAATCACACGCTAAGTCGTTGACTTAGTGAGGCAATAATTAAACATATAACAATAAATTCATGAACGTGCATTCATACCATTGAATCATGACATTTCAATATGCATGTATCTATTGCATGATAACAATATATATAATCATGTCATACACACACGCAACATATCTTCTTGTATTACTTTCACTTTTCGTTTGTCTTCCAATTTCATTGCCCATGTATATTATTATCTTTATCAACATCATTATAATTCAAGCAACACATGACATATCACCATAAGTATATACATCACATATATCTTTATACATTACATTCCATGTTATCTCTTATTAGCCCATGTGCACCTGTGAGAACTGTAGATATGTGAGTCTATTTAGGTTGTACACCACTATGCTGTCACCACAGCTCATATAAATGTCCCGAAGGACCTATCCAGAGGTCACAAAGACCCCGGTAACTATCCAGAGGTCATAAAGATCCTCGGTAACTGTCCAGAGGTCATAAAGATCCTCGGTAAACTGTCCATAGGTCCCGAAGAACCCAGGTAAACTGTCCATATGTTCCTTAGAACATAGGTATACTGTCCATATGTCTCGAAAGACATAGGTAAAACTGTCCATATGTTCCGTAGAACATAGGTAAACTCTCGACTCTTGGCATGCCAACTATACCCCTAGCTCTCATGACACATATCATGGGCATTATCTTTTATATTCTGTTTCATATTCATGTACACATATCACATTTCATATAATCTTGTATCTTCATTCACATATACATGTAATCACGTAGTTCTTTCACATAGCTCATTGTCATATACATCACATATCACATATACATATAAACACATGGCTCATTTACGCGTAGAACATTTCCATATAATTCACATGTCACATATCTCATGTTCTTGCATTCATATAACATATACATGTTCTCATATATTTTCTATCATTTCTCACACAATCACATTTATTCATGTATAGTATTTCATCTAAACCGTATAATAATGTCATATACTCATATCACCGAATAACTTCACATGAATATATCTTTTGTTTGTTTCAATGCTTAATTCATATAACACATAAGTTTTCCTTATGTCATTTATGCTAATTATTCATATCTCTTAGGTTATCTCATAGGTAAATGCTACCTAACTGATCTCATTTTCCATTTATACCAGTTTAATCTATTTATTTAGTTAAATTTTACATAACTCCTATACCATAATTCTCTTTAAGTATACTTCTTCTCTATAACACTTATCTTATAGTTTGACATCATCATTTATACTCAATTCCCTTCACTAATATATTATCCTCATATTACTTTATAGTCTAACCTTATTTAACTCATCACCCTTCTCCTGTAGTCATATAAATCTATTATATTGATTCTTATAATTGATCACATTTACTATGTAACATGTATGGTCACCTATCCTATAACCTATTTCACATTCTCATGTAATCATATTAATTATTATAACTTATCACGCTGCATGCATTCACACAAATCATTTAATACATACTATAATATATATCACATATCCCCAAATCACACATATACATATGCCTATGATCATACATTCAGGCCTTCTACTAGAGGAGATAGACTTGTCGCAAGTCTTATTTCCGTTAAACATTATAAATTAAATTGTATGCACTCACCTGGCCTCACTAGTCAATTCCAAATTCTTATCTTTCTCCTTGATCGATCTTACTTGTCAATGATTCCGGAACTCGTTTAGGCTCTGAATCTACATAATTATACAATTTAAGACAATTATTAGATACCTACACCTTTTAATTGGATACTAGCAACTTAAACGAACTTATTAAACCAATATTAACATTTTCCTTTAGGGGGGAATCGGTTCCCTCCTGTGGGGGTATCGGTTCCCCTCTGGCATTCTGGAATTCTGTCGTTTGAAGGGGTATCGGTTCCCCTTGAATGGGTACCGATTCCCCTTGCCCAGAAATCATATTTTTAGCTCGAAAATCACTTCATTTTCTCTCAAACACTTCATATATCATCCCCTTTTCATTCTTAACTCTAGTACACATACTTAAACTAATCTATATTCATTTATTTCATCTTAAACCTCAAAATCCTATCATCCATATAAGATTCAAAAATCATACCAAATTTTCAATGTGTTCTAAATCAAATTCTATCACTCCAAATCTCTTAATTTAACCATTGACAAGTCAAATTTAACTTCAAATTCTACTTATCAATTCTTTTCCAAAGTTTCATATAAAAACTCCAAATATTTAATCTCTCTTAACCTCCATTCTTTGATTTTTACTGTAACTCAAGCTTTCCTTATGTTTATCCATCAACTAAAGATCAAAACCAAGCTTAAAATTCAAATAATAATCAACTAATAAAACTCTCACCTTTGCCTTGCTCTCCCACGCATGAAGAAGAAGAAAGGAGAAGAGAACTCTGGATATTTCTCCCATTTTCCACGTGTATATAATTCCTTAAATGATCAAATGACCATTTTACCCTTTATTTCCTTTAACAATTACAAATAACCTTCATATGTATCCAATAATCATTGAACTATTTCATTCTTATACTTTAGTCACCAAATTCTGAAACTTTACAATTTGGTCACTAACCGATATTGAGGATGTTACAAATCTCCCCTCCTTTTAAGAAAATTCGTCCTCGAATTTTTCACTAAACATCTTAGTAATAACATATCTTCTAATGTTCTTATGTTGCTTCCCTGACTTATTCTTTCTTATCATCATAAGAAACTTACTTCTTAATCCTTTAGTTTTCCAACTATCTTTTCGTTTATACACTCTTTGTTGCTTATCATATAAACACTAACCAGTAATACCAATCCATTGTTTTCTTTCTCTCATTCACTATGCATTTTTCCTTTGACTTTTCTAAAATTCCATATAGTGTCACTCATCACGTTGACAGTACATCCATCTCATCACTCTATATATAAATCCATCTATTTCTTCATAACTCTAATTACCTTATAACCATACCAACTTGTATTTTGTCATCATTTGACCAAACACAACTTTAAATCTTCTTCAATGTGATTAAACATACTTTAAGAAGTCAAACAATATTTCACATTACCTTGCACACTTGTCTTATTTCTATATCAAAATTGTCCTCTGTACTCCCATATTTATCGTATCTGATCCTTTAAATCAATCCCTTTCATTTCTTTGCTTAAACTCAACCTTCTGACTTCCTGTGTCCTATAATCTGATCATCGATATACACATTCTCAAACTCTCTTATCAATCCTCAGCTTCACTTAAATATACAAATTCTTACTTCCTTTTCCTTTACTATACCACATTACTATGATCCAAATATGCAACTGTATCCAGATCCATTGCGGATTTGGTTATCATATCCTGACAATATCTTAAAATCTTATAATTCCAGTACATTTTATCACATACTCTAGTTAGCCAATGCTAACTCTTTCCATCTTAACTGCAAACCCTTATCATAAACATAATCTTGTTCATGCGCAATACTATCACTTCGTTTCAAACTCATAAGCTCTGACTTTATACATCTTATACACTTGTCACTGATGCACTTATCCTTGAGTTTCTATACGTACTCATCACGTCATTAGATCTTTTAACATTCTTATGGTGACACCTGTTCACCATATTCTATCTTATCCACATAATAACAAAACTACTCTATTAATTTCTCCACTATGGAGAAATGAACATCTTCTAGCATTATCTTCATATCATATATCCAAAGGTCTGTAACAACAGAGCCTTCCTCAATCACCCTTGAGATCGGGTGCTCATAACTCTTTTAACTATTTCAATACATTCATTCTATGAATTAACGAAGTATACAATTAAAACATATCGGAATATCATTCAACATCATGAATCATCTTTAATCTTATACAGACATTCCCTGAGGTTTCGCTCTTCTCCTGCCTGGCCAGGGCAGGTGAATGCTATTACCTTCAGGTCTATCGTCTTGTATTTTACTTTGGAAACTCTCATATTTTCATGTGCTCATATCATTTCTTCTATCAGATATCACGTGTGCATATGCTCATCCAATTCATATTGTATAACATATGTCAATGCATATTCACATGTTATCCATCATATATAAACATATATAGATTTCATAAATCATTCTCAGTATTCACTTATCTTATATAACATAACAATTTAACTCTATTAACAAGACAGCACACTCCTTATCCTATCAGATCAGAAATATTTTTTTTTTCTCACTTTGTATTGGCATGTACACTTTTTAAAACACTTTCGACTTCGTTTTTAGCCTAGAATCGGCTAAACCGTAGCTTTGATACCATTAAATGTAACACCCCCAACCCGTATCCGACCCGGATACGAGTCCGAAGTATCACATTGACTTTTCAAACATTTATTCGTATAAAATAGTGAGTAATTTAAAAACTTTGATAACATTTAAATTATTTCAAAACGTTTACAATAGATATCAGAGTTCATACCATTTATATCTTTAGACTACATGCCAACTACACTCTGTAAACAGTACATACATTTTTTGATCTGACATTTGGTAAGGAGAACTGACCTGTCTTGCTCCGCATTACTCTTTATTCTTCTCGAAACCTACGTGTGAAACAATCACACGCTAAGTCGTTGACTTAGTGAGGCAATAATTAAACATATAACAATAAATTCATGAACGTGCATTCATACCATTGAATCATGACATTTCAATATGCATGTATCTATTGCATGATAACAATATATATTCATGTCATACACACACGCAACATATTCTTGTATTACTTTCACTTTTCGTTTGTCTTCCAATTCATTGCCCATGTATATTATTATCTTTATCAACATCATTATAATTCAAGCAACACATGACATATCACCATAAGTATATACATCACATATATCTTATACATTACATTCCATGTTATCTCTTATTAGCCCATGTGCACCTATGAGAACTGTAGATATGTGAGTCTATTGAGGTTGTGCACCACTATGCTGTCACCACATCATATAAATGTCCGAAGGACCTATCCAGAGGTCACAAAGACCCCGGTAACTATCCAGAGGTCATAAAGATCCTCGGTAACTGTCCAGAGGTCATAAAGATCCTCGGTAAACTGTCCATAGGTCCCGAAGAACCCAGGTAAACTGTCCATATGTTCCTTAGAGCATAGGTATACTGTCCATATGTCTCGAAAGACATAGGTAAAACTGTCCATATGTTCCGTAGAACATAGGTAAACCCTCGACTCTTGGCATGCCAACTATACCCCTAGCTCTCATGACACATATCATGGGCATTATCTTTTATATTCTGTTTCATATTCATGTACACATATCACATTTCATATAATCTTGTATCTTCATTCATATATACATGTAATCACGTAGTTCTTTCACATAGCTCATTGTCATATACATCACATATCACATATACATATAAACACATGGCTCATTTACGCGTAGAACATTTCCATATAATTCACATGTCACATATCTCATGTTCTTGCATTCATATAACATATACATGTTCTCATATTTTCTATCGTTTCTCACACAATCACATTTATTCATGTATAGTATTTCATCTAAACCGTATAATAATGTCATATACTCATATCACCGAATAACTTCACCTGAATATATTTTGTTTGTTTCAATGCTTAATTCATATAACACATAAGTTTTCCTTATGTCATTTATGCTAATTATTCATATACTCTTAGGTTATCTCATAGGTAAATGCTACCTAACTGATCTCATTTTCCATTTATACCAGTTTAATCTATTTATTTAGTTAAATTTTACATAACTCCTATACCATAATTCTCTTTAAGTATACTTCTTCTCTATAACACTTATCTTATAGTTTGACATCATCATTTATACTCAATTCCCTTCACTAATATATTATCCTCATATTACTTTATAGTCTAACCTTATTTAACTCATCACCCTTCTCCTGTAGTCATATAAATCTATTATATTGATTCTTATAATTGATCACATTTACTATGTAACATGTATGGTCACCTATCCTATAACCTATTTCACATTCTCATGTAATCATATTAATTATTATAACTTATCACGCTGCATGCATTCACACAAATCATTTAATACATACTATAATATATATCACATATCCCCAAATCACACATATACATATGCCTATGATCATACATTCAGGCCTTCTACTAGAGGAGATAGACTTGTCGCAAGTCTTATTTCCGTTAAACATTATAAATTAAATTGTATGCACTCACCTGGCCTCACTAGTCAATTCCAAATTCTTATCTTTCTCCTTGATCGATCTTACTTGTCAATGATTCCGGAACTCGTTTAGGCTCTGAATCTACATAATTATACAATTTAAGACAATTATTAGATACCTACACCTTTTAATTGGATACTAGCAACTTAAACGAACTTATTAAACCAATATTAACATTTTCCTTTAGGGGGAATCGGTTCCTCCTGTGGGGGTATCGGTTCCCCTCTGGCATTCTGGAATTCTGTCGTTTGAAGGGGTATCGGTTCCCCTTGAATGGGTACCGATTCCCCTTGCCCAGAAATCATATTTTTAGCTCGAAAATCACTTCATTTTCTCTCAAACACTTCATATATCATCCCCTTTTCATTCTTAACTCTAGTACACATACTTAAACCAATCTATATTCATTTATTTCATCTTAAACCTCAAAATCCTATCATCCATATAAGATTCAAAAATCATACCAAATTTTCAATGTGTTTTAAATCAAATTCTATCACTCCAAATCTCTTAATTTAACCATTGACAAGTCAAATTTAACTTCAAATTCTACTTATCAATTCTTTTCCAAAGTTTCATATAAAAACTCCAAATATTTAATCTCTCTTAACTCCTCCATTCTTTGATTTTTACTATAACTCAAGCTTTCCTTATGTTTATCCATCAACTAAAGATCAAAACCAAGCTTAAAATTCAAATAATAATCAACTAATAAAACTCTCACCTTTGCCTTGCTCTCCCACGCATGAAGAAGAAGAAAGGAGAAGAGAACTCTGGATATTTCTCCCATTTTCCACGTGTATATAATTCCTTAAATGATCAAATGACCATTTTACCCTTTATTTCCTTTAACAATTACAAAATAACCTTCATCATATGTATCCAATAATCATTGAACTATTTCATTCTTATACTTTAGTCACCAAATTCTGAAACTTTACAATTTGGTCACTAACCCGATATTGAGGATGTTACACTATCATTAAGTGGAGATGGTGCTATCTGTGCAGAATTGAATCTTAAGCCATCATGGCTAGATAGAATTAAATAATTACAAGCTAGAGATGAAAAGTGTTCAAAGAAGCTACAATAGATAAGGAATGGAGAGGTTGCGAATTATGAAATGAAGGCTGATGGGAACCTATATTATCAAGGGGGGCTAGTGATTCCAGATGATGATGAGTTGAAGAAAGACTTGTTAACAGAAGCTCACTGTTGTCCATTGACCATGCATCCGGTAGGAAACAAAATGTATATGGATCTCAAGAGTCAATATTGGTGGCATGGAATGAAGAGGGACATTACGGGATTTGTATCCAAATGTTTGATATGTCAGCAAGTCAAAGTTGCGCATCAGGTTCCGTCAGGATTATTGCAACCAATGTCGATTCCTCAGTGGAAATGGGAAAATGTAACAATGGATTTTGTAAAGGGGTTACCTTTAACTCCAAACAAAAGAGATTTCATATGGGTGATAGTAGACAGATTGACTAAGTCAGCACATTTTATTCTGGTACGAGTTGATTTTTTCCATGGATAACTATGCCGAGTTGTATATCAGGGAGATTATACGTTTACATGGTGTACCTGTTTCCATTATTTCGGATCGAGATCCTAGATTCACTTCACGGTTTTGGAAGTCATTACATCGAGCGTTGGGAACTCGGTTGAACTTCAGTACAACGTTTCATCCTAAAACCGATGGACAATCCGAGCGAACAATCCAAATTCTAGAGGATATATTGAGAGCTCGTGTTATCGAGTTCAAAGGATCGTGAGAGAGGTACTTTCCACTTGCTGAGTTCGCTTACAACAATAGCTATCGATCAAGTATCAAAATGGCTCCCTATGAAGCTCTTTATGGAAGAAGATGTCGTATGCCCCTAAATTGGTATGAGCTTAAAGATCAAAAAGTTCTTGGTCCTGAATTAATTCAGGAAGTGGAAGAAAAAGTGCATGTGATCCAGAATAATCTTAAAGCTGCAGCAGACAGAAAAAAGTCATATGCAGACCTAAAAAGAAAAGAAATTGAGTTTCAAGTTGGAGATAAAGTGCTTCTCAAGGTATTTCCATGGAAGAAGGTTTTGAGGTTTGGACGAAAAGGAAAGTTAAGTCCTCGGTTCATTGGACCCTATGAGATTGTAAAAAAGAGTGGGACCAAAGTCATATCAATTAGCCTTGCCACCAGAAATGGAGAAAATTCATGATGTCTTTCATGTCTTAGTACTTCAGAAATATCGATCTAATCCCTCCCACATCGTGACTCCAAAAGAGGTCGAGGTCCAACCAGATTTGACTTATGAAGAAGAACCGATTCAAATCTTAGCTCACGAGGTTAAGCAACTAATAAACAAAACTATTCCATTTGTTAAAGTTTTGTGGAGAAATCACAAGATAGAGGAAGCAACGTGGGAACGTGAAGAGGACATGAGAGGGAGATTTGTTACATCCTCAATACCGGGTTAGTGGCTAAATTGTAAAACTTTAGAATTTGGTGACTAAAGTAGAATAATTGAATAGTATTGTAATTTGGTATAGGATTAAATTGCGAGGAAGATGGAATTGAAGGACAAAATGGTCAGTTACAAGTAATAATTAAATTTGGTTAGATATATATGGAGGCCACGTGTATAAGAGGAAGCAAATATCCAAGCTTCCAGACAACTCTTCTCCTCATTTCTTCTTTGTGCGTGTGAGCCAAGGTAAAGGTAAGAATTCTTATTAGTTGTTTATTAGCTGAGATTTAAGTTTGGTTTTAATCATTATACGATAATTAAGCTTATGGAAAGCTTAATTTATCTTAAAACAACAAGATGAAAGATATATGAAGGATTGAAGGAATGAAGTAGATAAGTGAAATCTTGGTAGAAAGATAGTAATTAGATTTCTAGACCAAATTTGACTTGTCATCAACTTATTTAAGACATACAAAGTATTAGAATTAGATTTAGAACATGTTGGAATTTGAGTGAGATTCTTGAATTCTATGTGGAAGATTGGATTTTGAAGTTTAAGAGGTATTGGATGGGTATTAATTAGTTTAAGTAGGTGTATAAAAGTTAAGAATATAAAAGGAGGTGAAATATGAAGTGTTAAGAGGTATATGAAGGGATTTTCGTGCTCAAAATGACATTTTTGGGATGTGTGTATCGGTACATCTTCAATGGGTATCGATGCACTCTCAAATAAATAAACGTCGAATGCAATGAGTGCATAGATGCACAGGTAGTGCATCGATACACCCTCTTAAGAAGAAAACATTGAATTTAATTTATGTACCGATGCACAGGTAGTGCACCAATACACACGTTAAGGGATGCATCGATACACCGTAGAGTGCATCGATACATACCTTCATTAAGAGATGAAAATAGCTTTTCTTTTAGCCTAAGAAGTGATAGTTTAGAATATATCAATTAATATACTGATATGTATCAATGTATTACTATATAGATTTAGAGCGTGATCCTGTTCTGGAACAATCGAAGGAATAGGATCGAGTTAAAACAAACAAGGCTAAGGTAAGTGCATATCATAAATGGAATTGTATTGAGATAAGACTTGCGATGAGTCTATCTCTTATAGTTGAACTTATTATTTCATATTCATGAACATGCATATTTATATATGCGTTAATGTTATAGTAATTTCATGCATGATTCATTTATGCTTTAACATGATATTATATAAATGAATGCTATTATAAGAGAATCAATCTAGGTATGTGAAATAATGGAAGTGATCATATGTGTGCATATGAAGTGACTTATGTGTTTACATGGACAGTGATAAAAGTGATATTAGAATGAGAAATGTTTTTATTTTTAAGCCCATGTTATTTAATATGAGAGCTGTAGGTATAATTGACATGCCAAAAGTCAAGGGATTATCAATGGTCCTTCGGGACATAGTGGTCCTTGGGGACAAATATTCAGTGCCCCTAGTGGGATTTTATTCGAGCTGTGGTGACAGCATTGTGCACAACCTCAGTGTACTCGCGTACCTTCTGTTCTCAATAATGTACATGGGCAATCCAAATATAAATTAAAGTGAAATTAGCATAAGAATATAAGTTTTATATGTGCATGTCATCATCATATATATTATAGTGTAATAGATGCATGCAAGTTGAAGTGTTATGATCAAATGGTAGGAATGCATGTTCATGAATTCATTATTATATCTATATATTTATTTATGCCTCAATAAGTCTATGACTTAGCGTGTAAGTGGTTTATACGTAGGTACCAAGAATCCGGAAGATCAGAAATAGGAGTGGCAAAGACATCATCACTTCTAGAAGATCATATCAGAAGTAATTGATAAAGTATGCATTTTGGTTGTGTATAGCGTGTTGGCATGTAAGAAAGGTATTAGTTATGAATGCTCTGATCGGTTTTGTCTTGTTTTGGTCAACTTATGTAAATAAACAATTTTTATTTTAATGAAGTTTAAAATTTCCTTGATTTTCGTCAAGAGTCAAAGTTTGAAAGGTTAATGTGACACCTCAGACTCGTATCCGGGTCGGGTACGGGTTGGGGGTGTTACAGGGACTGTACTGGAGCTTGCTCGGGTTGCGTCAGGGCTAGAGTGAAATTTTCATCAGTGAAGAAGTTAGGTGGAATCTCTTGAGTGCTTTCAGAGGTTGAGAAGGAGGAGGAGGAGCTGAGAAATTCGTCTGTGTCGCCATGGCCTTCCTCTGGTATAAGTGAGACATGAGTGGCCAGTGTTGGAACATCTGTGGGTACCTCTGGGAGAACATTCGATGTCAATGATTGGAATGTTCTGCCTCCAGCAACGTGCTTCAGGATGACATCAGGGAAGAACGATATATTATCGTTTGTGATCACGAGCAACTCCTTGAAGAAGGCATTGAGTTGTGCGTCCCGTGCCTTGACATACCTAAATAAGATCTCCATATGATTCTCTAGACGCTCGATCTTCTCATACGTTTCTCGTGTGTACGTGACCACTACTGCCATTCTGGCCGCGACAACCGATTTTGCTCCTCTCTCCAGACCTTCATGCGGGGTGTTGTCATCAAAACTCATCAATTCTGGTACTTTCTTTTTGGTGATTCCCTTATTGGATTTGATGAAATCCTCAAAGGGATCATCGAGGACCTTTTTTGTCCCTCTTTAAATATACTGCCCAAATTTTCCTTGCCCTAGGGTTTCTTTTCCTTTCATGCATGAACTTTCTCCCCATGCTGTCACGTGTACTCTGCATGCCTACAATAAAGAAAACTGAAATAAAGCAAAATGGATAATGGGTGCATAAAATAACTTAATTTATTTATGTACAAAATTCAGATTTTCGTTACCTAGGCAACGAATTTTGTTTAAGTAAGGAAAACTCTTAGGCATCATATGTCGTTAATGTCGGTTTATCGTGCATGATTGGTGCTCTTTTGTTTTCCTTTAGTCTCTGCTCGTTCACCTTGAAGATGGATCCATCATCCCGATTTTTTATTTCTATTGCTCTATTGTTATGAACTTGATGTACTATGAACGGTCCTGACCACCGTGATTTTAGCTTGCCTAGGAATAATTTGAGTCGCTAATTATAGAGTAGTACTTGTTGTTCAGGATAAAATTTCCTAGGCAATATTTTTCTGTCATGTCATCGTTTTGTTTTCTCTTTGTATAGGCGGGCATTTTCTTATGCGTGTGCTCTGGATTCATCCATTTCGTTCAGTTCCAAGAGTCTTCTTTCTCCAGCAAGCTGAGTATTCATATTTAACTTCTTGATGGCCCATTAGGCTTTATGTTTAAGTTCCATAGGCAAATGACATTTTTTAACGTAGATGAGTTTGAACGGGGACATTTCTAGTGGTGTCTTGAATGCTGTGCGATAAGCCCATAGTGCTTCATCTAGCTTTGGCAACGAGTCCTTTCGCCTTGGGTTGACCACTTTCTCAAGGATCTGTTTGATTTCCCGATTATAGACTTCGGCTTGTTCATTAGTCTAAGGGTGATATGCCATAGCGATCCGATGTCGCACTCCATATCATTTCAATGCATTGATAATTAATTTGTTATCAAAATGTGTGCCTTCATCAGTAATGAAAGCTCGTGGTGTTCTAAAACGCGTCAATATGTTCTTGTGCAAAAACTTGAGCACGGTCTTGGAATCATTTTTAGGTGTTGCAATGGCTTCAACCCACATGGATACATAATTTATTGCCAATAGGATGTACAGATCTCCAAAAGATGTGGGAAAGTGTCCCATGAAATCTATTCCCCAAACGTCAAAAAGTTAACCTCCAGAATGTTCTGCCATTGCATCTCATGACTTTTTGATATATTGCATGTTCTTTGGCATCTGTCACATGACTTGTAGAATTCATGCGTATCTTTGAACAAGGTTGGCCAATATAATCCGAATTGAAAAATTTCTCCGTTGTTCTCATACCTCCAAAATGTCCTCCATACGGTGACGAGTGGCATTGAAGAAGGATTTCTTTTTGCTCTTCTTCTGGGATACATCTTTGAATTATTTGGTCTCCACATTGCTTGAATAGAAATGGTTCATCCCAGTAGTAGCGCACATCATGTCGAAACTTTTTTCGACCTTGGCTAGATAAATAAGGAGGAATAATACCACTAACAAGAAAGTTACTATGTCAATATACCACGACACAGCCGTGACAAATAAAATTTTCTCATCAGGGAAATCCTCTTGAATTTATGTTATGTCATGACAATCAATTTTGTTATCTAGTCTAGACAAATGATCTGTTACTTGATTTTCTGTACATTTTCTATCATTGATCTCTATTTGAACTCCTGTAGTAATAATATCCATTTGATTAGCCTAGGCTTTGCATCTTTTTTATTGATCATATTTTTAATGGCAGAATGATCTGTATACACAATTACTTTAGTGCCATGAGATATGTCCTAAACTTATCGAATGCAAATACTACTGCTAAGAGTTCTTTTCCAGTGGTGGTATAGTTTATTTGTGCATCATTAAGAGTAGAACTAGCATAGTAGATAACATGAAATATTTTACTTTTCTATTGTCCTAGAACTGCCCCAACTACATAATCACTAACATCGCACATGAGCTCGAAAGGTTCGTTCTAGTCAGGTGGAGCAACGATTGGTGCTGCTGAACGTTTTTTCTTCAAATCTGTAAAAGCATTCAAACAATCATTAGTGAACACAAATGCTTGATTTTGTTGAAGTAAAAGACACAAGGGTTTTGAGATTTGAGAAAAAAAATTATGAACCATCGTTAGAAGCCTGCATGTCCAAGGAAGCTGCATACACCTCTCACGTTGGTGGGTGGAGGTAGGTTTACGATTACTTCCACCTTGGTTTTATTGACTTCAATGCCTTGGTATGAAATTTTGTGACCCAATACTATTCCCTCGGTTACCATAAAATGACATTTCTCACAATTTAGTACTAGGTTAGTTTCTTCACATCGTTTTAGTACTTTGGCTAAATTTCTAATACATCGGTTGAAATCGTCACATGAGACGGATAATCATCCATAAATATTTCCATGCACTCTTCTACCATATATGAAAAGAAGGCCATCATGCATCTTTGGAAGGTAGCTGGTGCGTTACACAGCCCAAACGACATTCGTCTAAATGCATAGGTACTATATGGACATGTGAAAATAGTATTCTCTTGATCCTCCGGTGCTATGGCTATTTGATTATATCCTGAATATCCATCAAGGAAATAGTAAAATACTTTTCCTGTTTGCCTATCTAGCATTTGGTCAATAAAAGGGAAGGGAAAATGGTATTTCTTTGTGGCTTTATTGAGCTTCTTGTAATCCATAAATATGTGTCAGCCTGTGACTGTTCTAGTAGTTAGGAGCTCGTCATGTTCACTTTTAACCACTGTCACACCACCCTTCTTTGGCACACAATGTACCGGACTGACCCATGAACTATCAGATATAGGATAAATTAATCCCGCATCCAACCATTTTATAATTTCCTTCATGACTACATTTTTCATGATCGGGTTGAGTCTTCTTTGGAGTTCCACTGAAGAACTATGACTTTCTTCTAAATTGATCTTGTGCATGCATATGGTAGGGCTAATTCCCTTCAAGTCTGCCATTGTCCATCCGAGAGCTTTTTTGTGTTGTAACAAAATATTTAACAAACTATTATCCTGTTCGGAGGTTAGATTGGCAGAAATTATCACTGGTAAAGTTTCATTACTACCTAGGTAGGCATATTTCAAATGATGTCAAGGTTTTAAGTTCCAATTTAGGCGTATGAAGTAAAGAGGCTTTTGGGGAGTTAACTTCATTAAAATCTAAGGGTTCGAATTTCATACCTGATCTAGTATGAAGGAGATTAGATTGTTTCTCTGACCTTGTTTCATACTCTGCATTGGTGTCATGAGCAAAGAACCCGTTTTGTGCTTCATTCATGCTACTATTGCCAGGGTCATAAGTTTCAGACTCGTCTTCTGAAAATAATTCGCCTGGGCCATGATTTTCTTGTTTATGCGTCATGGTTATTGATTCGTGGAATAAAGCGTTGTATTCATCTAGCTTTAAAAATTCATCGTGACCAAAAATTAAATTTTCTTCCTCTTCTATTGAGTCTACTTTTCTAATGCATTGGCATTCTTCTGAGTGTCCATATATTTCACGGAGTTGAATATATTGATTGTGACGCTTTGATCTCCTACTCGCATTGTGAACTCTCACTCTTCGCAATCTATTAGAATTCTTCTAGTGGCTAAAAAAGGTCGTCCCAGGATGATAGGTGCATTTTCATCGACTTCGCGGTCCAAGATGAGGAAATCAACTAGAAATACAAATTTATCCACCTTTACTATGACGTCTTCTATTATGCCCTCAGGCCGCACATAAGACCGATCAACCAACTGGAGGATAAATGTGGTTGGACAAGCGTGATACCACTCAAGTTTCAGAAATATGGACTTTGGTATCAAATTTACACTTGATCCTAAATCAATGAGAGCTCGTCCTATAAAGTTATTACCAATTGAACATGGTATTATAAAACTGCCAAGGTCTTTTTATTTTGGTGGGAGTTTTATTACTGCATAATAGATTTATGTTGTCATGGCAACATTTTTTACCTTCATCTTCTTTGTGACAATGTCTTTTAGAAACTTGGCATAGGAAGGCATTTGCTCGATAGCTTTAATTAAGGGCATGTTAATATACAACTGGTCCAGAACATCAACAAATTTCTTAAACTGGATATCATCATTATGTTTCTTTAATCATTGAGGGAATGGTGGTTGAGGTCTTACATTATCCGTCGTTGGTGCTGAGGAATCTCTGACATTGGCCATGATTTCCTAATATCTGGCTGATATTTTTCTGAGCCTTCATCTTTTTCCTTCTCTTTAGGCGATTCATCATGTTCCTCATCTTTAGCTCGATCCTCTGGTTATGTAGTGCCTAGACACGACTTGTTCAGCTATTCTCCCCCAAACTTGTCATTTTGGTTAACCTGTGTTCCACTCCTTAGTGTAAGTACACTGCATTGCTCCTTTCCGTGATGCTTAGTGATTTCAGTATCACTAGGGAGATTTCCATGTGGGCGAGAATGTAAGGCCGTGGCAATTTGACCCACTTGGTTTTCCAATGCTCTTAGAGATGAACTATGGCTTTGCAAAAGTGCAGCTTGGCTTTGCAACAAATTTCCTTGATTTTTGATTGTTGAATAATGCTTGTGCATCAAGGTTTTTGTTGAATCCATGAAATCTTTTGTCAAGGCCATAAATTCCTGCAATGAAACCTCCAAGGAGATAGTATTGGAATTATTATTAAAGGAAGAAGCTATACCTTTAGTGTTTTACCAAGGCAACTGATGATGTTGATTCTGGAAATGTTGATGGTCTAAGTTACTCTGCTGTGGCCTATTGTAATTTGTTTCTTGATTTTTAATTGTTTCCTTGATTACCCTATGAAAAAATTCAGATGTTGTCTCCAGCCATGATTGTACGTATTTGAATAGGGGTTATTGTTGCTTCGATTGTAATTACCCACAAAATTAGTGGACTCATGGTTTTCTAGACATTCACTCTCATGATGGTTACCGTGACAAAATATGCATGCATTATTGGTTTCCTTGACTTCTCTTACCTCATTAGGTCGCTACAAAAATTTTAGCATATTAATTATGGCAGAGAGTTGAAGAGCTACTGAATCCTTACTCTCTAATTCATATGCTCCAGATGCTTTTCTGTCGGTTCTCATTCTTGTATTTGGGAATTGATAGTAATTATTTGCTATCCTGTCGAAGATATCAAAGGCTTCCTTGGGTGATTTGTCACGTCAAGTTCCATTTGCTGAGGCATCCAACATCATTCGAGTAGGTGCATTAACTCCATTATAAAATATCACTACTTGAGTCAGTCATGAAATCCATGGTTGACACATTTACGAAGTAGACTTTTATACCTATCCCAACATTATTACATTGATTCATCATCTTATTGGCGAAAACTTGCAATATCATTGTGAAGCTGTGTATTCGTATTAGGAGGATTGTATCGAAGTAGAAAACTCTTGCATAAATCTGCCCATGATTCCATTGAGCCTCAAAGAACTCCACTGAGCCAAGCACTCTATCGCGTAGGGAATAAGGGAAAAGTTTTAGTTTAAGCACATCTTCATGCACTCATTGTTGTCGGAATGAATCGCATACTTCGAGGAATGTACGAATATGTTGTATAGCATCCTCATTAGGTGAACTACCAAATTGACCGATAGAATTTAGCATGTTGAACATCACCGGTTTGAGCTCAAAATGAGTTGCTTGTATTTCAGGTCCCACGATGCCTTGATTGAGATTATCAAGAATTGGATTCAAATGGTCTCGTATTGCTCGTGGTCATGCAACTTGAACATTATTTGTTGCGTCAGGATCTTCTTGATCTCCCATGTTGTTGCCTTGTAGTTGTAGTTGGTTTATATATTCTATGGTCCGTTGCTTACGTCGCCTCTGTCTGAACGATTGTTCAATTTCAAGATCGAATGGTTCAAATGGTTTACCAGCAGATCTCAGGGTCATGCAATATAAAAAAGCTACAAAAGAAAATAATAAAATACGTTAGACTAAGTAAATATAAGGTGACAAGAAAAACTTGTTATGACGAAAAATAAAAATTTTGTCAGTTGCCATCCATGGAAATGACGCCAAAAACTTGATCGCTTGTAAATGTATGTGCTAAGGCAAGCAATTTTGTGCAAGTATACACAATCAAATCAAGTAATATAGGGTAAGTGCAGTATCATCTCCTCAGGGATTGGTCGAAAGTTTTTAAGCTTCACCACAACCAGAACTAGTTGACATAAGCTAATTCCTACTATCTAGTCAAACTAGAAAACTATATTTAATAAAATAAGAAAATGCTATAAAGTACGATTGTAGAAAAGTTTGGTCGAGACAAAATAAATCTGTAAACTATTGAAATAAAATAAAACAAAGACAAATGTTGATTCAAATATAATTCAAATAACCTCACATATTCAGACTTATCACAGAGCGCTTATGCTAATCTTTTTTATTGACAAACAATTATTCTAAGTCTAGAATGAAATGTTATGACCTGCTTAAACTGCCCGACATGATTACTAAGTGTTCCTACACGGCTGCTATGGCAATACTCCTCAACGTTAACTACAACCCTTTGTTTGTTAGACTATTATTGTAGCAATACATCTCCGCATAAACTATAGTCGTTTTCTATCCTACTTAAGCGTCCATCCCTTTTAGTCGATTAAAACCCACTCCTTATCTCTAAGGTAGACAAGTTAGAACATCATCATCCCGGATCCATTCTATTGTTCACGTAGATCTATCTTAATTCTCTTGAATTTAAGAATCAATATCTAGACAAAATGTAATATCTCGATGCTCTTACATTGCCAAGACATGTTTCACCAAGACCCCAGGCAATCTCTCGAAGCTCTTATAGTGTCAAGGTAAAATATTCAAACAATGAACAAAACAGTCATGAGCAGAATCATAATTCATCATTCATAAAGAAAAAATAATTGTTTAGGCAAAACAAAGATTAACACCAAGTAAGACAATCATGGTGCTATAAAAACTTCATCCAAGTATCATCATTTTAATACAACCCCAAATACGTAAAGAAATTTAAGAACAAAGGAAGAACGACTCCCAAAACCAGGGGCTCTGTCGTGACACTTCTGATCAACACCATGCTTGCCTTGACGATCAGCCTGTTGAGACATGACCGCCGTTCTGCTACAGTCTGGCTATAGAGGACACCAAGAAAGGTCGGTTGGTAAATGGTGAGGAAGCACTGTAGTTGCTCGCTCACACTTCAAGTAAAGCTCTTCTAACTTCTTCTCTTTTCTTTGGCAACTATGGCTGGGTATTTATATAGTGGAATCTCCTAGGTTTTTACATAAGTGGAGATTCCCTAAATACCCATTATTTTCTTGTCCATACTAAAAAGGAAAGACGAATGGCGATTGTTTGAATTTTGAGGGCTTGCTTACACGTGAAGGAAATCGTACAGCTGAAATGTGAGGCATAAGCGATTTCGTCATATCTGCTTCAGATTTTACAGATAAACCTTGCATTGGCAAGATAATTCAACTCATAACGTTCTTTAACTTCTCTATTCCATTGGCCCTTACGAATTCCATTATCGCGACTGAAATATTCTTCCTAAGTAAATTTCCTGTACATACACAATCCACACAAACCCTTTAACCTCAGCAACATCAATCAGGCCAAATAAATTTTACTGAAGCAAAACTTATCCACCACAAACTACTAAACCTAAATGCAACTAAATGCAACTAAAATGATGTGTATAATTTGTTTAGACGAGAAATAACTTAAGTGAAAAGACTAGAAATTGAGTCTTTTTATGGAGTTATCATTTGTCATCTCTCAGTTTTTTTAGAGATGATGGAGTAGAAGATGAGGAAGGTTTTGAAGGATTAACTTGGTAAGAGGATGAAGTACCTTGATAATGTTCTCTGAATCGGAATCTCCTTTGGATTTGTGCTTAAATTGTTAATGCATTCTTTAGTGTATCTTCGACGTTTTCGTACCCATAGAGGTCAAGAAGATCAGAGATGTTTGAGTTCAAGCCGACGACGAATCTTGACATGGTGTCCTTTTATTCTTCAGTTATGTTAGCTCTATTGAGTAAGGAATGCATCTTCTTGTAGTAGTCTTCAACTGAACTTCTACCTTGTCGAAGTCGGTGTAGTCGTAGTTTAACTTCTCGTGTATAATGTGTCGGTAGGAATCGACTCCTCATTGTTTGTTTGAGGTCGGTCTAAGAAGTGATTGCTTGGATTTGGAAGTTCTCGATCTTTTTCCTTGTTTGCATCCACCAAGTGTGAGAATATACTTCGAATTCCATGGTGATGAGGGGAACTTGTTTAGCTTGGGGGCAGTCATGGTATACGAACATGAGATTAACGTTTCCTTCCCAATCGATGTACTTGTTCGGATCTAGTCTCATTTGAAAAACGGGATCGTGAACTTTGGTTTTGCAAATAGTTCGGGTGCTTGGAAACGTTGTTTCACTCGTCTGGGAACCAAAAGTTCAGCATTGTTTGGTTTTGGATTCTGGTTTGGTAGATCCAGTTGTGGTTCTTTTCGTTCTCTTACGGTATTGTTAAGTTCATCAAATCTTGTTTCAAATTGAGTCGTGAGTCATTCAAGTGCGACTAAGATACTCATTGTTATTTTCGCCCATACTAAAATTACAACACTCAACGAAACATTTAAAGTAAAATAAAAATAAAAGAAAGAAAGTTCAACAAAGTAAGAAACCTCACAAGTCATTCCAAGAAAATAACACAAGGAGAGGAAAGTAAGCTGATCTTGCACTCTATAAAACTTACTTTACCAAGTAATCTTCCATAGTTCTTATCAGAGTTTGATTACTAGCAAAGGTGTTAGGATTTGAAGAGGCTCAATTGAATAATTGAAAAAGTGCAAAAGGGGTTAATTGATAATAATTTGATTTGGGAGTAAGGAGAACAAAAGATAGAAAAATTTTAGTACAAGAATTTAAAGTGGTTCGACTTATCAACCAAGTCTACATCCACTATCTTAGCTCATCACTAAGTATTTTCTAACAAATTCACTAATTTGTTCTTTCTTTTTCAAGGATAAATAGATAATCTTTACAACTCCCTATCTTTTGAATTGGCTAAGATAAAACCAAAACCCCTTTACAAAAAGGATAAAAGAGGTAAACAAATAAACCTCTACAAGGTGGGGTGTTTACAAAATTTAGCTCATAAGAACAAAATATTTACAAGAGAATTGAAATAAAGAGTGAAAAGCTCTTCTCTTGTGTTTGAATACTTGGATAGGTGTTCTAACCCTTCTTCAAGTGTCCTCAACTTGTTTTTATATGTTGGAATATTATTGTGACCGTTTCTAACCATTAAGAGTGTTTTGGAGCCGTTGGGGATCAATTTTTGTGCAAAATAAAGCTGCCCAGAACAGAGGGTATAGGTACTCCTAAAGGGAGTATCAGTACTACCTTTGTTATATTAAAATCAACTATCCATTACTAATCGTTGGGGCCTAATGGTATCGATACTATGCCTATGGTATCGATACTACTATACAAAGTATTGGTACCCATTTGGGTATCGATACCATTTTTGCATTCTGGAATTTGAGCATTGCTGGTAGTATCGATACTACCTAGTGAGTATCAATACTTCCCTTACCATTGGTATCGGTACCATATTAACAATATCGGTACTATTCATTAGGTATCAATATTGTAAGAACAGTACCAGTACTACTTGTCCAGAAAAACGTTTTGTGCTCAATTCCAAGCTTTAAGGATTTTGAATTATTTTTGAAAACTTTGAATAAATTCAATTCAAGTCCAAAAACATTTTGCCTTAAATTGTTATATCAAAATATAGTTCAATAATCTCCCTTTTTTTATAATAACAAAACATTGAAAAATTGTTTTTGGCAAAACTCCCCCTTAATAAATTGTTTAATGAAAAAGATACCAATTGTTGGAAAAAATATGAAAATATTCAACTCCCCCTTTTTCATTAAGAAATTGAATTTTTCAAACCATACTTCTCCCCCCTTTTTTGTTAGATAAAAAAGAATTCAACTTTAAAGTTCAAAAATAACTTTGGAGACTAAGTGGTAATTTTTACATTAAAAACCATTTGAAAAAACAAAGCTCCCCTCAAAAAGTGCATTGCAAATAAAAATTAGCTTTAAAAGCTCGACACTTAAACAAAATTGAATTTCAGAAAAGAATAACAAACATGTTAGTAGCACATGAAATTCAATCTATCCAAGTCTAAAATACTTATGCAATATCAATTATTGAAATTAAGTACATGTGCATAAAGTTTTTTTAAAATGTTATGCATTTGAAGAATTTGATATCAATTGTTAGAGAGATATCTTTAACATTTAAAACACATACATAAACATTTAAATTTAGGTCAAAAATTTAAAATTTGTAAAAACAAAGAATTTGAAAAGTTGATATCAATTGTTAAAGAGATAACATTTGCATTGAAACTCAATTTTGACCAAAATTCATTATGATTAACTAAAAATTATGAAAAATCATTAAAATTTTAAAATGTTCATCATAAAACTTTTTCAACATACATGAGATGAAAAACAAAACATAGCCATTTAAGTTCAAAACTCAAGCATGCTTAAAACTAAATGAGCAACCAAATAATCAAAATCAAAAACATTAAGCTTAAAGGTTACCCATTCATTTTCAAGTGTGGCTAGAGAATCTCAATTTCTTCATTTTCAACACCATTGGTTCCACACACCTACAAGAAACATTTATTTGGATATTGATATCCAAATTGCTTTGGATCTTTGAACGTTAGTCTCAATTTCTCCAAATGACCATAAAAATCACAATGTGAGCATTTTGTAATTTTTAAACATAATGAGTTGTTTTGAGAAATTAATTTTTTTCTTTTGTTAAGCTTTCAAGCGTAACTTTTAAATCAAAATTTTCTTGTTCTAAATCATTGATTTTGACTTTTGAAAACTCTAAATCATTTTTCAAAATTTTATTTTGATTTTCAAATTCAATTTTTATTTTCAAAACTAAATCATTTTCAACTTTGAGTTTTAAAATTATTTTTTTATATTTGGAATTCATGGTCTCAAATTCCAAATACAACGCATTATAAGCATCTTGTAACTCATCAAAAGAATGTGAATTTAAATCATTTGAGTTAAAAAATACCATTGAATCTCCATCGATGGCCATAAGACATAGGTTGACTACTTCATCTTCATCATTGGAGTCATCTTCATCACTCCAAGCCACCACAAATGCCTTTTTATTGTTTGATCCCTTCTTCTTTAGGAGAGGACATTCATAATTGACATGCTCATTTCTTTTACAATTGAAGCACACTAGGGGACCCTTCTTCTTACTTGATTCATGCTTCACTTGCTTGGAAGACATAAATCTCTTAAACTTTTTGAAGAGCTTGGTCATCTCTTCTTCTTCACCGTCTTCGTCCATGAAACACCCCAACCCGTACCCTACCCGGGTACGAGTCTGAGATGTCATATTACCTTTTTAAAAACCATATACTTGTACAAAATATTAGAAAATTAAAACTTATATTATAAAATTCCTTAATTTACATCAGTTTAATACAAAATAACTTAAACTTTTGATTACATGCACAATTTAAGTTGCTTCTGATTTGATAGTTGTAGGAGTGATGCGGTCCAAGCTGCTTATCCTTACTCGTCTATCTTCTGGAATCCTATGTGAAACACTCACTCGCTAACTCATTGACTTAGTGATGCATAATATGTAATAATACTATAATGAAATGGATTACAACGCATTCATTTATTTATTCCATGCTACACATATAACCATGCATTCCATACATAAGTTATCAAAGTAACAATTATTAATTCACATTAATACTTTCAATAGCCCATGATACAATACTGAGAACTTAAGGTATGTGAGTGCATTGAGGTTGTGCAAAAATGTTGTCACCACAGCTCGTATAAATGCACTAAAGTACCACGTAGAATTGCACCGAAGTGCCTCGTAAAAATGTACCGAAGTGACATATAAAATGTCCATAAGGAGCACATAGAAATCTCCTTAAGAACCATATACATATTTCGAGGACCAAATATGTGTCTCAAAGGACCCCATAAATATTCCAAAGGATACATATATGTTTCGAAGGACCGTGTAGACCCTCGACTCTTGGCATGCCAATTATACTTATAGCTCTCACCTACATAACATGAGCTTTTACATTTCAAGTAGTTTATATCTCATAGATATATCATTTCTTACCTTTTATCACATCACTTATGTAAACTTATTATACATATTCACATAGATCATTGTCATATAATGCATATAATATGAGTTCATGTTATGTATTGTATCATGTAATGCAATCATGTATTAATTATATTGAACTAGACTTATCACAAGTCTAATTTTAAGATTCTACTATAATCATGCTATACATATGCACTCATCTATATCTCTTTGTCCTTTCCTCGATCAATCTTACTCGTCACTTGTTTTAGAACTCGCTTATGCTCATTATTTACATAAATATGATTTCCAAGATAATTATCAGAAGCCTAAACATATAACTCAATCTTAATAAATTAAACTATTTGATGAACATAATTCACATTTTCCTTATTAAGTGGTATCGGTACCCAGGGTACAGTACCGATACTTCCTTTATAATGGTATCAATATCATACTTGGGTATCGGTACCCAAATTAGATTCGATGTTTTCATTCCAAAGATGGTATCGATACCTACCTTTATGGTATCAATACCCATGGTATCAATACTACCCCTTCTAGTATAGATACCTCATAAAGATGTGTCTAAATTGGTCTTATGGTATCGATAATGTTCATGCAGTATCGATACCTACACGATAATATAGCCTATAATAGCTGGGTAGTATCGGTACCCATTCATCTGGTACTGATACCCCTTACCCAGAACATACTTCTTTCACCCGAAAATCATCAGCCCTTTACTTAATGTTCCACCCTTAAAGCTCATTTCATACTATCAAACTCAACTACAACCACTTTAACTATCATCCACACTCAATTTTAACACTTATTATTTCTTATTCACACCTATGACAAGTCAAATCCAGCTTCTAAATTCATTTAAGTCATCTTATTCAAATTTTCACTTAAAAACTCCACACCTTTAATCCTCCATAACTTTATATTCTTTGTATTTTAAACTACTTTAAGCATTCCTCTAGTTTTCCTAAGCTTTCAAGAATCTAAAGCATATCTAATTTACAAGAATTATTCAACTGAAGGGGTTCTTACCTTATTCACTAGCTCATGGAGAAGAAGAAAGAGAAAATATGAAGAACAGAGAATTTTTTGGAGATAACACCTTAACTCTCTCTTTTCCACGTGTTATAAGAATCCCATAACTAAAATTTTAATTCATTTCCTTGCTAAAAAGTACCTTTTGCCATTCCAGCTTTCCTTTCTTTGATATTCATCCTACATAAAATATTTCAATTAAGTCCTTGAACTTTTCTATTTATCTAATTTAGTCACTAAATTATAAAATTTCACAATTTGGTCACTAACAAGATGTTTGGGACTTTACAAATCTCCCCTTAAGAAAATTCGTCCTCGAAATTTTCATTGTATGAAGAGATGGGGGTATTGCTTACGCATATCTTATTCACGTTCCCACGTTGCTTCTTCTATTGTATGATGTCTCCATAGAACTTTGACCAATGGAACTGTTTTATTCCTCAACTGTTTGACTTCATAAGGTAATATTTGCACTGGTTCTTCTTCAGAGGTAAAATCAAGTTGGACTTCTATTTGTTCTGGTGCAACGATATGAGAAGGGTCGGACCTATATCTACACAACATTGACACATGGAAAACGTTATGAATTTTCTCCATTTCTGGTGGCAAATCTAATTGATATGCTACTGGTCATATCCGCTTAACAATCTCATATGGCCCAATGAATGTAGGACTCAATTTTCCATTCGTACCAAACCTTAATACTTTCTTCCAGGGAGATACCTTAAGAAAAACTTTGTCTCCAACTTCGAATTCAATTTCTTTTCTTTTAAGATAAGAATAGGACTTTTGTCGATCAAATGCCACTTTGAGATTATGTTGAATTTCCCTAACTTTTTCTTTCACATCTTGAATCAAATCTAGACCAAGAACATTTCGATCTTTAAGCTCATACCAGTTTAATGGCGTACGACATTTCCTCCCATATAACGCCTCATAGGGTGCCATCTTAATACTGGACTAGTAACTATTATTGTAAGTGAATTCTGCCATTGGTAAATACTTCTCCCATGACCCTTTGAATTCAATTATACATGCTCTCAACATATCTTCCGATATTTGAATAGTCCGCTCTAATTAACCATCAGTCTGAGGATGAAAAATAATACTAAAACTCAGTCGAGTTCCCAACGCTCCATGCAAAGATTTCCAAAATCTTGAAGTGAATCGAGAATCTCGATCAGAAACTATAGAAACAGGCACTCCATGCAATCTAATAATTTCTCTAATAAACAACTCAACATACTTCTCCACAGAGAAATCAGTTCTGATAGGAAGAAAATGTGTTGACTTAGTCAAACAATCGACAATTACCCAAATCAAATCTCTTTTGTTCGGAGTTAAAGGTAACCTCGAAACAAAATCCATTGTTACATTTTCCCACTTCCATTGAGGAATGGAAAGTGGTTGCAATAATCCTAATGTAACTTGATGCTCAACTTTGATTTGTTGACATATTAAACACTTAGACACAAAATCAGTGATACCTCTCTTCATTCATGGCCACCAATATCGACTCTTAAGGCCATATACATCTTGTTTCCACCCGGGTGCATCGTCAATGGATTGTAGTAAGCCTCTGTCAATAGCTCATTCTTCAATTTCTCATTATCTAGAATTACCACTATTCCTCTATAATACAAATTCCCATCAGACTTAATCTCAAAATCCTTATTCCCTTCATTCTTTACTTGCTCTAATCTTTTCAAACATAGTTCATCTTTATTTTGCAATTCTCTCATTCGATCCAATCATACTGGTTTAAGCTTTAATTCTGCACATAAACCACCATCATTATTTAAAGATATCAGGGCGTCCAAAGCTCATAATGCTGCAAACGTTTTTCTACTTAAAGTATCTACTACCACGTTAGCTTTTCCAGGATGAAAATCAATTATTATGTCATTATCTTTTAAGAACTCCACCCATCTTCTCTGTCTCAAATTAAGCTCTTTCTGAGTCATCAGATACTTTAAGCTCTTATGATCCGTATACAAGTAACAACGTTCTCCATATAGGTAGTGACGCCAATTTTTTAGAGCGAATACCACTGCAGCCATATCCAAATCATGAGTTGGATAATTCTTTTCATACGGTTTCAATTGTCTCGATGCATACGCCTATACGTTTCCTTCTTGCATTAATACACATCCCAATCCATTATGGGATGCGTCACTGTAGACCAAAAAATTCTTGCCAGATTCAGGTTGGACCAATACTGAAGCTTTTGTCAAAATTCTCTTTAACGCTTCAAAACTTTCTTGACATTTGGAAGTCCAAACAAATGACACATTCTTTCTCATCAATTTTGTTAAAGGTAGAACTATCGTCGAAAAATTCTCAACAAATCTTCGATGATAACCTGCAAGCTAAAGGAAACTCTGAACTTCAGACACAGTCTTTGGAACCTCCCAGTCTAGAATAGCTTTTATCTTTTGAGGATCCACCCGAATCCATCTGCAGAGATCACATGCCCCAGGAAAATTACATCATTTAGCCAAAACTCACATTTAGACAATTTGGTATAAAGTTTCTTATCTCTTAGAGTTTGCAAAACTATCATCAGATGTGCACTATGCTCTTCATTGGACTTCGAGTACACCAAAATGTCATCAATAAAAACAACTACAAACTAGTCCAAATAGGGTTAAAATATCATGTTCATGAGATCCATAAAAGTAGTAGGTGCATTAGTTACTCCAATTGGCATTACGATTAACTCGTAGTGATCATATCTCGTTCTAAAAGCTATCTTCGGAATGTATTTCTCCTGAATCTTCAATTGATGATAACCGGAACGTAAATCAAACTTCGAGAATACCGAAGCTCCCTTTAATTGATCAAACAAGTAATCAATTCTTGGGAGGGGATACTTATTCTTGATGGTCACCTTATTAAGCTGTCGATAATCAATGCAAAGACACATTGAACCATCTTTATTCTTAACAAACAATACTGGAGCTCCCCAAGGTGACATGCTAGGTCTTATAAATCCTTTCTCTAATAATTCGTGTAGCTGACTCTTCAAATCTTGTGATTCTTTCGGAGCCAAATGATAAGGTGTCATTGCAATAGGAGTTGTGCTCGACATCACTTCAATTTGAAATTCTACCTCTCTATTTAGAGGTAATCCTGGCAACTCCACAGGGAAGCCGTCAAGAAACTTTTTAACTATCGAAATTTTGTCTAAACCTTTCTCTTTAGCTCGGTTATCAATCATATTTGCAAGAAAACCCTGACATCTCTATAGCAACAATTTCTTTGTCGACATCGTCGATATTACATTTACTAAAGGATTAAATCTTTCATTGATCACATTTATTTCTATTCCTTCTGGACTTCTCAGGGTTACCTTTTTCAATATACAATCGACATTTCCATAATAATGTAACAGTCAATCCATCCCCAGAATTACTTGAAACTCATCAAAGGGTAGTTCCATTAAATGTAACACCCTCAACACGTACCCGACCCGGATACGAGTCTGAGATGTCACATTATCTTTTAAAAACCATATACTTGTACAAAATATTAGAAAATATAAACTTATATTATAAAATTCCATAATTTACATCAATTTAATAAAAAACTCACAAAAATAATTAGAGCATACACAACTTAAACTTTTGATTACATGCTAACATTACTTTTCATAACAAAATAACCTACTGTTTAAGTTGCTTATGATCTGATAGTTGTAGGAGTGATGCGGTCCCAACTGCTTATCATTTCTCGCCTACATTCTGGAGTCCTATGTGTGAAACACTCACACGCTAAGTCATCGACTTAGCGAGGCATAATATACAATAATACTATAATGAAAGGGATTACAATGCATTCATTTTTTTATTCCATAATACACATATAACCATGCATTCCATACATAAGTTATCAAAGTAACAATTATCAATTCACATTAATACTTTCAATAGCCCATGATACAATACTGAGAACTTAAGGTATGTGAGTGGATTGAGGTTGTGCACAAATGTTGTCACCATAGCTTGTACAAATGCACCGAAGTGCCACGTAGATTTTTTTTGGAGAATTCAAAATTTTATTATCCAGATAGCAAAATTGCTATAAAATATAATCAGGGTTCGTAACAAAACAAATACATACAAAAAAATCAGTGATCAACTATACCCCAATGATTGTAGAGAGTAATATTCACACTATCTACTCTATTGAAATTCCTACCCTTTAGTTGAAGACATACAATATCTTTAATAGCCTTAAGTATATCGATAACAGACCTAGAACAACCTTGGAACAATATTTTGTTCCTTTCCTCCCAGAGTAAGTAAACTAGAGCATTCAGAGCAATCCTTATGACCATTGATAGCAAAGATTTGCCTTTCCAGTTGGAGCTTTCCATTTCCAAGAAATCATCCCAAGAACAGGCTGTAAAATGCAGGCCAGAAAGAGAGAAGATTTGTTCCCACAGTAAAGCAGCAGTAGGGCATTTTAAAAAAAAAAGATGTTCCCTAGTTTCCAGAACACTGTTACAAAAAATGCATAAACAATCGTTAATAAGTCCCATACAATGTAATCTTTCCTATGTTGGGAGTTTGTAGAGTAAAGCCATCCAGGTTATCAGACTGTGCTTAGGGATATGAAGGGGAAACCATATTAGTTTCTGCCAAGGGACCTTTGGCCTTTTTCCCCGGATTGAATATCGGATAGAACTAGCTTTAGTGGCACCCGAAAATAGAAGATCATGCACCTCTGGTCTCAATTTTAGGAGTCTTCTAAAACACCAGCTTGCATTGGAGTTAGCTTCCACTGACCAGAAATCTTTGTCCTTTAACACATAATTTTTTAGCCACGTAGAATTGTACAGAAGTGCCACGTAGAAATGCATCGAAGTGCCATATAAAATGTCCATAAGGACCATATAGAAATCTCCTTAAGAACCATATAGATATTCCAATGATCAAATATATTTCTCAAAGGACCCCATAAATATTCCAAAGGATACATATATGTCCCGAAAGACCGCGTAGACTCTCGACTCTTGGCATGCCAATTATACCTATAGCTCTCATCTATATAACATGGGCTTTTACATTTCACGTAGTTTATATCTCATATATATATCATTTCTTACCTTTTATCACATCACTTATGTAAACTTATCATACATATTCACATAAATCATTGTTATATAATGCATATAATATGATTTCATGTTATGTATTGTATCATGTAATGCAATCATGTATTAATTATATTGAACTAGACTTATCACAAGTCTAATTTTAAGATTCTACTATAATCATGCTATACATATGCACTCACCTATATCTCTTTGTCCTTTCCTCGATTAATCTTACTCGTCACTTGTTTCGAAACTCGTTTATACTCAGTATTTACATAAATATGATTTCCAAGACAATTATCAGAAGCCTAAACATATAACTCAATCTTAATAAATTAAACTATTTGATGAACATAATTCACATTTTCCTTATTAAGTGGTATCGGTACCCAGAGTACAATACCGATACTTCCTTTATAATGGTATCGATACCATACTTGGGTATCGGTACCCAAATTAGATTCGATATTTTCATTTCAAAGATGGTATCGATACCTGCCTTTATGGTATCAATACCCATGGTATCAATATTACCCCTTCTGGTATCAATACCTCATAAAGATGTGTCTAAATTGGTCTTATGATATCGATAATGTTCATGCAGTCGGTACCCATTCATCTGGTACTGATACCCCTTACCCAGAACAGATTTCTTTCACCCGAAAATCATCAGCCCTTTACTTAATGTTCTACCCTTAAAGCTCATTTCATTCTATCAAACTCAACTACAACCACTTTAACTATCATCCAAACTCAGTTTTAACACTTATTATTTCTTATTCACACCTATGACAAGTCAAATCCAGCTTCTAAATTCATTTAAGTCATCTTATTCAAATTTTCACTTAAAAACTCCACACCTTCAATCCTCCATAACTTGATATTCTTTGTATTTTAAACTACTTTAAGCCTTCCTCTAGTTTTCCTAAGCTTTTAAGAATCTAAAGCATATCTAATTTATAAGAATTATTCAACTAAAGGGGTTCTTACCTTATTCACTAGCTCATGGAGAAGAAGAAAGAGAAAATATGAAGAACAGAGAATTTTTTGGAGATAACACCTTATCTCTCTCTTTTCCACGTGTTATAAGAATCCTATAACTAAAATTTTAATTCATTTCCTTGCTAAAAGACCTTTTTGCCATTCCAGCTTCCCTTTCTTTGATATTCATCCTACATAAAATATTTCAATTAAGTCCTTGAACTTTTCTATTTATCTAATTTAGTCACTAAATTATAAAATTTCACAATTTGGTCACTAACCAGATGTTTGGGACTTTACAAATCTCTCCCTTAAGAAAATTCATCCTCGAATTTTCATTGTATGAAGAGATGGGGGTATTGCTTACGCATATCTTATTCACGTTCCCACGTTGCTTCTTCTATTTTATGATTTCTCCATAGAACTTTGACCAATGGAATTGTTTTATTCCTCAACTGTTTGACTTCATAAGGCAATATTTGCACTGGTTCTTCTTCATAGGTCAAATCAAATTGGACTTTTATTTGTTCTGGTGCAATGATATGAGAGGGGTCAGACCTATATCTCCACAACATTGACACATGGAAAACGTTATGAATTTTCTCTGTTTATGGTGGTAAATCTAATTGATATGCTACTGGTTATATCCGCTTAACAATCTCATATGGCCCAATGAATCTGGGACTCAATTTTCCCTTCGTACCAAACCTTAATACTTTCTTCGAGGGAGATACCTTAAGAAAAACTTTGTCTCCAACTTCGAATTCAATTTCTTTTCTTTTAAGATCAGAATAGGACTTTTGTCGATCAAATGCCACTTTGAGATTAAGTTGAATTTCCTGAACTTTTTCTTTCACATCTTGAATCAAATCTAGACCAAGAACATTTCGATCTTTAAGCTCATACAAGTTTAATGGCGTACGTCATTTCCTCCTGTATAACACCTCATAGGGTGCCATCTTAATACTGAACTAGTAACTATTATTGTAAGTGAATTTCCTCCAGTGGTAAATACTTCTCTCACGACCCTTTGAATTCAATTATACATGTTCTCAACATATCTTCCGATATTTGAATAGTCTGCTCTAATTAACCATCAGTCTGAGGATGAAAAATAATACTAAAACTCAGTCGAGTTCCCAACGCCCCATTCAAAGATTTCCAAAATCTCGATGTGAATCGAGAATCTCGATTAGAAACTATGGAAACAAGCACTCCATGCAATCTAATAATTTCTCTAATAAACAGCTCAACATACTTCTCCATAGAGAAATCAGTTCTGATAGGAAAAAAATGTGTTGACTTAGTCAAACAATTGACAATTACCGAAATCAAATCTCTTTTGTTTGGAGTCAAAGGTAACCTCGAAACAAAACCCATTGTTACATTTTCCCATTTCCATTGAGGAATGGAAAGTGGTTCCAATAATCCTAATGTAACTTGATGCTCGACTTTAACTTGTTGACATATTAAACACTTAGACACAAAATCAGTGATACCTCTCTTTATTCCTGGCCACCAATACTGACTCTTAAGGTCCATATACATCTTGTTTCCATCCGGGTGCATCACCAATGGACTGTAGTAAGCCTCTGTCAATAGCCCATCCTTCAATTTCTCATTATCTAGAATTACCACTATTCCTCTATAATACAAATTCCCATCAGACTTAATCTCAAAATCCTTATTCCATGCTACACATATAACCATGCATTCCATACATAAGTTATCAAAGTAATAATTATTAATTCACATTAATACTTTCAATAGCCCATGATACAATACTGAGAACTTAAGGTATGTGAGTGCATTGAGGTTGTGCACAAATGTTGTCACCACATCTTGTATAAATGCACTAAAGTACCACGTAGAATTGCACCGAAGTGCCTCGTAAAAATGCACCGAAGCGACATATAAAATGTCCATAAAGAGCACATAGAAATCTCCTTAAGAACCATATACATATTCCGAGGACCAAATATGTGTCTCAAAGGACCCCATAAATATTCCAAAGGATACATATATGTTTTGAAGGACCGCGTAGACCCTCGACTCTTGGCATGCCAATTATACTTATAGCTCTCACCTACATAACATGGGCTTTTACATTTCAAGTAGTTTATATCTCATATATATATCATTTCTTACCATTTATCACATCACTTATGTAAACTTATCATACATATTCACATAGATCATTGTCATATAATGCATATAATATGAGTTCATGTTATGTATTTTATCATGTAATGCAATCATGTATTAATTATATTGAACTAGACTTATGACAAGTCTAATTTTAAGATTCTAATATAATCATGATATATATATCACTCACCTATATCTCTTTGTCTTTTCCTCAATCAATCTTACTCTTACTCGTCACTTGTTCTGGAACTCGTTTATGCTCAGCATTTACATAAATATGATTTCCAAGACAATTATCAGAAGCCTAAACATATAGCTCAATCTTAATAAATTAAACTATTTGATGAACATAATTCACATTTTCCTTATTAAGTGGTATCGGTACCCAGGGTACAGTACCGATACTTCTTTTATAATGGTATCGATACCATACTTACGTATCGGTATCCAAATTAGATTCGATGTTTTCATTCTAAAGATGGTATCGATACCTGCCTTTATGGTATCGATACCCATGGTATCAATATTACCCCTTCTGGCATCGATACCTCATGAAGATGTGTCTAAATTGGTCTTATGGTATCGATATTGTTCATGCAGTATCGATACTTACACGATAATATAGCCTATAATAGTTGGGTAGTATCAGTACCCATTCATTTGGTACCGATACCCTTTACCAGAACATACTTCTTTCACCCGAAAATCATCAGCCCTTAACTTAATTTTTCACCCTTAAAGGTCCTTTCATACTACCAAACTCAACTACAACCACTTTAACTATCATTCAAACTCAGTTTTAACACTTATTATTTCTTATTCACACCTATGAAAATTCAAATCCAGCTTTTAAATTCATTTAAGTCCTCTTATTCAAAATTTTACTTAAAAACTCCACACCTTAAAGCCTTTAAAACTTGTTATTCTTTGGATTTTAAACTACTTTAAACCTTCCTTTAGTTTTCCTAAGCTTTCAAGAATCTAAAACATATATAATTTACAAGAATTATTCAACTGAAGGAGTTCTTACCTTATTCGCTAGCTCACGGAGAAGAAGGAAGAGAAAAAGATGAAGAACATAGAATTTTCTAGAGTTAACCCTCTAACTCTCTCTATTCCACGTGTTATAAGAATCCCATAACTAAATTTTTAATTCATTTCCTTGATAAAATACCTTTTCCCTTTCAGCTTTCCTTTATTTGATATTCATCCTACACAAAATATTTCAATTAAGTCCTTGAACGTTTCCATTTATCTAATTTAGTCACTTAATTCTAAAATCTCATAATTTGGTCTCTAACCCGATGTTTAGGATGTTACAATCCACCTCTTCACTTGAATATTGATAGCTCTCATTGGTGGACTTGAAGACAATGCTTACCTTTTTCTTCTTCTTGTTTTGCCTCTCTTCATCTTCTTCATCTTCCATCACCTTCAACTCATGAGTAAGAAGAGAACAAATCAACTCGTCGAGAGTGAGAGACTTTATGTCTCTACCTTCGATAATTGTCATATTCTTCGATTGACAAGACTTTGGAAGAGAGTAGATCATCTTCCTCACAAGCTTCTCATTAAAGATAACTTCTTCAAATCCCTTAAGACCATTGAGAATCACAAAAATCTATCCGTCATAGCTTTGATGTATTCATCGGGTTTCATTTTGAAATTCTCGTTGCTATGGTTGAGAAGACTTATCTTGGTTTCCCTCACTTTATTGGTTCCTTCATTAGTGACATGGAGCTTATCACATATCTCCTTGGCTTTGGAATAAGAGGAGACTCTTCCATATTCATTTGGGCCTAATGCACAAAAGAGAATCTACATAACTTTATCATTATGTTGGAACTTCTTCTTCTCTCCATCACTTCAATCATCCATCTCACTAGTTGGAATGGTGTAGCCTTTTATGATAGAGTTACAAGCTCCTAGATCGTTGGCTTGAATGAAGAGCATCATCATATTATTCTAATAGACATAATTCGCTCCATTAAAGTATGATGGCTTGTTGACTGGTTGTGAATCTTCAATGTAGTAGGCACCGGAGGTTGAAGCCATTTCTTTGTCGGTTACGTCAGGAATCGGTAGAGCTTATTCGAGGATCGTCTCAAGGTAGTTAAACCTTCTAATGATTCAAGCTCTGATACCAATTGTTAGGATTTTAATAGGCTCAATTGAACAACCGAAAAATTGCAAAGGGGATAATTGACAATAATTTGATTTGGGAGTAAGGAGAACAAAAGATGGAAAAATTTCGGCACAAGGATTTAAAGTGGTTCGACTTATCAACCAAGTCTACATCCATTACCTTAGCTCCTTACTAAGGATTTTCTAAAAAAATCATTAATTTGTTCTTTCTTTTTCAAGGATAAAGAGATAACCTTTACAACTCTCTATCTTTTGAATTGGATAAGATATAACCAAAACCCCTTTACAAAAAGGATAAAAGAAATAAAAAAATAAACCTCTACAAGGTAGGGTGTTTACAAAATTTAGCTCACGAGAACAAAATATTTACAAGAGAATTGGAATAAAGAGTGAAAAACTCTTCTCTTGTGTTTAAATGCTTGGATAGGTGTTCTAACCCTTATTCAAGTGTCCTCAACTTGTTTTTATATGTTGAAATATTATTGTGACCGTTTCTAACCGTTGGGGGATCAATTTTCGTGCAAAATAACGTTGCCTAGAACATAAGGTATCAGTACTCCTAAAGGGAGTATCGATACTACCTTTGTTATATTTAAATCAACTAGCCATTACTATTCGTTTGGGCCTAATGGTATTGATATTATGCCTATGGTATCGATACTACTATACAAAGTAGTATTGGTGCCCATTTGGGTATCGGTACCATTTTTACATTCTGGAATTTGAGCATTGTTGGTAGTATTGATACTACCTAGTGAGTATCGATACTTCCCTTACCTTTGGTATCGGTACCATATGAATAGTATCGATACTGTTCATTAGGTATCGATACTGTAAAAACAATATATGTATTACTTGTCTAGAAAAATGTTTTATGCTCAATTCCAAGATTTAAGGACTTTGAATTATTTTTGGAAAGTTTAAAAAACTTTTAAAAAATCAATTCAAGTCCAAAAATATTTTTTCTTAAATTGTTATATCAAAATATAGTTCAACAAATGGCGATAAGAAACCCAAAAGCTCTAAGAGACCAAACAAGGATTAGACTCAAAGAGAATGAGAATACAAAAAATGAAGAAGTATGCAAACTCTTTAGTCCTACTAAAACAAGGAAGATAATGTGATAGATAATGTAAAAGAACAACAAAAAGGTAAAATAAAAGAACCTAAAGCACTAAGAGTCAAAGAAAAAAAAGAACCAAACCAGAAACCTAGAAAACTCTGGGTCAACTTGAGCAACATTTTTGAGGGGGTTACCAGTGTCCAAAAATTTTGGAATAATTCTTGAATGTCTTTAGATTTGTTTAGAAACCATATGTGAATTTTCAGAATCAAATATCTTCAGTAATATCCAGTAGACTCTATTGAAGGGTGAGTCCTTAAACAATCTATTTTTTGTGATCACTTTGTTTGAATGTGTTATTGACCTCCAAAAAATTTGATTCATTTTGTCAATGATCTTCAATATATTTAGTTTCAATCTCAAAATTTTCACCACAAAATTCTTCCTATATAATTTTCAAGAAATTCAACAAGATTCTAGACCGAATCTGCAGATGACACTTGAAAGATGTATTTGAAGGCTCTAATGAACTCCGATTGGAGTAAATTTTGGACTAGAGATTACTCCTATGATGAATATAAGATCTAGAGAAAATCAACCCTAAATTTCTTCATTTAATTTTTTTAATTTTGTGATTTTTTAATTTTTTTTTTATTTTTTCAGCATTTTTTAATGAAAAATAACAAACTAACAAGAAGAATTTGAATCTAAATTAAAATTAAGCAAAAAGAAGATAAAATGATGAATCTTTGTGAACTATATCCGTTGGGGTACCTTGACGATTTTGTGTCTAAGAACAAGCAAGATTGCTTGTTTCTTTCTAAGAATCGGCCCAACTCTGATACCAATTGATAGGGAAGTGGTGGTGGGTTAATGAACGTTGCTCTCATTGAAGAAACAAACCTAGAAAGCTCTAGACTTGATGAAGAACAAATGAGATGAATATGGGAAGGTGGCGACAACATCTAGGGTCTTTTAGAGTTTTTTTTAAGTGCTGGAAACAAGGTAAGAAGAAAGATTAGAACAAGATAAAAAAAAGATAAAGAAATTGAGAATAAAGTAACCAATAAATCAAAAGATCTCCCTTATGAAGGTGAACGGTAAAGATGATGATAGTGGGGATGAATTTGTGGAAAATAGATGGATATATGTCTTATCGAACCCTTCTAGTTGCAATGAAAAGGTAAACCGATAATATGGCTCTAACCGACCCTCCTAGTCGTGATGAAAAGGCAAATTGGAGTGTGAAAATTAATCTCCCTCACAAGAACTTGAAAGAACTCCAAAAGAAGAAGCTTCGAAGGCACAAGGCAATCAACACTTGCAAAAATGAACTCTTGTTGTATTATTAATCAAAGAAATATGTCTTACAAATTTGAATGAAGCCTAGTGGATGAGATCTAAAGGTATTAAATAACTAATGAATAAAATAATAACAAACTAAACATGTCTTAACTCTAATTCCTAATAAAATAATAATAAACTAAAAATAATATTTTAACTCAACCTTAATTCTTAATAAAATAATAAATCTAATCTTAAAAGATAATACATCGTCCTATTTTAAATTATATTACAAATAATCAATAAAAATATTGAAAATTTATAATATTTACAAAATATCGTATTAATATCGTATAGAATTTTCTAAATGCACTGTCTTCACTAAAATTGTCATATCTTGAGTTCCCGTTATTGGATTGATGCAATTTAAGTACCGTTGCAAATATAAGAGACAACCATTCATATATCCAGAAGACATATTGATCAAATAAGAATAGGATCCCATTCAAAAAAGTCATCATAAGTCTGTTGTTGTTCTTATCTTCTTTTCTAAGACTTGAACGAGTGATCATTTGGAAAAACTATTGCTTCTTCCTTTGATGCATGTATCACCTACCACTGCCCCACCGCCAATGCCGTACGCTGCACTTTTCAAAGTAATATTTTCAATTTCATCTCGATACGCTTATTCACCATTTTTTCAACCAAAGCCATATCGCCCTCTCAAACCTTACTGCTTCTGAACTCCACCCTCAATCCTCTGCCTCGGGTACTGTTCCCTATTCCAATATTTTCTTTATCATTCACCCTTTTTTTCTAGTAAAGAAAACAAAATAATATCTTTTGGTGGATTTTCTATTCCCCGTCAGGCAATATGCAAGCACTAATATCTTTGTCAGACAAGAAAGAGTTGACCTTGCTTGGCAATGGCCTTCAAGAATTAGGGTAAATAAATAACCCCTTTTTTCTTTAGTTCATCTCATCTTTTACTATGACCTTTTTTGCTTATTCTCTCTAGAAGGAAAAAGAAGGGAAAATATAACCTTTAATATTGACTATTCAAGAGTGTCGGAGTAAATGGGGGATTATACTTGGGCGATTCGACCTAAATATCACCCTATAATCCTAATATGCCTGATATAGCAATGTTTGTCCAATATTTCCCAAAGTAACACCTTTTCGGATGATGTGGAAATAAGGCGCACTCCCGGGAACGCGCTTTAACAGGATTTTCTGATGTAGATATAAGGTACATTTTCGGGGAAACTCTTTCCAGCTGATATGGCGCCACGATGGAAAGAGCATTTCATGGGACACATTTTTCCTTTATTTTTAAATTAAAGTTAAAGTTTAGGGTTTATAGTTTAGGGTTATTAAAAATTGGTAGTATATTATGTAAAGGGTTTCGGTTATGATTTAGAATGGTCGAATGTATTTTTTAATTTTGCATTTAAGGTGGAGTGATTTTATGTTAAAGTGTTATATGTTTCGTTAAGGTGAAAGTGTTGAAGGATTTTGTAGGTCAAGTTGTTAAGGTTGTGTAAGTTAAAGTGTTTTAGGATAAGGTTCGATTAAATTGAAAATATTAATCACTTGAAGTAGGAGGTAAATGGAAAATTTAGGTAGAAAATACACATACATTGGGAAATTATAGAAAATGCAATTACATTGAAATATTATAAACAAAGACATACATTGAAATAGATAATGAAATTACATAAGTAAGGGTTAACGGTTAAGTGATGATAAAAGACCTGGATATTTTTTCTTATTGTGCCCGATGTTTATGCAATACCCATATCTTTTTTGTTTTGTTGACCTCTCCCAAATATCCATATCACAATGTATTCGAGTGGATTTTAGATGACCTGAGTCCTTCAATAGCAACAGATCTGGTACAATTGTAAGCCAATTTTGAATCTCATCTGGGTCTTTTTCGTTACCTATGGGCGAAAACTCAAATTCATATACCTTGAATACTTATGAAAGTTGGTATATGGGATCAACATAACTTTTGTAGTCCAAATGAGAATGTGAGCAAGCTGCTATGACATAGGAGCATGGATATTTGAGTACTTGAAAGAAACCATAATCACACTACCTCTCTTTTAGATTAACTCTGAAAGAGTTTTCTCCAATCCTTTGAAGATGATGTGGCATTTCGGTTACACAAAAAAATTCATGGGTGCAAGAAAAATTCGTAACCAACATCCCATTTGATGCAGCCACTTTTTTCTATAAATCAGCTATTAGTCTTGGTGATAAATATGGCCATTCTGCATCCAAGTAAAAGCTTGTCCACCGAGCTTTGCAAATAGTTGACCCAAACGAAAATAAGTCATTTTGACCAACGCCGTGACTGGTAAATGACGCACCCCCTTTAAGGTTGAATTGATTACTTCAACCAAGGTGGTTGTCATATGACCATAGCGACACCCCTCGTCATAAGCACTTGTCCACATTTCTTTGCTGATGTCCATAATGTACTCGCACCCCTTCTTATTTTTGCCAAACAATTCTTGTAGCATACACTCAAACCTTTGAGGTAAGAGTTCGTAACCTAAGCCATAAGGAATATGTAATAGTTAATATGAAGTATAAATAAGTAATATGAAAATGATTTAAAAAATTGAAAAAAGTAACATACCCATGCGCACGACTAACTGACGTTCATCATTCTTCTTGTATTTTCCATAATAGTTTACAACAATATGACAGACACAATAACGATGTTGAATATGTGGGGGTTTCCACATTGGACCCAAAGAGTCCATTGTTGCTTTTATCCTGGCTCATCGGTCTGAAATGATGCATATGTGTTCCCTTGTGACAACATGTAAACGTAAATTTTTAAGAAAAAAAACCCAAGACTCAATGTCTTCTCCTTGAACGAGGGCAAACGCAACATGAAGAATATTACAGTTACCATCTTGGACCACAATCAATAATAAAACTTGCTTGTATTTTCCATACAAGAAAGTACCATCAATTTGGAAAACTGGTTTATAGTACTTCACTACATTAATACACTGAGAGTAAGTCCAAAAAACACAGTAGAATTGTCCCGGGATTAAGTCTTTGCGTAACTTGAAACCAACTGGGTAGCCCGTTGTAAGAGGAATCTCATTCGCTATGAAGTTTGACAATGGCATTCTGTTTTTCCTTCCAAGCTTTTTTATAGGAGATAGTGTACCTATATTGTGATTGTAGTAGAAATCAACATTGCAACAGCTATATGAGAGCTTTCCTTCACAATGAGCATGATAGCTTGGAAAATAATGTTCGAGTCCAAGTTGGGATGGTCCTGGTTTATACCTCTTGCACAACACGTATGAGGATCGTTGTATTTGGTTAGTTCCCATAAGTTATTCTTCTTCTTTCTCTTTGATACACGAACAATCCACTTACATTCGTTGTCACGTTGGACACAGTAGCAAATATATTTCTCCGTGGTAGATCGATCAACTCGAAAGTGAACTGAGTTACGAATATTGTAACTCTTTATTACCATTATTGTTTCCTCTTTCAATGTGAACTTTATTCCAATATATAAGTCACCATCATTGACTGATGACTAAAATCCATAGTTGCAAACATGAGGGAGATCCAGAAATTCAGGCTCGTGCATTGCAACATAATTAGCCCCATACATATGTGCAGAAAGTTCGCCTGGTGTTGTATTTATGGGAACTTCATCCTCATCATCATCAGAGTGTACGTTAAATTGTAGTGATTCAGGTTCAATGAATAATCTTATTTTAGCATCATCTGTACCTGGCTCACGAAGAGGTTCTTCTGGTGGAGATGAGGGTTCCTCAGATAATCTAATATTGAGGTCAACGAAGTTACCACTTGCGTGTCCTCCCATTGAACTTGAAGCCATTGTATCATATGGGTTGTGAACAGACTGATGTATCAATGACATTTTCATGTGCAAGTCATATGGATTATTGGTGAAGCCACATGGGTTGAGATCATAAGCAGTTGCTGATGAATGCCTTCCTAATGAACTTGATGGCATGGCATCTGGTGATGGATTTACCATTAATGATGTGAAATCATTACAGATCAGTTACGTCGGTCTGTCAACTTGATCAAATTGATACACAAAACCATAGTGAGAGGAATATGAGAAACCACGAGAAGTACGAACCTTAATAAAAGTGGTATATATTTCAATAAGAGATTGTGAACTTCCCATATGATCATCAACCATCATAATAACATCATCATCGTTGGAAAGCTGAAATGATGTATATGTGATTGGAAAAAGTTCAGTAGGAAATACATATTGAAGTGAAAATAGTCTTCTCCTACCTGCAACACAAATTTTTAACAAACTTTTTGTGATTAACTCCTCAAGAGTGATGTTTCTCTTCAAGGTTATGGGAAAACAACCCCCTCGTCAGATTCATGAATTTCTCCATCACAGTAAACAACAGCAGAAAGATGACTCATTTTCAGAGAATATAGGTTTGAGAATTTTAGAGTATGAGAGATTGAAATGTTGGGATCAGATGTGTGTTTTGAAATTTTAGAATATGATGCATTTAATAATGTCTATAACCAAGGTATTATTCATGTGAAAACACTTCTTGTGGGACACACCTTTCCTTTTTGTCAGAAAATAGGTTATAACTGCCCTATAATGTGTGATGTCCCCCGGCGGGGCACTATCCATATCAACACCTATCATGTTTAAGGGGACGCAACAATGTGGTGAAAGCGCTTCTTGTGGGATGCGTCTTTCCTTTTTGTCAGAAAATATGTTATAATTTCCCTATTATGTGTGATGCCCCCCGACGGGGCACTATTCATATCAAAACCTATTATGTTTGAGAGGACGCAACAATGTGGTGAAAGCACTTCTTATGGGACGCGCCTTTCCTTTTTGTCAGAGACTAGGTTATAATTGCCCTATTATATGTGATGTGCCCTGATAGGACACTATTAATATTATGTGAGTATCATGTTTGATGGGACTCAACAATATGGTGAAAGTACTTCTTATGGGACGCACATTTCCTTTTTGTCAGAGACTAGGCTATAATTGCCCTATAATGTGTGATGTCCCTCGATGGGACACTATTAATATTATGTGACTATGATGTTTGAGGGGACGTAACAATGTGGTGAAAGCGCTTCTTGTGGAACGCAATTTTCCTTTTTGTCAGAGACTAGGTTATAATTTCCCTATTATGTGTGATGTCCCTCGGCGGAACACTATTAATATTATGTGACTATCATGTTTGAGGGGACGTAACAATGTGGTGAAAGTGCTTCTTGTGGGACGCGTCTTTCTTTTTTTTCAAGTTATAATTTCCCTATTATGTGTGATGACCCCTAGCAGGACAATATTCATGTCAATACCTATTATTCGTTATAGGATTAGAAGCTGTTCAAATACCAGAATTTGTTTGAAAAGTTTGTACAAATTTATTCATTCAAAAATGAATCAGTCATTCGAATATATTAAATATTATTTATAATATATTAATTATTATTTAAAGTTAAAAAGTGAAATTTACTACTCATTCTACTCCAAAATTAAGTCTTATTGTGGAAATAATTTTGAAATAATTTTTACAAAGCAATGTAATTTAAGTTTCAATTGTAATGTCACTTTCTTTATGAACTTTAATTGGAATATGAAGTTGAGTTTTAATTTCAAATACAATTTTAAATTTTAATTGGAATATTAAGTTGAATTTGGATTTGCATTTTACAAACATTTAACAAACATTTAATGTTGAATTTAAATTTAAATTTTAAAAAAATTGTTGTAACAACCATTAAACATTTAAATAACATTACAAAATTACATAAAATTTTGAAATACAACTATTAATATATGTGACTGGATCAACGATGTCGTCTTCTCGAATATGTTCTACATGGTGGTTGTTGTCTATTTCGCTGAGGATTTCTTCGTATAACTTGCTCTTCATTCTCCTCATCTTCATTATCATCATCATCATCGACATTTTGTTCATTTGGAATAGATGACGATGAAGGGCATGTATAAAATAACGAACCTGGAGGAGTGTTACTAACAATCCCACCGCTCAAAGAGAATTGAGAAAACTATGAAAATATTGGCATCGATGTCTGTGATCCATATGGAGGTGGAGGTGTTTATGGAGGAACACCACCAGCCAAATAAGATGCATATGAATCATATGTTGGATCATTAAGCATAGCGGTATATGCACCTCCATGGGGTGTCATAAAACCCTGCGGGCTGGGTATGTAACCTTGCGGGCTGGGAATGTAACCCTGCGGAGATGACATATGAACTGGTGGACTGGGCATATACCCGTGTGGAGATGACATATGAACTGGTGGGCTGAGCATATACCCTTGTGGAGATGGCATCTGAAGTGGTGGGTTGGGCATGTACCCCTGTGGCATCATCATCAGTGGAGATGATGGATGTTTTGATGGTTCTAGTAGTGCGACTGATGCCAAACCGATAGCAGATTCTATCCGTCCACGAGTTGGGGGACGATGATATTATGACGGTGAACGTCTATCTCGGCGCCTATGAATGCTTACCCCTCGTGCTTCCTCCGAAAGTAGAAATGGCTTCTCGTTTTCATTAAACCACTGCAGATAGTTATCCGTAACCATCTAACCAATTTTAGCGTAAAATTGTCGAGGGGGCAAGCGTTGATACCAGTTCTCCCAAATCATAATCCAGTCTCTATGTTTCACCACCCAGTTGACCTCTTTTTTTCTCATCTATCTATGTTATGCATATTTTCTAAATTGATAGTTGCTTCAGGAATATATTGCGTACAACAAAACTGATGGAGCACACGATCAACCAGATGCCACTCAACAATAGCATAACATATCAGAGGTACAACTGACATCCAAACATCTAATGGCCCACTCAAGTGGAGTGGGATGCAAGCCTTTATTTCATCGCTCGTAAGGTATCCACTGAAACTTAAACATAAATATATAATTCTAATAAATATAATATTCTAATTATATCAAACATTTTAAATTAAATTATTCATATTTAAAGACGAACCTCAGATCCAGTTTTTTTATCAATAATTAAACGGATTTCCTCTGGTTCACTAGGTATATCTTTATGATTTTTTCTTTTCATCGACCACCTATGTAATATAATATAACCTAAATATCACCCTATTTAATTAAAAATATTTAAATCAATATTTAGTTCTGAAATTACCTCAATAATAATGGGAATACATATGGCTCATTAACGATCGAGCATAAGAAAGACATGCGGAACCACGCCCATGATTGGAGAAGCATGAGACATCCACCGATAGCAGTTTTACTATAATTCGTTGCGTGACACATTTCTCTAAAGAGAAATGCCAAAATTGCGGCGCCCCAACTGTATCTTCCTGTTTCATCAAAATCAATAAGATGACGCAACCACATACAATGCACCTGGTTTCGAGATTTTTCGGGCATCAATATTCCTCCAATGATTCGTAGTATATATGTCCGAGCACATGCCTTTATTTCATCCTCATAAGCATTTTCATTCAAAACTTCAAAATTGGCTTTTAGCCATGATAAAGGTGTTTGACCTCCATTGAAATCTGGCGGAGAAGCTCCAAGATACTCCATGCATAGTGAATGTCAATCTCCATCGGTCACACCACACATAATATTTCCATCAACGGGAAGCCCCAAATGCATTAAGACATTTTCCAGTGTAATTGTACACTCTCCACATGGAAAATAAAATGTGTGTGTCTCCGGTCTCCACCTCTCAATTAATTCGGAAATTAGGGTGGGTTCGATTTTACAACCGCCAACAATTTTCGCAATATACCCGAACCCATCTGAAGACAGATACATCCAAATACGTGTTGGTGTCAGTATCTTCGTATTTCGAATAAATGTCTCCAAAATACGATCATTTTCCTAATTAATAAACATTCTAAAATTTTAAAATTAATATAAATTCATGATAACTTTAAATTAAAAAAATATTAAACATTTACATAAATTAAAAAAAATTTATCATATCAGTAAAATGTCTTGAGATATGATTTGCATCAAATCGTAGTAGCATCTCGTTTTCCATTATAACTGTAGGCAAACAAATATAATTAGCAAAAATAATTAATTAATAAATTTAAATAAATAATAATTATATAAATATTATTTTAATAAAAATATATAACATTATTTATAAAAAAAAAATATTTATAAAAAAATTATAACAACTATTTAAAAAATATACTAATTTAAAAATAAATTTCTTACCAACTACTAAGAAATTTTTAACTCAAATAAGAGATGAATTTAAGTTATATTAGAGAGAAAGAATTGTCTTGGTGTGAAGAATGAGGGGGTTAAAGGGGTTTATATAGGGGAAGAGGAGGGTGATTAGGTGGGGAAAACGGGTGGGAATTAAATACTTATTAATAGAAAGTGTGTCCTCTGCAACGCTCCTTCCCACGTATCACCAAATCCCGTGAAAACGTGCTCCCTGCAAAGCGCCTTACCCGCGTGACATCCTAGTAGGTAAAAAACCAATTAAAGCGTGTTCACGAGAGCGCGCCTTATTTTCACATCAGCCTAAAGGGTGTTACTTTGGGAAATATTAGACAAACAGTGTTATGCTTAGCATATTAGGATCATATGATGATATTTAGGTCGATTCGCCTTATACTTGAGGAAAATGTCATAAATACGACATCATTTACGTATTCAAGTCTTTAAAACCTTTTTCTAGGACTTGGTAGGTAGGGATGGACCCAACTCACTCCTAGAAATTTTAAAATCCTTTAGGTATTTTTCTTGTATTTTATATAGAATATCTAATTCGCATCCATGAGATTATATAATTTTGCACTCCTAAATTTTTAATATAATTTTTTAAGTTTGCACTATTGACATAAATTCATGTGTTGTCTCTATTAATATGGTCTATGTTATTAGCATGACGTTAAATTATATGAGATAGATCGTTTGTTGCTTAAGTAACACTCGAATCGAATGGACTTGGGTTTGACCTCAACTCGAGATCTTAATAACATGAAGTGAGTTACTTGATACTTAACTCGAAAAAATTAATATATTTTTTAAAAAAAATCATATACTTATTGTTCATGTGTGAACTCGAGTTCGAGCTTGAATCGAGCTCAACTTTGAGCTTTAATCGAGTTAAATCAGAGAATATTTCGAGTTTAAGTTTTTTTGAGCTCGAATCTAGTTTTAATTTTTGATTTTGAGTTGAGATTAAAAATTGTAAGCTCGCAAGTTTTAAGTCGAATCCAACTTTTCAAATTGAGTCAAACTCAACGATAATCGAGCTTGACTCGCCTAGTCTCTAGCCCTACTTATCAGTATCAATGTGAAGTTTAAAGCAGCGGTTTTGAAGCCTTGGTTTGAACTTGCTTCTTTGGAAATTATATGTACACAATTGTTTCAACTGGAGGAACTGCATCTGCCTTAGAAAATGCTGGCGTCTCTGTAACCAAAGTGGAGCAGCTAACATGTTCCCCTGAAATGGTAACCTTGGTTCTTATTTTGTGCTGTCCTATCCTGCTTGAATCTTTTCTTTCCCTGATTAATATTCCATGGCCTTGCTAGGGCATCTATTACTATTTTAAGTGGATTAAAAAGAATCAGCTGAAGTGATTATGACGACTCACAGTTCAAAAGGAGTGCAATCTATGCTCGACAAATATCCAAAAAAGCGGCAGAACGGCGAACAGGAAGTTGCAGAGGACACGAAGATACCCACTGATGATCCTGGGATAAGCGAAGTTGAGCGTGAGAAGTGCTATATTTTGCCATCAAAGGAGAAGCTTAACCTGTCGTCGATGGTGAGATCGGTTAAGATGAAATTGAAATAAGCTCAACTGCCCTCGAAGAAGAAAAGTGTATCAGGCATGGGTAGGAAAAAGGAGCAGCATCAGGTTCATTCAAAGAAGGCAAAGAATAAATGAAATAGAGTCGTGTACTTTCTCAGAATATAACTTATGGTAAGTCGATATAATTTTTCTACTTTTCTATGTCATGGATAAGAGAATGAGTGTCAGTGGGTCATTTAACCATCGTTTGGAACTGGGAATTCATTGAAAGTTTTGATACTGTCGAAGGGAATTGTTTTAAAATTTCTCTGATTTTCTTTTTCAACAACTATTTCTATCTAATTTCCATGGAGTTGGAAGTTAAAGGCAAATTTGACCGAGTTGTTATAACATGACACTTTTTCTGGGTAAATTATATTATTCATCAAAAAAATTAGGACGACCTCACTGATTATTTAGGAAGCTTTTTTTGGTACTTGACCTTTAAATCAAGGCCTACTTATTATCTTCTCTCTTAATGATCAATCGCCACGATTTCCTATGATATGATACTAACACTAGTATACCTCTTAGATGTTAGTTTCAGCTTTAAATCTCATTGAGTTTGGAGATTGACTGAAGTGTCTTTTACAGCTGGATGGTCGTGTCAAAACGCTACATCCCAACATACATGGTGGTATTCTTGCTAGAAGGGACCAAAAACATCACATGGAAGCTCTTAATAAGCGTGGCATTGGTGAGTGATAACTTCTAACCTTGTGGTGAAATGAAACTCCTTAATGGATAAGTAACTTCTAAACAAGTATGGTATCAGACTTTCCTTTTTTTTCCTGTCTTTTAGCTAAAATTATTTTTATTCAGGTACGTTTGATGTGGTGGTTGTGAACTTGTACCCATTTTATGATAAAGTTACTTCTACGGGAGGAATTGCATTTGACGATGGCATCGAGAATATTGATATTGGTGGACCTGCAATGATTAGAGCTGCTGCAAAGGTAACTGTTAAGCTAGTAGTGAAATGTTATTTGATTGGTGTATTCGTTTTCCCAAGTTGTGTATTAGCTTGAATCATTGTTATGTGGCTTCATTTTCTAGTAGATAGTCTTATGTTGAACATGTTTTCTCAATAAGCAAAGCTAAATAGGTAATTGAACAACATTGGTAACGAAGGACGTTTCAATCATTTCTATTTCAAAATAACATGTTTATCATTCCTTAACATACAATAGGACATTCTTTGTTTTATTCATTTTCTATTGCAAAATAACACATTTACTTGAATAGAATCACAAGGATGTCTTGGTTGTTATTGACTCACAAGACTATCCTGCACTCCTTGAATTCCTTAAAGGCGGGCAGGATGATCAACAATTCCGGAGAAAGCTTGCCTGGAAAGCTTTTGAGCATGTTGCTTCTTATGATTCTGCAGTTTCAGAGTGGCTCTGGAAACAGACTGCAGGAGGTATTCTCTTATGCTTAGCTACTTGGTCATCGTAGTTGAAATGGTATTCGTTTAATGATGTTTAGAAGAAAAGAAAGCTACTTTACCTACCATAAGCTTAGGTCTTAGCTAACAAAGTATACTTTTTCATTAAAAGAAATACATCTTCCTTTTTAAAAGAATCCATGCAACAACTCATTAAACTATTTTTATTAAGTGCTACCAATAATTGTTATAGATTGGCATAATTCTTTATTTGTTGGAAGATAAATTCCCTCCCCAGTTGACGGTGCCATTATCCCTCAAAAGTTCACTTCGTTATGGTGAAAATCCTCATCAGAAAGCTGCATTTTATGTTGACAAGAGTTTGTCCGAGGTCAATGCTGGTGGTATTGCTACAGCTGTTCAACACCATGGGAAGGTGATTTAGTTCTTAATGTTATTTTTATGCTCTAGACCTAGTTATGCTTGTTAATAAGTTAAAACAATAGATAATTATGGAATCATCTTGCCTGTTTTTCCTTCCTAGTTTTCTTTTCCAAGAAAGTATTTGCTTTTACTACGTTTTTGTTCGGCTTGCTCTGCTGATCAACTGAGTTACAAGATATTTGACTATCAGTCGGACCATACTTCTTCTTTCCATTTGGTTCTTATCATGCAAACACAGATAGAATTTATATTGTTGCCTATGTTGACGAGTCTCTTGTTTTGTTGCTGTTCTTTTTCGTTTTGGTGGTTAAGGACATGAAATCCTTTGCAAATTGGAATGCTATGATTATATTCGTTTCCAATTTAGTTCTGAGCTGTGTTATTCCCTGGAATATCCTTAATTCTTATATTTATCGTGGTGCAGGAAATGTCGTATAATAACTATTTAGATGCCGATGCTGCTTGGAATTGTGTCTCTGAGTTTAGGAACCCTACATGTGTGATTGTAAAGCACACAAATCCATGTGGAGTAGCTTCTCGTGATGACATCCTTGAGGCTTACAGGCTGGCTGTGAAAGCTGATCCAGTGACTGCATTTGGAGGAATTGTAGCCTTCAACATAGAAGTAGATGAGGCAAGTTAGTAAGATTTTTGGAATCTTTACATGCAGTTGTGCGGTCCTTTTATCACATATTGAATATCATCTTATCCATATGCTACCTTCAAAATCAAGATATAGTACCCTTTTTGACAATATGATTGCTCACTGTTTTGGCTTTAGGCTCTTGCTAAGGAAATCCGAGAGTTCCGAAGCCCAACAGATGGCGAAACTCGGATGTTCTATGAGATCATAGTGGCTCCCAAGTATACAGAGAAGGGACTTGATGTCCTCCGTGGAAAGTCAAAAACATTGAGAATCCTTGAAGCAAAGAAGAACGAGAAAGGTAAGTTCTCACCACGACAGGTTGGTGATGGTTGGTTGGCCCAGGATTCAGATGACTTGACCTCTGAAGATATCCAGTTCAATGTGATATCCGAGAAGAAGCCTCAAGATAGTGAGCTTTGTGATGCCGAATTTGCATGGCTGTGTGCTAAGCATGTCAAGAGCAATGCTATTGTAATAGCAAAGGTTTGTTATTTTTTGCTAGGACATCAAATTCAAATAACCTTGTTGGATTATAGATCCTTATGATAAATACTTCCCTTTTTCCTCTTGAGAAAAGTTGGGATAAGATTTGCTGAGCCGTGGACATTATTATTTCTCAGGACAACTGTACGTTGGGTATGGGAAGTGGGCAACCAAACCGTCTCGAGAGTTTGAGAATAGCTTTGAGGAAAGCAGGAGACGAGGTCAAGGGAGCTGCTTTGGCTAGCGATGCATTCTTTCCGTTTCCGGTAATTACGACCTCGAAAAGTTTTTGTTTTTGCTCCTTTTACGTTGTTAAGATCTTATTTCACATGCATATAAAAGCGAACTGTTGTAACAAGTACGGTGTTTCGTTGCTTTTCACAAATGTGAGGCACTTTAAGCATTGATGCTAGCACTCGCATTCCTCCATGGATTCAACTTGAGGATGCAACAATTTATATGGCTGTAAGCTTAACAACCGAAAGTGTATTTAGATTATAGAGGTTGAACCCCGCAGGTTTGTACTGCTCTTTCTAGTTCGCCAAAATGATAGAATAAGAAATCTGAATTTATATTGGCCTTGATTGTTCCCTGGAGTTTGGGAAAAACAAACATGGCCAACACCAACTGGTTCATCAAATCAAATAATTTTGTTCAGTAAGAGGGAAGTCTATATTTGTACTTTTATTCGTAATCCGATCAAAACCATCTGTGGTGAAAGGGACAAGATAAAATCATGTTCCTGGATTTAACGCTCCATATATATTTTCAGGGTAATTTTGTTGTGCGGTAGCTTAATTTAAGTTTATTTTAAGATGGTTTTCAACTTGAAAATGTTATCTTGTTCAACTTAAAAAATTAAATAAATTTTTAATATTTGTAATTGAAAATGGTACGAAAAATGTAATTTTTAGTTTCAATGTAAAATATTACTTTATTTTCTATTATTTTTTAGTCTTATATTAACTAGTTGTAATTTAAAATTTATGTTGTTTTCAACCTTCAATGAAGTTGGCTACTTCCTATTGGTCCTTTAGCAAGGCCTCTAATGTTTCAAACGATAAACATACACATATATACATATATATATATGGTTAATATTCATTTATACAATGTAAAATCTTTTAAGTTTACTCAGATTTAGGATCGTTTGATCAGTGAAAATAGATGAATGAGATTGATTCCTTACTTTTTTTAGTGAATGTCTTCTCATTTTCTACTGTCAATTTCAGTCATCTATTTTTATTAATCCAATGATTCTAAATATATATGGGATAGGATGTAAAACTCTTTTAGTTTTATACAAATCTAGGATAGTTGAATTAGTGAAAATAGATGGATGAGATTAATAGTAGAAAATGAGAAGATACTCACTAAAAGTAACAAGAAAAAATATTTCATGTCGAACTTGGCATTTAATGTCAATTTGAATGAAGTAATAATCCTTATCTGCGCAACATAAGTTTAGTCAATAATTTAACATATTTTTTAATATTTATCTTTTAATATTACATTGTAAATTTAATTTTTATATGATATATAAAATTTTATAATGTAAATATATTATAGATTTTAAAAAATAATCAAGTCTAAATTTTAAATGTTAAAGTTGAAATCTGACCCCATTTTATAAAAATATAATACTTTTTTAATTTGAATTCTCTCATATTTCAAATAAATTTACATAGTTAAATAAATAGTTCAATCCTTAAATATTCCTACAGTTTCAAGGTTTAGATTATAATAACAGTTTTACATCTATAGGGATTTTATATTTTTGAAGTAAGGTTCGAGCTTTAACATTTACGAATAAAATAAATTAGATTAAAAGATTTGTTCGCATATTAAATTTCTACATTATTCAATTGAAATTAATCGATTTATTAAATTTATATAATATCTGATCTAAATTAATCAAATAATAAATCAGATCTATGTGATAATATACGAATTACAAAGCAGCCCTTCTAAGATTTTGGGTCAACATGGGTTTAAGAAAGCCCAAAGAGTTTGCAATTTTCATTATAAATGGAAGTAATAAACGGAAGGGTAGAAGAAAGCAGAAATGGAGAAGGGAAAGGTTGTAGTGGAGAAGGTGAGAGGAAAGTCAACAGTGACAAGAAGCTTCTCAAAGTATCCATTTAAACTAATTATCCCCAGAAAGGTTCTCTCCCTTCTTACATCACAAAAGACTAAATGTCTTTGTTTATTCCTCTCGACTGAAGCTGATGATGATTGATTGATTGATTCCTCAGGTGGGTCCTTCCGAAACCGATGCTGTCTGGATTTACACCCTCACCTATGGCGGTGGCATTGTCTCCGTACATTCACATAGCTCGATCATCAGTCTCTGTATCATTTCTTCTTTCTTTTTGTTTTGGGATGTTATGTTTATCATTTGTTCTATGTTAGGGGGATTCTATTTCAGTTGAATTTACAATCGGAGATGGCTGCACTGCTGTTCTTACTACCCAATCCTCTACAAAGGTTTGATCTTTATCTTCTAATCCTTTTGTCTGTGCGATTTAAAAGCTGGGTTTTGACGGAATTGATTAGTTTCACTTCTGTATAGGTCTACAAGTCTTTGGGGTCCAAGTGTTCTGAGCAAGTCTTGGAGGTAACTATCCTTCCAAGACCCTAAACTCCGAACCCGAGATGCTAATGCAGACTGATGAATAACCACTAATTTACTGTAAAATCATATTTTTGTGATACGTTTTTTTATTAAAGGATTCAACATTTTGACTATGTTTAGATGAATGCTTGTAGTGGAAATGGCTAATCTTTGCTTTACTATGCAGTAGGCAAGAATCGGTAGTGGTGCTCTATTCGTAGTCATTCCGGATCCAGTCACATGTTTTTCCACCGCGAGGTATTCTCAGAAACAGATGTTTAGGTTGGTGTCTGACTCGAGTTTGGTCATTGTAGATTGGTTTACCAGTGGTCGTCATGAAAGTGGGGAAAATGTGATTTTGAACTTTATCGGAGCACCAACTACATATTTGTTGAAGGCGACCGACCTGTATTCCTTGACACCGTAATGTTCTCATTATTCCCCTAGTTATAATGCTGATCTGTTAATGATCATAATGCATTTAAGAAATGGTGTCCTGTGGATAATTTATGTTTTTCTCTGTGATCATAATGCTAATCTGTTAACTTCAAATTTTATGTTTTTTTCCTCTATGATGTTCTCTGAACGTGTTTCCCGTCCATTCATTGATTTGCCTCCTTTTTGATTTTTCTTCAAAACTTAGGTATTGCTAGAACAAGGTAGCCCTATGAATATAGCGGAACGAATGCACGAGTACCAAGTCATAGCAATGGTGATAATCTATGGGTAGTTACTCCAGTGTCCATTTTACTAAGGTGTATTAAGGGTCTGTTTGTTTGCCGTAAAAACAATTACGGAATTAGTTTTCCCCGAAATTCCGTGTTTGTTTCATGTAATTCGTTTTTCGAAAAATGTTTTTCCGTATTTGTTTTACGTAATTCGTTTTCCGGAAAATGTTTTCCGTGTTTGTTTCACGTAATTCATTTTCCGGAATGTAATTCATTTTCCTAGTAACATAATTTCCTTTGTATTTTCTGTAAAATGACTTACGGATTCATTTTCCGTAAGTCATTTTCCAAACTTTTCACTTTAAAGCAAAAATATTCAAAATAATTTTATTTTATGAATTTAATATTAATAAAATATTTTAATATCATTTTCATCAAAATATTATTTATTAAAATATTTAAAATATATTTATTAATATTTATAATAATATAATATTATATATTTTTAATATTATATAAAATAATCAATTATATTATAATAATATAATATAAGATATTATATTTTTATTTTAATAATATATAATATTTTTTTATATATTTAATAATGAATAATATTATTTATATATTTAAATAATATTTTAGTAAAGATATTTAGAATATACTAATTAATATTTTTAAAATATAATATAACACTATTACATTAATAAATAATTAATATAATTTATAATATTTTATTTCACTAAAATATACCAATAATAATATTTTTATTAATAAAATTATAAAAATAATATTTAATAATAATATTAAGTTTTATGATAAATAATATTATTTATTATATTTAATATTTGAAATAAATAATTTTTAAAAACTATTCAACTAGTGGAAAAAAAGGTTTAAATAACATCATAAAACGTTTTTCAGATGTTTTCCAGAAATGTGTAATTCATTTTCCAGAAATGTAATTCATTTTCCAGAATTCAAATTCCAGTAATTCATTTTCCAGTAATTCAAATTTCAATAATTCAAATTGCAGTAATTCAATTTCCGGAAAATCAATTACAGTCAAACAAACAGACCCTAAATTCGTTTATGCTGAAAGGATTTTGTGACAGAAGTAACTTATTTGTAGCCCAAAGCTGAAGCTTGTCCAAGACCAAGTTCAAGAAAATGTGAAGAGGCTGATGTCTCAGCAATTACAGATTCCTTCGACTAGCACGGGGTGTCATGCTAGATCAAGTTCAGATAATTGTTCCATCAGGCCGGCTTTTATTGCATCCTGCAGTGCCTTTGGTCCTAAGGTATTTGCTGACACAATATCAGCTGTGTTGTTGCATTGAATTCATGCTTGTATTACTAAAAAATGTTTGATCTTGATGTTTGTTAAAGTGAAGAACTGTTTTTGCAGGGAATTGGTGTTGTTCTTCGCATAGCTTCTACAACAACCGAGGCAGTTTATAAGTTTCTGCAGCATCAGTTAGCTGATGGAGCCCCTGCTTGGTGTATCGCCCTATTCTTGAGCAAATATTGTCATTTCATTTGAATTCAATTTTAATAATTGTTGGTTCTTGCATTCATCCTTCAAAGTTTTGTTCACAGCCTACTGTTTTGTCATTTATGTTCGATTCGGTTGTAAAATGATGAAATCAGGCGTCGTCGGTTAGCTGTATTGATATTGTTGTTGTAACATCGAAAAGTCACGAGTTTGAGTACTTTCGCGTTCGATTGTTTCCTATTAGGTTGAGGAATTATGATCTGTTTAGGTATTGTAATTCGTATCAAACGTGGAAAATGATGTCATCTTCATGTTGTAGGACTTCTTTTCTCATTAATAAACACAATCACAAATGTTTTAATGTGGCGTATGACAAGATAAAAAAATATGAAAACAACAGCATGACCCGAAATGTCACGGGATTAGAGTTTTGTCCGACGATACGGTCGGTCTTAGACAATGAAGCTAGAAAGATATTGCAAAAATCCTTATTTCCTATGCCTGCATCTCAATCCACTCTTATCCATGCCATGCAATGTACCTTATATTCTCAATCAAATACATAATAAAGTAAAAACTAAAATGCAATTTCGCAGGGTGCGTGAAATGTTCTTACACGGCATATGGACTCCAAGTTTTCTCCGGCGTAAGAACAAAGCAGTGATACCTCCACACCTGGGTTCATATACGAGACACCATCAAAGACTTGGAATCCTCAAAAAAGAGAATGGTAATGCAGCAATGTCAATCATGAAAATTACCAGCTGCATATAATGGCACTGAATGCGTCAAGAAGCCACCGGCAGTGGCTACCCAACGTGAGTGTAGCTGCAGAAGAAGCAGCCTCGCACTGTCTGGAGTGTCATAATTTGAACCATTGGCATTTTTCACTGGTGCAAACTCTTCCTCTCGTAATACCTGCGTATTTGGAAACATAAAAAATTACACAGTATATTACATTTCCAATAGACAGGGAAGAAAAGAAAAAAGAAATTAGTTGGAGCAAAAATATAGAAGCGAGGGGAAGTGATCACCTCAAACAATGGAAATGCATCAAAGACGAACTGCTCTAGTTTCAACCCCATTGTATACCCATTAATAAACGGGATCTTCTTCTCGGCTACATGGTAACTGTGGTCAGACATGTATAAATATTAACTTCCTTTAAAGGGTTAAGTGGGAAGGATGGACCGAAGGGGGACAAGTGAGGGCAGTCGCCCTTGAAAATTTCAAATTCTCATATATTTTAAATATTTTCTTTGTATTTTCTGTTGACATTTTGTTTTCGTCCCTAAAATTTTATAAGTTTGTTCCTTAATATAAAATCATACATCCGTCCCTGTAGTTACCAAGAAGTATAACTGATGTCAGATACTATACTCTTAAAACAAAAACATAGCTCAGTCAAAATCTTCTACATGTTTGCTTGATCCATAACCACAACACGTCTTGAAAAGGAAACAGCAAACACCCATTGATCATGTTTGTTTTCAGTACAATGAGAGACGCAGAGAGGAGGAAGCAGCTCATGGATTTTGCATTTGATGAATAGATTACAATTATCTCAGAAACAGCACTAATTATCAGAACAATGTTCAAGGTGTAACAGATCAAAACATGTATCTCGAAAGGAAAGAAAAAACATCACTTACACGCTGTCTTTCTCAAGGCCAACTGCCACTTGGCTGAGAAAGTCCAAAGTAAACATGTGTAAGCATACCTGGAAAGCATACAGCCATATTAGCATAAGATATACAATCACAATATTTATCTTCATTTGTTAATGCAAATGTATTCTAGGTATTACAATGTCACAGTTTTTGATAACACGACAAATCCAAATTGAAACCTGTGGTTTAAATGGATAATAAACTGCCATCAAAGAACATAGTTGGTTCTAAATTTTGAATATCCTCGAGCAATATTTGTTAGCAGCGCTTCTCAATTTTCTATAAAATCTGCAAACAGTTAAAATCATTCAAGTCTATGACACAAATTGTGCAGCCTATTTACATGAATTCGAAGCAGCACACAGTTTCCATAACCTTCAAATTTCTTCTCTTACAGGTACCAACTTCTACTCTCAACTAAGCCTACAACTTAACATGATACAATACGACATAAAGGAAATAAAAAAAGCACAGAGATGCAGCATATTGAATCCAAAAAATACTATATTTTCCAAGAAGCAAGAAATATTTAATCAAAATTGGTGACAGATAGTATACATTACTCCAGCAAAAACGAAGGCGTCCAGTTTGCTGGTTAATTGCAGAAGCCAGTGACGAATTTAATTCACCGTATTCAACCACAGTAAGAGGCCCGCCTTTACCACGCCTTACAAAAACACCAACCTTTTCCTGGGGATAGGCCTGTAAACCATTTACTAGGAGATATTAAGACATTATAATAGCCTTAAAAAGATTTGAAGTTTATAATCTGTCTATAAGATATATAAGCATTTGGAGAAATTTTTAAACCAATAAAGATAGCCTTTATTTTCATTATATTACTAAATTGACAATAAAATAACATTTTCTTTATTATGGACGTGAAACTCTTATCTCTTATAAAAGTAGTTATTTTATTAGGGTAATTAGGTAGGACTCCTAATAAAAGTTTTATTATTATTGGAAGTTAATTGTTACTCTTAAAATAGAATTTTTGTTCGATAGAACTTTATTTAATTATTTTGATCTCTATTTAATGTGACTTATGAAATAATAAAAGTTTAGCAGATTATTTTCAGAACCCTAAAGATCTCTCTCTCGATCAATCGATCGAGTCTTGATGTTTCAGTCCCCCTTTGAAGAAATGAAAGGTTTCAGTCTCCCTTTGATGAGCGGAACTATCAATCTAAAACAGTTTTGAAAAACTCCAGATATTTAACATATAGTTTACAGAACAGAGATATCGAACAAATGCTACGAACTATTGCAATCCAGCTAATTAATACCACTCTCAAATATTGATAATATAGTCAAAAAAGAATTAAGCAATTCATGCAACTGAAATTCTCAGATATACTTGGAAATTGAGAACACTAACTACCTTTCGCACAACTTTAGCAGCAGCAGCTTGTCACGGTTGCAAGAGAAGACCAGGACGAGGGGATTAGAATTGAAACGAGGGAATTGGGGGAAATGGACGAGGAATTAGGGATTGAGAGAAAAGAGATAAGGGAATTAGGGATTTCAATCTCTAATGAGAGGCTGAAGGAAATTACCTGGAGTTGCAGCAGAAGAAGAGTTGGGCAGAGGAGATGGGCTCAGACGTGAATCCAGTTATCAACCCAAAGGAGGAAAATATTCAGCTGCAAGGAGTTTGTTAGAAAATTAATTATACAGCTGTCCTCTTTCTATTTGTTATAGTACATTGTAATCAAATAAAACTGTGTATTAAGGAATGAGAAAGATACCTGATGAATGAATGAAATTCTGATTTATGAAATCTCCCTGCTTTTCTTCTTCTAAAACCTTTAATCCTTCGATTTTTCCTTTTCTATTCTCTTCAGTTCATAACACAGCTACACCTTTATCGATGAAATATCCCAAGAAAATAGGATCAGCTGCACGAACCTGCAGCAGAGACCCCCCAGATACTGGCTCTTTAAAAGAAACATCATGGAAAATTTTAAGTTTTAACCAAAGAAAATGAAGACAGAAAAACTCGCAAATGCATTATCAACACCATAGCAATCTACATATTTAATCCCTCTCGTGGCCATATCCTCTAACAATCTTGAAGATTTCAGAGCTGAACAAAAAAAATTAGGAATCCAATTAAATATTCATATAATAGCCAGTACATTTTACTAGTTAGCTGAAAATAAAAGACTGCCTATTTCTGCATTAATTTGAAATATCTGAATATACTCCTCCATTCCCATCTGGAGACTTTGCTAACTGGCTTAAAAAAATTACTCATAAACTCCAAAGTTGAAAATTTTTGCTACTTAGAACAGGAAGCAAATTGTGAAATAAAATAATACCAGTCAGCCAAATGAAAAACCTTTTAAGTATTAATAACAAAGGAACTCTTTACCTCCTAAAACTTACAGACAGGTAAATTTTACTTGGCCTTTTTTCAGCAATCAGCATCCATTTAAAAAAATACTAAACCCAAAAGTGAAGTTGTGATGTTATAATAATATTCATTAGCATCTGATGCAAATCAGTTATATTGCAAGTAGAACAGTTTAAGGGCTGACACCTCTTAAAAATGCTCTGAAATTTAAGACAATATGTACAACTGAGATTGTTAATTATAGGCTTTGTTCACGATTCAGTCCCTGAAAACCTAAACCTTCTTTGGCCCACTTTGGTACCTAAATTCTCATTCCATCTCAGTTTATCCCAAAAGTTAATAACATTAAAAGAAATGGCAATGTTAATCAATAACAATGCGCCACTACTTATCCAATCATGGATAACGTCATCTACCACGTCACATTCTTATTGGCTGGCATTGTCAGTATCTTCTTAAAACATTAGGGTAAACAGAGACGGAATAATAGTTTAGGTACCAAAGTGGGACAAAATAGAGTTTATATACCAAATAGGAAAATGGGTACAGTAAAGGGGCCAAATCCTAAATTAAGCCTTAATTGCAACTTGAACTTTACTCAAACAAAAGGATATGTCACTCTAAATTGAAGCTCATTCACAAAAGAAACCACACCTTAAATGGAGTCTCCATGATATATCTGCCATCCTTTGAAATACAAGGTTTGGTGCCTTGCTGGAAAAATATAACCTGAAATGTGACCAGACTGAAGTCAGAAAATTAACAAAAAATAAACCACGAGGAAACCAGAGAATCAGAAATGATCTCACTTGATCCGCTTCAAGACCAAAGTATTTATGATTCTCAAAGAACTTGGGAGTTGCATCATCAGTAAATGGGCTAGTCATTATGTACCAGTGTATTGTCACTGAGCCTGCTGAACCTGCTGTTATCAAATTAACAGGATAACATACAAGCATAAAAGAATCATGCAGAGCAGATAGAGAAGTTTACCCTCATTCTTGGCTTGTGCGGCTAGTTTTTGAACACACAAAATCCGCTTAGCTTGCAGTTGAAAAAGTGACTTCCCAGAAGGAAGTCCAATGTCTAAAATCAAATATAAATATAAATATAAACAGTGAATTCCAAGTAATAACATACAGACTAATAAACAACTAAAGCTGTTCAAACAATATGTAATTAATTTTCCAACAGGTTCATTACATCTTGAACAGTTGAACCCCAAAAAGAGTTCATTGCATCCTCATATGCTTTGTAATTTATAAACATGCTTCCTTAAAAAATCTGTCTGATTAATTTATATATCACACTTGACACTTTTCAAGAACCTTACCATCCTCAATTTTATATCAGTTTGTGGTATGGCTTAGAATTAAACAATAATCTCAGATCCAGAGAGTTTGGCAACATAGAAAAGTGAGATAGGAAAGCATTAAACATGGTTAACTGTTTTAAGTTCCATAAAGGACATTCCCTGAACATGTCCTGTTCAACACCAAATATTAAGTGAAAAGCATCATCAGAAGAAGCTTGAATGCAGCATAAGATTTTCAAAACCATTCCAGCAGTGATTAAAAAGTATTCACTGAAACATCCCTTGGGATCTGAACTTCCAAGCCGAGTCCCCTGCAGAACATTTCAATCATAAGGATATAAAACAAAGAATCAGAAAAGTGGGAAATAATTCAGAGTTACTTGACAGTGTATCTTATTTATTTATTTGGATAATTTGGTGTATTGTTCAAAAAGCTGATTTACATTCCGTTTTTCAGAAATGGAAGAGTATAGAATTTAGTAAAGAATCTTTTTAACTAAACAATTATTATTTGCAGAAACATATTGAAGCATCCAATTCCAAAGTTTAACATACCTTTATCACTAATTATCATTACTAGACATCCAATAAAGCAACATCATACCAACCTTTAAGAGTGTATGGGCCCATCCTTTTACATTAATAAAAAATGTCTAATGAGGGAACCATTTTAAAGTAACATCATTCCAAAATTATGGCCAGAGATAGAAAGACTCCTTGGCCAAGAACCAGTGATAACAGCATCATTAAATCTTTCTAGGTGAGACATGAAATATTAGATCAAGAAGAAGCAAAATGAAGACCCACATCATTTGCTGTTGTATGTTGTTATAAGAGACAGTAAACATATGTAATAAATCTATGATCTAAATTATAAAAGATTAAGAAAAAAAACACCAATGGCGATAGATAATATACAAGAAGCAAAACAGCCAATTTGCCTTCCGATATAGCCTTCAATCCCATCTTCCACCACCTTTCCCGTTCCTCCATCGCTCTCTCCTCTACAGAGGATACGCAACTCTTGGGAACTGGCTCCATTGCTGCCACCGGCAGTCCTAAAAGCCCCCACAAGAAACAAAATCATATTAAAAATATAACCGAAACAGAAGGGATCAGAAAAAGAGTGCAATCTGAGGAATTATATACATATAGACTCACCTTGAGATCGAAGAGAGCAACGAATGATCCGATCTGTCCTCGAAAGATCCAAACCCTGAAGTAAACAAACCAAAGTTGAATTATTAATTAAGAAACCAAAAGTTACAAGATTCAGAAGCGAAATTGAATACTCGGAACCGTAGAAAAACACTGACCTGGATATCGTCGACAAAATGGAGTCGTTCTTGAGGGGAAAGCTCGTCCCAGAGGGCGAAAACGTGTTCCTGGCCGTAGTCCTTGAGCCTCTCGATTAATGCTTGCGGCGGTGAAGACGACGGTGGAGGGAGAGCTGATCCATCATCACCAGCAGCAGCAGCAACATTACCGTCGACGCCCACCATCGTTGTTGGTTCCCTCATTCTTAATTTGTCTGTTTGGGGAAGTTAATGATGCTTTTGTTTTGCTTAGATCTCTCTGTTTTAGTTTGGCTGGGGATGAGGACTCTGCTTATGTAAATAAATACCAGTTTGCAGGAGCAGTGGCAATGAAATCCAAAATCTCTGCCATCTTCTACAGCCTGTACATATGTCAATTACCTTACAGCATACTCCGATTATGCATTATTTTTTAAATAACTATAATCTTTTTAAACCCAAACACTGTTGGAGTGTATTTGAATTTATGGTTTATTAAGAGTTTTTAATTGATTTAAATTCACTTAATTATGGAAAATTATCTCATAAAACTTTAAGTAGAATTAGAATTATAAATACAAATAGTTGGTAAGGGTACACAAAAAGTCTTTATGGGGGTTACTTTGTTGAATAATCTAAATATTAAAAGTTAAAAAATGGTTTTATGATTATAAGGTATTAATTTGTTAAGTCCTAGTCACCTAACTATTCATATGTCCCAAATTTGATTTCATAATTGTTTGAGTTGTATTTTGTGGATCGAGTCTATGTTTAGATTATATCATCAAGTCAATGTTTGAAAGCAACAGCGGTGCTAGTAGACATCATTAAAATATGATTTTATCATATCCCAGGCAATATGTTAATGATCAGCTCATATAAATGTCAATTTTTTAACAACTGGTATCCGATCTATTGACTGACTAATCCAGATCGGGTACTGTAGAGGCGAGGGTGACCCTCCAAACTCAATTTGTTCCATTTGCAAACGACAAGATTCGAACCACTGACCTTGCTTAAGGAACCTAGCATCTCATCCCATCAGACTAAGTGGTTGTTGGTCTATTTCTCCATTTCTTATTTGGTATATGATTATGAAAAAGTTGGGTAAATTATATATTTAGTCGCCCACTTATTATTTAATTTCTGTTTGGTTTAATGAATATTTTTCTTCAAATTATATCTTCTTAACTTTATGTGTTTAATGAATTTTTCACTCAAAGTAGGTGTGTAAAATTTTCGATTTTTCACTTTTAAATATTTCTGTCAAACGGACAGTAGAAAACCTTATTATCTGGCATGTGTCATGTTAAGAAAATTTTAAAATTTTTTATTTTTTGAAGACACTTAAAATTAGAGAAAATAACTTGAGTGGCTGAAAATACCTTATAATATACGATTTTAACCAACTTTTTTTGGATTTGTGAAAATAACTAACAAATTCGCAACGCGATCTTAAATTTCGCAACACAGTTTCCAAATTCGCAAAGCGGATTTCCCAAATTCGCAACTCAGTTTTAAAATTTGCAACTCAGTTTTGAAATTCGCAACACAAAAGTCAAATTCGAAAAGCGCGTTTATTTTTGTAACACGAATATTAATTTCACAACACAAATGTAAATAGTATATCCCGTAAATCGTAACTCATAACCTAAAATCCTAAATCGCAACTCACTCTTATCTCCATCTCTCACTCTCTACTGCGACATCCGTCCCCATATCCGACGACATCTGTCCCCATATCCGGCGACTCCCTCCATCTCTCAGATCCACCCTCTCACAACTATTCACAGCCACAAATGGAAAATCAACCACCAAGTGTTAGTTTTTTTAATTATTTTTATTTTGAAATTTTTGTATTATTATTACATTTTTCATATTTAAATTAATGATAAATTTACTCGTAATTTCAATATATAGATTAACCATTTCACTTAGATTGCTTAGTAAATTCATTCGGTTGCTGCCAATACTGCTAAACTGTTTAGTCTTTAACCCTGTGAAGTTAGTATTTATATTTTGGTTGAAGTAATGCAATTCATTCAAGTTTCAATTTGCAGAAGAATAGTAGTTTTTGAAACTTAAATTCGTAACACGAAAATGAAATTCGCAACACGAAAATCGCAACGCTAAAATGAAATTTGGAACACGATTTTAGTTTTCGCGTTGCGAATTTAAGTTTCAAGAATAAACTACTATTCTTCTGCAAATTGAAACTTGAATGAATTGCATTACTTCAACCAAAAAACAAAGACAAATACAAACTTCACAGTGTTGCGAATTTAAGTTTCAAGAATAAACTAATACTCTTCTAGAATGTTATCCTTGAACCTGCACTAAACTTATATGTTGTCCTTTTAAATGTTTATACTTACTTCTGGAATGTTATATGATGCATTTTTGTGAACTATGATAGAATAATGACTTGGGTAAATACCGGGCTAGTTTGAAACATATTTGGCTATATTTTCCCTATTAATATCATGTATGTTTATTATGTATAATTTGTAGTTTTTGGTATATTATTAGTATATCTAACTTGGTATGTTTATTGTTTTTGTTAGGAATTTTTTTCGGCTGCATTGACTTTAAGGAATAAATTAAGCATAGCCACTACAATTGCGTCGACACTTACACCTGTCCAAAGAAATTTGTTTGAGAATACTTGTTTCGGGCCATGGCTGAAAGTACAACATCCAGGTGGAGATGCTATGTTGACTCATTTGTTTCTTCAGACCATGACTACGATCTACCCGAGGGGATACAACGTGGTGATGAGGAGATATGGTTTCATTTTCCATCGGCGTATACTCGTTTTGGGTGAGAGGAGTTTTGCTTAGTCACTGGTCTACATTTCGGACGACACGATGAATTAGGTCTGTACACTAGTCATATCACCCGCCCATCATGGTTATTTCGGGTTTTTCCTGAGCTGGAAAAGGTGAAGGCCACTTTACACGTCGACGATTTGAGAAGATTACTTCTTAAAGATGGTTTTACTCAGATGGATGACCTTGATGTTGTCCGAGTATGCCTTTTGTTACTTTTGTATGCCGACTTTTTAGCCAAAGAGGGCAGACAACCTATTTCTCAGGATTTAATATTATTGGTAGAGGACCTAGATGCATAAAATGTGTTTCCGTGGGGTTTATATCTATGGAAAGCTACCTGGAAAAAATTGTTGTCTGCCTTTGAGGACCATCGTAGTTTGCGTGGGCATGGTTCTAAATACACTTTGGCAGGCTTTATTTGGGCCTTTAAGGTAAGATTTTTTATATAATGTTTCCAAAATTAATTATTTAACAATTACTAAAATTAATGTTTGTGTATTATATTGTTTGTAGATTTGGATATTTGAGGCATTTCCCAGCATGCGTACTTATGCCATCAAGAATTCAAATGATATTCCTAAGGTTATTACTTGGAGGAGGATCTGACTGTTGGATTGGGAAGATTTACGACCATATATGACGATGAATTATGTAAGTTAACACAAATACTACTATATATAAACAAGTTATTACTAGTAGACGTTTGACTTTGTTTGGGTTTTTATATTGTTAGGAGACAAACTATCCATTACAGACATTGACACTTACAGAGGTTGAGCTTGCCACTAATTGGTGGTAAGCTAGTAGGCGTTTTTTAGATAGGACGGATGATGAGCTCCCCCCACTTTGAAACCTAGATCCATCACCTCATCGAGCCTCTTCTCCACTTCGACACCGAGATCCATCACCTGATCGAGCTGATTCTACACCTTGGCACCGAGAGCCATCACCTGATCGAGCCAATTCTACACCTCGACACCGAGAGACATCACCTATTCCATCACATCATCGAGCCTCTTCTCCACCATCACCTCATGATAGGCGACTGGTAAAGATGCCACGATACTTGATGATGTCAGTGCTTTACGTGGTGAGGTAGTTGTTTTACGTGATGACAATGGTGCTTTATGTGGTGAGGAATATGCTTTACATGATGAGGTAGCTGCTCTACGTGAGATTGTTTCATCGTTGCATAATGAGGTTCATACTCTACGCAATGAGGTAAGTTTATTTAATTTTATAAGAAATACTATACTAAAAATGTAAATAACCTTTTTTTCGACATTATTTATTTATTTACTGATTTATGTATTAATTTATTTTTAGCGGCCCGATAAGGTAGGTGCTTTACGTCGATTTTTTCTTGCACGACGGGGTTCACACATTAGACGTCGTGGATGTGCCATTACGTCTCCTTTCACCCCAATAGTTCCAAGACTGCATAAGAAGAGGCCCGATCCACCTACCATTGTTCAGGATCTACCTCCAATTGTTTAGGATTCACCATTCATCGTTCAAGAGGCCCCTCCCATCGTTCAGGATCTATCTCCCACCGTTCAGGATCCACATGGCATACTATGTCGATATATTGGTAAACCCCCTCTTGTGCCCGGTATAATGGATCAGAGTTGGCTTTCGTATCAGTTACTGGCCAGTATCATTCCTCAGTATGAGATATGCACACTACCGGACACAATTATGGATAATATCGTTTGGGCTAAGACCGCAGTTGATTTTTATCTACATGAGCGGAGCCAGGGTACTACACTGACATATGCAAAATCGATAATACAAATTTGTTTCTTGAGCGGTCTTGGTAAGGTGTTTTATTAGGGGTTGAAGAGAATGACTATTTTGAATGTGGGTAAGTATTATATTCTTTTTATATTGATTTTGATTATTTTTTTTAAAATTTATTAAATTCACTAATATATGTATTTTTTTATAAAACAACATATTGATGCATGGGTGTCACATCTTTTGGTTCTAAGGAAATTGAAGAAAATCAAAAAGACGTGATGGACTATTATGCCTTCATCTTTTCATGCAACTTACTTGCAGAATCACAGAGACGCTTCATATACGTTGGGTAATGGCAAAGCTATCCTTTATCCTGCATGGTGGGAGGTCGATAAGGTTAGTATTTATTTTTGCATATTTAAAGGTGTTCATAAAATTTATTTGATGTGCGCAGTTGAAGTATTATTTATTATATTGCAGGTGTTTATCCCTGTTATGGAACGTCGTCATTGGATTCTCATCGAGCTTCAGCTCCCATCCCTGTAGACGATAGTATATGACAGCATGTTGAATTATATACCATTGTCTTATTTGAAAGATATTATTTGTAGAGGATGGAGCTATCTTTTGGCTAAATACTTGGATGTGATTGCTTATTGGACTAATTCAGGAAACAAGAAGCCAAATAAGTTAAAAGTTACAATGATGAAAGATGAGAAAACGCCACAATAAACGTCGGGAACTAGAGGGGATTGTGGTCCTCTTGTATGTATGTTCTTGGAACGTATGACGAGAGGAGGTAAACAGTTTCTACCTCCGACAGATAGAGATAGAGGTGCAGTAGGGTTGTGGTTTCGGCCTTTAATGGCTAGAGAGATATATGCGAGACGTTGCCTACATGCATCCGGGTGCTGAAAGTGTGCATAAACAACCATTTGTTATTGGTAAGTTTGAGCAAGGGTTGTTAACCTGTTACACTTTGTTTTAGATAAAATATTGATCAAAAGTAGTTTGAAAATGTTTGGTTAAGTACCTAGAATTCAATAATTTCAGCTCATATTTGTTGGTTTTGGATGTGTAGAAAATCTCATGGCCATAACATTTCTGCAGGTTAATACTTCCAGATGTTATAATTTCTGACCAATGTCTGTAAGCTCCCTATTGTTAGGAGCATTTGGATGTACTGTCTGGGGCAAATTGATGTATCAATATCCTGTAAAGTGTAAATAAAAATTGTTTTTTTTATTTAATTGATTTGTTGTTTAATTTTAATATGTATTATGTTGAAGGCAATAAAGACCTGTTGAAGGCACACTACCTTTAAGAAAATCGAATTCGCATCGTGAAAATAAAATTCACGTTGCGATTTTCGTGTTGTGAATTTTAATTTCGCATTGCGAATTCGATTTTCGTGTTGTGAATATGAGTATCAAGTTGCGAATTTGAATATCGAGTTGCGAATCAGAGAAGTTTACAATAATCATCTTTTTTCTAGTTTCAATTCAAGGCAAACACCTTCAAAAAGATAACAGACAACAATCTGATAAGTGATAACAACTGAACATATCATAGCAATGTTCAAACTCAAGTCACTAATGCATGCCTAACTGAAAATGTATGCATTCACACATAAAATACAGATAATACAACGTTTGCATTTAAAAATCACCTAAGTTAATAGTGCCAAAAGGTGAAGGCGGTTGTGATTGGAATTTTAATTTTGATTGCGATTTTGATTTCCTTTTGCTTGGCACCATATAAGCTTGGTATTTTAATGAGGATCCATATTTTGCTAGAGGAAAAGATGATTGTGATGGCACTGGTGATCCACAGGTCAACCTTGTATGACCACTTTCCTTGCACCGACTACATGTCGATATATTCTTTTCTTCACCCTTAGACGGCATACGATCGTGATTTTTTGGTCAGCCAGGTAGCCTTCTGTCCATGACTGGTGGTAAAACTGTTTGTAAGTCATCTGGTATGTCCCACTCAGAAGGATGTGGAATACGATAGACAATCTCGGCATAAGTCTGTCGATATACTTCTGTAGTGTAGCAATCCATAACGTATGCGCTTGAATCATCTTGGTTTAGATAAAGAGCAACTTTTATAACATGGCCACACGGATAACCAGATGTTTGTCATTTCATACAACTACACATCTTTGCATATAGATCGACAAGCCCATTTAAGTTATTATCCAATACTTCAAACAAAGTGTTTGAACATGGCTCAACTCTCCATGACGTTGACTTCACAACACGTTTCGTTATCTTTTTTTCAGTCCATGGTGTAACACGACGTTCCAATGTTCCTGTAAATTTAAATAAATAATACTTAGTAAAATATATTAAATATGATAAGTTACGAATTTCAAGAAATAATACTTGCATGGTTTCTTTTCTTATAGTACCACTGTTGAATAGAGGCTCAAAAAAACTCCATTAACATAGTAATGGGTAATTTTCGTGAATGACGACTTAGAGCGTTGATTGATTCTGCACTATTAGACGTCATGAAACCATATCTTGCTCCAAGTTGATATACTCTTGACCAGCTTTCAAACCCGAAACCTTCTAGTGTTTGAGCACATTGAGGCAAAACACATCTTAAACAATTTATATGCTTATTAAAATCCACTTCCCGATAAGCTTTTGCAGTCTTCCAGTATGTCCATTTATGATTTTTTATACCAGCAGACCTTGATTTTAGATTTCTGTACAAATGAACACCACAAAGTCCAGGAAAAGCATTTGGGAAACACTTTCTAATAGCATTGTCAATTGAGTTTTCCCTATTAGATATGATTGTCAGATTGCTAATAGGACATATGCAATCCCTAAGATACCCTATAAACCATATCCATGAATCAGAGGTTTCAGATTTACCAACCCGTAAGCTATTGGCAGTATCCCATTGTTAGCATCCATGGCTACTGCTAATAAGTTTACTCCAAGGTATCGACCTTTCAAATGTGCTCCGTCAACTATAATAACTGGCACATACAAGTAATAAATGAACGAATCTACAAAATAATATACACAAGAAATATAATCATTTAAATGTGAAATGCATGTAACTATAAAAAATGAGTCAACAAAATTATATTGATTTACTAACCGTAGCACCAATGGCGATAAACAACAACTCAAAACGTCCATCTCTATCTGTTTTGATATGAGTTACCGACCCAGGATTTTTCAACTTTAAATTGTGACAATAAGCCGGTAGTTGGGCTAACGATGCTTCTGGCAACCCCCTCAACAATTCCAAGACATAACATTTGGCTCTCCAAACTTGAGAATATGAGATACTAATCTTGAACCGAGCATTCATGTCAGTCATAATTTCATGTCCCCGATATACCCTACCATTCAAAAATATTAACTCAGCCAGAAAACCACCCAACACCTTTTTGTTTGCCTGTCTATGGTGAGGAAAAACTTGGGTTCTTGAACATGTATGTTTATCAATAAAAGTCCTAACTTGAAACATTTCACAATCTTTTATCCTCTTTGCAATCATACACCACGTACAGTTTTTATCAATCCTACACTTTGTTTCTAAATGATCTTTGCTTGATTTGTTAACTTTTAGTTGATAGCCATCTTCCACACATTTCGTATACAAAGCTATATTCAAGTCTTCCTTTGTATCAAAACAATCATCTTTCTTGATACGAATAACTTTTGTGTAACAATCAGCTGCTATCTTTACCAACTCTTCTTCCGGTATCTAAAGTAATTATGGCATATTCCAGTTATACTCCCGTGGCATTTTCTTCTTTTTCTTTTCTTCAGGGACTTCTTCTTCTTCTTTTTCTTCTTCAGGGTTATATGAATTACATAATAGATGTTCAACATGTTCATTCACAACCGTAACTTCCTCCTCATTATCATCAACAACATCTTCCTTGGCAGCGGCTGTTTCATCATCAAAATTCAGGTATTGACCAGTATCAAAATCATTACACGCAGGGTCTGTTTCTTCTTCTGAAACATCATCAAAATCCGAGTATTGACCAAGATCAAAGTCCGGGTATTGACCAAGATCAAATTTCGAATACTGACTAGCACTCACATTTTTTCTGTTGGCTCATCATCGTCTAACTAGTCAATACGAAAATCAGAATTTGGTGATGAAAGTTGATTGGGATTTGGATTAGGGAAAATTTGTGGGTTTTGAGATTGTGTTTGGTATTGGAAATGTGGTGAAACAAAATTTTCTTGGTGATGAAATTGTGGTGGAACCATGAAATTTTGAGATTGATAACAACGTTGTACATTGTGAGCACCATAAACTGGGGTTGAATAACTTAGTTGATTACTACTCATTACTGACCCAACTTCACTACTTCTAGGTTCAACAACATACAATGTAACATCATCTTGCGAAACACTAATGTAAGCAATGAATCGTTCAACATCTTCATTGTTGGTTAACAAATAAACTTGACCTTTTCTCTGATAAGATAGCCTAAATCCACTTAGAGGCTCTAAATTCAATTTCTTTGAAACACATAATATTATAGTTTCATAAGTTAACTTTTTTAATGACAAATTTAGTTGAAGATTCATGGGTAAAGGCATATATTGTAAAACACCATTAACATTCTCTCATGATCCTCCATAACACAAATCTATCTAAACATGATCAAAATTAGATGATTTCATTCTACAAATTGTAAATTAATTTACTAAACAAACGAGCTATAAACTAGATATCATCACTAACTTAGAGAAAAACATACCTTTATTAATTTGATAGTTGATAATTTGGGAGAGAAATCATTGAAAAATTATATAGAAATAAAATTATGTAAAAAAATTAGAGATGGGGAAGGATGTCGTTGGATATAAGAACGGATGTCGTCGGAGAGAGTGAGAGATGGAGATGGAATGAGTTGTGATTTAGGGATTTAGGTTATGAGTTGTTGCTACTGCGTAGTTTATATACCCAAAACATTTGTGTTGTGAATATAAAAGTTGTTGCGAAATTAAAATTCGTGTTGCGAATTCAGAAATCGAGTTGCGAAAACAAAATTCGTGTTGCGAATTAGAAAATCTTGTTGCGAAAAGGAAACTTGTGTTGCGAATTTAAAAATATCATTACGAAAAAGAAATGCGCGTTGCGAATTCAGAAATCGAGTTACGAATTTGAAATTCCATGTTGCGAATTTGGAAAATGCGTTGCAGAATTGGAGTTCGTATTGCGAATTTGAAAATCGCGTTACGTAAAAAAAATTCACGTTGCGAATTTGAAAATCGTGTTACGTAAAAGAAATTCGCGTTGCGAATTCAGAAATCGAGTTGCGAATTTGAAATTCTGTGTTGCGAATTTGGAAACTATGTTGCGAAATTGGAGTTCGTGTTGCGAATTTGAGATCGTATTGCGAATTTGTTGGTTATTTTCGCAAATCCAAAAAAGTTGGTTAAAATCGTATATTATAAGGTATTTTTGGTCACTCAAGTTATTTTCTCCTTAAAATTATTATTTAAAAAATCATTTTTAAAATTATAAAAAAATTAAAACCCTTAAAAAATCATAATTTCAATCTCCTTACAATCATCGATTGCCACCAATGTCACCAATCAATTGAAACCTAATGGCGTACGACCGACCAAACACTCAGCGGTTGAAACCCTAATTCCTTTTGGCAATCACAAAATCATGCATTCACATAACATTGGGTGTTCGGCCAGTTGCGAAAGTAAGTGGTTTTAGTCGTTGGTTGTTTGGTCAGACGCACAACAATAGGTGTTTAGCCATTAATGACGTTGAGTGTTCAACCGATTAGTGACGTTGGTAGCGATCGACGATGTTAAGAGATTGAAATTAAGATTTTAAGAGATTTTGAGGTTTTTTTTGTAATTTTATAAAATTTTGTGTTATTTTTTAAAATATACTTTTAAGTTTTTATTAAAATAAAATTTTATAAACGTGACATGTTTCAGTTAATGAGTTTTTTAAAAATCGTGACAGACCAAATACTTAAAAAGGTAACGTTGAAAATGTTAAACACCTACTTTGAGCGAAAAATTCCTTAAGCACCTACTTTGAACGAAAAAAATCTTTAGGCACCTAAAGTTAACTTAGGATATAGTTCGAGCATTTATTTTTGCATTAAGTATTTCTGCTTTAGTTATCCAAGTATTTTTTTTTCAATATCGTACCCACTGTTATGTTTTGGTTTTGTCTTAATCATTAGTCGTTAAAAATTTAACGGTGATGATTGTTATAAAATGTTTATAATTATTTCGATAAAATATTATTAAAATGCTATTATTGCTAAACTTGAAATTCTATTCTAAATTTCCTCAATTTTTTAGATTATTAATGTTGTTGAACTTAAAAAATAATCGAATTATTAATAAATAATTAATCAAAGTATATCATAAATAAGTAATCAAAGTGTATAATCATTTTCATTTAAGTAACTAAAGAACTTTTTTTTGTCCTAATAAGTACCTAAACTTAGCTTTTTGGTTAAAATAAATACCTAAAGTGTTTTTTTTATCAAAATAGATATCTAAAGTATTCAATTTTTTCATCAGCTACATAAAGTATTCTTTAATTAATGTCATGTGTTAACTTTTTCAGAATTTTTTTTATTAACCTTTTGTAGAATTTAGATGAAAAAGAATGAATAGATTAGGTACATGTTTTGACAAAAAATATGTTAGGTACTTATTTTGACAAGAAAAATAACTTTAGGTAATTATTTCCACGAAGAATCATTTTAAGTAATTAAATGAAAAAAATGATATACATTAGATACTTATTTATTATATAAGCAAAAATAATATTAAAAATTAATTTAAATTTATAAAATTTATAATTTCACCCTCCAAAGTAAAATAACTGGTGTTGGCTTGTGCTGTTTTTAGTAGCCACTGAAGTTAAAATGGAACGGTGACTTGATGGGTAATATTAATTTGGCATTAAATTTGGAATGGAGTATTTTTTATTAATAAAATAAATGTTGAAATTGGACTGAACCTAATAGCATTTAGGTGTGTGCATTATCGGATATCAGATATTATCCGATCCGAATTTTCGGATATCCGAAAATTTTAGATACTTAAATTAATGATCTATATCCGATCCGATTTTTTTTTTTTGCAAATAACTAGTATTGTATTTTTGTTATCATCAGTTCGAGAGTATCAAAACAGAAAATTGTATTGCTAAACAAAAAACCATGAACTCGAGCAAGAACTTCATAGAGTGAAGTGGTGTATTTGCCCGACACTAACCTGGTTTCTTTAGTCTCCGAAACTTGAGCAAGGAAGACCGGTATCGCCTTCGAATCCAAGTCTCTCACATATGATTTTTGTGCCTTTATTGCTGATTTTCGACTATCAACATCTTTATCAAGATTTGCCAATTCTCTTCGTAATATCGGGGTAAGATTTCTACCCATCATTTACCTGTAAAACACATAACAAGATAAGTCATCTAACTAAAAAGTCCATAAGAACATAAGGAAAAACCCCAGAAAACTTGAGAAAAATACAATAAACCAGAAATCACACTTGTTCCTCAGAAAATCCACAAACTAGTTGAACAAAAACTAAGAAGAAACCTAAGTCTTAAAGTTATGATTTTCCACTAGTTTCCTATATTTTCTATGAACTTAAAACCAAAACAAACATTCTTGATCTGGAGTGATAAAACAATTAAAAAAGGAAACGAAATATATGAAAAGAGTAGCTCAATTTTTGGTCAATAACTACAAAAATGAACTAAAATTACTATAAAAAATAACAAGAAAAGGAACCAACCTTTCAGTTTCTTCTCTCTCTCTCTTTCTCTCCTCGATCTTCTTCTTCACTTGGCAAGTAAAGCACTTCTCTCAGTGACTTGTGTTTCGAATTATAGAAAATAGCAAAAAAAATTTGGGTTTTCGGATAATCCGAAAATGGTATATTTTCGATCCATATCTGATCTGATAATCCGAAAATAATTTCGGATACCCGATCTGAACTATCCGAAAATTGAAAAACAGATCGAATATCCAAATATTCAGATCAGATCATCGGATTAACGGAACGGATCGGTTGAATCGAGATTTTTTGCACACCTCTAATAGCAGCTGGCATATCATTTTCTAATTTTATTACAAATGAACAAGACAATATGTATAAATTCAAAGCAAGTGAAAATTCCCATTACCTCTATAAATTTCTAATGTTAAGCTTCAATTTATATTTTCTTTCTCTATTATCTTAATCTATTTAAAAAGTTATATATTTCGAACTCATCAAGTGATCTTAGTGATTTAAAAAAGTATTGTTCTTCTTAGAAGTCATGAGTTCGAGTAATTGCGTTTGTAAGGTGTGTTAACAATGGTTAAAGACAGAGACGAAAATACTATTTAATGATAGAGGAGAATTTATAAAATTTTAAGGCATGGTGAACTTACAAAATATATGAAATTTAAAAATATTAGGGGGTGACTGCCCCTATCCTCTTTCCTCTTTATATTATTTATTTTAAATTAAGTCCCTATTTTATTGAATAAAATTAATAATAGAAAATTAAGTCAGATTTCAAGTGAATGATAGAAAATTTTTGGGTCAGGTCGGGTTGACCGAAAAGCCGACCCATGCTCATCCCTAGTTGTCAATAATTAAAGACAGAGACGAACACAATATTTTATGTTATGAAGGAATTTATAAAAGAGAAAATAACTTCAGTGACTGAAAATGCCTTATAATATACGATTTTAACCAATTTTTTTGGATTTGCGAAAATGACCAACAAATTCACAATGCGATTTCCAAATTCGCAACACAGTTTCCAAATTTGCAACTCAGTTTCTGCAATCGCAACACAAATTTCTTTCTCACAACGCGATTTCCAAATTCGCAACACAGAATTTCAAATTCGCAACTCGATTTCTGAATTCGCAACGCGAATTTCTTTTTCGCAACACAAGTTTCCTTTTCGCAACAAGATTTTCCAAATCGCAACACGAATTTTGTTTTCGCAATACGAATTTTAATTTTGCAACAGCTTTTATTTTCGTAACACAAATTTTTTTGGTATATAAACTACGCTGCAGCAACAACTCATAACCTAAATCCCTAAATCACAAGTCATTTCATCTTCATCTATCACTCTCTCAGCGATATCCGTTCCTATATCCAACGACATCCTTCCCCGTCTCTAATTTTTTTACATAATTTTATTTCTATATAATTTTTCAATGATTTCTCTCCCAAATTATCAACTATCAACTTAATAAAGGTATGTTTTTCTCTAAGTTAGTGATGATATCTAGTTTATAGCTCGTTTGTTTAGTAAATTAATTTACAATTTGTAGAATGAAATCATCTAATGTTGATCATGTTTGGATATATTTGTATTTTGGAGGGTCATGGGAGAATGTTCATGGTGTTTTACAATATATGTCTTTACCCATGAATCTTCAACTAAAACTGTCATTAAAAAAGTTAACTTATGAAACTCTAATATTACGTGTTGCAAATAAATTGAATTTAGAGCCCCTAAGTGGATTTAGGCTATCTTATCAGAGAAAAGGTAAAGTTTATTTGTTAACCGACAATGAAGATGTTGAACGATTCATTGCTTACATTAGTGTTTCGCAAGAAGATGATGTTACATTGTATGTTGTTGAACCTAGAAGTAGTGAAGTTGGGTCAGTAGCGGGTAGTAATCAACTAAGTTCTTCAACCCCAGTTTATGGTGCTCACAATGTACAACGTTGTTATCAACCTCAAAATTTATTGGTTCCACCACAATTTCATCACCAAGAAAATTTTGTTTTACCACATTTCCAATACCAAACATAATTTCAAAACCCACAACATTTCCCTAATCCAAATCCCAATCAACTTTTAGCACCAAATTTCACTTTTCGTATTGATGAGTTAGACGATGATGAGCCAACAAAAAAATTGTGAGTACTAGTCAGTATTCGAAATTTGATATTGGTCAATACCCGGAATTTGATCTTGGTCAATACTCAAATTTTGATGATGTTTCAGAATAAGAAACAGACCCTGTGTGTAATGATTTTGATATTGGTCAATACCCGAATTTTGATGATGAAACAGCCACTGCCGAGGAAGATGTTGTTGATGATAATGAGGAGGAAGTTACGACTTTGAATGAACATGTTGAACATCCATTATGTAATTCATATAACCCTGAAGAATAAAAAGAAGAAGAAGAAATCCCCGAAGAAAAGAAAAAGAAGAAAATGCCACGGGAGTATAACTAGAATATGCTAGAATTTCTTCAGATACCGGAAGAAGAGTTGGTAAAGATAGCAGTTGATTGTTACACAAAATTTATTCGTATCAAGAAAGATGATTGTTTTGATACAAAGGAAGACTTGAAGATAGCTTTGTATATTAAATGTGTGGAAGATGGCTATCAACTAAAAGTTAACAAATCAAACAAAGATCGTTTCGACACAAAGTGTATGATTGAGAAAAATTGTACGTGGCGTATGATTGCAAAGAGGATAAAATATTGTGAAATGTTTCAAGTTAGGACTTTTATTGATAAGCATACATGTTCAAGAACCCAAGTTTTTCCTCACTATAGACATGCAAACAAAAAGGTGTTGGGTGGTTTTTTGGCTGAGTTAATATTTTTGAATGGCAGGGTATATCGGGGACATAAAATTATGACTGACATGAATGCTCGGTTCAAGATTAGTATCTCATATTCTCAACCTTGGAGAGCCAAATGTTATGCCTTGGAAATGTTGAGGGGGTCGCCAGAAACATCGTTTGCCCAACTGCCGACTTATTGTCACAATTTAAAGCTGAAAAATCCTGGGTCGGTAACTCATATAAAAAAGATAGAGATGGACGGTTTGAGTTGTTGTTTATCGCCATTGGTGTTGCGGTTAGTAAATCAATATAATTTTGTTGACTCATTTTTGTTAGTTACATGTATTTCATATTTAAATGATTATATTTCTTGTGTATATTATTTTGTAGATTTGTTTGTTTATTTGAAAGGTCGATACCTTGGAGTAAACTTATTAGCAGTAGCTATGGATGCTAACAATGGGATACTGCCAATAGCTTACGGGGTTGGCAAATCTGAAACCTCTGATTCATGGACATGGTTTATGGGGCATCTTAGGGATTGCATATGTCCTATTAGCAATCTGACAATCATATATGATAGGGTAAACTCAATTGACAATGTTGTTAGAAGGTGTTTCCTATATTCTTTTCATGGACTTTGTGGTGTTCATTTGTACAGAAATCTAAAATCAAGGTCTGCTGGTATAAAAAATCACAAATGGACATACTGAAAGACTGTAAAAGCTTATCGGGAAATGGATTTTAATAAGCATATAAATTGTTTAAGACGTGTTTTGTCTCAATGTGCTTAAACACTAGAAGATGTCGGGTTTGAAAGATGGTCAAGAGTACATCAACTTGGAGCAAGATATGGTTTCATGACGTCTAATAGTGCAGAATCAATCAACGCTCTAAGTCGTCATTCCCGAAAAGTACCCATTACTATGTTAATGGAGTTTTTTCGAACCTCTATTCAACAGTGGTACTACAAGAAAAGAAATCATGGATGTATTATTTCTTTAAATTCGTAACTGATCATATTTAATATATTTTACTAAGTATTATTTATTTAAATTTACGGGAACATTGGAACGTCGTGTTACACCATGGACTGGAAAAAAGATAAGGAACATGTTGTGAAGTCAACGCCATGGAGAGTTGAACCATGTTCAAACACTTTGTTTGAAGTATTGGATAATAACTTAAATGGGCTTGTCGATCTAAATGCAAAGACGTGTAGTTGTATGAAATGGAAAACATCTGGTTATCCGTGTGGCCATTTTATAAAAGTTACTCTTCATCTAAACCAAGATGATTCAAGCGGATACGTTATGGATTACTACACTATAGAAGTATATTGATAGACTTATACCGAGATTGTCTACCCTATTCCACATCCTTCTGAGTGAGACATACCAGATGACTTACAAACAGTTTTGCCACCAGTCATGGACAGCAGGCTACCTGGCCGACCAAAATATCACGATCATATACCGTCTAAGGGTGAAGAGAAGAGGATATCAACATGTAGTCGGTGCAAGGAAAGTGGTCATACAAGGTTGACATGTGGATCACCAGTGCCATCACAATCATATTTTCCTCTACCAAAATATGGATCCTCATCAAAAGCCAAAGCTCATATGGTACCAAGCAAAAGGAAATCAAAATCGCAATCAAAATCAAAATCTCAATCACAATCGGCTTCACCTTTTGGGACTTATTAACTTAGGTGATTTTTACATGCAAACGTTGTATTATGTGTATTTTATGTGTGAATGCATACATTTTCAGTTAGACATGCATTAGTAGCTTGAGTTTGAACATTGCTATAATATGTTCAGTTGTTATCACTTATCAGATTATTGTTTGTTATCTTTTTGAAGGTGTTTTCCTTGAATTCGCAACTCGAATTTGACTTTCGTGTTGCAAATTTGACTTTCGCAACAATCGCAACGCGAATTTGACTTTCGCGTTGCGAAAGTGTACCTTCAACAGGACTTTTTTGCCTTCAACATAATGAATATTGAAATTAAACAACAAATCAATTAAACAAAAAAACAATTCTTATTTACACTTGACATCCCCAGACAGTATATCCAAATGATCCTTACAATAGGGAGCATACATCCAAATATATCAATTTGTTCACGCATCTCACTTCAGGATTAACCTGCAGAAACGTTATGGCCATTAGATTTTCTACACATCTAAAACCAACAAACATCAAATTATTGAATTCTAGGTACTTAACCAAACATTTTCAACCCAACAAAGAGTATATATGTTAACAACACTTGCTCAAACTTACCAATAACAAATGGTTGTTTATGCACACTTTCAGCACGCGGATGCAGGTAGGCAACGTCTTGAATATATCGCTCTAGCCTTAAAATGCCGAAACCACAACCCTATTGCACCTCTATCTCTATCTGTGGGAGGTAGAAATTGTTTACCTCCTGCCGTCATACGTTCCAAGCACATGCATACAAGAGGACCACAATCCCCTCTGGCTCCCGCCGTTTGTTGTGGCGTTGTCTCGTCTCTTATCATTGTAACTTTTAACTTATTTGGCTTCTTGTTTCCTAAATTAGTCCAATAATCAATCGCATTCAAGTATTTAGCCAAATGAGCGCTCCATCCCTTACAAATAATATCTTTCAAATCAGACAATGGTATGTAATTCAACATGCGGTCATATACTATCGTCTTCATGGATAGGAGCTGAAGCTCGACGAGAAGCCAATGACGATGTTCCATAACAGGGATAAACACCTGCAATCATAAATAATAATTCAATTGCGCACATCAAATAAAATTTATGAACACCTTTAAAATATTCAAAAATAAATACTAACCTGATCGACCTCCCACCACATAGGATAAAGGATAGTTTTTCCATTACCCAACGCATATGAAGCGTCTCTCTGATCCTTCAAGTGAGCTACGTGAAAAGACGAAGGCATAATAGTCCATCGCTTCTTTTTTATTTTCTTTAATTTCCTTATAATTAGAAGACGTGACACCCATGCATCAATATACTGTTTTATAAAAAATACATATATTAGTGAATTTAATAAATTTAAAAAAAATCAAAATGCAATATAAGAAGAATATAAGACTTACCCCCCATTCGAAATAGTCATTCTCTTCAACCCCTAATAAAACACCCTACCAAGACCGATCAAGAAACAAATGCATATTATCGTCGATTTTACATATATCAGCGTAGCAACCTTGGCTCCGCTCATGTAGATAAAAATCAACTGCAGTCTTAGCTCAAAGGGTATTATCCATAATTGTGTCCGGTAGTGTTCTCCTCTCATATTGAGGAATGGTACTGGCCGGTAACTGATACGAAAGCCAACTCTGATCCATAATACCGGGCACGTGAGGGGGTTTATCAATAAGTTGACATAGTATGCCATGTGAATCGGGCTCTTGAATGGTGGGAGGGGCCTCTTGAACGATGAGATGAGCCTCTTGAACGATGAGCGGGGCCTCTTAAACGATAGGAGGGGCTTCTTGAACGATGACAGGTGAATCGGGTTTCTTCTTACGGAGTCTTGGAACTATTGGGATGAAAGGAGACGTAATGGCACGTGTACGACGTTTGATGCGTGAACCCCGTCGTGCAAGAAAACCCGACGTAAAGCATCTACCTTATCGGGCCGCTAAAAATAAATTAATACATAAATCAGTAAATAAATAATGACGAAAAAAGGTTATTTGCATTTTTAGTATAGTATTAAATAAACTTACCTCATTGTGTAGAGTATGAACCTCATTCTACAACGATGAAACAATATCACGTAGAGCGGCTACCTCATCACGTAAAGTATATACGTCACCACGTAAAGCACCATTTTCATCACGTAAAACATCTATCTCACCACGTAAAGACTGTACCTCATCACTCCATGCACCATTATTGTCACGTAAAGTATCGACCTCATCACGCAAAGAATTGACCTCATCACGTAACTCCCCTAACTCATCCTGTGGAGGTAGAGAACAGGGAGATAAATGTCGTGACATCTTTGTCGGTCGCCTATCATGAGGTGATGGTGGAGAAGAGGCTCGATGATATGATGGAATAGGTGATGGCTCTCGTTGCGGATGTGTATAATTGGCTCGATCAGGTGATGGCTCTGGGTGTCGAGCTGTAGAATAGGCTCGATTAGGTGATGGCTCTCAAAGTGGGGGGTGCTCATCATCCGTCCCATAAAAAAACGCTTACTAGCTTGCCACCAATCATTGGCAAACTCAGCCTCTGTAATGGATAGTTTGCCTCCTAACAATATAAAAGCTCAAACAAAGTCAAATGTCTACTAGTAATAACTTGTTTATATATGGTAGTATTTGTGTTAACTTACATCATTCATCATCGTATATGGTATTAAATCTTCCCAATCCAACTACCGGATCCTTCTCCAGGTAATATCCCTAGGAATATCATTTGACTTTTTGATGGCATATGTCCACATGCTGGGAAAAGCCTCAAATATCCAAATCTACAAACAATATAATACACAAACATTAATTTTAGTAATTTTTAAATAATTAATTATAATTTTGGAAACATTATATAGAAATTCTTACCTTAAAGGCCCAAATAAAGCCTACCAAAGTGTATTTGGAACCATGGCCACGCAAACTACGACGGTCCTCAAAGGCAGTTGACAACTTTTTTCAGGTAGCTTTCCATAGATATGAACCCCACGGAAACACGTTCCATGCATCTAGGTCCTCTACCAATAATATTAAATCCTCAGAAATAGGTTGTCTGCCCTCTCTGCCTAAAAAGTCGGCATTCAAAAGTAATAAAAGGCGTACTCGGACAACATAAAGGTCATCCATACGAGTAAAACCATCTTTAAGAAGTAATCTTTTACAATCGTCGACGTGTAAACTGGGCTTCTCCTTTGCCAGCTCAGGAAAAACCTAAAATAACCATGATGGGCGGGCGATATGACTAGTGTACCAACCTTCGTCCGAAACATAGACCAGTGATTAAGCAAAACTCCTCCCGCCCAAAACAAGTATACGCCAGTGGAAAATGAAACCATATCTCTTCATTATCACGTTGTATCCTCTCGGGTAGATCGTTAGTCATGGTCTGAAGAAACAAATGGGTCAACATAGCATCTCCACCTGGATGTTGTCAGCCATGGCCCGAAACAAGTTTTCTCAAACAAATTTCTTTGTACAGGTGTAAGTGTCGATGCAATTATAGTGGCTAGGCTTAATTTATTCCTTAAAGTCAATGAAGCCGAAAAAATTCCTAACAAAAATTAAAAATATACCAAGTTAGATATACCAAAAACTACAAATTATACACTATAAACAGACATGATATTAAACAGGGAAAATATTTCCAAATATGTTTCAAACTAGCACGGTATTCACCCAAGTCATTATTCTATCATAGTTCACAAAATGTATCAGATAAGATTCCAGAAGTAAGAACTTATATCACATTTAAAAGGACAACATATAGGTTTAGTGCAGGTTCAAGGACAACATAAAGAGTAATAGTTTATTCTTGAAACTTAAATTCGCAACACTGTGAAGTTAGTATTTGTCTTTGTTTGTTGGTTGAAGTAATGCAATTCATACAAGTTTCAATTTGCAGAAGAAGAGTAGTTTTTGAAACTTAAAATCGCAACGCGATTTTCATTTTCGCGTTGCGATTTTCGTATTGCGAATTTAAGTTTCAAAAACTATTCTTCTGCAAATTAAAACTTGAATGAATTGCATTACTTCAACCAAAAGACAAACACTAACTTCACAGGGTTAAAGACTAAACAGTTTAGTAGTATTGGCAGCAACCGAATGAATTTACTAAGCAATCTAAGTGAAATGGTTAATCTATATATTGAAATTACCAGTAAATTTATCATCAATTTAAATATGAAAAATCTAATAATAATACAAAAATTTCAAAATAAAAATAATTAAAAAAACTAACCCTCGGTGGTTGATTTTCTATTTGTGGCTGTGAATGGTTGTGAGGGTGGCTTTGAGAGATGGAGATAGAGGGGGTCGTCGGATATGGGGACGGATGTCACCAGAGATGGGGATGGATGTCGCCGGAGATGGGGACGGATGTCGCCGTAGAGAGTGAGAGATGGAGATGAGACTGAGTTGTGATTTAGGGTTTTAGGTTATGAGTTATGATTATACTATTTATATTTATGTTACGAAATTAATATTGTGTTTCGAATTCGAAAATAAAATTCGCGTTGCGAAAATAAACGTGCTTTGCGAATTTGACTTCTGTGTTGCGAATTTGACTTCTGTGTTGCGAATTTGACTTTTTTGTTGCGATTTACAAATTCGCGTTGTGATTTACATATTCGCGTTGCGAATTACATATTCGCGTTGAGATTTACATATTCGCATTACGAATTTCAAAACTGAGCTGCGAAATTGGAGTTCGCGTTGCGAATTTGTTGGTCATTTTCACAAATCCAAAAAAGGTTGGTTAAAATCGTATATTATAAGGCTTTTCGGTCACTGAAGTTATTTTCTCTTTATAAAATTCTAAGGGAGATGAACTTATAAAATTTTAGAATGACGAAAATAGCTTTTCGATCGAAAATACAAAGAAAATACTTAAAATATATGAAAATTTGAAAATTTTAAGGGGTGACTATCCCACCTACTCCCCCTCGACCCATTCCTAATTAAAGAAAGTGTTTTCTTCTTAGATTTGGTAGTCTTATCATGTATGAACCTAATTCCTCCGCCATGTTTATATAATATTAGTTAAGAGACCAACAAGTTGGTAGAGAGGAGAAATAGCAGTCACATAGCCCATGCATGCGTGCAATTGAAGATTAGCATCACTTTTATATCACTTCAACTATATATCGATCGCTTCATTCACGTTCCAAATTTATATCACTGTCTCACCATAAGTTTAAGATTTTTTTTGGTTACGTAATAAAGTGAAAGGATATATGAAAAGAGTAAAAAAAAAGTAAAATAGAAATTGTGTTTGAAAGTAAAGAAAAGTAGGAGGATAGAAAATAAAAGATGATCATTTTTTATTATTATGTAAAAATTTAAATAATTATGATTTAGAAAGAAATGAAGGAGCAGAGGAATTCATTAAACGGCCTCAGTGGTAGAAGGGAATGTTATTCTCTCTAGTAGTCTCGAGTTTGACTAGCTACATCTGTAAGGTGTGCATCCTTTGTTACTAATTAGAAAATATTATGAATATATAGGGTAAAGTATATAAATGGTCATTGAACTTTTCAGGCACTTGCATTTAGGTCCTCTAAAATTTAAAACTTGCAACACAATCATCAAACATTTAGTTCGTTTGCAATATGGTCTCCGACGTAACCGACCATTTCATTGCTGTTAGAAGAAGATGATGTGGCACATGAGGAAACTGTTTGCAACTATAAAAATTAGGGTAAAGTATATAAATGGTCATTGAACTTTTCAGGCGCTTGCATTTAGGTCCCCAACTTTTAAAACTTACAACACAATCATCAATTATATTTTAAACCCCAAACTACAAAATACTTTAATTATGTTCTAAACCTCAAATTCCAAAATACTTCAATTACAACTCAACCCCAAATTCATAATTCATTCTCAAAATCTATCATATCAAACTGAACTTAAAGCAGTAACCCTAAACCCTTAAAATATAACCTTAAATTTTAAATTTCCCCACCAATTAACCCAACATAATCATCAACAACAAAATCCCCAAACAAACCATTCAAATCACTCGCTCAATCCTTCATTTTAGTGGAATGTCAGTTATTTTACGCACAGCTTGGACGAATAAGAATGCTGGAAGGAGATTCTTTGGATGTGTTAATTATGGTTGTTCTAGGAGAAATTGTAATTTCTTTGTTTGGTATGATTCCCCATTGAATCTACATTCACATACTGTTATTATTGGTTTACTAAGGAATATGAGAACCATAGAGAGAGGAAAAAGGCTTGAGCGAGTGATTTGAGTGGTTTGTTTGGTGATTTTGTTTTTGTTGATTATGTTGGGTTAATTAGTGAGGAAATTTAGCATTTATGGTTATGTTTTAAGGGTTTATGGTTGTTGCTTCAAATTCGATTTGATATGGCAGATTTTGAGACTAAATTATGAATTTGGGGTTGAGCATGTAATTAATGTATTTTGAAATTTGAGGTTTAGAATATAATTGTATTATTTTGGAATTTGTGGTTTAGAATGTAATTGATGATTGTGTTGCAAGTTTTAAAAGTTGGGGGACCTAAATGCAAGCATCTGAAAAGTACAGTGACAATTTATATATTTTACCCTAATTTTTATAGTTGCAAACAGTTTCCTCACGTGCCATGTCATCTTCTTCTAATGGCAGTGAAATGGTCAATTACGTCGGGGACCACGTTGCAAACGAATTAAATGTTTGATGACTATGTTACAAGTTTTAAAAGTTAGAGGACCTAAATGCAAGCGTCTGAAAAGTTCAATGACCATTTATATACTTTACCCGAATATATATTACCTTGTAACGTGGTAGATTATTAAAAGAAGAAATGGTAAGAGAAATGTAAGCTACATATTCAAATATTAACCAAAATCATGCTAATCTAATAGCTCTTCGAAATCGTTCCCAAGCCCAAGCATATAACAATGGGCTGCATTAATGGGTTAAAAATACTGTTCTGAAAGTTATTTACTTTCTTGTCTATTTTTGTTAATTATTTTTTAAATCATACTTAACGTTACATTTTTGTTACATTTTTATTACTTATCGTTAAAAAATCAATGGTGATGTGTCACCATAAGGTAATGTCATATCATCATTATAAAAATTAAAATAGTGTTGCCTTATGAGTTCTATTTATTTTTAACGAAAAGTGACCAAAACATAATAAAAATATAGCTTTATGTGGGATTTTGAAGAAAAAAACATAATTAGGTGATCAAAACAAAATTATAAGAATAATTGAGTGACTAAATATATAATTTATCCTTATTTATGTTACGATGGTAGACTATAGAGCAGTAAATAGTATTACACTTATTTTCAAGTCACTTATGGAATACTTCAAATAAATATGGACTAAAGTTGAGATTATAACTGAAGCGGAAAGTATCAGAATCAATGGTTTATCTTCGCAGAACAGTTTGTAGAGGGTCTAACTAAAACTTTTAAAAGGTTTAGAATCAATGGTTTATTTTAGGGATCTAATTAAAAATGTTTAAAATTTCTTAGGTGTAATTCTTAAATGTTAAGATGACTGATTAAAGTTTTTAAAAATTTTGAAGAGTTTAATGCAAAATTTTTAATTTTTTAAAGTGAGTCTTGATGGTTTACCTCTTACCAAAATCTATTCTTAAAAAAGCAAAAGATATACATATTTATTTTTCGATCAAATTTTAATTATTTTGACATAATTATTATTCGAAAGTCTAGAAAGACGTATTTGAACATATATTATCATCAAATTTTTAAAAAATTAAATGCTATATCAAAGAAAATCATATTCACATTTGATAATTAAACTAACATGTTGTTATTAATAGAGACGGATGCACTTGGTTGAATAAAGAGCATATTTATTATTTTAGATAAATTATTAAGTATAATTCAATATATTAAGGGAATGAAGAAAAAAATTACGTATATATTTTATAGAAAAAGATATTAAATTTTTAAAATTTTTAGGATTTGTTGGTATATTTTGTTTCGCGGTGGCATGGAAAGCGATTCAATTCTATGAATGACGATAAAAAGGAAGGCGTGGAAAGCATTTTGAGAGAGATGATGAATGGGTGATACAACCATCCTTAAGCTGAGCTAATATAGGATAAAGAAAGATGTAAAGGAAATTGAATAATTCACCCGGGTTGTGTTCAGTTTGACAGTACCTTTTAAAAAGCACGGTAGGAAAGCGATTTTCAAAATCGATTCTAAAAATGATTTTGAGTTGTTTTATTTAAGAATTGAGTGTTCAAGGTTACTGTAAAAAAAATGTTTTAAAGTTGATAAAATGTCTATTTTAGACATTACTTTTAAAAATATAACAGAATTGGTGAAATAAATGAGGATAAATGAATATTTTTGTCCAAAAGTACTCATAGAAAAAGTTAGAAGCAAAAATTTTTAGCTTTTCAAAAGTATATTTTAAATCAATTTGAAAAGCATTCTCAAAGGGTTTAATTTGCTCACAAACAAAGTGCGCCGAGTGATGAATTCCAATGCCCTAACATGGTAAATACCTTATTTCAGTAGAGAATTCATTTTGTGTCTGGAATAATTAAGTGTTTATTATGAAATTTAAATTTCTTTTAGTTAATTATTTATTTTGTTACTAATGTCTATCTTGAAAGTTTTATTTATATTTGTTAATTTCATTATTTCATATCGGTAATATATGAGTGTCACACTTGTTTATGAGATTTTAGTGATCCGGGATAAACATAAAAATTAGGCCTCTAATAATAAATATCAAAAAAATTGAATTGTAAAAACAAGCAAAAATAAATAAATTTACTTGTAAATTGTTTTCTATATTACATTTAAAAACTACCAATTAAATATATCAAATTTTAAATAGAAAACATCAAGAAACTTTATTAAACACCTAACTACTCACACAAAACAAGCATGACACTCTTTTAAGAGGACCCAAGTTCGATTTCAATCTATCCATATTGTCAAAAAAATAATAAAAGAATAATTAAGTGAAAAGTGAAAAAAATAATTTAATTTTTTAATGCCACATCAGGATCGCCGTTAATTTTTAGCGGTGATAACAAAAAAAAGAAACAAAACATAACATTAAGTATAGTTTTAAAAATAATAATAATTAGATGACCATGACAAAAATAAAATAATAGATGAGTGACAAAACATATAATTTATCCTTTTTAATTTATGTAAACTTCATAGTTTTAGATCCTAGGCAGAAGGAGGCCATGGGTAGGTGCCCCTCCTACCTAGGCACGATGAGTGTTAATTGGAGGCATTCGAAAATACCTCATAATTTCATATAGTTTTGTTGTATGGTAATCTTATTAATTAGTTGACCCTTATTCTCATATGTAATAGGGTAAGGGGAGGTAAGATAGTAGGCTACCCTCAACGTCAGGTTGAGAGTAGCTTTCGTAGGAGACCTTCGATTTATGAAATGTTTTCCGTGGGACTCGATCCCACGACCCCAAAAATAAGAACCTTGTACTCTATTAACTGAACTGGATGATATTTCCCTATTTATGTTGTATGATAATCTAATACTTCTAAAATCAAAGCATAGTCGATGAATTTATTAAAACGACTCTTTGATACCTTTTTATTTGTAAAACTTGTATATGTTTTAATAGGATAGGATGATCCCACTTGAATAATTTAAACAACCCACCAAAGTCAACCTAAACTATTATTCGAACCCTAATACCAAAATCATAATAATAAAGGGTGTTGGAATTGTTTATGGTATTGGTGAGGCGGATTAACCAAACATAACTAAATTAGTTCAACGACGTCGCACCAACTCTCCACTCACCTGCCTTTGACCAAGTCTTTTTGGTCTAAAATTTAATTTTCAACTTTAATATTTTATCCAAAGTTTTTAAATTATTAAATATTTTTCAAAATTAAATGAATATCTCGACTAAAATTTTTTAATGATCATAATATAATAGATTTTTCGATTTCCGAAATAAGATAAGCCAACGAGAGTGATGGGGAAAGAAGATGACGTGGATGGTTAGGAGAGTGATGGGAAAGAAGATGACGTGGAATTGTGGATGGTTAGGGATGGATACAGGGGAGTGGGTAGGAGCGTTTGCTAAGTATAGGCATGGTTTGGTTTCGATACTCAATTCGATTTTATTAGGTCAGATTTAAAAAATATTTAGATTCGGGTCAGGTTGAAGTTTTTAGAAAATATGTTCAAGTGGGATCGAGTTTGAGTTTAGAATGAAAAATGTCCAACTCAACCTAATTTGACTCAAAAATAATATAATTATACCTTATATATTTAGAGTTAAATGCAATAATATCATTCTCTAATTTTTCCAATTATATTCTTATTTTATTGAATAAAATTAATATTTTTTTAAAATACATTTATTTTGCGTCGAGCAAGGTCAGATTAGAGTTTAATCTCAAAAGATAAGTCGAGTGAAATCACCCTAAATTCAAGTCGGGTTGGATTTCGAATGAAGGGTATATATTTTTTGGTTTAGATCGAATTGATTAGAAACACGACCTATGCCCATCCCGTCGATCACTCCCTAAAAAATATAAATTTATATATATTATAGATTTTTATTAAAAATTTATTATCATCTTTATAAAAAAATTATAAATATACTTTTATCGTTTTAAAAATTTATTTTATTTTAAAATTTTATAAATTAATCCTCCATCGCGCGGAGGTGAATGCCAGAAACGCTTAGGGCATTTGTGTTGCTTTTGATCTTATATAAAAATTGTGCATGATTTCTTTTCGTAATTAACTTTGTGTCTTTAGCTTGTTTAGTGGAAGTAAAGTCACATTCCAACAACCTTTGTTATGACTTACAACCAAATTATTTATGAATCGTAGTTTTCAAAAAATAATTTTTTTTAAAAGTGATACTCTTTTTGGTTAGATGATTTATGTAAGTTATTTTCTTATTGTTTGATTTTTTTAAAAAATTATTATTTTGAATAAAAATAATATTATAATAGTATTAAAATATTATAATATTTCCAGAAAATATTTATGTAAGTTATTTTTATTGTTTGATAATATAAATATTTATTATAAAAATAAATATATTAAATAATAATATTAATTATAAAAATTAATATTTTTATTTTTAAAATATTATAGTAATTAATTAATAGTTGTATGCTATTATTATTAAAATATATTTTATAACTTTATAAATAAAATATTAAAACTAATGCATTTTATTAAATTAATAAATCTTATTAGTTACTTGTTAAAATAAAATAATACTAAAAAATATTAATAAGCCTATTTTAAATATTTTAATAATTAATATTTATAAAAATAATATTAAAATACTATGTTGGTATTAAATACGTAAAATAATATTACTCATTATTAAAAATTCAATAAAAATATTTTAAAACATTACAAAAACTAGTAAAATTTATTTATATCAATATTAAAAATATTCAAATGATTTTTTTATTTTTTAAACTTATATAATACAAATTATATTTATTATTGAATAATAATATTTTTTAAAAATAATATATATAATAATGTCATGACCTAGTTTTAGGGCTAGATATTTTAGGTTGGAAAAACCGAATTATTCTTGGACTCATGAGATTATGTTAAATTAGTAATAAGACTTAAATGTGAATTAAAATGATCATTAAAGTCATACATAATCATTACCCAAAAAACCAGGGGTAAAAATGGATTTGGTAGTAGTTAGAGAGAGTCCCAGACTAGTTCATTTATTCGAGTCAAGTTGTAAATTTATTTGTATATATATTTTCAGTAAAAAAATATCGTTTAGCTAAATTCAAGAGAGTGGAGAATCCTCGCATTCTATTAACCGTCACCTTCACAGTAATCTTATTCACCTTTTAATTTAAAAGTTAAAGGCTTCACACACCTTTAATTATAAGTATAATGACAAAATTACCCTTCAACGTTTGCATAAATAGTTAATTTACAATTTTTTTTGAAGCATTTTACATCTTAATGTTTTAATTATTAGTCAAAATAGATCGTGTTGGATAAAAATCATTAGTTTACAAGTGATCAACCTATGTTATTTGTTGACACCCATTTTCGTCAAGAGCTTATTTAGTATATATGATAATATAGTATTTTTTTATAATATATAGTTTTTAAAAAATTGGTTTTTGAAAATATATATTATATAATTTTGAAAACAAATTTTAAAAATTGTATATATTATATAGTTTTGAAAATGATTTTTGAATATATATATATATATATATATTATAGTTTTGAAAATGATTTTTTGAATATATATATATATATATATATATATATATAATAGTTCTTGAAAATATTTTAAAAATATAATATATAATTTTTGAAAACATTTTTAAAAATATATATAATATATAGTTTTGAAAACATATATATAATACATAGTTTTTGAAAACATTTTTAATATAGTTTTGAAAACATTTTTGAAAGTATATATAATATAGTTTTAAAAACATTTTTAAAAAAATATTGTAACACCCCCAATCCGTATCCGACGCGGATACGAATCCGAGGTGTCACATTGACTTTTTAAAAAGTTTTACTTTTACAAATCTCATAAAATTTAAAACTTTTATTAAAAGAACAATACAATATTTTACATAGATGCTATCAAAATGGTTACAAAATCGATCAGAACATATATGATTTAAACTGTAATTACATGCTAACCTAATTATTACAACAAAATGACATATTGTTTAAATCACTTCTGATCTGATCGCTGCAATGGAGATGTTGTCTTTCTAACCTTTAACTCTGATTCTCCTGTTGCTTGGTACCTACGTGTAAACCACTAACACGCTAAGTCACAAACTTAATGAGGCATATTATAACATATAACAATGAGTTCATGAAACATGCACTTCTATAAATTCCATAATAACCTTACCACTTACATATATTTCCTCTACTATAACATGCAAAATTACAAAATACACAAATGAAACATATCATCTTATGAGGTTTTTAATTCAGTTTTTATCTTTTGGAATGCCCATGTACATTACTGAGAATTTAAGGTACATGAGTACACTGAGGTTGTGCACATATGGTGTCACCACAGCTCGTATAAATTCCCACCAAGGCACTTAAACTTGTCCCGAAGGACCACTATATCCCGAAGGACTACTTATAACCCTCGACTCTTGGCATGCCAATTATACCTACAGCTCTCATATCATATAACATGGGCTTAAATATGAATACATGTCACATTTTCAAATCACTTCTATCACTTCTCATATAAGCATATCACATTCACATATATGATCATTTGTCTTATCATACATAACTTAGAATTATTCTCTTATGGTTGCATTCATCACATATTATATCATATTAAAGCATGTATGAATTATAAACATAACATATGCATGTACATGAATATGAAATCATGAACTCGACTATAGGAAATAGACTTATCACAAGTCTTATTTCCATAAAACAATATCTATACTAACTATGGTGTGCACTCACCTGAGTATTGCTTAATTCCAAATTCACTTCTATGATTTTATCTCTTTGGATCGATCCTAACTCTGTGGTCGTTCCGGAACTTGTTTGTGCTCAATATCTACACGAATATAATCTAATGAATATCAAAATTTGAAATAATCGAAAAGGATTCATAGTAATTTAAACTAAATAAAATACTAATATCAACTTCCCTAACTTAAGTAGTATCGATACTACAAGCACAATACCGATACTTTTGTTCTTTGGTACCGATACCCCCTCGGTATCGATATCAAAATTAGATTCGATGTTTTCTGGTATCGATACCCTTAATATGGTATCGATACTACTATACTATGGTATAGATACTACCTTCCCAGGTATCGATCCCTTTGAATATCCTTACCAAATTCATACCTATGGTATCGATACTGTTCGACCTAGTATCGATACCCTTATACCAAATATCCCTCTTTTTCTCTTGAAGTATCGGTACTGGATGAAGCAGTACTGATACTCAAGCCCATATTTTCACATTTTGGCCCCAAAAATTTACTCATTTCAACTTAAATCCTTAATGTCTTAACCCCTTTAATACTCTTAAATCAAGTATACATACCCAAACCAATTTCTATGCATTTAACACATCTTTATCTTCAAAATTCTATCCTCTATATGGAAATCAAGAATCATACCAAATTTTCAATATGTTCTAACTTCAATTCTATCACTTCATATCTCTTAATTCAACTAATGACAAGTCAAATTTAGTTTCAAATTCTACTTATCAACTATTTTATAAGATTTCATTTAAAAACTTCATATCTTTAATATCTCCTAACTTCTTCATCTTATAGTTTTAAGATAACTTAAGCTTTCCTTAAGCTTAAATATCACCTAAGGATCATAAACCAAACTTAAATTCAATGAATAATCAGCTAACAAGAAAACTGACATTTCCAATGGCTTTCACGTATGAAGAAAGAAGAAAAAGAAGAGAACTATAGAAACTCAACTTTGCCTCCCTTCAATTCCACGTGGGTTTAAGTATAACCACTACTATCTTTAATTATTTTCTTCACCAAATGATCATTTTGCCCTTATATTCATCATTCTTTTTAATTCAATCCTACACAATATTTCCCATATAAGTCCCTAAACTTTTCAAATTATCTACTTTAGTCACTAAATTCTAAAATTTTATAATTTAGTCACTAACCCGGTATTGAGGATGTTACAAATCTCCCCTTAAGAAAATTCGCCCTTGAATTTTCATTGCATAAATAGATGGGGGTACTGATTCCTCATGTCCTCTTCACGCTCCCACGTTGCTTCCTCTACCTTGTGATTCCTCCACAATACTTTGACCAATGAAATATTCTTGGTCCTTATCTGTTTAACCTCATGAGCTAATATTTGGACCGATTCTTCCTTACAAGTTAGATCAGGTTAAACCTCTATCTCTTCTGGTGTCACGATATGGGAGGGATCGAATCTATATTTCTGAAGTATTAAAACGTGGAAAATATCATGGATCTTCTCCATTTCAGGTGGCAAAGCTAATTGGTATGTCATTGGTCCCACTCTCTTTACAATCTCATAGGGTCCAATAAACCGAGGACTCAACTTTCTTTTTCGTCCAAACCTCAATACTTTCTTCCATGGAGACACCTTTAAAAATACTTTATCTCTAATTTGAAACTCAATGTCTTTCCTCTTCATATCAACATATGATTTATGTCTATTAGTTGCTACTTTAAAATTAACTTGGATCACATGAACTTTCTCTTCCACTTTCTGAATCAATTCAGGACCAAGAACTTCTCGATCCTTAAGCTTGTACCTGTTCAAGGGCGTACAACATCTTCTTCCATATAAAGCTTCATAGGGAGCCATTTTGATACTTGACTGGTAATTATTGTTGTAAGCAAATTCGGCAAGTGGCAAATATTTTTCCCACGATCATTTGAACTCTATTACGCAAGCTCTTAACATATCCTTCAGAATTTGGATAGTCCGCTCAGACTGTCCATCCGTCTGAGGATGAAATGTTATGATAAAGTTCAATTGAGTTCCCAATGCTCCATGCAAAGTCTTTCAAAATCTCGATGTGAATCTAGGATCTCGATCAGAAACAATGGAAACAGATACCCCATGCAATCTAATAATCTCCCTGATGTACAATTCAACATACTTATCCATTGAGAAATCCGTTCTACTGGAATAAAATGGGCTGATTTAGTCAATCTATCCACAATCACCCAGATTGAATCTCTTTTGTTTGGAGTCAAAGGCAACCCCGTTTCAAAATCCATCGTCACATTTTCCCATTTCCATTGAGGAATAGACATTGGTTGTTATAGTCCTGACGAAACTTGATGCTCAATTTTGACTTGCTGGCAAGTCAAACACTTGGATACATATTTCGTAATATTCCTCTTCATTTCAGGCTACCATATAGACTCTTGAGGTCCACATGAATTTTGTTTCCTCTAGGGTGTATCGTCAATTGACTACAGTGAGCTTCTATTAACAAATCATTCTTTAACTCATCATCATCAAGAATCACTAATCTCTCTTGGTAATACAAATTCCCATCAGACTTGATCTCATAATCTTTTATCTTCACATTCTTTACTTGTTGCAACTTCTTCGAACACTTTCCATTTTTTTCTTGCAATTCCTTAATTCGATCTAACCATGATGGCTTAAGAGTTAATTCCATACAGATTGCACCATCTCTATTTAATGACAATCTGACATCTAAAGCTCGTAAGGTCGCAAACGTCTTTTGACTTAAGACATCCGCTACTACATTTGCTTTTCCCGGATGGAAATCAATAACCACATCATAGTCCTTTAAAAATCCCACCCATCTCATCTGTATTAAATTCAATTATTTCTGAGTCATCAAATACTTCAAGCTCTTCTAATCGGTATATAAATAGCAACGTTCACCATACATGTAGTGACGTCAAATCTTAAGAGCAAACACTACTGCAGCCATCTCCAGATTGTGCGTTGGATAATTCTTCTCATGCAGTTTTAATTGTCTCGACGCATAAGCCACCACATTGCCTTCTTGCATCAACACACATCCCAAACCATTATGGGATGCATCACTATATACTACATAGTTCTTTCCAAATTCGGGTTGAACTAATACTGGAGCTTCTGTCAAAATATTCTTTAACATTTCAAAACTTTCTTGGCATTCCAGAGTCCAAGCAAATTTTACATCTTTCCTCATCAACCTAGTTAAGGGTAAAGCTATCATCAAAAAGTTTTTAATGAATCTTCGATAATAACCGGCTAACCCCAGAAAACTTCAAACTTTTGACATATTCTTTGGAACTTCCCATTCTAGAATGGCTTTAATCTTTTAAGGATCCACTCGAATTCCGTCTGCAGAAATTATATGTCCAAGGAATGTCACTTTATTCAACCATAAATCACATTTAGATAGTTTAGCATATAGCTTCTTATCTCGTAAAATCTGCAAAACTATCTTCAAATGCGTACTATACTCTTCTTCTGAGTTCGAATACACCAATATATTGTCAATGAATACCACTACGAATTGGTCCAAATAGGGTTGAAATATTCTGTTCATCAGGTCTATGAAAGCAGCTGGTGCATTCGTAACTTCAAACGGCATAACAATGAACTCATAGTTACCATACCTTGTTCTAAATACCGTCTTTGGAATATTTTTCTCTTGAATCTTCAATTGATGATATCCTGAACGTAAATCAATCTTAGAGAAAATGAAAGCTCCCTTAAACTGATCAAACAAATCGTCAATTCTAGGGAGGGGATACTTATTCTTGATGGTCACCTTGTTGAGCTGCCTATAATCAATGCAGAGATGCATTGAACCATCTCTCTTCTTGACAAATAAAACTGGAGCTCCCCAAGGCGATACACTTGGTCTAATAAACCATTTGTCCAACAGTTCTTGTAATTGAATTTTTAATTCCTGTAACTCTTTTGGAGCCATTATGTATGGTGTCATTGTAATGGGCTCTGTTCCAGGCATTATCTCAATCTGAAATTCCACCTCCCTATCATGAGGTAAAGTTGGCAACTCTGCAGAAAAGACATCTGGAAACTCTCTGACTATGGAATTTCTTCAATCCTTTTCTCCTTAGTTCGAATATCCAACACATTAACAATGAAACCCTGACATCCCTGTAGTAGTAACTTCTTTGCTGACATCACTGATATAATATTTCCTAATGGATTCCATCTTTCACTGAACATTATTACTTCCACTCCAGCTAAACTGATTAAAGTTACCCTCTTCAATCTACAATCCACGTTTGCATGATAGCGATATAACCAGTCTATTCCTAATATCACTTCAAATTCGTCAAAGGGTAATTCCATCAAATTAACAGGGAATTCAATTCTTTGAATCCGTATGAAACACCCTCGACACACCCTATTTACCCGAGCACTGTCCCTTAATGGATTTGTCACTATCACATCATTACTAGTAGCTTCTAACTGAATTTTTAATTCCCTCACCAAGTTACTACTAATATAAGAATTTGTAGAAGCCGGATCAATCAGTACTAAAACACTCTTATCATACAATTAAAAAATACCTGCAATAATCTCCGGGTCATCTCGATCTTTATTGGTCTTGAGATTATACACTCGAGCAGTGGAGCGTATTTCCTGTTGAGTAGATGACTCTGGTTGACTTCTTCCTCTACCTCTACCCTTTCCCCTTTGAGTCATCGAAGCAGATCTCTCCGGGTATGCAGACTCGGATAAAATGTCTGGTGTCCCCATATTTGAAACAAGCTCCAAAAATCATTCTACAAATTCTCGGATGATTCCTTACATAATATGGACACTGTCTAGCTTGGCCCTGATTAGATCTCCCAGTTCTAGATCCCACAGATTGAGTTTGTCTGGCTCTCATCGGATTTGATCCTCTAGCATATGATGCAATTAACTTTGATCTTGTTTAGGGTTGAGAACCAGCATCTCTGTCCCTTTTTGATGGTGCAGAGCTCGAAGAAGCACCAGTTCTTTTATACATTTGCGTTCTTTGATCTCCAAATCTTTCATTCTGAGCTATTTCCAGAGCTTTGGCACGATTAACTACTTCTTGGAATGAAGACAGATTCAACACAATTATCATCTCCTTCAATCGAGGACACAAACCCTCCACAAACCATTCACAAGCATATTCTCTATCGGAATAAGTACGGCAGCAAATCATCTTAACTTGTTAAATTCACACTCATATTCATACACTGTTCGATTCTATTGCTTCAAATTCATAAACTCTTGCTTTATCTGTCGGATAAACTGATCTCCTATATACTTATGCTTGAATTCTTATAAAAACAATGATCAAGTTACCTGATCACTAGTCATCCTGAGTGTAACATTGGTCCACCAAATTCTCGCTTGCCCTCGGAGCAAGGAGACCACTCCATCCAGCCTCTCCAAATCAGAACAATAAAGTCCATCAAGTATGATTTTCACATCATTGAGCCAAAGGTTCACAGCAACAGGACCTTCTTCGACTTCACCTCTAAATTCTGGAACTCCTAATCCCTTCAACTCTTTCGTAACACTTATTCTCTGAGTTGAAGAGGCAGGAGGCTGGAAACGCACCAAAACATTGTCCAACATCCTAAAGAAAATATCTTGATCTCCTACATGCACTCAGTGGGTATGTGAATTACTACACTCAGCGGGCCTATCATCTCCAGCTTCACTTCGAGAACTATCAAGTTCGGACATCTAATAAGATATAACCATATCATTCTATTAGCAAAACCGCATACTCATTATTCTATCAAATCAGAAGTTCTCACTATTTTGTTGGTATGTATACATTTGAAATCATTATAAACTTCGGTTTATGTCTAGAACTAGCTAAACCTTAGCTCTGATACCATTAAATGTAACACTCCCAACCCGTATCCGAACTGAATACGAATCTGAGGTGTCACATTAACTTTTCAAAACGTTTACTTTTACAAATCTCATAAAATTTAAAACTTTTATTAAAAGAACAGTACAATAATTTACATAAATGCAATCAAAGTGGTTACAAAATCCATCAGAGCATATATGATTTAAATTGTAATTACATGTAACATAATTATTACAACAAAATGACATACTGTTTTAAATCACTTCTGATCTGATCGCTGCAATGGAGATGCTATCTTTCTAACCTTTAACTCTGATTCTCCTGTTTCTTGGTACCTACGTGTAAGTTACACACTAAGTCACAGACTTTGTGAGGCATATTATAACATATAACAATGAATTCATGAAACATGCACTTCTATAAATTCTATAATAACCTTACTACTTACATATATTTCCTCTACTATAACATGAAAAATTACAAAATGCACAAATGAAACATATCATCTTATGAGGTTTTTAATTCAATTTTTATCTTTTGGAATGCCCATGTACATTACTGAGAATATGAGGTACGTGAGTACACTAAGGTTGTGCACATATGTTGTCACCACAGCTCATATAAATTCCTACTAGGGGCACTTAAACTTGTCCCGAAGGACCACTATGTCCTGAAGGACCACTATGTCCCGAATGACCACTTAGAACCCTCGACTCTTGGCATGCCAATTATACCTACAGCTCTCATATCATATAACATGGGCTTAAATATGAATACATGTCACATTTTCAAATCACTTCTATCGCTTCTCATATAAACACATCACATTTACATATATGATCATTTGTCTTAGCATACATAACTTGGAATTATTCTCTTATGGTTGCATTCATCACATATTATATCATACTAAAGCGTGTACGAATTATGCACATACTCATTATAATCATAACATATGCATGTACATGAATATGAAATCATGAACTCAACTATAGGAAATAGACTTATCACAAGTCTTATTTCCATAAAACAATATCTATAATAACTATGGTATGCACTTACTTGAATATTGCTTAATTCCAAATTCACTTCTATAATTCTATCTCTTTGGATCGATCCTAACTATGTGGCTGTTCCGGAACTTGTTTGTGCTCAATATCTACACGAACATAATCTAATGAATATTGGGATTTGAAATACTCGAAAAGGATTTACACTAATTTAAACTAAATAAAATACTAATATCAACTTCCCTAACTTAAGTAGTATCAGTACTACAAGCATAGTAATGATACTTCTGTTCTATGGTACCGATACCCCCTCGGTATCGATACCAAAATTTGATTCGATGTTTTCTGGTATCGATACCCTTAACCTGGTATCGATACTACAATACTATGGTACCGATACTACCTTCCCAGGTATCGATACCCTTTAAATATCCTTTCCAAATTCAGACCTATGGTATCGATACTGTTCGACCTAGTATCGATACCCCTATACCAAATATCCCTAATTTTCTCTTGAAGTATCGGTACTGGATGAAGCAGTACCGATACTCAAGCCCAGATTTTCACATTTGGCCTAGAAAATTTACTCATTTCAACTCAAATCCTTCATGTCTTAACCCCTTTAATACTCTTAACTTAAGTATATATACTCAAACCAATTTCTATGCATTTAACATATATTTATCTTCAAAATTCTATCATCTATATGGAAATCAATAATTATACCCAATTTTCAATATGTTCTAACTTCAATTCTATCTCTTCATATCTCTTAGTTCAACTAATGACAAGTCAAATTTAGTTTCATATTCCACTTATCAACTCTTTTATAAGATTTCATTTAAAGACTCCCTATCTTTAATCTCTCCTAACTCTTTCATCTTATAGTTTTAAGATAACTTAAGATTTCCTTAAGCTTAAGTATCACCTAAGGATCATAAACTAAACTTAAATTCAATGAATAATCAACTAACAAGAAAACTCACATTTCCAATGGCTTTCACGTATGAAGAAAGAAGAAGAAGAGAACTCTGGAAACTCAACTTTGCCTCCCTTCAATTCCAGGTGGGTTTAAATATAACCACTACTATCTTTAATTATTTTTCTTCACCAAATGACCATTTTACCCTTCTATTCATCCTTCTTTTTAATTCAATCATACACAACATTTCTCATATAAGTCTCTGAACTTTTCAAATTATCTACTTTAATCACTAAATTCTGAAATTTTATAATTTAGTCACTAAATCGGCATTGAGGATGATACAAATATATAAAAAATATGATTTTGAAAACATATATATATATATATATAATATTTTTATTTCTTTTTCTTTTATTCATTTCTTTTATTTTTCTTTAATGTTCATTAAGTCCAATGAAGCCCGATTTGGAGGAAAATGGGGCTGAACTAGCCAAGCAGAGGTTTAGGGTTTCACATTCAATTCACAAGCACCGCACAGCGCGTGTGGCTTCCACACACTAGATGATCAGGTGAGAAATTCAGCCGAAAATCGATCACAAAATAACCAGTACAGTGAGTCCCAGCTAAATCGGGACTGACCCATCCCGTTTTAGCCGGTCAAATGTGCAATAACCCTGAACAAATTGGGAATAGAGGTAAACAACCCCGAGACTACCAGAAACGAACACCACTGAGAGGGTTATAAATACCCCGGTGAGGCCAAGCGACAAGAGGGCAACTGAAACCATCACAACGACATCAACATCGAACCACAAAGAAAAAAACATAATAACAACCCAGGAAAATCGACAGAAAAACCAAGCAGCATAATACCAAAAAACGAAAGCAAAAGAATCGAAATACCAAGTAAAATATTGCATAAACCATATATATATATATATATATATATATATATAAAGAAAGTGCCTCGGTGTTAGCTCGGGAAAGAAGCAGTCGCAAGAAGTTGAAGGGATTCATCGAAAAAAGGTTAGAACCGAGTGATTCTTTTTAGATATACGATTATTGGGGTTTATTTTGGATCGTGTTTGGCTTCGGGGTGTAAAGGGGAGTTTTTTTGGGCTAACAATTTTCTTTTTCGGACACTGGAGATGGTGGCCATAGTGGCGGCAGGCGGCGAATTTATCAACGGCGGGTGGCCAATTTTCGGTCAGCTAGGGGAAGGGTCGAGAGCTTTTTGAGAGAGAAATTTTTTTGGGTTTAAGGTTAAAATGATTTTTCCCAGTTTGGGGGTATTTATAACTCTGGGACCCCTATGTAATTAGCTAATAGTTAAATTATTTCTGCGGTCCCTCATATTTTGATGTGTAATTCATTTTGGTCACCTATTGTTAATTTACCCTTATATTTTGAATTGTTTCGATTTAATCCCTGTTCATATTTTTATATTTATGCAATTAAGTTCTCCTAACCTTTTATTTTTTTCTTATAGCTAATTTTAGTATCAATTTGATCCATGAATTTCAATCTATTCAAATTTAGTCCTCTAAGTTTTTATTTCTTTCTTTTTATACTTTTTTGGTTATTCTTTTATTTAATTTAACATTTCTATTTTTTATTTTTTTATTTTTTCCCTTTATTTTAAAAATTAACATTTTTTACTCATTTTATTATTATTTATTTGTTTATTTATTTATTTATTTTAAGATTAAAATTTTCTTCATTTCTTTTATAAACCTTTTTTTAAACTATTTTTTCTTATATTTATTTATTTATTTTTATTTCACAATCTAACATTCTTTTTTAGAGGTAATTTCATTCAATCAAATGTAAGTAATTCGAATCAAGTTTTTAAATTTAAATTTAAATTTTAATTTTCACAATTAAGACAAACAACAAATTAAATGGTACCGAAAGAGCAGTTCAAGGGTGTTAATCTTTCCTTGAAAGTAACCGACATTCGAATTTGACATATTTCTGGTAAAACGCAGATAGATAAGATTGTGTCCGATCAACCTAAATATTTTTTAAATGATTGTTGGCGACTCTTGTAACACCCAAATTTAGGGGCTAAATTTTAGAATTATAAAGTGGTGGATTTAATTGGTATTTTAGAAGAACTTGAGGATTAAATTGTAAACTCGCAAAGTTAGAATACCATTTTATAAACTGTAGGAAATTCAGTGACCTAGTCCTAAATTTGACTATTTTTCCTATATGTTGAAAATATAATCCCCCTATCCGTATGATTTTCCAGATTTCTTCCCATTTTTTCCTTCCTCTCAACCCTCATTTGAACTCCAATCTACTCACCGTTTGACGAACCAAAATCACCATCGTGTTCGTTGTCGACCAATGAACAAAACCTCGTAAACCTCTCGTCGTGAATCGGCGCCGTTCATCGTCAATTTCACTTGGAAGTGTCATCGGTTTTAACTCAATTTCCGTTGGTTTTCCGTCGATTCACGTCGATCTAGCCATCCGTTTTTGACACCTCCCACACCATCGTGTTGCTTGCATCGTTCTGAGTCCACCGGTGTCCTCCGTGTCTCCGTCGTTGTCGGCGCGTGGAGGGGTGAAGAAGTCAAAGTTTTCGATGTTTCTGAATCTAGCTCTCCGAACCAAAACCACTATCGTGTTCATTGTCGACCGATAAACAAAACCCCTCAGACATCCCGTCGTTAATCGGCACCATTCGCCGTCAATTTCAGTAGGAAGTATTGTCGGTTTTAACTCAATTTCTGTTGGTTTTCCGTCGATTCACGTCGATCCGGCCATCCATTTTCAATACCTCCCGCACCATCGTGTTCCTTGCTTCGTTTCAAGTCCAACGGTGTTCTCCGTGTCTCCGTCGTCCCCGGTGCATAGAGGGGTGAGGAAGTAAAAGTTTTCGATGTTTCAGAATCGAGCTCTCCGCCATTGAAAATTGTGAACCGAGCTTGGTAAGTGTCTCAAAATATCATAAAAAAATTAAAAAAAAATTCGGAATTTTTCGGGGCACTCAGGCCGCCACAAGCGCCCGACGTGCTGCCCCCTGCGCGTGGGGATGGTTCTCCGTATGTAAACAGAAAAAAAGAAGAAGAAAATCATTTTAACCGGTTTGACCAGTTCGACCCGACTACCTGACCCGACTTGTTTACCTGTTGACCGTTGACCACTGTTGACCAGAACTTTGACCAGTATTGACTGGGCGTTAAACGACCGTTGACTTTTTCTGGGTATACCCAATCTGACATTTTTTGACGTCTTGAATTCGTTTTTGGGGTCCGTTTCGCTAAATTCGAACCCAGTAAGCTGTTTTTCACTGATTTATCACCCGATTCGATATGTTTTTTGGAATTAAGCTTCGTTTTTATGAAATTTATATTGTTATGTATTTGATGAATTATTGGAAGTTGTATTAAGGATCGAGGGTGTTCGAATGGAATTTAATGGTCGATCAGTATTGCACAGAAATTGAGGTAATACATTATTACCTTTTTATGCTCTATGGAACATGTTGATAATGGATAAATGCATGAATGAACATGTTTGGTCATGTAACATCCTCAATACCGGGTTAGTGACCAAATTGTAAAGTTTCAGAAATTGGTGATTAAAGTAGGATAATTGAATAGTTCAATGATTTGATAAATTATATATATGAATAGATTCAAATGTACATGTGACATAGTAAATGATATGAGTTATGTGATCACAAGAGAAATGACATGAATACATGAACATATGAAACATAAGAATAATGCCCATGGTATACGATATGAGAGCTATAGGTATAGTTGGCATGCCAAGAGTCGAGGGTTCTACAGGGTCCTTCGGGACATATATGTATTATTTGGAACATTTACAGGGCCTTTTGAGATAGATTTGCTCCATTGGAATGTGTATATGGTTCTTAAGGAGTGGTCATTCAGGACAAATACGGTACATAGGTCCTTCGGGACAAAATTTCATAGCCCCTAGTAGGACCCATACGAGCTGTGGTGACAGCATAGTGCACAACCTCAATGTACTCGAATACCTTGAGTTCTCAAAAATGTACACGGGCCTATAAAAGGTTATCAAGGGTAATTACATTGTTATAGTTATATGTTACCATATTATTATTATTTACATTGAATTGTATACGACATGATTGAATGGATAGATTGCATGTTCATATTCATACTGAATGCATTATTATTATATTTATATGCCTCACTAAGTCTATGACTTAGCGTGTAAGTGATTTACACGTAGGTACCAAGAATCAGGAAGAGCGAAAATAGGGTGACAAGAACAGCAGTACTGTTAGAAGATCAGATCAGAAGTTACAGATAAAGTATGTCTTTTTTTGTGTATAGTGTTGACATGTAAGAAAAGTGTCTTTTACAAATGCTCTGATCAGTTTTGTTTTGTTTTGGTTAACTTGTGTAAAGTAACAATGTTATTTTAATGAAAGTTTTAAATTTCCTTGATTTTTCGTCAAGAGTCAAAGTTTGAAAAGTCAATTTGACACCTCGGACTCGTATATGGGTCGGGTATAGTTTGAGGGTATTACATTTAATGGTATCAGAGCTACGGTTTAGTCAATTCTCGGTATAAACCGGATTCTAGAGTGTCCTATAAAGTATTCATGCCAACAAAATAGTGAAAACTTCTGATCTGATATAATTGTAAGTATGTTGTTTTGCTAATAAAACGATATGATTATATTCTTATAGATGTCCGGACATGGTAGCTCTAAAAGTGAAGCGGGAGATGATAGGCCCACTAAAAGTAGTAATTCACCTGCCCTGGCCAGGCAATGTGAAGAACATGCACCTTCTGAAGTGCCTGTAACTGATCAAGATGTGTTCTTTAGAACATTAGATACGGTATTGACGCGTTTCCAACCTACTGCTACTTTAACTCCTAGAATGAATGTTGCAAAGGAGTTGAAGGGTTTAAGAGATCCAGAGTTTAAAGGTGAAGCCGAAGAAGGTTGTTGAAAACATTTTGATATTTCGATATAGCAAATTAAGTTAAATGAATTTTAAGATTTTCCAAAATGATTTTCTAAGTATATTCGATATAATTATTCGAATATCAAAACATTACTCAAAATATTTCAAAAATCATTTTTAATCCTTACTTAAGTGTAAAATTAAGTTTTAATCTTAAAACAATTTCAAAATAATCTTTCAAAGTATTTCGAACCATTTCAAAGCCAAAAATTCCAGATTGCTCAGAGGGAACCGATTCTCCCCCAAGGGGGTACCGATTCCCCCCTGAATGGTTTGGCTCCGAGATTTCCAGAATGCTCGGAGGGAACCGATTCCCCCATAGGGGGTATCGATTCCCCCCTATTCAACGGTCGAAATATTTGAATTTTACACTTAGGGAACCGATTCCCCATAGGGGGTACCGATTCCCCCCACGCTCCAAACTGTTTTATTAATTATTTTCACACTAAAACGACTATATGATCTTCACTAATCATCCCCAACGTTCAGAAGAGATTCAAGGTGTATTTAAACAAGTTCTGAAGCCCTTGATCAATAAGAAATCATAGAGAAACAAGACAGAAAGCATCAAACACCAAGTTTGTGCAAATCAAGCCAATTTTCCTTTCAATATTCATTTTGCTTTCAAGAACACCATTTGTGCTCATTTGTAATTATCTTTGAGTGTTCTTTTCTTGTTCTAGAATTGTGCAAACATCTTACCTTGTGAGGTTTTCTTGTAAGTTTGCAAATTTGTAATCTTCTCTTTGGGAAAAAGAGTGTTCTCAAGAGTTGGGGTATACTCTTGAGGGATTTTGTAAGGTTATCTCTTTGGCCTCAAAAGAAAGAACAAATTAGTGAATTTGTTGGAAAATCCTTAGTGTGGATAGCTAAGGTAGTGGACGTATACTTTGTTTAAGAAAGTCGAACCACTGAAAATCGCTGTGCAATTACTTTCAATTTTTCTGCAAAAGCTTCCACGAAATTTTTAATTGCCAATTCACCCCCCTCTTGGCTGATTCCGTCGATCGATTAACTCAACAATTGGTATCAGAGCTTGACTCATTTGAAGGTTTAATCACCTCTTGAGTAGATCTGGGAAGAGTTAAATCGATAAAGATGGCGTCCACTTCCGGTTCATTCTCTATGGAAGAATCCAGACCAATTGACGTGCCTCCTTACTTCAATGGAACAAATTATCGTCGTTGGAAGAGGTTCATGATGATATTTATCCAAGCACATGATATGGAAGCTTAGATGATAATCGAGAAAGGATATTCCTCTCCTACGAAGAAGGCAAAGAAGTGGAGTGATCAAGAATGAAAGAAAGCTCAACAAAACACAAAGGCCATGCACATGTTGTGTTATGCAATTGATCCTAATGTATATAAAGGAGTTTCTTCTTGTTCAAATGCCAAGGAAATGTGGGATAAGCTTGAGGAGATCTATGGAGACAAGGAAGAAGAAGAACCAATAAAGGTGATGTCTCTATTAGCTTTCACAGAGCCAAAAGTATCTTCTAACTCAAATAGATTAAATTCAAAATATTTTAATGAGTTACAAGATGCTTATGATGAATTATTTTCGGAGTTTGAGACCATGAACTCTAAATATAATAAATTGATTTCTAAATTTATTGCTAAAAATGATCTTCTTTTGAAAGCTAAAACAGACTTGGAAAATCAAAATGAAATGTTGAGAAAGGAGTTAGAGCTTTCAAAAATAAAATCTGAAAACTTTGAAAAAGAAATTTTCAAATTAAACAAACTTCTTCTAGAAACGAAAATGGATTTTGAAAATCAAAATGAAATCTTGAAGAATGATTTAGAGCTTTCAAAAATGAAATTTGAAAGTATTGAAAAAGAAAATTTCAATTTGAAAGTTAAGCTTGAATGTTTAACAAAAGAAAAAGATATCATTTTAAATAATTCATCTAGTTCAATAATGACAATATGTTCACATTGTCATTATCATGGTCATAAGGAACATACTTGTCCTTTAAAGAAAGGAAAACGATTTAAAATTAGACAAGTATGGGTTCCAAAAGGAACAAGAGGCATTGAAACTAATGTTCAAGGATCCAAAGCAATTTGGATACCAAAATCTACTTAAATGTCTCTTGTAGGTGTGTGGGAGCAATAGTGATGAAGATGATGATATTCAAGATGCTCTAGCCACACATGAAAAAGGAATGAGTAACCTCTAAACTTAATATTTTTATTTTATTTGGTTGCTCATTTAGTTTATGCATGCATGAGGTTTTAAATGTTGAATAAATGATTATGTTTTATATCATGTATGTTGAAAAATATTGTATGATGAACATAGTAATTTTTGGTAATGTTTTATAAACTCTAGTTCATCATATTATTTTTTGGTCAAAATTGTTTTTAAAATGTAATTGATATCTCTTTAACAATTGATATCGATTTTTCAAGAACTTTGGTTTTGTAAAATTTTGACCTTAAATTTTTCTTAATGATTATGCATTTTTTTATATTATAAAGTTTTAATGCATAACTTTTTCAAAAACTTTATGCATGTGCTCTTAATCTCGATAATCAACATTGCATAATGTTTTGTGTGTGAATGGATTAAAGCATAATCCGATTAGATGAATTTGGCAAAAGATACAATGTCTTATTTTTAAAATTAAGTGTTTGCAAAATTGATTGACATTGCATCTACTTTGATTATGCTTGTTGGTCATAGAATAGGAAATATATACATGGTGCATTTAGATTCTATTGATATGACTAATTTGTGCCTAGTTGCTAAGGATGAACATGATAGTTGGTTGTGGCATAGGAGACTAGGACATGCTAGTATGAGTGTTTTGCAACGGCTAATTCAAGGTGATTTAGTTCGAGGGCTGTCTAAGCTTAAATTTGATAATGATAAAATCTGTGATGTTTGTGCTAAAGGAAAACAAAAGCGAGTTTCTTTTAAATCCATTAATGATGTATCAACTAGTAGAGTTTTACAATTGATCCATTTAGATCTTTTTGGGCCAACTAGAACTACTAGCTTGGGTGGAAAACAATATGCATTTGTCTTGGTAGATGACTATTCTAGATATACTTGGGTTCTATTTTTAAATACTAAATATGAAGCATTAGAACAATTCATCACGTTTTCAAAAGTAATCCAAAATGAAAAAGGTTACTCTATAACTAGTGTTAGGAGTGATCATGGAACTGAATTTGAAAATCTTGGATTTACTGAATTTTGTAACTCTAACGGTATTAGCCATAATTTTTCAGCACCTAGAACCCCTCAACAAAATGGAGTTGTTAAGAGGAAAAATCGAACTTTAGAAGAAATGGCTAGAACCATGCTTTGTGAAAATAATTTGCCAAAATATTTTTGGGCGGAAGCCACAAATACCGCTTGTTATGTTGTAAATCAAGTAATGATTAGGCCAATTTTAAAGAAAACTCCATATGAAATTTTCAAAAATAAAAAGCCTAACATTAGTTATTTTTCATCCTTTTGGATGTAAATGTTTTGTTTTAAACAACGGTAAAGAAAACCTTGGCAAATTTGATGCTAAAAGTGATGAAGGGATTTTTCTAGGTTATTCCTTAAATTCTAAAGCCTATCGTGTATTTAATAAAAGAACTTTAGTTGTAGAAGAGTCTATACATGTTGTTTTCGATGATAATCCCCTTCCGAGGAAGGATTCTTGTGTGAATGATGATGTAGGTGTTATAAATTCAAATGACGTTAGACATGACGTTGGAGAACCATCATCAAAGGAATAAACAAAAAATGAGGAAACTCATGATCCTCTTGAGAATCCAACCATTGAAGAAAGGGAAGTATCTTATCCAAGAGAGTACAACTATGTCAAGGATGGTGAAATTATAGGTGATCCATCAAAATGGGTAACAACTCGATCTTCTCTTAGAAATATTTGTAATTATGTTGTATTTATCTCATGCATAGAGCCTAAGAATATTAAACAAGCATTAAATGATGAACATTGGATTATGGCTATACAAGAAGAGTTAAATCAATTTGAGAGAAGTAAATTATGGACATTAGTTGAAAGGCCTAGTAATAAATCTACTGTAGGTACTAGATGGGTATTTAGGAATAAGCTTGATGAGAGTGGTAATATAGTGAGAAACAAGGCTAGACTTGTTGCTCAAGGGTATACTCAAGAAGAGGGCATAGACTATGATGAAACATACGCTCCCGTAGCTAGGATGGAAGCAATTAGAATGTTATTAGCATGTGCATGTTTCAATGAATTTAAATTATATCAAATGGATGTTAAAAGTGCATTTTTAAATGGTTTTATAAAAGAAGAAGTGTACGTGGAACAACCTCTAGGTTTTGAAGATTCAAATTTTCTGGATCATGTTTTAAAATTGACAAAAGCTCTTTATGGTTTAAAACAAGCTCCTAGAGCTTGGTATGAAAGATTGTCAAATTTTGTAATTGAAAAAGGTTTTTTTTAAGGAAAGGTTGACACTACATTGTTTTTAAAGAGAAAAGGTAAAGATTTATTAGTAGTTCAAATTTATGTTGATGATATAATATTTGGTTCTACTAATGATGTTTTTTGCCAAGAATTTTCTAAGCTAATGCAAAGTGAGTTTGAGATGAGCATGATGGGGGAGCTCTCATTTTTCTTGGGACTCCAAATCAAGCAAAGAAAAGATGGCATCTTCATTAATCAAGCTAAGTACGTCAAAGATATGCTCAAGAAGTTTGGACTGAAAAATGGGAAACCTCATAACACTCCAATGAGCTCTTCAACAAAGCTTGACTTAGATGAAGGAGGTAAATGTGTAGATGTTAAATTATATAGGTCAATGATTGGCTCTTTGCTTTATCTAACCGCAAGTAGACCGGATATTATGTTTAGTGTTTGCTTGTGTGCTAGGTTTCAATCATGTCCTAAAGAATCACATTTACTAGCTGTTAAGAGAATCTTTAGATACCTTAAGGACACTCCTAGTTTAGGACTTTGGTATCCTAGAGACTCTAGCTTTAGCTTGCATGCCTTTTCTGATGCGGATTATGGAGGATGCAAATTAGATAGGAAAAGCACCTCCGGTACTTGCCAATTCCTTGGAAATATACTGATTTCTTGGTTTTCAAAGAAACGAAATTGTGCTGCATTATCTACCACTGAAGCGGAATACATTTCAGCCGGTAGTTGTTGTGCACAAGTTTTATGGATGAAACAACAACTTTTTGATTATGGAATTGAAGTAGGTACCATTCCTATCAAGTGTGACAATACTAGTGCTATTTGCCTCACTAAAAATCCCATCCAACACTCTAGAACTAAGCACATTGAAATAAGACATCACTTCATTAGAGACCATGTCACTAAGGAAGATGTAGTTCTAGAATATGTTGATACTTTGCATCAATTAGCGGATATCTTTACAAAACCCTTAGACAAGGAAAGGTTTTGGACACTTAGAAGAGAATTAGGTTTAACTAACCTATCTTCACTTAGTGTTTAAAATAATTTAGCACTTTTAATAAATACTGAAAAATGCTTATAATAATAATTTTTGATTGCATTCTTGCTATTAGTTAGGGGGAGTTTATGATTCTTAGTGAAAATTAATTTTATGTTCAAATAATGTTTAAAGATTAATTTAATTGTTTGAACATAATTATTTTTCAATATATGAGTTGCCTATACCACTAGAGAAGATTAATTTAGCATTTTATGTGCTTAAAAGTCGGATTTTAGCATTTTGGTGCAGAGGGAATCGATCCCCCCATGAGGGAACCGATTCCCCCTTTGAAGGGGAACCGATTCCCCCCACAGGGGAATCGATACCCCCTGGGGTTCTGTTAAAATCGGGCAAGAACACCCAAAACCCCAAAACCTATTCCGCCATTTCTCTCCCACAAACACTCAAATCTCCATTCTTGCCTCAAATCATTGATTTTAATCGGAAATCACTTCAAATATCATCTCCTAAACTTGCAATCATCATTAAAATCGTGCAAACAACATCTAAATCCCCTCAATCTTCATCTTTCAAGGTAAATTTTTCTAAACTCTCTATTTCATTGATTTTGAACATAGGATTAGTTTTAATTAGTTCTAGGTTGAAATAGTGATCGGGCATTGATTGTTTAGTGATTAGAAACTAGATGTTACAACCAATTTCATCAAAAACACAAAAATTTTCCAAAAATTTTAAATTTTCGAAATTTAAAAAAATATATATATATTGTTGTTTTTCAAATCATTGTGTTTTGATTAAATTATGTTATTGTTATGAAAACTATACATATATTGTTTCTCAAAACTATATTTTTTAAAAGTTTTTCAAAAACTTTCCCCATTAGGATTGATTTAGAGAACCTTGAAATATTGAGGACTCAATTGAGTTTTGGGATTAATTGAATTGCATACATTTGTTTTTAAAATTGCAGGTTATCCAATCTATTCTGATTTCCTTCACCATGTCTAATCCTAAACGTGCTAGGTCTTCATCTAGTCGTTCACACCGACAACCAAATCCACCTCCAAATCCTCCACCTATTCCAATTTCTAATCCTAATCCTATTGATCCTAATTTGACTATCCAAAATTCATGTTTCAATCATCCTGGTCCTAGAAATCATCGTTTTTGGTATTATCAATATTTCGACTCTTACAAAATCCGGGAAGAACGTATTCCTTCTCGTCAAGCTATGTTAGCTATCAATTTTAAATATCTTCCTCTTTTACAAGAGTGGAAATTTGATAAACTCTTTGACCTTGAACCCATCGTTTACCATCAACTTGTTCGTATTTTCTATTCTAATTCCGTTTGTGTTAAAGACCAAACTGAAACCGAAACCATAGGAATTCGTTCCTACCTTCTAGGACAATTCTTATATATTAACTCGGCTTACATAGCCAATACATTCGGATTAGATAATGAAGGGATTTCAAATGAAAAACAGGTTTTAGGATCTCGTTATAAAAGAAGGGATAGTGCAAGTGTCCTAGACCTTCATGAACGTTTTCTTCATCTAATGATTTCTTGGTGGTTTCGACCATCTGGAGGTCGTTATTCTACTCTTAGAGCCTTAGATCTTTGGTGGTTACATTGTTTCGAAAACAATATTAAAATCAACCTACCTCAGATTATTTTTGCTGAAATTGTTGAAACCGTAAATCTTGTTCCTAATAAAAAAACTTTGTTCATCTCTTGTTTACGGTTGTATTTTGAGTAATATGTTTTCCAAAGCTGGGCTTAGAGTCGGTCTAGATGCCGTTTTTCCTCTTAAGAAACAAATTAACCTTCTTTCCTTAACGAGAGCGGGATGGATTAAGGATAAGGAAACCGGGGAATGGGTTCGATCTTCTGCAACTACTCCGGGAGCTAGTTCTTCACAAGCTCCACCCGAAGCTGACGAAGATCTCGAGCTTGAGCAACTAATGCGAGACATCGATGAAGCTGAAGATGAACCTGAGCAGGCCGAGGAGCAGCCCGAAGAGCAAGCACAACAATCGACTCAAATGCCTCCATATTTTCAATCTTTTATGGAGACATTTGATTACCGATATGCGACCATGGATTCGCGCTTTAATTCTATAGAGTCTCATTTATCCACAATGGGAGCTCAACAATTAGAAATTCTTCGGGAAATGCGTGCAAATAATGAAGCAACCAACGCACGTATTAATGACCTCACTAACGAAATGGCCGCTATGCGAGCTCGTTTTCCTCCTCCTAATCCGGATATATGATTAAATGTTTTACTTTGTTTTCCAAACTTATTGTTTTAACATTTTGAATATTTTGGAATGTTTGAATTTATGGATGGTGTGAACTTATATGTTTGGTGTGATTTATTTATTATTGCATCATTTACATCATTATTAGCAATATGACCAATTTTGCCATATCACATTATTTATGAATATTGATTACGGAACTAATGGCTAACGTTTCTCTTAATTGTGATCTTAGCAGCTTATGCATACATATACCTAATCAATTGGCTTATTATTTTTCACGTTTATTTAAATCTTTTTGATTTAACAAAAAGGGGGAGAAGTGTGTTTTAAGTGTGTTTTTAAAATGATAAATGGGAGAAGTGTTAAAGTAAGGGGGAGTAATTTCAAAACTTGATTTCAAAATCTTAAAATTACTAAAATGTTTTGTTATATCAAAAAGGGGGAGATTGTTGAAAATATTTTGATATTTCGATATAACAAATTAAGTTTAATGAATTTTAAGATTTTCCAAAATGATTTTCTAAGTATATTCGATATAATTATTCGAATATCAAAACATTACTCAAAATATTTCAAAAATCATTTTTAATCCTTACTTAAGTGTAAAATTAAGTTTTAATCTTAAAACAATTTCAAAATAATCTTTCAAAGTATTTCGAACCATTTCAAAGCCAAAAATTCTAGATTGCTCAGAGGGAACTGATTCCCCCCCAAGGGGGTACCGATTCCCCCTGAATGGTTTGGCTCTAAGATTTCCAGAATGCTCGGAGGGAACCGATTCCCCCATAGGGGGTACCGATTCCCCCCCTGTTCAACGGTCGAAATATTTGAATTTTACACTTAGGGAACCGATTCCCCATAGGGGGTACCGATTCCCCCCACGCTCCAAACTATTTTATTAATTGCTTTCACACTAAAACGGCTATATGATCTTCACTAATCATCCCCAACGTTCAGAAGATATTCAAGGTGTATTTAAACAAGTTCTGAAGCCCTTGATCAACAAGAAATCATAGAGAAACAAGAGAGAAAGCATCAAACACCAAGTTTGTGCAAATCAAGCCAATTTTCCTTTCAATATTCATTTTGCTTTCAAGAACACCATTTGTGCTCATTTGTAATTATCTTTGAGTGTTCTTTTCTTGTTCTAGAATTGTGCAAACATCTTACCTTGTGAGGTTTTCTTGTAAGTTTGCAAATTTGTAATCTTCTCTTTGGGAAAAAGAGTGTTCTCAAGAGTTGGGGTATACTCTTGAGGGATTTTGTAAGGTTATCTCTTTGGCCTCAAAAGAAAGAACAAATTAGTGAATTTGTTGGAAAATCCTTAGTGTGGATAGCTAAGGTAGTGGACGTAGACTTTGTTTGAGAAAGTCGAACCACTGTAAATCGCTGTGCAATTACTTTCAATTTTTCTGCAAAAGCTTCCACGAAATTTTTAATTGCCAATTCACCCCCCTCTTGGCCGATTCCGTCGATCGATTAACTCAATAAAGGTCCTGTTGTTGCATACCTTTGGCTTAATGATGTAAAAATTATGTTAGATGATCTCTACTGTTCTAATGTAGAGAAGTTAGATGGAGTGGACTCCTTGCTTCGTGGGCAAGTGAGAATCTGGTGGACAAACGTCACTCTGAGAATGACAAGTGACGAAGTGACCTAGTCCTTATTCTTAAAAGAGTTCAAACACAAATATATAGGAGACCAGTTTATCAGGAAAATGAAGCAAGAATTCTTGAACCTGAAGCAATTGGACCGCACTGTATATGAGTATGAGTGCGGATTTAATAAATTAAGTCGCTTTGCAGCAGAGTTAGTGCCTACAGAGAAAGATGTTTGCGAGTGGTTTGTTGAGGGCTTACGCCTATGTTTAAAAGAGATGCTGATAGTACTGAACTTATCCTCATTTCAAGAAGTAGTAAATCGTGCTAAAGCCTTAGAGAGAGCTCAAAATGAAAGGTTTGGGAATCAAAGAACCCAACCATCTAAAAGAATTGGGGCTTCATCCAGTTTTGCACCACCTAAGAGAAGTAGAGATTTTGGTTTCCGATCTCCAGCACAATCAGAGTCGATGGAATCTGTGGCAAGAGAATCAAATCAGATGAGAGCTAGACAGACTCAATCTGTATGGTCTGGTGATGGACGAGCACAACAGAGTCAAATTAGACAATGTGAAATTTGTTGAAGAAGCCATAGCGGAACGTGTAGGGTAGTTACTGGAGCTTGTTTCTGATGTGGTGAAGTGGGACATTTCATGAGAGATTGTCCATTGGGGACAGGAGAACCAGTACAGTCAGAGTGATCTGCTTCGATGTCTCAAAGAGGAAGAAATAATGGAAGAGGTAGAAGTCAACATGAATCCTCTACTCAACAGGAAATACGTTCCACTGCTCGCGTGTATAATATTAATACTAATGAAGATTTTGATGATCCAGAGATGATAACAGGTACCTTTTTATTATGTAATAGATACATTATGATATTGATTGATATGGACTTGTATATTCATATATTAGTAGTAAATTGATGTGAGTATTGAGAATTCAATTATAAGTTATTTATAGTGATATGGAAGTGACAAATTTATTAGGGTACATGGTTTGGATAAATAAGATATGTTGAGAATGTTCCATTAGAATTTAGAGAATTGAATTCCCTGTTAATTTGATGGAATTACTATTCAAATTATTTGAAGTAAGATTGGAAACTATAGAGTTAAAGGATCTCTATCATTCTGAAATAAAGTAGTTTCTTTACTTCAGTGACAAGATAAGGTAGAAGGAATGGGTGTTATTAGAAGAATATTAAAAGAACAAGTGATAAATACTATTATTTTGGAGGAATTGGGAAATATGTACATCAGTAATCAGTTTATAAGAAAAAGGTAAATGGAATGTTTGAATGCAAACCAAGGAAATTGTATTATGGATAAGTGAGAATGAAGGTTTGATAAGTTAAGAAAATGGAGAATGAACTATTTTTGATTGGGAAAAATGTATAGTATATGAATGGTTTGATGGTGGGGTATGTTTTATTGGAAGAAATGAGTTGAATAATAAAGTAGTATGATAGTGAGTGTAATAAAGATAAAGGATTTGTATGTTTGGCGGAAGTAAGAATTAACTGAAAAGTTCAAGGTAATAAAAAGGGATAAGTAATTTGTGACTGGAATAAGGAAAAATATATGATCTATGAGATAAGGAGATAGTGATTTATAAAGGAGTAAATAGATAGGGAAATTAAATGAAAAGGGTGTAAAGTGTGAATTATAAGTGGATATGAAAATAAGGAAATGGTAGATAGTGTTATGAAAAGATTGTTTGATTCTGTAAAATGTATGTTTAATCAAATTTGAAGAAGAGTTAAGGTTGTGCTTTGGTCAAATGATGATGGAATAAGAGTTTGAGTTATTGTTATAAGGTAATTAGAGATTAATGAAGAAATAGATTGATTTATGATATAAAGTGATGGGAATGGAGGCAAAAGTAAGTCATTGGTTGGAAATTGATTTTCAACGGTCAAAAGTAAGTGTATAACCAAAGAAGAGAAAAGATCGAAATGGATTGAGTTACTTGGAAATTGAAGGCAAATCATTAGTTGTAATTGCGTAAGGAATAAAGTGGAGAAAACAACACGAGAACATTAAAAGATATGTTCTTATTAATATGTTCAGTGAAAATTCGAGGATAAATTTTCTTTAAAGGATGAGAGATTTGTAACATCCTCAATACCGGGTTAGTGACCAAATTGTAAAGTTTCAGAAATTAGTGATTAAAGTAGGATAATTGAATAGTTCAATAATTTGATAAATGATATATATGAATAGATTCAAATGTACATGTGACATAGTAAATGATATGAGTTATGTGATCACAAGAGAAATAACATGAATACATGAACATATGAAACATAAGAATAATGCCCATGGTATACGATATGAGAGCTATAGGTATAGTTGGCATGCCAAGAGTCGAGGGTTCTACGTGGTCATTCGGGACATATATGTATCCTTTGGAACATTTACAGGGTCTTTTGAGATAGATTTGATCCACTGGAATATGTATATGGTTCTTAAGAAGTGGTCATTCGGGACAAATACGGTACATAGGTCCTTCGAGACAAAATTTCATAGCCCCTAGTGGGACCTATACGAGCTATGGTGATAGCATAGTGCACAACCTCAATGTACTCGAATACCTTGAGTTCTCAAAAATGTACATGGGCCTATAAAAGGTCATCAAAGGTAATTACATTGTTATAGTTATATGTTACCATATTATTATTGTTTACATTGAATTGTATACGACAGGATTGAATGGATAGATTGCATGTTCATATTCATATTAAATGCATTATTATTATATTTATATGACTCACTAAGTCTATGACTTAGCGTGCAAGTGATTTACACGTAGGTACCAAGAATCAGGAAGAGCGGAAATAGGATGGCAAGAAAAGCAGCACTGCTAGAAGATCAGATCAGAAGTAACGGATAAAGTATGTCTTTTGTCGTGTATAGTGTTGGAATGTAAGAAAAGTGTCTGTTACAAATGCTCTGATCAGTTTTGTTTTGTTTTGGTTAACTTGTGTAAAGTAACAATGTTATTTTAATGAAAGTTTTAAATTTCCTTGATTTTTCGTCAAGAGTCAAAGTTTGAAAAGTCAATGTGACACCTCGGACTCGTATCCGGGTCGGGTACGGGTTGAGGGTGTTACAGGTCACATTTGGGTTATTAATTAATTCATACACTCGATATGAATGCGGTAGAAATTTGGTAACTGAATATAGCTCGGTTGACTTAAATAAGAGATTGAGGGATTATTAGAATTAAATTACAAGTTCTGTGATTAGTGATAGATGAATCAACCCTAGATATGTAACTTATAACTTATATCATCAAAGGTTAAATGTTAAAGGTACTTGAGTGAGAAAATATGAGAATACTCTGATTTGGTAAAATTATGAAAATACCCTTATGTTGTAAAATGTCAAGAATTATCCCTGAAAGTTGATTAATAACTCTGAAAGGATATATTGATCTGATAAAACTACATATGTGCAAAATAAATGCTAGTTTTGCTTAGAAAATTTGGATAATTGGTTTTTAAACCCAAGAGGGTTTGTGAAAGTTACAAGAAGTCTGTTAAGGAATCATTTCAAGGTTAGAGAATATTCAGGAAAACAATTAACCATAGGATCTCTAAATTATAATTATTTTCGTTAAGCATTAACACCGAAATTATCTGGTTAAGGAATTACGAAAATGCCCTTGAGAGGTAAAAATGGTCCAAGTTGATTCTAAATGAGAAAGTACCTTAATAATTCATTCCTAAACCGAAAAATTACATATTTAAATTGTTAAGATTCTGGATTTGTCGAACAAATTTCTGATAACCTGTTTGGAACATCTGAGAAGGCACTTGACCCGAAAATCTCCGAGTTAAGGGTAAACATTTGAATAATAAATTATTAAGGGTGTTTTTTTGTCAGAATTATTCAAAATGACTGAATTAAATGATAAGTTTGAATTTAATAATAAGATCGGATGGAAGGAAATGATTGTAATACATTGGATCTGTAAAATGACCAAAATATTTTTGGAATGGAAAACTCTGAAGTAACTGGAATGGACTTAGCTGCTAAATTAGAATAACCAAAATACTCTTATGGCCTAGACTAAGTAGATGTTTTGGATTAATTAAGGAATCCAAGTAAATATGGGTGTTATACTACCCTTAAAAGTTATGGAACACAACTTAAGTGAGCCAATCAACCTTAATGACATATCAGTACCTGAACGGCATAAATATTACTTGCATGTGTGTTCGTCTTCTCAAGTTTGGCTCGATGATAATTTTGGAAGTATTCAACTCAACTTTAGGTCGCATTCAGTACTAAGAATTGGATATTTGTTCGACAAATAAATCACGAAGACCGAGCTGAACTAAAGTACAATATATATCCAAAATTCAGAAAAGTTCTGAATTACTCTGGAAAACTCTGAAGTAACCAAGATAGACTTGACTGTTAAATGAAATAAGTAACCTCAATGACTAAGGATTAAATAAGTGATTTGGATGAGTCTAGAAACGTTAATGAACATACATAATGTAATGTTCTTATGGGTCATGAACTATAAATCAAGCACGTCATTATTTCATGATATCGTGGAAGCGTGAAAATAAAATATAGAGCATTGCAATATCTATTAGTTTCCTTAAGATCTATTCAACGATGATTCTGAAGATGATCTATGGATAAGAATTTTTGGTATTAAAAAGTAAATACCCCGGGAGGACAATGAATAAACTAGTCGACAAGCATAAGTTCTGGGAGTTGTTCGGTAATCTGATCAATCGATATAGATTGAATTTTCGTTTCTTCCTTATCAGCTGAAATCACATTATGCATAACTGATGATTTTGTCAGTTAATGAAATCTTCCAATAGTGATTCAAACTTCTGGCATTCTATCGGTACACGGAAGATCCATGTTTCTATGCCCGATAAGATTATCCAGTATCTCTGAATAATATCTGAAAACACTAGTGTATTCCCTAATTACATGAATGTTTTATTTGATTTTTGATTTGAATTATGTTCTGATTTCTTATATGAATTTTATTCTGATTTCTGATTTGGATTATGTTCTGATATATGATATGAATTCTGTTTGGATTTCTGATATTTCCATTTACTGACGGAAAAATGTTTTATTTAGGGGGTATTATTGGAGGAAGTATTTTTGCAGGTTCCTCAGCTTTGTGCTAGGGCCTTACAGATTGGGTGTATGGTTATGGGGAACCTACACAAACAGATTGTGAAAGGATGGGGTAGTGTTATGTTTTTAAAAATATATTTTTAAAGATCTGTATCTTTTTACTAGTTTTACGGGAACACACTAGATAACCTATTATGATCTCCTGAACTCAGTTATCCGAAATATTTCTCTGAACTAAAAGCTCATTGTCCGTTACACCCTGAAAAATCAGTAGGATCTCCGCTCAACATAAAAATCTATAGATGTCAGAACTAATAAGGAAATATATGTTTATTTGTAACTGCACGTTCTTCAGCATCATCTGGTAGTTCTGTATTACTGAGCTTTCCAAAGCTCACTCTGTTACTCACTGTTGCAGGTTAAAAGAATCATACCAGTGCATCTACCAACTTCAGTAAATGAGTTCTTCCGGCGTTGTTTGTAGGGTATTGTACATGTGATTAGGGGCATGTAATATTATTTTGTTTTATATATACGAGTCTAAAAATTTGTTTTATTTCTAAATACTGATAAATGATTTTATGAGTTTACATGTTCTGATAAAAAGTTTTAAATTTTTTTCTATTTTTATAATGGGTCGCTCCGGTGGCCTTAATGTGACACTCCAGATCGGATTGGGTTACCCGTATCAGTCTCAGGGGGTTACATTTAGTGGTATCAGAGCTATGGTTGAGTCAAATTTTTCAAGATAGACTGTCCGGTCGAATTTCAAAAATATGTCTGATCAGTACATGCCCCTATACTACAATCATACTTCTCTGAGCCGAAACTCCAATGTTGAGTCCCTGTTTGTAATAAGCAAACATAAGTTTTCATTCGTTAGGACTCTATCATTTTATAAAGGAATACCAGTAACGTCTGTCAAAATTCTGTAAAGTACCAAACGAGCCATGTGAGAGTTACTCATCTGAGAAATTCATACCTGACTCCAAAAATGAAATTGGGATATGCTATTGCTCTATGAGCCTATTCTCGTAACCAAGACTGAATTGATTCCTCAAGAAAATTTTCGTTCAAATTCTTTTATTGAAATGGGGAAAAGTTTTGATAAGAATGTATGCTCAACTGGTTAAGGATTAGTAGAGGATCTGTATTTTTAAAAAAGCTACTTGAAGATATGGAAGAATTGATGGAATTTTCATTTCTGCAATTCTGTGACATGAATGAATTTCGAGGACGAAATTCTTTTAAGGAGAGGAGAATTGTAACACCCTAATTTAGGGGCTAAATTTTAGAATTATAAAGTAGTGGATTTAATTGGTATTTTGGAAGAAATTGAGGATTAAATTGTAAGATCGCAAAGTTAGAATACCATTTTATGAAGTGCAGGAAATTCAGTGACCTAGTCCTAGATTTGACCATTTTTCCTATATGTTGAAAGTATAATCCCCCTCCCCGTATGATTTTCCAGATTTCTTCCAATTTTCTCTTCCTCACAACCCTCATTTAAAGTCTGATCTACTCACCGTCCGACCACCGTTTGACGAACCAAAACCACCATCGTGTTCGTTGTCGACTGATGAACAAAACCCCTTAAACCTCTCGTCGTGAATCGGCGTCGTTCATCTTCAATTTTAGTCGAAAGTATCGTCGGTTTTAACTTAATTTCCGTTGGTTGTCCGTCGATTCACGTCGATTCGGCCATCTGTTTTCGACACCTCCCGCACCATCATGTTCCTTACATCGTTCCAAGTCTACAGGTGTCATCCGTGTCTCCGTCGTCTCCAGCGCATGGAAGGGAGAGAAAATCAAAGTTTTCGATGTTTCGAAATCAAGCTCTCCGCCGTTGAAAATTGTGAACCAAGCTTGGTAAGTGTCTCAAAATGTCATAAAATAATTTTTAGAAATTTTTTCAGGATTTTTCAGGGCACTCAGGCTGCCACACGTACCCCACGCGTCGCCCTCTACGCTTGGGGATGGTTCTGCGCATGTAAGCAGAAAAAAAGAAGAAGAAAATTGATTTGAACCGGTTTGACCGGTTCGACTTGACTGCCCATCCCGACCTGTTGTGTAACCCCTCAGACCGATGCGGGTAACCGATCCGATCCAGGAAGTCACATTAGGGCCACCAGAGCGACCCACTGTAAAAAATTGAGGAAAATTTAAAACTTTTATTAAAATATGTAACATATAAAATGATTTTGAAGAACGTACAGATACAGATGGTGAGTAATAGAGTGAGCTTCGGAAAGCTCAATAATACAGAACTACCAGATGATGTTGAAGAACGTACAGATACAGATAAACATATATTTCCTTATTGGTTCAGATATCTATAGATTTTTAGGCTAAGCTGAGGTCCCATTGATATTTTAGGTATTAACAGATAGTATTTAGTTCTGATGGAAAATATTTGGGATGTTTAGGTTCAGGATATCATAATAGGTTTTCTAGTGTGTTCCCAAAAACCATGTAACTTTTCAGATTCTTTTTAAAACATATATATATATATATATATATATATATATATATATATATATATATATATACCCCCATATGTCACGAACAAAATGTGTAGGTTCCCCAGAACCATACAACCCCGTCACGAACAGTAAGGCCCTGAGAACAAAGCCGATGAGCCTGCAAGTAAGGCCCTGAGCACAAAGACGAGGAGCCTCCAAGTAATCTTCCTTTAATGATACCCCTAATAAAACATGTTCCGTCCGTAAACGAAAATATCAAAAATCAAAACATAATTCAAGTCAAGTATCATATCATAATCCAGGTCATGTATCATATTAGAATCCATGTCAATATCAGATTAGAATCTAGGTCAGGTATCATAACAGAATTTAAATCAGAAATCAAATAAATATTCATGTAATTAGGGAACACACCAGAGTTTACAGGTATTATTTAGAGGTACTGTGTCAGGTAGAGAAACACAGTTCTTTAGTATGTCGATAAAAGGTTGGAATTTAGAATCACTATTGGAAGAGTTCATTAACTGACAGAATCATCAGTTATTTAGAATGTGAATTGAGCTGATAAGGAAGAAACAAATATTCGAAACATTTACGATTTGTGTCGATCTATCGAAATATCGAACAACTCCCAAAACTGATACTTATCGACTGGTCAATTCATTACCCTTCCAGGGTATTTACACTTTAATACCAAAAATTCTTGTCCAAAGATCATCTTCGGAATCATTGTTGAATAGATCTTTCAATGTCTTTATTTCATTTTCACGCTTCCACAATATCATGTAATACTGACGTACTTGATTATTTTAATCATAACCCATCGTAATTGTACACTATGTAAACTCATCAGAATTTCCAGACTTATCCAAATCACTTACTAAATCCTCAGTCATTGAGGTTACCTAATTCATTTAGCAGTCATGTCCATTCCCGTTATTTCGGGATTTTCCAGAGTAATTCAAGAGTTCATGAATTTCAGATACATGTTGCACTTCCGTTCCATTCAATTTGGTCTTCGTGGTTGATTTGTCGAACAAACGTTCAATTCTTAGTACTGAATGCGATATAGAGTTAAGCTGAGCTGAATACTTCCAAAATTTATCATCGAGCCAAACTTGAGAAGACGAACACACATTCAAGTAATATCTATGCCATCCAGGTATTGACATAGCTTTAGGGTTGATCTACTCACTTAAATTGTTTTCCATTACTTTTAAAGGTAGTCAAACACCTATACTTATTTAGATTCCTTAATTAATCCAAGACATTTACTTAGTTTAGGCCATAAGGTTATTTTGGTAATTTTGGTGTTTAGTTTTATTCTATTCATTTCAGAGCTCGAGGATATCCAAGCATTCCTGAGCTTAGTGATATTCTTGAGTCATTTATATTATAGGGGTATTTTGGTCATTTTACAGATCTACGGTATTTCAATCCTTTCCTTCCGTCCGATCTTACAATTAAATTCAATCTTACCATTTATTTCACTTCTTTCGAACAATTCTGACAACAGAACACCCCCGACAAATTATTCTTCAGGTATTTACTCATAACTCGAACATTTCCGGGTCAAATGCTTTCTCATATTTTACAAACGAAATATATGGAATTTTCCAGCACTAAGTTAGGATCTTAACAATCAAATCCGTACTTAATCGAGTTAAGTACGAATCCTCAAAGTACTTTCTCATTCAGGGTCAACTCGGACTATTTTACCTCTTAAGGGCATTTTTATAATTTCTTAACCAGATAATTTCGATATTAGCTCTTAACGAAAATAATTATAATTTAAAGATCCTATGGTCAATTGCTTTCCCGAACATTCTCTGATCTTGAAATTATTCCTTAATAAACTTCTAACATCTTGCACAAACCCTTTTTGGCGTTAAAAACCAGTTATCCAAATTTTCTAAACAAAACTATCATTTCTTATGCACATCTGTAATTATATCAGATCAATATGTCCTTTCAGAGTTATTAAACAACTTCCAGGGACAATTCTTGTCATCTTACAACATAAGGGTATTTTCGTAATTTTACCCTATCGGAGTATTCTCATAATTTCCCATCCAAGTACCTTTAACATTTAACCTTTGATGAAATAAATTATAAGTTACAGATCCAGGTTGATTTCTTTATCACTAAGCACATAACTTGTAATTATATTCTAATAATCCCTTAATTTCTTATAAAAGTCATATGAACCATAATTAATTACTGAACTTTTTTACCGTATTCAGATCGAGTGTAGAAATTATTCAACTCCACAAAAGTGACCAACATTATCTTATTCATGCATTTACCAATATCAACATGTTCCATAAAGCATAAAGAAGTAGTAAAGTATTACCTCGATTTTTGTACAATACTGATCGACCATAAAAATTCCATTTGAACGCCTTTGATCTTTAATTCAACTTCCAATAATTCCTCAGATACATATCAACATAAATTATATAAAAAACGGAGCTTAATTCTGAAAAACGGATCGAATCGGATGATAAATCAGTGAAAAATAGCTTACCGGGTTTGGATTTGGCGAAACGGACTTCGGATTTGGATTTACGACATCGAAAGCATAAAATATAACTTTTCGAAGATTTGGAATTTTCGGTCAAAATCAAAGTCAACGGGTTTGAATAGCAATTTCGAGGCCTTCGGGTCTGAATTTCGAAAAACGGACTGCGGAATCGGATATGGAACGTCGAAAAATGTCGGGATAAGTATACTCGGTCAAAATCAAAGGTCGGTTAAAGCCTGGTCAAAGCTGGTCAAAGTTTTGATCAACTGTGGTCAACTGGTCAACAGTCGACCATTTTACACAAATATCACCCTAACAAAAATTAATTACCAAATTAGCCACATTCTGTAAATATTTATCAATCTAACACCTGAATTTTACACAAATAGCACCCAAACATAAATTAATTACAAAATTATCACCAGACGATGCCCACTCTCGGGGGTGGCGCGTGAACAGTGCTACGGTGTCGAAAAATTCCCAGAAAAATTCCTAAAAATTATTTTAAGCGATTTCGAGGTACTTACAAAGCTCGGTTCACAATTTTGAACAGCGAAAAGCTCGATTCCAAAACGTCAGAAACTTTGACCGTCTCACCTCATCACGCACCGCCGTCGACGGAGACCAAGGATGACACTGGCGAACTCGAAACGATGCAAGGAACACGATGGTGTGGGAGGTGTCGTAAACAGATGACCGGAACGTCGTGAATCGACGAAAAACCAATTGAAATCGAGTTATTCCCAACGATACTTCCGACTGAAATTAACGACGAACGGCGACGATTCACGACGAAAGGTTTGAGGGGTTTTATTCCTCGTTCGACAACGAACACGATAGTGGTTTTGGTTTGTCGATCGGAGGTCGGACAGCGAGTAGATCGAAGTTGAAATGAGGGTTAAAGGGAAGGAAAAACTGGGAATTTTCTGCTGAATGATACGAGAAATGGGGGTTTATATTATCTCTAAAAGAAAAATGGGTAAACCATGAGTTTAGTCACTGAACTTCTTGCACTTCTTAAAATGGTCTTCTGACTTTACGATTTTACAATTTAATCCCCAATTTCTTCCAAAAATACCAATTAAATTGTCCACTTTATAATTTCTTAAATTAGCCCCTAAATTGGGGTGTTATAATTCTCCCCTCCTTAAAAGAATTTCATCCTCGAAATTCATTCATGTCACATAATTACAGAAATGAAACTTCCATCAGTTCTTTCATATTTTCAAGTAACTTTTACGAAGTATGGATCCTCCACTGATCCTTAACCAGTTGATCATACATACTTATCAGAACTTATCCTCATTTCAATAAAAGAATCAGAAGGGAAATATCCTTGTAGAATCAATTCATCATTGGTTACGAAAATAGGCTCATGGAGTTGAAACATATCCAAATTTCATTTTCGAAGTCGAGCCAAAATTTCTCAGATGAATAACTCTCACATGGCTCGTGAGGTACTTTACAGCGTTTAGACAGATGTTAATGGTATTTCTTTTTGTACAAGTATAGCCTTAACGGATAAAAACTTCGATTACAAATAGGGACTCAATCATGGAGTTTCGGTTCAGAGAGGTACAATTATAGTCTAGGGGCATGTACTGTCAGACCGTTGAATTTTGACTCAAACCATAGCTCTGATACCACTAAATGTAACCCCTCAGACCGATGCAGGTAACCCGATCCGATCCGGGAAGTCACATTAGGGCCACCAGAGCGACCCACTGTAAAAATGACGAAAACTTTAAAACTTTTATTAAAATATGTAACTTATAAAATGATTTATCAGTATGAAGAAATAAAATAGATTTTCAGACTCGTATATAAATCAAAATATAATTACATGCCCCCTAATCACATGTACCATACTCTGCAACAACGCAGGAAGAACTCCCTTTCTGATTTTGATAGTTGCACTTGTATAATCTTTTAACCTGAAATGGTGAGTAATAGAGTGAGCTTCGGAAAGATCAGTAATACAGAACTACCAGATGATGCTGAAGAACATGCAGATACAGATAAACATATATTTCCTTATTGGTTCAGATATCTATAGATTTTTAGGCTGAGCTGAGGTCCAATTTATATTTCAGGTATTAACAGATAGTATTTAGTTCTGATGGAAAATATTTGGGATGTTTAGGTTCAGGATATCAGAATAGGTTTTCTAGTGTGTTCCCAAAAACCATGTAACTTTTCAGATTCTTTTTAAAACATATATATATATACCCCCATCCGTCACGAACAAAATGTGTAGGTTCCCCAGAACCATACAACCCCGTCATGAACAATAAGGCCCTGAGAACAAAGCCGATGAGCCTGCAAGTAATGCCCTGAGCACAAAGCCGAGGAGCCTCCAAGTAATCTTTCTTCAACGATACCCCTAATAAAACATGTTCCATCCGTAAACGGAAATATCAAAAATCAAAACATAATTCAAGTCAAGTGTCATATCATAATCCAGGTCATGTATCAGACAGAATCCATGTCAATATCATATTAGAATCCAGGTCAGGTATCATAACAGAATTTAAATCAGAAATAAAATAAATATTCATGTAATTAGGGAACACACCAGAGTTTACAGGTATTATTTAGAGAGGTACTGTGTCAGGCAGAGAAACACAGATCTTTAGTATGTCGATAGAATGTTGGAATTTAGAATCAATATTGGAAGAGTTCATTAACTAACAGAATCATCAGTTATTCAGAATGTGGATTGAGCTGATATGGAAGAAACAAATATTCGAAACATTTACGATTTGTGTCGATCTATCAAAATATCGAACAACTCCCAAAACTGATACTTATCGACTGGTCAATTCATTACCCTTCCAGGGTATTTACTCTTTAATACCAAAAATTCTTGTCCAAAGATCATCTTCGGAATCATCGTTGAATAGATCTTTCAATGTCTTTATTTCATTTTCACGCTTCCACAATATCATGTAATGCTGACATACTTGATTATTTTAATCATAACCCATCCTAATTGTACACTATGTAAACTCATCAGAATTTCTAGACTTATCCAAATCACTTACTAAATCCTCAGTCATTGAGGTTACCTAATTCATTTAGCAGTCATGTCCATTCCCGTTATTTCGGGATTTTCCAGAGTAATTCAAGCATTCCTGAATTTCAGATACATGTTGCACTTCTGTTCCATTCAATTTGGTCTTCGTGGTTGATTTGTCGAATAAACGTTCAATTCTTAGTACTGAATACGATATAGAGTTAAGCTGAGCTGAAAACTTCCAAAATTTATCATCGAGCCAAACTTGAGAAGACGAACACACATTCAAGTAATATCTATGCCATCCAGGTATTGACATAGCTTTAGGGTTGATCTACTCACTTAAATTATTTTCCATTACTTTTAAAGGTAGTCCAACACCTATACTTATTTGGATTCCTTAATTAATCCAAGACATTTACTTAGTTTAGGCCATAAGGTTATTTTGGTAATTTTGGTGTTCAGTTTTATTCTATTCATTTCAGAGCTCGAGGATATCCAAGCATTCTTGAGCTTAGTGATATTCTTGAGTCATTTATATTATAGGGGTATTTTGGTCATTTTACAGATCTATGGTATTTCAATCCTTTCCTTCCGTCCGATCTTACAATTAAATTCAATCTTACCATTTATTTCACTTCTTTCGAACAATTCTGACAACAGAACACCCCCGACAAATTATTCTTCAGGTATTTACTCATAACTCGAATATTTCCGGGTCAAATGCTTTTCTCAGATTTTACAAACTGAATATAAGGAATTTTCTTACACTAAGTCAGGATCTTAACAATCAAATCCGTACTTAATCGAGTTAAGTACGAATCCTCAAAGTACTTTCTCATTCAGGGTCAACTCGGACTATTTTACCTCTTAAGGGCATTTTTGTAATTTCTTAACCAGAATTTCGATATTAGCTCTTAACGAAATTAATTATAATTTAAAGATCCTATGGTCAATTGCTTTCCCGAACATTCTCTGATCTTGAAATTATTCCTTAATAAACTTCTAACATCTTGCACAAACCCTTTTTGGCATTAAAAACCAGTTATCCAAATTTTCTAAACAAAACTATCATTTCTTATGCACATCTGTAATTATATCAGATCAATATGTCCTTTCAGAGTTATTAAACAACTTCCAGGGACAATTCTTGTCATCCTATAACATAAGGGTATTTTCGTAATTTTACCCTATCGGAGTATTCTCATAATTTCCCATCCAAGTACCTTTAACATTTAACCTTTGATGAAATAAATTATAAGTTACAGATCCAGGTTGATTTCTTTATCACTAAGCACATAACTTGTAATTATATTCTAATAATCCCTCAATTTCTTATAAAAGTCATATGAACCATAATCAATTACTAAATTTTTTACCGTATTCAGATTGAGTGTAGAAATTATTCAACTCCAAAAAAGTGACCAACATTATCTTATTCATGCATTTACCAATATCAACATGTTCCATAAAGCATAAAGAAGTAGTAAAGTATTACCTCGATTTTTGTGCAATACTGATCGACCATAAAAATTCCATTCGAACGCCTTTGATCTTTAATTCAACTTCCAATAATTCCTCAGATACATATCAACATAAACTATATAAAAAACGGAGCTTAATTCTGAAAAACTGATCGAATCGAATCGGATGATAAATCAGTGAAAAATAGCTTACCGGGTTTGGATTTGGCGAAACGGACTTCGGATTTGGATTTACGATATCAAAAGCATAAAATGACTTTTCGTAGATTTGGAATTTTCGGTCAAAATCAAAGTCAATGGGTTTGACTGGTAATTTCGAGGCCTTCGGGTCTGAATTTTGAAAAACGGACTGCGGAATCGGATATGGAACGTCGAAAAATGTCAGGATAGGTATACTCGGTCAAAATCAAAGGTCGGTTAATGCTCGGTCAAAGTTTTTGTCAACTGTGGTCAACGCCGGTCAACGGGTCAACAGTCGACCATTTTACACAAATATCACCCTAACAAAAATTAATTAACAACTTAGCCACATTCTGCAAATATTTACCAATCTAACACCTAAATTTTACACAAATAGCACCCCAAACATAAATTAATTATTAAATTATCACCAGACGATGCCCACTCTCGGTGGGTGGCGCGTGAACAGTGCTATGATGTCGAAAAATTCCTAAAAATTATTTTAAGAGATTTCGAGGTACTTACAAAGCTCGGTTCACAATTTTGAACGTCTGAGAGCTCGATTCCAAAACGTTAGAAACTTTGACCGTCTCACCTCCTCATGCGCCGCCGTCGACGGAGACCAATGATGACACTGGCAGACTCGAAATGATGCCAGGAACACGATGGTGCGGGAGGTGTCGTAAACGGATGACTGGATCGTCGTGAATCGACGAAAAACCAATTGAAATCGAGTTATTACCGATGATAATTCCGACTGAAATTAATGACAAACGGCGACGATTCACGAAGAAAGGTTTGAGGGGTTTTGTTCCTCAGTCGACAATGAAAACGATGGTGGTTTCGGCTCGTCGATCGGAGGTCGGACGACGAGTAGATTGGAGTTGAAATGAGGGTTGAAGGGAAGGAAAAACTGGGAATTTTCTACTGAATGATACGGGAAAAGGGGGTTTATATTATCTCTAAAAGAAAAATGGGTAAACCATGAGTTTAGTCACTGAACTTCTTGTACTTCTTAAAATGGTCTGCTAACTTTACGATTTTACAATTTAATCCCCAATTTCTTCAAAAAATACCAATTAAATTATCCACTTTATAATTTCTTAAATTTAACCCCTAAATTGGGGTGTTACATGTTGACCAGCGTTGATCGTTGACCGTTGTTAACCACCGTTGACTAGAACTTTGACCAGTGTTGACTGTGCGTTAATCGGTCGTTGACTTTTTTTAGGTATACTTATTCTGACATTTTTTGATGTTCTGAATCTGTTTTTGGGGTCTGTTTGTCCAAATTGAAACCCGGTAAGCTGTTTTTCACTGATTTATCACCCGATTTGATCCATTTTTCAGAATTAAGCTCCATTTTTTATGAAATTTATATTGTTATGTATTTGAGGAATTATTGGAAGTTGAATTAAGGATCGAGGGTGTTCGAATGGAATTTAATGATCGATCAATATTACACCAAAATCGAGGTAATACTTTATTACCTCTTTATGCTCTATGGAACATGTTGATAATGGATAAATGCATGAATGAACATATTTGGTCACATTTGGGTTATTAATTAATTCATACACTCGATATGAATGCGGTAGAAATTCGGTAACTGAATACAGATCGGTTAACTTAAATAAGAGATTGAGGGATTGTTAGAATTAAATTACAAGTTCTGTGATTAGTGATAAATGAATCAACCCTGTATATGTAACTTATAACTTATATCATCAAAGGTTAAATGTTAAAGGTACTTGGATGAGAAATTATGAGAATACTCCAATTTGGTAAAATTACAAAAATACCCTTATATTGTAAAATGTCAAGAATTATCCCTGGAACTTGATTAATAACTCTGAAAGGATATATTCATATGATAAAAACTACATATGTGTATAAGAAATGCTAGTTTTGCTTAGAAAATTTGGATAACTGTTTTTTAAACCCAAGAGGGTTTGTGCAAGTTACAAGAAGTCTGTTAAGGAATTATTTCAAGATCAGAGAATATTCGAGAAAACAATTAACCATAGGATCTCTAAATTATAATTATTTTCGTTAAGAGTTAACACCGAAATTATCTGGTTAAGGAATTACGAAAAGGCCCTTGAGAGGTAAAAATGGTCCGAGTTGATTCTGAATTAGAAAGTACCCTAAGAATTCGTACCTAAATCGATAAATTACAGATTTAAATTGTTAAGATTCTGGATTTGTCGAACAAATTTCTGATAACCTGTTTGGAACATCTGAGAAGGCACTTGACCCAAAAATCTCCGAGTTAAGGGTGAACATTTGAATAATAAATTGTTAAGGGTGTTCTTTTGTCAAAATTGTTCGAAAGGACTGAAATAAATGATAAGTTTGAATTTAATAATAAGATCAGATGGAAAAAATGATTGTAATACATTGGATCTGTAAAATGACCAAAATATTTTTGGAATGGAAAACTCCGAAGTAACTGGAATAGACTTGACTGCTAAATCAGAATAACCAAAATACTCTTATGGCCTAGACTAAGTAGATGTTTGGATTAATTAAGGAATCCAAGTAAATATGGGTGTTATACTGCCCTAAAAAGTTATGGAAAACAACTTAAGTGAGTCGATCAATCTTAATGACATGTCAGTACCTGAACGACATAAATATTACTTGAATATATGTTCGTCTTCTCAAGTTTGGCTCGATGATAATTTTGGAAGTATTCAACTGAGCTTAACTTTAGGTCGCATTCAGTACTAAGAATTGAATATTTGTTCAACAAATCAACCTCGAAGACCGAACTGAACTAAAATATAATATGCATCCGAAATTCAGACATTTTTTGAATTACTCTGGAAAACTCTGAAGTAGCCAAGATAGACTTGACTGTTAAATGAAATAAGTAACCTCAATGAATGAGGATTAAATAAGTGATTTGGATGAGTCTGGAAATGTTAATGAACATATATAATGTAATGTTCTTATGGGTCATGAACTACAAATCAAGAACGTCAATATTTCATGATATCGTGGAAGCGTGAAAATAAAATAAAGAGCATTGCAATATATGTTAGTTTCCTTAAGATCTATTCAGTGATGATTTCGAAGATGATCTATGGATAAAAATTTTTGGTATTAAAAAGTAAATACCCCGAAAGGACAATGAATTAACCAGTCAACAAGCATAAGTTCTGGGAGTTGTTCGATAATCTGATTAATCGACATAGATTGAATTTTCGTTTCTTCCTTATCAGCTGAAATCAAATTCTGCATAACTGATGATTTTGTCAGTTAATGAACTCTTCCAATAGTGATTCAAACTTCTGGTATTCTATCGGTACATAGAAGATCCATGTTTCTCTGCCCAATAAGATTATCCAGTACCCCTGAATAATATCTATAAACACTAGTGTGCTCCCTAATTACATGCATATTTTAGTTGATTTCCGATTTGCATTCTGTTTTGATTTCTGTTCTGAATTTTGTTCTGATTTCTGATCTGGATTCTATTCTGATATATGATCTGAATTCTATTTTGATTTCTGATATTTCTGTTTACTGACAGAAAAATGTTTTACTTGGGGGTATTGTTGGAGAAAGTATTTCTGTAGGTTCCTCGGCTTTGTGCTAGGGCCTTACAGGTTATGTGGGTTGGGTTTATGGTTCTGGGGAACCTACACAAACAGATTGTGAAAGGATGATGATAGTGTTATGTTTTTAGAAATATATTTTTAAATATCTGTATCTTTTTACTGGTGTTGCGGGAACACACTAGATAATCTATTCTGATCTCCTGAACTCAGTTATCCTAAATATTTCTCTAAACTGAAAGCTCATTGTCTGTTACCACCTGAAATATCAGTAGGATCTCCACTCAACATAAAAATTTGTAGATGTCAGAACTAATAAGGAAATATATGTTTATTTGTAACTGCACGTTCTTCAGCATTATTTGGATGTTCTTCAGTAAAGGAGTTCTTCTGGCGTTGTTTGCAGAGTATGGTACATGTTATTAGGGGGTATGTAATTGTATTTTATTTTATATATACGAGTCTAAAAATTTGTTTTATTTCTGAATGTTGATAAACGATTTTATTAGTTTATATGTTTTGATAAAAAAATTAAATTTTCTGCTATTTTTACTGTGGGGTGAAAGTGACGCCTTCGTGAGAATTTATTCTCCGTGTGGGCCTAGCAAGTAACTTTAGGGATTCATATACCTTATGTCTTCGTGTGAATTTATTCTCCGTGTAGACATAAGGAAATGTATCCTCTCGAGTTTAACTTAGTCCACATAAGCTTGTAATGGGCTTAGGACTAAGGGTCTGGCAAGCCCAAGGGGCACCGACAAGGAGAACTCGGGTACCTTCTTTAGAACCTAAACCAGGAGACTACAGGGAATTAGAGCCCACCCCAAAACTCCATTTCAAAACCTAGGATGCTTGAATTATATCCTATTTTACTTTCTATTCAAAGCATGCAAACTAGATAAATATGCAGTTAGGATTTGTTCAAAATTAACATGCGAGATAGAGATCATGTTCAGGTAGGAATAATAAGCATATATGGTATATATCATGTGGGGTAGGACTTTTTATTTTCATTATTATTTTTTATTAGTCTTATCTCACTAACTTTTTTTCCTTTTATTTTATTTTTATTTTTCTTTTCTTTTATTTTATTTTTATCATTTACATCATTCGAAAGAGGTGTTCATCCACAAAAACATCTTCGTTAAATGTAAATAGTTTGCATTAATGGACAAAGGGGTTGTAATACTAGAGGTGAAAAACACAAAAGTTCAGTTATGGTCAGAAAAGACTCAGAATGGACCAGGATTTACACCGAGCACATTAAAAGTCAACATTTTGAGTTGGAAAACGTTGCAGGGGCAGATGAGAAAGGTTACTGACCTGGAGAGTCCCTTCAAATGCAACAAGAACAAGATGGCAAAGCGATAGCTGAAATTGGAGACCATTGTTGACGAGCAAGTGAACTTTAGATAGCTCCTTTCGATAGAGGTTACCAATGGTACTTTTGTTGGGAGCAGACTCAGCATAGAGTGAAAGATAGAAATGTAGTCATTCGAGAAGCTCAACACTTGCACGGTTTAGCCAAAGAAGCTGGAGTGGTTCGACAAGGTATTCAACCAGTGAAAGGTGAAGGCAGAAGACTAATCAATCTGTTAGAAGCTGTTTGGGGTCTAGAAGACTTAGTCAAAATATACCTTTAGAGGGTTTTCGTCTCTTAAGAAATAACATTTTTCCCAATAAAGATTATTTATAATAACAAACGTGTTTTTGGATCAATGCGTCGAACATTTCATGCATAATGCATTTGGACATATTTTGTATTTTTGTTATTTTCATTTCTTTATATTCGCATTAACTAATAGAAAAATGTCTTATAAAAAAAGGAACAAATAATGGATATACCACCTCAAGCATTGGACACACCTCATCCACATAACACTCGTTCAAAAAAGAAGAAGATGGAAGCAAAAGTCGCTCAACTCGAAGAGAACATGTTAAGGTTGCAGAGGGAGTTAGAGGAAAATATAAGCCAGAATAATCAAAGTATTATGGATACGATCACTAAGAGCCAAGAGTCCTTGGTTGATCACATTGTTGCCAAGTTAGCTGGCTTACATTAGGCAAGTGCGCCTGGGGCAAGTTCATCTGAAGGGGTAACTATTCCACCTACTCCGCAGGTGGATGTCTCACCTGGAATCTTACCGGAACTTCAAGGGGAATCATCCGCTGCAAAAACAAAGGCCTCGTCTACTGTAAAGGTACATACTTATGTATCTAACCCTTAGAATAATCTGGGTGATTACCATATACCGGATTTGGACGAAGAGGACAAGAAAAAGAAGAGGGAATAAAAAAATCAAGCAATTAGAGGATCAAATGAAAGTGGTTAAAGGAGACCATGATTACTATGGAGTCGATGATGCAAAACTGAGTTTAGTCTCAGATTTGGTTCTTCCTCCGAAATTCAAGTACCCGGAGTTTGAGAAGTTTGATGGGAACAGTTGCCCGTCAGCCCACATTACCATGTTCTGTCGAAATATTACAGGATATATAGGAAACGACCAACTTTTAATCCATTGCTTCCATGAGAGTTTGTCGTGCTCAGTCATCCAGTGATACAATCATCTAAGCTGATTCTATATAAAGACTTGGAAGGATTTAACCAAGTCATTTATGGAACAATACAAAAACGTCAATAACATGAGGCCAAATCGAGATATGCTACATAGCGTAGAGAAAAAACATAATGAAAGTTTCAGACAATACAAACGTAAATGGAGGCATTTAGCTGTGCAAGTTCATTCACCATTGGATGAGAAAGAAACCAGGATGCTCTTCATGCAAACACTAAAGGCTCCTTAATTCGGGCACCTGGTTGCAATCACATCCGGAAATATTTCGACTTAGTTATGGTCGGGGAGATGGTAGAAATGGCCATAAAGCAAGACAAGATCGAGGAAGGGTAGGCCAGTAAGAAACCTCATATGAAGAAGATGGATAGAGAGATTAACAACTTCAATACCTACAACTCCAATAAAGGTTTTACAATCTCCAACTCAAAATCAACTACATCTGTACTGTCAGGTACTTCTAGACAATATTCCAGGGAACCCAGGAAAGAAAGAGAAAGGGAACATTTTGACCCTATTCCCATGACCTACAAAGAAGTTTATCAACAACTTTTTGACACTCACGTAGTGTCACCATACCCGGTGGAACCCATGAAGTTCCTATACCCTATGTGGTATGATGAGAACGCTCAGTGCAAATATCATGGCGGTGTCCCAGGGCACACTATCGAGATCTGCTTCGCATTCAAGAGAATCGTACAGAAAATGCGTAACAAGAATTGGATCGACTTTAACAACTCAGGGGCATCCTAATAAAGAAAATATCAACTCATTCCATCATGAAGCTTTATTTCATTTGCAGCGTTCAGTTTGAATTTATTTTCATATTTCCTTAGTTTTTTATAAGGATATTTAAATGAATTTACGCTACTTTAAAGATAGTGAGCAATGAATCAAATTTGTAGACTTGAAATTCTTTGAATATTAACTGAATTAAAAACTCTGTAAATGTTCAGAGTTACAAATCTTTGACAAAGTGCCATGATTAAAAATTGGTAAAACAAATACATTGACCTTACCCCAGAAAGATATGCTCAAACACGATACCCTTCTCTTGCAAGAACCGATATAGTATCTTCTCATAAGGGAATGAACAGGAGGTTTGGTATTTAGGTATGCATAGGAGTGGACAACATGGGGGCATCTCTTATATATGACATTACTATAATTTTGTCGAGGACGTTCAATGATGATTATGATCCTTACAGATGGAATAGTTGAGTAGGTGAATCTAGTTTAGACCAGTTGCTTGGAAATTGAACTCTAAAGAAGAAATTGAATCTGTATACCCAGAATGTAATTATATATGTATATATTGTTGAATTATGTTTCGATATAACAAATTTAAAGGAAAAATGTTTTTGGACTTGAATTGAATTTATTCAAAGTTTTAAAAATGTTTCAAAAATAATTCAAAGTCCATTAAATTTGGATTTGAGAAAAAATGCTAAAGGGTGTCAAAGTGCATCCATACACCCTTGCAGTGCATCCATGCACCTGCCACTAGTGCATCGATGCACCATCTAGTGCATATATGCACTCCATTTCGAATGCAATTAGTGCATCGATGCACCCTGCTGTGCATCCATGCACCAAGGTTGCAACGGCTAGTTTATTTGAATTTAATGAAGGGGTATCGATGTACCTTGATAGTGCACCGATGCACCATGTTATGGACAGCCCTTTTGAGTAGAAAAATCATCCCCAAACGGTTCCAAAACATCCCCAACGGTTATATACAACATCAAACACATTCCAAGCTATAAATACAAGCTAATGACACTTGAAGAAGTAAGAGAACAACTATCTAAGCAATCAAACACAAGAGAAGAGTTTTTCATTCTTATTTCATCTTTCTCTTGTAAATATTTTGTTCTTGTGAGCTTAATTCTTGTAAACACCTACCTTAGAGAGGTTTTCTTGTTTACATTTCTTATCCTTTTGTAAAGGGGACATGTTCTAGTTTAGCCCGGAAAAATTAGGGAGTTGTAACGTTATCTCTTTGTCCTCAAAAGAAAGAACAAATTAGTAAATTTGTTGGAAAATCCTTGGTGAGGAGCTAAGGTAGTGGACGTAGACTTTGGTTGAGAAAGTCAAACCACTATAAATCGTTGTGCAATTCTCTATCTTTCAATCTCCTTACTCCCTAAACACAAAATTGTTCCGACCCCTCTTTACAAACCGTTTCGGTTGTCGATTCGAGCTTACGAAAATTACAATATATAAAATAAAGCTGAGTTATTCCACTAAGGCAATTGGTTATAGAGGAAACTCAAAAGCCCTGGCTTTATGAATAGATTGCATTTGAACCATTACATTACTCGAGTACTTGGCAATTCGGTGTTTGCTCTTTTGCAATTGTCAGGTCAAAGACTTTGTGATGAGATGAACCCTTCAGCTAGCCTGATAAAGGCAAATTACAATAAGGTTGGATTCAGCTAGCCAGATATTGGCAAATTAAACCAAATTTATCTAAATAAGGAGTTTCGATAAAGATTGACTAAGGGAGTTAAGGAACACATATTATAGTCAATTTCACACGAGCACTAAGGAATTTCATTTTTAAATTGATATTTTGGCACTGCATTTATTAGAGGAGTCTATGAAGCTTGAACAAATAGAAGATTTTAGAGAACCGAAATAAAAGGTCTAATAATTGATTATGCTAGTTGCGTCATTTTGTCCACATCTAATTAAAATGTCAAGCCAAGAAAAAGAGGCATGTTGCAATGTTCAAAAGTACCGAGAAAGAATGACATTTTGATGACCGAAACCTTAGAAAATAGGAGGCCAACCTGAAGCCAACTCATCAATTTAGATACTTTTCAAAGAGCTATAACTCTGAAAACGTTAAAGAGCTATTGATTCTTTTAATATTTTGTGAACTCATGCTTATTATTTGATTCGATTATGAGCTTAAATTAAGAGGCAATGTTTTACAAAATTCTTATACTCTTTTTTCGTAAAATAAAAGAAATGAGAAAAACATTTTCAAACAGGACAATCTCAAATGTGAAAGGTCCTTGAAGCTGGTGAGACTCATTTTGTCTCTATTGAAAAAGAATAAACAATGCCATAATAATGGAGCATTTCATATTCTTGAAAGCAAATAGTCCAAGTGATCAGATAGAACTTGTGACATTGTCAGCAACCCAAGAAGAAAATGAGGCATGATCGATTCCAAGGACAAGACCAACAGACAAAAAAAAGGCTTCATCCAGGAGACAAAACAAGAACTAATTCATATTGCATGCATCTTAGAAATATTTAAGAGCATCACATTTATCTTTTTTCTCATACATAATTTTTGCAGCTTTAGAGTCAATTTTTAACTTCAAAACGAAAGATACTCGATTCAAAAGCACCTTCAAAAAAGATCGATGGTGGATGCTTAACTCAGCGGTAGATAGCTACACCTAAACCAACTTTACATAGTAAAAGATTGACAGATCTTAGAATCAACTTCAGATGGGTTCGAAAGCAAATACAGAATGGATCCAGTTCAGCTTAACTCTGTAACACACCAACCCGTATCCGACCCAGATCCGAGTCTGAGATGTCAGATTGACTTCTCAAACTTTAACTCTTAAAGAAAATCATGAAAATTTTAAACTTTCATTAAAATAAAAGATGTTAATTCACACAAGTTGGACCAAAATAAACAAAATCAATCAGAGCATTAGTAATTCACAATTTCGTTACATGCCAACACACTATATACAACCAAATATCTACACTTAACTACAATTCTGATCTGATCCGTGGAAAGAAAAGTCTGATCTGTCTTGCTCCTCTTCACTTCTCCTCTCACTTTTCAGAATCTACGTGTGAAACACTCACAAGCATATCTCACATTACTTATATTCATATATACATTCACATCACTAATTCATATAAGCTCATGTATTCACATGGGTCATTTCTCATAGCATATCATATAGCTTCACAACTCATCTCATATAATTTTATGCATATACCTTTATATCAATACCATATAACTTATCTTACCGATTTGCATAATCCCTTACAACATACAAAGTTTATACTTATTCAATATATCTACTTAATTCAACCTCACATATTTTATTATCTAAACCTATATTCACATATAATTTCCTATATAATTCTTATATAACTACTATTAAATGTTAGTATAATAACTTATGCCAGTGTTTCTCTGTTACATTTGATTCTCATTTTCTATCATATATATACATCAATGTTACTCAACTTATTTCAGTCTTCATTTAATCATATGAGTCCATCATATTAGTTGCATAGAATCTAACTTACATAACTTATACTTGGTTATCATATTTCACATAAATCATTGCCCTACAATATACTATATGTCATATAGTTCCCTTCCACTTATAACATTACCTAGAGTTTGTGTACACTTATTATATATTTTACCCATGGTTCTTATATCTTCTCCTAGTCATATAGACCCATAATTCCTCATTACCTAACTTATATTATATGTCCATATAATTCTGGGTATTTAAACCACCAAGTGTATACCACTTGCTCTTGTTATTACTTAAATCTTTATTATCTACATAGTTCATGATCATATAACCTATATCATCTTCTTATCTAATCACATGAATTAGATATATATATATATATATATTCATATGATTTACTACTCTAACATATATCCATACATATCATAACATATAACACATATACTTATACCAACCACATGCTTATATTCATTCATTCATGCATTCTAATATAGGAAATAGACTTAACACAAGTCTTATTTCCATGAATCACCATATACAATACACTATGCACTCACATTAGCCTTGCTTTGGTTCGATCCTAATTCTTCGATTGTTCCGGAACAGAATTACGCTCTAAACCTATATAGTAATACATTGATACGTATCAGTATACTAATTGATATCTTCTAAACTATCACTTCTTGGGCTAAAATAAAAACTATTTTCATCTTTTAATGAAGATATACATCGATGCACTCTACAATGTATCGATGCATTCCTTAACGTGTTCATCGATGCACTACCAGTGTATCGGTACACCATTTACATTTGATGTTTTCTTCTTAAGGGGGTGCATCGATGCACTCCTTATGCATCGATGCACTAATTGCATTTGATGTTTATTTATTTGAGGGTGAATCGGTACCCATTGAAGATGTACCGATGCACACAACCCATAAATGTCATTTTGAATACAAAAATCCCTTCATTTTCCTCTCAACACTTCATATTTCACCTTCTTTAATATTCCTAACTTTCATACACATTTACACTTATTTTTACTCAATAATCACTTCTTTAACCTCCCAATCATATCCTTTATATGGCATTCAAGAATCATACGCAAATATCAACATGTTCCAAATCTCATTCTAACACTTCATATTCCTTATTTAGATTGATGACAAGTCAAATTCAACTTTCAATTCTAATTATCAACTCTATATCAAGATTTCATTCAAGAACTCATAATCTTTAATCTCTCCTAATTCCACCATCTTTTGATTTTAAGATAACTTAAGTTTTCCTTAAGCTTAGTTATCATCTAATAATCGAAACTCAACTTAAATTTCAGCTAATAATCAACTATTAAGAAATCTTACCTTTGCAAGTTGGAGTCCACCTAGGGGAAGGAAGAAGAAAACTCTGGAGAAATCTCTCATTTCCCCCACGTGGTTCCCTTATCTTATAAAAGGGAAAAATATATTTCATGCTAAATAACCATTTTGCCCTTTGATTCCTTTAATAATTACTAAAACCTTCAGGAAATATTTCTGAATAACTCATTGAACTTTTCAAATATCCTACTTTAATCACCACATTATGAAGTTTTACAATTTAGTCACTAACCCATAGTTTGGGATGTTACAAACTCTACGACAAGTGGCTAGTTTCCAGTTAATGTTTTCAAGCTAGATTTCAACTCCACGATGAATGATATATGGCTGACAGAATATACCACTTGACTTTCCCGTGAAGTGGAGTCATTTAAAGAATCATGACCGGCTTAGACCCGTGAAAGGGGAGTCATTATTCACTTGAAGGAACTGTTCGCAGTATATCTCAAGGCGATAAGGGCTATCTGTCAACAAAAACCGTCGAGTTCTATTCCATTCAACTCAAGGGCATATCAAATTTGCAGCATAGCTCAAGGCGAGAAGGACTATCTGTCAACAAAAACCTTCGAGTTTGATTCTATTCAGCTCAAACTGCGTATCAAATTTACAACATAGCTCAAGGCGAGAATGGCTATCTGCCAACAAAAAAACCTTCGAGTTCGATTCTATTCAGCTCGAGGGCATATCAAATTTACAGCATATCTCAAGGCGAGAAGGGTTATTTGTCAATGAAGACTTCCGAGTTTGATTCCATTCAGCTCGATGGCGTATCAACCGTATTTTAGCAACGAGGAACTACTTTTCGGTTGAAGTTTAAACTGAGGTCTTTAAGTCAAGAAGAAGACATGGATAGTTGTGACAAAAAACTATCTCCCAGAAGTATAGCATAAGTCGAGAAAAGATATTTGTCAACGAAAACTTTCGAGTTCATTCAGCTCGAGGGCGTATCAACCGTATGGTAGCAGCGAGGAACTACTTTCCAGTTTAAGTTTAAACCGAGGTCTTTAAGTCAAGAAGAAGATCTAGGGCAATCTCTCAGCTTAGTAAGAAGGGTTATATGTCAACAAAAACCTTCGAGTTCAATTCTGTTCAGCTTGAGGGTATATCAATCACATGGTAGCATCGATGAACTACTTCCCAGTTAAATTTTCAAACCAAGGACTTTAAACCGAGAAGATGACCAAGGTTGACTACGATTTGGCAATAAGAAACCACATTCTAATTCAAATTCCAAACTACGATTCCAATTTCATGAAGAATGATATCATTTCAAGACTGACTCGACTTCGTGAAGGATGAGTCATTTGCAACTCAATTTAACATGGAGTTATTCCTAAGTGCAATATCAGAGTTAATTTTCAACTCCACAAGGGAGAATATTAGACTCAGGGCCTCTTTATATCGAACGAAAATTTGTGTCCTTTTATCTTTGTCCTATTTTTCGTTACACGAAAAAGGATAAAGAGGGGCAGCTGTACACACCCATTTTCGTCTGGGGCTTATTTAGTATATATGATAATATAGTATTTTTATAATATATAGTTTTTAAAAAATCGGTTTTAGAAAATATATATTATATAATTTTGAAAACAAATTTTTAAAAAATGTATATATTATATAGTTTTGAAAATGTTATATATATTATAGTTTTGAAAATGATTTTTGAAAAAATATATATAATATATAGTTTTTGAAAATATTTTAAAAATATAATATATAGTTTTTGAAAACATTTTTAAAAATATATATAATATATAGCTTTGAAAACATTTTGAAAACATATATATAATATATAGTTCTTTGAAAACATTTTTAATATATTTTTGAAAACGTTTTTGAAAGTATATATAATATAGTTTTAAAAACATTTTTAAAAAATATATATATAAAATATGATTTTGAAAACATTATATATATATATATATATATATATATATATATATATATAATGTTTTCATTTACATTTTTATTTCTTTTTTTTATTCTTTTATTTTCTTTTTTATTTTTCTTTATGGTCCATTAAGTCCAATGAAGCCCGGTTTGGAGGAAAATGGGCCTGAACCAACCTAATAGAGGTTTAGGGTTTCACATTCAGTTCAAAGGCATCGCACAGAGCGCGTGGTGGCCATGCGCCAGATGACTAGGCGAGAAATCCGGTCGAAAACTGGTCACAAAATAACCAAGGCAGTGAGTCCCGACTAAATCGGGACTGAACCATCCCGTTTTAGCTGGTCAAACGTGCAACAACCTCGAATAAATCGGGAACGGGGGTAAACAACCCTGAGGCTACCGGAAGCGAACTCCACCGAGAGGGTTATAAATACCCCGATAAAGCCAAGCGACAAGGGGGAAACAGGAACCAGCACAACGACATCAATAACAAACCACAGAGAAAAAACAGAATAGCAACCTAGGAAAATCGACAAAGAAACCAAGCAGCATAATACCAAAAAAATGAAAGCAAAAGAATCGAAATACCAAGAAAAATATTGCACAAACCATAAAAATATATATAAAAAAGAAGAAAGTGCCTCGGTCTTGGCTCGGGAAAAAAACAATCATCGGAAGTCGAAGGGATTCATAAAAAAAAAGTGAGAACGAAGTGATTCTTTTTAGATCTACGATTATTGGGGTTTATTTTGGAGATTTAGGGCTCGAGTTTGGCTTCAAGGTGTAAAGGGGAGTTTTTTTGGGCTAATAATTTTCTTTTTCGGCCACCGGAGACGGTGTATAAAGCGGCAGCGGGCGGCAGATTTGTCACCGGCGGGTGGCCGGTTTTCGGCCAGTTAAGGGAAGGGTTAAGAGCTTTTTTAGAGAAAGGAAATTTTTTGGGTTTAAGGTTAAAATGATATTTTTTTGTTTGGGAGTATTTATAACCGAGGGACCCCTGTGTAATTAGCCAATAGTTAAATCATTTTCGCAGTCCCTCATATTTTGATGTGTAATTCATTTTGGTCACCTATTGTGAATTTACCATTGAATTTTAAATTGTTTCGATTTAATCCCTGTTCATATTTTTATATTTATATAATTAAGTCCTCCTAACCTTTTATTTTTTTTCTTGAAACTAATTTTAGCATCAATTTGATCCATGAATTTCAATTTATTCGAATTTAGTCCTCTAAGTTTTTATTTCTTTATTTTTCTACTTTTTTTTGTTATTCTTTTATTTAACTTAACATTTCTGTCTTTTATTTTTTTCCCTTCATTTTCAAAATTAACATTTTTTTACTCTTTTTATTATTATTATTATTATTTATTTGTTTTAAGATTAAAATTTTATTTATTTCTTTTTTAACCCTTTTTTTAACCCTTTTTTCTAATATTTATTTATTTATTTTTATTTCACAATCTAACATTCTTTTTTAGAGGTAATTTCATTCGATCAAAGGTAAGTAATTCGAATAATTTTTTAAAATTTTTAATTTTCGCAATTAAGACAACCAACAAATTAAATGGTACCGAAAGGGCAGTTCAAGTGTGATAATCATTCTTTGACAGTAACCGACTCACGAATCTGACATATTTCTGGTAAAATGCAGATCATGTAAAATGGTGTTCGATCAACCTAAATATTTTTTAAATGATCGGTGGCTACTCTAACGTGTTTTATTTAAGTCGAAACCCAATTCCAGACCCACCCAAAAGACGGTTACGACATTATTAATATGACATTTTCATGTGTGTCTAATTGCTAACGTAAGACATACCACGTCATTATTTTTGTAATATGTCACATATCACATCATCATTCTTGGTGATATGGAATAAGTCATATCATTCTTTTAGGTGACGTGATATATACAACGTCAACATTATGATTAACGTGACATATATCACGTCATCACTTTAATTGATATGACATATGTTAAATTATCATTTTAAGTGATGTGATATGTATCGTACTATTATTTTTGATGACATGACATATGTCACATCATCATTTTGAGTGACATGACATATTTATGTCATCAATTAAACACATGTAAAAATAGCACGTCAACAACATGAGTTGATCATTAGTTAATTAACAATTTTCATCCAACAGTCTGGTTTGACCGAGGATTAAAACTCTATGGATAAAATACTTCAAAATAAAAAAGGGTAAAGTACACCAATGGTTCTCCTACTATAAGACATTGTTTTGTTAAGTCATATGACTATTAAAAGTTATAAAATGGTCTCCCAACTACAAGATGTTGCTTTGTTGACTCATTTAAGTATTAAAAGTTAAAAAAATTGGCAGTCATATTGATGTTAACTTTTTGACTGTGACATGATAAAATCTTATTTAATAGTTATTTTAGCTGTATTTTGTGGATTGTATCTCCTTTTACATTATGTCGTTGAGCTAGTGCTTGAACATTATGTTGATGAACTAGTGCTTGAAAGCAATGGTGGTGTTAGTATAAGGCAAAAGTGCCCAAATAAGGCATCGGGAATGTTTAATTCTCAAACTAATGCACTCATCCGATTAATTCCCCATCTAGTGTATTTTCTACAATACCTCCTAAAGTCCCCATGATATCTCGGCGTCTTCAGGCTAAAATTTTGCTCCAAGGGATTACCCGACGTCTTTAGTTTTTGCTCCTAGGATTACCCTGCGTCTTTAGTTAAATTATTTATGATTACTGTGCATTTTTGGAGATTTTCCCAAAAAATCACATTTTCCTTAAATATTTACGTGTCAGACACCCTTTGAGATAATATTTCCTTAAATATCACCCGGCAATCCTTTTATCTTTGATTCAGAAGTTCATTCGATCTTTCGTTGCAAGGTAATTTTTTAATATTATATATGATTATTTGAAGAAAAAAAATTATAGTAATTATTTTCAATTAATTTTTGTGGTTGTGAAATTGGAAAGCAAGAGCATATGTCGAAATATTTTTGTCGATATGGTAATAATATAAATTATATTATTTAAATTATTTACATTTATGTGTAAGAATAAACCGAATTTCAGCTATTGTTTATTATGATGGAGAAATTCATGAAGATGAAACCGGCGTTGCTTTCGTATCAAATCATTATGTTAAAATATCCTTCAAGAGAAACATAACTCTTGAGGAGGTGATAATGAAGATTTCAAGAAAGGTTCATGTTAGAGGTACTAGAAGAAAGACGTCACTTCAGTACAGTTTTTAACACAATGATTTAAGGAAAAAAATAAAATACTAAAAATTAAATAATTACGCCTGTAAACGAACCGAACGCACACGAATGGATGTATGTTCATGTTCGTTCATTTAATAAATAAATGAACATAAACGAATACTTTTTTTTGTTCATGTTCGTTTATTAAAGAATATAACTTGTTCATGTTCATTCATTTAATAAATAAACGAACATAAACGTTGGAGACCCTACCTTCAATTGTTCTTTCTAGGGGTGTAAACAAGCCGAGTCGAGCTCGAGTATTGCTGAGCTTGACTCGAACTCGAAAACTTTAAGAGCAAGCTCGACTCGACTTGAGAACTCGCGGGCTTAAAATTTTAGCTCGAACTCGAAATATAATAATAAAACTCGACTCGAACTCGAAAAAGCTCGAACTCAAAAAAAAATCATCAGCTCGAATAAAGCTAGATTTTGAGCTTGATTCAAGCTCGATTGACCCAGTCCAGGTAAGTATGTTGAAAGGAGGTAGCTGTCTTTTATTTATAATGCCAAATAAGTGGTCCACTCATGTACTTCCCCAATGTGGGATATTGCTTCAGCAAGGCCACTGAGCTATCGTGGGGCTGATGTCTTTATTCTTGTATTTTCTCTCATCAGTAATGCCAGTTACGAAAATGTTTAACCATAATGACTATGATTTTCTTTTCGGTTAGCTATAATATATGTGCTTATAATTTGTTCATGTGCATTTCGTGGGGGGAAGGCAGAATCATCTCCTCAAGAACCTGGTATGTTTAACCACAATGACTATGATTTTCTTTTCGGTTTGCTAAAAACTAAATCTTGAGTTGTGTGATTTTGCGCATCTTGTAAAACCTTGTAACAAGAATGTTGATTGATTCTACATTACTGGTTTTAATTCAGTCTTACGGAGTGCTTAGGTTTTTCTTTTCTTGCAGTAAAACCAAAGACTGCAGATGCGGTTGCACAAGCAGGGTCTCTTCCCCGCCCAAGCAGTGCTCGGTTTCTACAATATGAAGAGCTCAAAGAAGCAACAAACAACTTTGCACCTGCAAGCACGCTTGGGGAGGGCAGATTTGACAGAGTTTTCAAGTGTGTTTTAACTGATGGGACGGCTGTAGCGATTAAAAGGCTTATCAGTGGAGTGCCTCAAGGAAATAGAGAGTTTTTAGTTGAAGTTGGGATGCTTAGCAGATTGCATCATCACAATCTTGTGAAACTTGTAGGTTACTATAGCAGTCGTGACTCTTCACAAAACCTACTTTGTTATGAGCTTGTTCCAAATGGAAGTTTAGAAGCCTGTCTCTAAGGTAATTTGCATCTTTAAACTTGAACCACTTGGCAGCTCATTAAATGATATTATCCTTTTTTTCTTGGAGGGGCTTTTAATATGTGGAAATGACTCCTATAACAAGTTAGTGACGGTCGATAACAAGTTTAATTTTACATTTATGTGAATTTAATCATCATTCTAAAGTTAGTATATTTAGCTTAAATTAGTCCTCACATTTAGGTTTCTCTTAATTTAGTCCATGTTTAGGATTATTTTCTTTAATTAGTTGTGTATTTATTTTGCATGTTGATATGTTTATGTATAAGTATGTGAATGATTTATTTAGGAGTCACATAACATCATTTGGCATAATTTGTATGTTACCTTCACGTAAATAACTTAACTCCCTATCACATAATCAGATTAAGGGTTTAGGTTTTATGGGTTAGGTTTTAGGTTTTATGGTTTAGGATATAAGATTTAAGGTTTAGGTTTTAAGGTTTAAGATTTAAAGTTTAGGTTTTAGGTTTTAGGATTTTAATAATCAGATTAAGGGTTAGGGTTTAGGATTTTTAATATATTTTTAATAATGTAATTTTAAAAAATCTAAAGTTATAATATAACATTATAACTTACAAATTGGTCACCAAAATTGATTTAAGAAAATTGGGTTAAACATAAATGAATGAACATAAACGAACATAACCGAACGAACATAAATGAACATAAACAACATAACCGAACGTTCACGAACGTAAATGAACGAACGAGACCTATGTTCATGTTCGTTCATTTAATTAAACGAACACAAAATCTTGTTCATGTTCATTCATTTAATAAATAAACACACATAAACGAACTTCCCGCCGCACGGTTCATGAGTGGTTTACTGAACGTTCAGTTCATTTACAGGTCTATAAATAATACAAAGGGTGTTAGATCGGGAATATTATTTCAAAAGGTGTCTGACACGTAAATATTTAAGGAAAAAGTGATTTTTTGGGAAAATCTCCAAAAATGCACAGTAATTAGAAAAAAATTTAACTAAAGACACCTGGTAATCCATGGAGCAAAATTTTAGCCTGAAGACGCTGAGATATCCTGAAGACTTTAGGAGGTACTGTAGAAAATACACTAGATGGGGAATTAATCGAATGAGTGCATTAGTTTGAGAATTAAACCTTCTCACATGCCTTATTTGGGCACTTTTGCCATTAGTGGACATTATTAAAATATGAATTTATCATATTGCAGTCAGTACGTCTAACTTATACATGTTTCAGTTTTTTAACGGAAAATGATAGTTTTAGAACATATGAATAATCAGTTGACCATTTTATTTTTAATAACTATGAGACTTAATAAAATAACATCTTATAGTTGAGAGATTATTTTACAAATTTTAATAATTAATTAACTCAATAAAATAACACCATACGATCAAAAGACGATTTGGGTAACTTACCCCGACAAATAAAGAAGGTATGTTATAATGCCTCAATTATATTAACTAACTACTACTACCGATGGAAAGAAATTAAATAGAAAAAAGGCTGACTGACGGAGATATCAACGCATGGGTTTCATGATTATATTATATCAGAAATTATCTTGAAGAGGATACGATTTGTTCAACTATTAATTTATTATTGACGTCGTGAATAATCTTCCTTTTTTTTACTTATGATCTAGTTTTTATTTTATTTATTTTTTAAATCACCGATATTTGATTTATTGATCAATTATTATGAATAAGGTTTTGTATAAGCTTAATACTGGATCGACTATCCCAACATAGTTTGTTCCACTCGTAAATACTAAGATTCAAACTTCTAATTTTGTTTAAGGGATCTAGTGTCTCATCCCACTAGACCAACTAATTGTTGATATGTACTTTAAAAGTTTTAGGGTAAACTACACATTTAGTATATAAAATATTATGTTTGTTATGCTTTGATACCTAAACTTTATTTTTTTTCAAAACCACACCTAACGTTTAGTTTAAGTTTCAATTTGAAACCCGTCGTTAAAAAATTAACAGAATTGTTGATATGTCAATTTTTAATTTTTTCAATGATGACGTGACACTACCTTATGATCAGTGACGAATCCAAAAAAAATTTATGGATTAGGCTAATATAAATATAATAAAGAAATTATCTAACAGAATTTATAATTTATACATATTTAGGGTAAACTACCTATTTGATCACTCACCATTACTTAATTTATGTTTTGGTAACTCAACTATTGTTTTTTCAAAATCATACATAATGTTATGTTTTTGTTCTCTTTTGGCAACTTGCGGTTAAAAAATTAACAGTGATACTAACAAGGTATTTTTTATTATCTTTCAATCCTAATGTTATATTATCTTATGATTGCACGTCAATATCACAGTTCATTTTTTAAAGATAAGTGACCAAAACAAAACCAAATGTAACGTTAGGTATGTTTTAAACTAAATAATAGTTAGATGACCAAATAATAAGTGGGTGATTAAATAAATAAATTATCCTTTTTTGAACATGGGGTGGGCCATGACCTAGATACGCTAATGCTTATGTTGATACATCAACATCACTGTTAAGTTTTTAATGATAGATACTTCAATGAAACATAAACTAAACATTATGTATAATTTTGAAAAAGTAAAGTTTAAGTATCAAAACAAAATAAAGATTATAATTTACGTACTAAACATACAATTTATTTAAAATTTTAATATAAATTCTTAAATTCACTATAGTAAATAAAGTTTTATATTCGTTCTTACGTTAATTTTATATAATTCAATGATATTAAGTAATGTAATAATGTTGGGATTTTGCATAAGCTCGAATCGACAACCGAAAATGTTCGCCAAGAAGGGTCGGGAGAGTTCTTGTGTTTAGGGAGTAAGAAGATTGAAAGATAGAAAATTTACACAGTGATTTATAGTGGCTCGACTTCTCAACCAAGTCTACATCCACTACCTTAACTCCTCACTAAGGATTTTCTAACAAATTCACTAATTTGTTATTTCTTTTTACAATACAAAGAGATAACATTTACAACTCCCTAGTTTTTCACGGGCTAAACTAAAACCTTATCCCTAGCTTTTCAATGGCTCAGCTAGAACCTTTCCTTTTACAAAAGGATAAAAGAAGTAAACAAGAAAACCTCTCAAAGGTATGGTGTTTACAAAATTTAAACTCACAAGAACACAATATTTACAAGAGAATAGAAAAATAAGATTGAAAAACTCTTCTCTTGTGTTTGAATACTTGGATAGATGTTCTCTATGTTCTTCAAGTGTCTTAAACATGTATTTATTAGTTGGAATGAGTTTGAAGTCGTATATAGCTGTTGAGGATATTTTGGAGCCGTTAGGGAATGAATTTCTGCAAAATAAAATTGTCATAACAGGGTGTATCGGTACACTATCAAGGTGAATCAGTACCCCTTCATAAAATTTGAATTTTATGACTGTTGTGCTGAAATTATTGTAGCATTGTATCAATACACTATAACAGTATCGATACTCATTTTACATTCGATGTTTTCGAGCATCGATATTGTCTATTACTGTACACACAGTATCGATACTATTTATACAGTACCGATACTATTCATATAATACTATTCATAAAAAAATATTTTTGTGTTCAATTCTAAATTAAATGAACTTTAAATTATTTTTGTAAACTTTAAAAACTTTGAATAAATTCAATTAAGGCTAAAACATTTTACTATAAATTGATATATCAAAACATAATTTAATAAATAATAATGAAACCTTTGTCCCCACCCAGCCAAATAAAGCCTCGTCAATACGTGTCTACAATTGTATTTTACGATAAAAGCCGCCCACAGCAAACCTCCTACCCCTAGTTTTTACCAACAAAATGTATGAGCATTCATTGAATCCTTAATGCTGCTATATTCTATCACTTTTTTATTAAAATTTACCATCAATTTATATGAAAAGGTCTAATGATTTTTTCAACGAAAAAAAATAATAATTAAATACTATTTTTAGTAACATTAACATGAGGATTCACATGACAATCTACATAGTAAATCAAATGTACTTTATGCAATTGTTAAATTATTTATCTTATAATTTTAAAATCATAATAAATATTAAAATTAACGTAAAAAAGTAAAAGTTTTAAAAAATGAAAAAAATATTAATAATTAAATTAAATTTAAAATATATACGATAAAAATTAATACTATCATCATATATTAAGAAAATACCAATTATTGTTTATTACGCGTGTCAAGAAGATTAGTGTTAGAGGGAAAAAATCTTGCGTACTATTACATTTAAACCGTTATTTTATTGAGATGTTTTAATTGGTTAAGTAGTTAAACATATTTAAATTGTTGTATTTCGTGTGAGCCTCCAATCTCATTATTTACTTTAAGGATGTAATACCTCTTAATTTATAATTATTAATTTCATCTAGTGACTGATATTTTTTTAAAATAGATACATATAATATATATTGATAACATAAATTTTTCGTATGGGGTGAACATAATATAATTGTTTATAAATAAAAAAAATTGTATTTTTAATAGTATGATTATTATTATATTTTTTTGGTAAAAAAATTTAGGTCATGAGTGATTACCTCAGTTTAAGGCCAGGGCATACATAAGACTCAATTGATATTTACATAAGAATTTACAGATTGTCCATCAAAAGTGACGGTGGTAGGATCCGAACTCGATCTTACAAACTCAAATTCCTGAATTTCAACCACCTGTGCCGACACACATTATTCTGATTATAAGATAATATGTATTCATATTTTTTATTAACTATTGACAACACACACCTTATAGACGTAACTATTTAAACCTAAAATATTTAGGAAAATAATACTCCTCTTAACCACTGACGTTACTTGATGAATTTTAAATAAAGAAATAGATCTTGCAACAATGGGTAGATGTCTTTTTTTTATAATAATATGAGATAAATATAAAGTAATATATGTTCAAAGATAATTCTCAATCATTTGATATTGAACACTGATACTACTAATATTTATGGTATTCGAATTCAAGACTTCAAAAAATAATAATAATTTTTTTATATTCAAATTATTGAGGTTCGTGCTGGGGTAGTTATTAAGTGCTGTTGAGTAGTATTAGTTATTCGTATGGTATCTTTGAAAGCACGAGGTTCAATTATTAATTGGATTGTCCCATTCATACATCATGACGTGATTGTTGGGAAATCGTCTCAACAAACCATAATTAACTTCGAGGCCAAGCTATTTTAGTTTCATCCCTAAAAATCTAATATTTATGCATTGAACAGCTTCAAATAAAACCCTTGTTTATATGGACTTCAAAAAAAATAGAAATATTATTGTTAGGGGGAGACATATATTGATGTTTTCTTTAGGATTGATTAATTTTTTTCTAGTCTGGAGTGAACGTTCAAACATCCTTATAGATATTGTGTTTGAACTTAAAATCTCTAATGATAACAATTATTTATTTAATCATTGAAGTCGATTGATTATCGATTGATGTTAAAAGAAAATGATTATGCTAATTTTAAAGATAAATTATGTATTTAGTCACTCATCTATTATTGTCGTTCTATTTTAATCACTTATTGTTAAAAAATTAATAGTGAGATCGACATGTCACCATAAGGTCATGCCACATCATCATTAAAAATAAAAAAAAGATAACATGATATACAATGAGATCGATTGATATACATATATATAGTATGGAATGATCATAATGTGGTCATGAACGTTCAAACATCCTAATAGATATCGTGTTCAAATTCAAAATCTCTAAAGATAACAATTATCTCTTTAGTCATTGAGGTCGTTTGATTCGTGCGAGATCGATTGATGTTAAAATAAAATGATTATGATAATTTTAAAGATAAATTATGTATTTGATCACTCATCTATTATCGTGATTCCGTTTTAATTACCTACTGTTAAAGAATTAATAATGAAATTGACATATTACTATAACATCATTAAAAAATAAAAAAAGATATCACACCAACAGTTTTATTTATTTCTTAAAAACGGATGATGAAAACAGAATAAAATCATAACTTAATTATGATTTAAAAATAATTAAATGACTAGAACGAAACTATAAAAATAATTGAGTGATTAAATATAGAGTTTACCGTAATTTTAATTGAATCGGTGAAGAAGAAAAAGAAAATTGGAAACGAGGATTTGGTGCAAAGACAGGGTCCCACACCCTGTTGTGTAGTACAAACTATTCAGTTTCGGCAAGTACAAAATGCTGGGCTGATGGTAAATAAACATAAATGGCAGGGACAAATTGGGTAGTCTGATGGAAGCCATTAAGCCAGCCAACCCAAACTATTGAAAAATTGCTGTCTCCACCATCTCCCTCGGAAATCTCTCCCAACACACTCATAAATCTTTTACTTTTTTAATTTTTATTCTCTCTATATAAATACATACACACATTTCCTCTTATTTTCCCTCTAATTTTCTCACTATTTTCCGGTTTTTCTATTTGCTCCATTCTCACCTTTCTTCTGTACCCTAATGTCGCCGAGTACGACGGACCTGCAACTGACGTCGCAGTCGGCCAGCGGCAGGAGATCGTCTTATTCCTCGCCGGTGCGCGCTGACGATCCCGTTGGCATGGAGGAAGGTACGCGACTTTTAGATTCGTACGATGCAGGAGATTATAAGCCAGTAAGTATGGATGAAGGTAGTATGCGGAGAATTCAGGTCACTGTAACGGGGATGACGTGTGCCGCCTGCTCCAATTCCGTGGAGGGTGCTTTGAAGAGCATCGATGGGGTTTTTAGAGCATCCGTGGCTTTGTTGCAGAATCGTGCGGATGTTGTTTTTGATCCAAATTTGGTTAAGGTTACTTCCCTTACTTACCTTTCGTTTCGTTTCCTTTTTCTCTTCTTTTAATTGAGTTTGTTGGGGGGAGAGTTCTGTGGTTAAGGCTCCTTAGTGTACGGCTAAAAAATAATAACAAAACCGGTAAAAAAAAGACCGAAAATATCATTATTTTTATCGGTTCTAATTACCTTTCCGTTTCCCGTTTGTTGGGTTTACTTAATTAGATAGATTTAGTTTCTTTTCTTTTATGGCATTATTGACTTTGGATTTTGACTTTAGATTATGCTCCTGGGTTCGTTTAATTAGTGAAAATTAGCGTCATTAATGTTCGGCAAGTTACTCTCTTCATTCACGTGCTTCAGTTGATTTTAATGTGTAATCTTATATCCACACTTACGCTCAAGTATAGTGTTGTTTGTTCTTTGGCTTCGAGCTTTTCCGAGTTTTAATTTTCATAAGCTATGTTGATTACTTATATTCATATGTATTGCATTTAAGTCTGATTTTACTTTGTCTTATCCGTGACTATAGCAAATTCTTTGAGAGAATGACAGCAATATGATTTTAAGTCGATGTTTCATCATGATCGCTACATCAATTTGCAGTGTATAAATTGTTAGTTTCTCTATTTTATTGGACCGAAAAAGACCTTCTGATGAACGTTGATGTTTGATCTCTTTCACTCTCAAACTGCATCTATGGTATTTGCTTTTCATCCAGTGTTGTAATCATATTACCATTTTTCTAAAGTAATTGTGGCTCTAGATTAAATTCATTTAGCACTGCTATTGTGCTTTACTGATGGTGTCTCTTTTCGGTTCCCTTTATATATATATCTCTTTATATTTAATTGATCATTCTCTCTTTACTTTTTCACGGGGAAATAGTTTTGCGTCAGTCTATATGTTTTTTTTTCTGTCTTGCTTTGAATATGTGGAGGGGAAAATTTGTTCTTATGTTTCACCTATTTTCTTCCATGAGGTAAATATTTTGCTGGAAGCAACTTTCCGATATCTCTTTCTGTTATTAATTTATTATTTATTATTTTTTTAGGGGAGGGGGGTTCAACAAAAAACTACTGAACTATTTTTCTTCTTCTTGGGCGTGGTGGCTGGGTTTCTACTGTAGTTTTTACGCCTGATACTTGGAACTCTTACTTATCTTGGGTTATGTTCACGTGCTTGAGTCTAATGTATGTACTTCGAAAATGGAGCTTTTGTGAACCAAATGATCTCTAATACTTCCTTGAAATTCAGGATGAAGACATAAAGAACGCAATTGAAGATGCAGGGTTTGATGCTGAGATTCTACCTGAACCCAGTGACGTTGGAACGAAGCCACGAGGAATGCTTGTGGGGCAATTTACAATTGGAGGTATGACCTGTGCAGCCTGTGTTAGCTCCGTTGACGGCATTTTGAGAGATCTTCCTGGTGTTTGTAGGGCCGTTGTTGCCTTAGCCACTTCATTAGGGGAAGTTGAATATGATCCCACAGTAATTAGTAAAGATGATATAGTCAATGCAATTGAAGATGCTGGTTTTGAAGCCTCACTTGTACAGAGTAGTGAGCAGGATAAAATCATACTTGGGGTTTCCGGTGTATTTAATGAGCTAGATGTACAGCTTCTGGAAGGCATACTTAGCAGCTTGAAAGGGGTTCGGCAATTTTGTTTTGAGAGAACTTCGGGAGAACTTGAAGTTCTTTTTGATCCTGAAGTTGTCAGTTCAAGATCCTTGGTTGATGAAATTGAAGGAGGAAGTAAAGGGAAGTTCAAACTGCATGTTATGAACCCATATGCAAGAATGACTTCTAAAGATGCGGAAGAGACCACAGTTATGTTCCAGCTCTTTACTTCCAGTTTGTTTCTTAGTGTGAGTATTCTTTTACATCTCTTCTTTACTAGTGGTCTAGTTTTGAGATATGTTGCAGCATTTATTTTCTCTCTTGAATATAGGATCTGTGTTTGAAACCATTTAGCCTTTTTACTTGAAAGCATATTACGCCTTGCCTTATGCCTCCAAACCGTAGCATATTTCTGGGATCTTGCCGCACCAAATGTTGTCCATGTAGTGCAATGCATGTTGAAATTTGTTAATTGGTTCTTCCTCCATTGTATTTGTTTTGAACTTATTGTTGGCATGTTTTGGTCCAGATTCCTGTCTTTCTAATTCGAGTAGTTTGTCCCCATATACCCTTGTTGGATGCTTTCTTACTCTGGAGATGCGGACCTTTCTTAATGGGTGATTGGTTGAAATGGGCATTAGTTAGTGTTGTTCAATTTGTTATTGGGAAGCGTTTCTACATTGCAGCTGGCAGGGCTCTTCGAAATGGTTCTACTAACATGGATGTTTTGGTTGCATTGGGTACTTCAGCTTCTTATTTCTACTCTGTTGGTGCGCTTCTTTATGGTGCAGTGACTGGGTTTTGGTCACCAACATACTTTGAAACAAGTTCCATGCTGATAACATTTGTGTTATTGGGGAAGTATTTGGAATGTCTTGCGAAAGGGAAAACATCAGATGCTATCAAGAAGCTAGTAGAACTTGCACCAGCTACAGCATTGTTGGTGGTTAAAGACAATGGTATGTGTTTCTTAATCTATACTTTATTTTGGTAAATGTTGTTTGAAATGTATCTAGGACTTTACTTTTCTTATTCATGCCATCAGGTCTTATTCAGATAATTGATTGTATTATATGGTCTTAAATGGGATCAAATTTAGAAATTGAAGGACATGTGCCTTCTATTTATCCTTTCTGCAGTTGGAAACATTTTTGGAGAAAGGGAAATCGATGCTTTGTTAATTCAGCCTGGTGATACCTTAAAAGTTCTTCCTGGTGCAAAGCTTCCTGCTGATGGTATTGTTGTATGGGGTTCAAGTTATGTAAACGAGAGCATGGTAACCGGTGAATCTGTACCTGTCTCAAAAGAGATTGATTCACCAGTTATTGGAGGAACAATTAATTTACATGGCGCTCTTCACATAAAGGCCACAAAAATTGGTTCTGAAGCAGTTTTGAGCCAGATAATTAGGTTGGTTGAGACAGCCCAGATGTCCAAAGCTCCTATTCAGAAGTTTGCTGATTTTGTAAGTTTTTCTTATGGAAATTTGACTTTTGGGTGTCCTGAAGAAATTTTGAATGTTAATATTTGAATAAGCTCATGGGTTTTAAATGACTAAATCTATTATATATTATCAGTATCATCAGTCCTAGCGTCATCCACTTACATGGATGAAGAAAAAATGATAAATCTATCTCTAAGAGTAATTAATTTTTTATTAGAATATGAAATTGAAAGCATTAACATTTTAGGAGTGCGGGGAGATAGTGGAAGAGAAGTGGGAGAATTTTCGTTGTAGGAGAGACTGATAAAAGTAGCTGCAGTAAACTACTAGTTTCTACTTTTTGGTCATATTAATTTTCAAATTACGATTAGTGCCTATAAATTTTAAGTAGTTTCTATTGACAAATATCAAATGGTTTATTGTTAAGTTTGGAATGGCTGGGACAAAGTTCAATGCAAAAATACTGGAGGTTCCCCTTATTAAATCAACACCCTTAGACTTAATTTTTATTATATTTTCATATTAAATGTTTATGCTCTACGTTGTAGCATCTATGAGATCATTACTTTAAATTGGTGGAATTTTTTTTTACAGGAAATTTTGTTGTCTTGCTTGCATGTTATGTTTAGTGCTTAATACTAGGTTTTTGCGGCTCGCAGGTGGCAAGTGTCTTTGTTCCTACCGTTGTTACGTTGTCCTTGATCACATGGCTGGGATGGTAAGATCTGAAGGGCTTATTTTGTTATAATTTCGTTCTTTTTTTATATAAAACGTGTGACCTCCATCAAAATTGGGTACTTTTGTTGATTGATTGCAGGTATGTTGGTGGAATTGCTGGAGCCTACCCAGAGCAGTGGCTGCCAGAAAATGGAAATTACTTTGTGTTTGCCCTAATGTTTTCAATATCTGTGGTGGTAATTGCTTGTCCTTGTGCTCTTGGCTTGGCTACTCCAACCGCTGTCATGGTTGCTACAGGGGTTGCAGCTAATAATGGTGTGTTGATAAAGGGAGGAGATGTGCTGGAAAGAGCTCAGAAGGTCAAGTATGTTATATTTGACAAGACTGGAACTTTAACCCAGGGCAAAGCTAAGGTCACAACTGCAAAAGTTTTCTCAGAGATGGATCGTGGAGAATTCCTTACTCTGATGGCTTCTGCAGAGGTAATTTCTAACAGCTTGACTAGTTTCAAAATAAGATTTCTTTGTGTGTATGTTTCTTATGCTATTTCTGGTTTCAAGTCCCACGAAGAGAATTTAACAATAAAGGGAGAAAATCTAAAATAGTCTTGCCTCTTCCATTTCTTTGATGAAAATTCGCTAATTGAAGATGCCCAAAACAGAAGCAAAGAATCCTCTGTTTCTTATGCATTTCTACAGTCATTGAATTTCCCCTCTTCTCATTCCTTAGGCTAGCAGTGAACACCCATTGGCCAAAGCAATAGTTGAATATGCACGCCACTTCCATTTCTTTGACGAAAATTCGCTAACTGAAGATGCTCAAAGCAGCAGCAAAGAATCCCCTGTTTCTGCATGGCTTCTTGATGTTGCAGAGTTCTCTGCCGTACCAGGAAGAGGAATTCAATGTTTTATCGACGGAAAGCGAGTACTTGTGAGTGCTTGGTCATAACTAATTATAAATCCTGAGGCTTGAGAAATTGTCTTTATTACTCTTATCAAACATGGTATTTGTGAATAGGTCGGTAACCGGAAGCTGCTTACAGAAAGTGGAGTTGGCATTCCGACCCATGTAGAAAAATTTGTAGTTGATTTGGAAGAGAGTGCCAGGACAGGCATACTTGTAGCTTATGATGGTAATGTGATCGGAGTTTTGGGAGTAGCAGATCCATTGAAGAGAGAAGCTGCAGTGGTCGTAGAAGGCCTGGGAAAATTGGGTGTCATACCTGTCATGGTTACTGGGGATAATTGGAGGACAGCCCAGGCTGTTGCTAGGGAGGTTTGTATGCTTTCATACGTACTTATGCATTGCATTGTTTTTTATGAGCTTCTGTTGAAATACTGCCTACTCAATGACCGATATTGCATTGGTTGTGCATCTGTATTGGTTGGATGTAAGATGAAGACTCATCTAATCTTTTCATACCAATAATAAGATCACATGACGATAGGGTGTGCAGACTCTAGATTGAACAAAATGTACTCTTTTTATGGACAGGTGGGCATTCATGATGTTAGAGCAGAGGTAATGCCAGCGGGAAAAGCTGACGTGGTACGATCATTCCAGAAAGATGGAAGCATTGTTGCTATGGTGGGTGATGGGATCAATGATTCTCCTGCTCTAGCAGCGTCAGATGTTGGTATGGCAATTGGTGCGGGGACTGATATTGCCATAGAAGCTGCAGACTATGTTTTGATGAGAAATAACTTGGAAGATGTGATCACAGCAATCGATATCTCGAGGAAAACATTTAGCCGTATAAGGTTGAACTATGTTTTCGCAATGGCGTACAACGTGATTGCGATTCCGATTGCGGCTGGGGTTTTCTATCCTTCATTGGGGATTAAGTTGCCGCCGTGGGCAGCCGGTGCGTGTATGGCTCTTTCTTCGGTTAGCGTGGTCTGCTCTTCTTTACTTCTTCGGAGATATAAAAAACCCAGACTTACCACAATTCTAGAAATAACAGTAGAGTAGAAAGAAATAAAGAAAATTTGAACAAGTCCCGATCAACTGCCTTATAAAAGGAAGGAAAGTAAAATATGTTGCACCTTGCAACTGTTGCATTACCTACCACTAGGATCAGGATGGATGGCTCCGTATGGTTTTTGGCCCTACATTTTTGCTTCTTAAAATTCAAAAAGATACAGAAACTGAAACACCATGCTTTTAATCTCTTTTTTCCCAGATAAGCAACGGTTGAAAGAAATTTTGGATAATTAACGAAGTCTAAGAATGCTTTTGTGATTTCTTCAACAAAACAAAGTTAGTTAAATTTGATTCATCAATTTAATTGATGTTTCTTCTGTTTACGTAAAAAAAGTTTGAAAAGGTCAAATAAAAAAATTTAAAAAAAGTTTTTTTTTTCTCTTTTAATGTTTGTCAACGTCAACGACTATTTTTTATGCAATTTGTCCATTTAAATTCATTGCCATCGAAAAGTGTTTAGCTTACTTATGGGTAGATTTAAGTAAGTAATTTGATATCGTTTAAGCAGGTATTGAGTTCGAGTTATTGTATATACAGAAAATCTTCGTTGAGAGACTCACATATCAAAATCAGATGTAATCAGATGTATGATCTGAGTTAGTTCGAATTAGTTAATGTAAAACTTTGAGAACATGAAGAGTAACAAAAATAAATAAATAAATAAAGAAAAGTGTCAAAGTTATTGAAATCAAAGATTTCTATGAATATGCATTAAAGACGAGGAGTTTATTATTATTATTTTTGACAAATTATAATTATTATAGTACAAGTATTGAAAAATATGTTAAATTTATTTTTAAAATTTTAAGAATCAAAACTATTGTTTGATTCATTATCAATGAAAAAAGTTTTTCTCCAAGGCAATCTGTGATAATGCACGATAGCAGTTCTGCTCTAGAGGAATTTATGACGTCCTCAGACAATGATTCATCTCACACAAATATTTTTTAAATATTTTTATAGTTTTTTAGTAATCTTTAATATTTTATATATTTTAAAAAAAATATTTTTTTAATTGTTTAATATTTTAGAATAATTTTGTAATATTTTTATATTTTTTAAAATAATTCAGTAATATTTTAAGTTTTTTAATATAATTAGCACAAAAGTATTTTAATATTTAAAAAAAATCAAAGAACTTAATTGATTTAATTAGGTAAAAAATAGGATTTCACTTGATTTCCCCTAAAAAATTAGGACTTTTTGCATCCTTAATCTTTTAAATATATATATATATATCTAACACAGATTTAAACTAGTTATTTGCAAATACGAATATAAACTTGAATAAAATTTAAAGCTCGTGTTTTCTGTGGAGCTTGGGCAATGCGGTTCCTTTCAAAATAGGATTTTGAACTTTGAATCTTCTTTGATAAAGGATAAGTATATTAGGGTTCACAGCAATTTGGTGCAAGTCATTTTTTCTCTTCATAAGAAAACAAATTTATAGTATAAATCCACATACGTTAATTTAATTTTTTCTATTTTTTAATAGTGTGGGGTGACTATAAGATAATATATGTTCATAATCTTTTTTAGTCATTTATAACATACACCCTGCAGACGCAATTGCTTAAATCAAAGACTTTAAAAGAGGACAACACTCCTTTTAACCACTGAGACCACTCAATGAGTTTCAAACATTAATTTCTTAAACATGAAGATAAGATTTTTATTTAAAGATCCGGAAGAATGTATAAATATTTAAAGGTCCAAATATATTTTTATTATAAATTTGAAGTGAATACGAGGTAGTATATGTTCAAAGACTCTCAAACCTTTAATAATAAACGTTTATATCAATGCATATATGATACTTGAGCCCGAAACCTCATGAGCATGGGCAGAACATAATGGGGCCAAGGGAACCTTAGCTCCTGTCAATTATTTTTTTTACTATTAATTAATATTGAAAAAATATACATTTTTTAAAAATAAATAAAGAAAAAATTATCAAGTCCCTCGATTAAAAAATTATATTTATGAAAAATAAAAATACTTTAATCCCGCTTTAATAAAATCATGATTCCGCCAATACTCAAGAGATAACAATAAATATCTTAACCAACTTTAATTAAATTAAATTAAATTAAATTAGAATGGTAACTGTCGCAACCTTCTTGCCGTTGGGCCCCGGAATTGGGCTTCGACTTAGGAAAATGTGGATTGGAGTCGCCACCGATCATTTATTTAAAAATAAATGGGTTGATTGGATACCCTATTTCTTACCTGATCTGCGTCTTACCAGAGATGTGTCGGATTCGGGAGTCGGTTACAGTCAAGGAAGGGCTAGCACCCTTGAACTGCCCTTTCGGTACTGTGTAATTTCCAGTTGTCTTTAATTAAGAAAATTGAAAGTTAAATTAAAAGGTAAAATATTGATCCAAATTGCTTACCACTGATTGTTTGAAGTTCTCTCAAAAAGCCAAGGAAAGGGTTAGGTAATGAAAGTAATAAAAATAGAAAAATAAGGCGAACAAACAAAATAATATAAAAAACAATGTATACAAAAAGGAAAGAATGAAATATGACTAAATACAAAATAAGATATGCAGAAGAGAAAAACAAACGAAAATACAAATAAAGAAAAAGAAGAAAATATAATAAAACATAAATGGATAAAAAATTACACAGAGTAAAATAAAATACAAAACAATGAAAATGAAAAAAAGAAAAAATATGCGTAATATATAAATAAAAATAACAGTTATAATAGTAAAAATAGTAATGAAATAATAATGATGAAAATAATAAATAAAATATATATACATATATATGTAAAATATGAAAAATACATGAAAGATATATAAAAATAAAAGGTAAAAAAAAGAAAAGTAATACATATACGAATATAATAATAAAAATATAATATAATAGCATAAATAAATAAATAATAATAATAGTAAAAAGTAAAAGGGAGAAATAAATAAAATAAAAGTGGAATAAATAATTAATGAATGAAACGAGAAATATATATATATTAAAGTATTAAAAAGGAAAAATATCAATAATAGGTAAAATGAATATATATATATATGTATATACATAAATACAAAAAAAAAATGTTAATAGAAATATAATTATAAGATAAAATGAGTAAGGTTGGTAAATAATAAATAAAAAAAATACACATATAACGTATAAAATTATAAGATGTAGTAGCTAGATAAAGAAATGACCAAAAAGTTAATTAAAATAATATATATGTATTAACACTAAGTATATAGATGAAATATATAGAAAATACGTATATATATATAATTACATGAATAAATAAAAAATAGTAATAATAGAAATAATAAGGATAATATAAAGAATAATAATAATAAAAATAAAAATGGTAAAAGAGTATAAAAAAATAAAATATATACATATATATACGTATAATAATAATAATAACAATAATAATATATATATATATATATATAATAAAACGTAATATATAAAAAAAAATTTAAAGAAATACGAATTGAATTTATCAGGGACCAAATTGAAAGTAAAACGAATTGAGTGGTCGAATTAGAATAACATTGGAGTTTGAGAACCGGATTTGGGGATCAAAATAACAGACTTTTAAAATAGGAGGGACTAAAAGCGGGTTTACCCTAATTTAAGGCAAAACACACGAATTTGATATAAACATGGATCAAATGTTTTTTAGTTTCATTTTTCCTTCTTCTCTCGCCGCAACCTTCCCTCTTTCTCTGGTTTTCATCTGTGTTCTTCATAATGAAGAACACAGTCGCCCCCAAACCCAGAAATACGATGGCACCGCCTCACCGACCGCCTCTGATCGGCGCCGGCTGCCCGTCATCGGCGGCAAAACCCAAAAAATTTTACTTTTTTCAAAAGCTTTTCGAATTCCCTCTTCAAAAACCGAAAGATTTTTTTTTAAAATAGGCCTACCGGGGTGTAGATCTTGAAAACAAGTCTCGAAAAAAAACCCATATGGTCCTCGGCCGTTCGTCTTTTTGGTCGTTTCCGAGCGAAAACCCCAGCAACAATCAACATGCAACGATGAAACACAAACCAAGGTAAAAAAAACGATACCTTTTTATTATCTTTTTCGAAAATATTGACAAGTGCTTGAACCTTCTTGGCTATTGTGTGTGAGTAGTTGTTACACAGTGATCTCGTGTGTGAATCCAGTGTAAGATCTCCCCCACAACGAGTTTGATTACCCTTATTTATACTGGAAAAAAAACCTATTCTTAGATTACATATTTGAGTCCTAATGGAATTCTAATACTGGGTTCTTGTTTTCCAAATGTGCACGTTGTTGGTGTATTGCCGAGAAGCACGGAGGAGAGGCGTGAATGGTGAAGACTCGTGAGGTGTGGGGACTTGATGGCTCGGTTCTGGAAACGGCGCTGACACGAGGGATGAGCATGCGGCGCTAGGGTTCCTGGAAACCCTAGGGAGCTGATCTGCACGTGGGTTTGAGCCTGGGGCTGACTTGGGCTATTGTTGGACTTGTAATACCGGGCCTGTATCATTTAAATAATAAAATTAGTAATTATATATATATAATTGTATAATATAATAATATTAATACAAAAGTCAAAATTGAGTGTCTTCAGTTGCCCCTCTTTGCTCATTATCGTGTAACGAAAATAGAGCAAAGATTAAAAGACACGAATTCCGTCTTTATCAAATATCCTCTGTCATAGAGTTGAAATCCGATGTCGAGACTGGTTTGTCAATCACAAAATGACTTTATCGTCGTCAGGTCGAGTTCAAACTAGGAAAATTCTGAGTACGAAATCCTTCGTCGTGAAATTGAAATCGAACTCGTGAAGTTGAAATCGAACTCAGAGTTCTGGAGGTAGCTCATGGATCGTCTTCTAACCAAAGATACTTCGTTGTGAAGCTGAAATTGGGAAATTGTTTATTGACAACCAGCGGTCCCTTCGTCATGAAGTTGAACTTGCGTTGTCTGGAGTCCAATATTCTTCGTTGTGAAGTTGAAATTGACTCTGAATCTGAGAAATGTTTGTTGACAACCAGCGGTCCCTTCATCGTGAAGCTGAACTTGCGTTGTCTGGAGTCCAATATCCTTCGTTGTGAAGTTGAAATTGGCTCTGGATTTGAGAAATGCTTGTAGACAACCAGCGGTCCCTTCGTCGTGAAGTTGAACTTGCGTTGTCTGGAGTCCAATATCCTTCGTTGTGAAGTTGAAATTGGCTCTGAATCTGAGAAATGTTTGTTGACAACCAGCGGTCCCTTCGTCGTGAAGTTGAACTTGCGTTGTCTGGAGTCCAATATCCTTCGTTGTGAAGTTGAAATTGGCTCTGAATTTGAGAAATGTTTGTTGACAACCAGCGGTCCCTTCGTCGTGAAGTTGAACTTGCGTTGTCTGGAGTCCAATATCCTTCGTTGTGAAGTTGAAATTGGCTCTGAATTTGAGAAATGTTTGTTGACAACCAGCGGTCCCTTCGTCGTGAAGTTGAACTTGCGTTGTCTGGAGTCCAATATCCTTCGTTGTGAAGTTGAAATTGGCTCTGGGTAAAACCTGCAAAGATATGCATATATGCGATGGTATGGATGTCATGCTCTTAGGTATGCCTAAAATGTATGGGCAACATATGTTATTACGGGCTCTGGAGAGAAATCTTGATTTCCGGTGGCCTGTCGTTGTTGACTCTTGACTTTGAAAGCTTGAAGTTCCGATCTCTGATCTTGACTTCTTCAAATGTCTGAATCTGATGTGCATACTCTGGTTTTTTTATTTTTATTTTTTTATTTTTAGAGATGCTCCTCAACCATCTCAAGCATGTGCATGAGCCTTGATCGGCTTCTGGGTACCTGTACTTTTCAATGAATCTTTGTACAGTAATATGCGATTATCTTTTATAAAAAGTAAATAAACCATTAGGTTTAAATCTAATTCAAGATGCTCAAAAGGAATTGGAGGAAAGATGGTCTTTATTCATAAGGGAGGAGAAGAACAAATAATACATGGCAAACATTCTAGAAAATGAATACACAATGATGTGTAAATGAATGTCTTAGATCTCGATAACGTGGGCACTTCTGAGTTGAAAAGCCGTTTGGTGACTTTGAATGCAACCTTTGCCAAAGGATCTTTGAAAATGCGACAACGTTTGGGAGGGTGCAACATTTCTCCGATTTGTTGAGTTCGTAGAAGATTCATGTGTCGGGATGTTTCCACCGTTGATATCCAAATCGCCCTTTCCGGGTTTTCAACTTGGACCCATCCTTAGTTGCAAGACGCCCTTTTGCGGGTTTTCATCTTGAACCCACCTTATTTCCTCTTCTTTTTTCCTCTTTTTCTTTTTTTCAATTTAGGGTGCCCTTTCAGGTTTTCACCCTAAACGTTTTTTTTTTCAACTTAGGACGCCCTCTCGGGTTTTCATCCTAAGCGAAGTATTTCTTGACTGCGTCCGAGTTAATGGGATGTGGCAGCTCAGGTCCGTCCATTTCAGCCAGGATAAGGGCTCCTCCGGAGAAAGCCTTCTTCACGACATAAGGTCCTTCCCAATTTGGCGTCCACTTTCCTCGGAAATCTTTCTGGACTGGCCAAATTCTTTTTAGCACTAGATCCCCTTCACGGAATATTCTTGGGCGCACCTTTTTATCGTGTGCTCGGATCATTCGTTTCTGATAGATTTGACCATGATGAATGGCTTTCAGTCTTTTTTCATCTATCAGATTAAGCTGATCATATCTGGATTGTGCCCACTCTGCATCATCTAGTTTGACTTCTGACAAGACCCTGAGAGACGGAATCTCGACTTCAATGGGTAGCACTGCTTCCATTCCATAGGCTAGTGAAAATGGAGTTGCCCCAGTCGATGTACGTACCGAGGTTCGATAAGAGAACAAAGCAAAAGGCAACTTCTCATGCCAGTGTTTGTAGGTTTCAGTTGTTTTCTCCACTATCTTCTTAATATTTTTGTTTGCTGCTTCTACTGCTCCGTTCATCTTTGGTCTGTAAGCAGTGGAATTGTGATGTTTTATGTTGAACTGTTCGCAAGCAGCACTCATCATCTTGTTGTTCAAGTTTGTTGCGTTATCGGTGATAATCCTTTCAGGTAGACCATACCGACATATAATTTCTTTCTTCAGAAACTTGCAAATAGTGGATTGAGTGACACTGGTGTATGACGCAGCCTCTACCCATTTCGTGAAATAATCAATTGCTACGAGAATGAAACGGTGACCATTCGAAGCCTTCGGATGGATTTGCCCGATAACGTCCATGCCCCACACAGAAAAAGGCCATGGTGACGTCATTACATGAAGTGGATGGGGTGGAACATTTATCTTGTCTCCATAAATCTGACATTTATGACATCTCCTAGCATAGTTGATGCAATCACTTTCCAGTGTGGACCAAAAATATCCGCATCTCATTATTTTTCTTGACATCATATGCCCATTTGCATGTGCTCCACAAACCCCATTAGTACTTCTTCCACTATCATTTTTGCCTCTTCAGCATCGACGCATCTTAATAGAACTTGGTTATGGCTTTTCTTGTATAAAACCTCTCCGTCAAGGACGTATCCAGCTGCCAACCTTCTAAGGGTTCTCTTATCGGTTTCGGTGGCTTTCTCTGGATAACTCCGATGCTTGATATACTGCAGAATGTCGAAGTACCAAGGCTTAGTATCTTTCACTTCTTCAATTTGGTAACAATGAGCTGGGTACGCATACGATTGCATGTTGATTGGCATCATTTCAGACTCCCCACCAACCCTGAATGCGGCTGCCAATGTAGCTAAAGCGTCAGCCATCTGATTTTCTTCTCTAGGCACGTAGTGGAAGGTGACTTCGTCGAACTCTTCGAGCAGATCCAACACTAGTTTTCGATACTCTAACAGCTTTATATCCTTAGTTTCCCACTCTCCTCGGAGCTGATAGATTACTAAGGCTGAGTCTCCATACACCCGTAAAGTCTTTATATTTTGCCCCAGTGCAGCCCGAATTCCCAAGACACAGGCTTCGTATTCTGCCATGTTATTGGTACAATCAAAGTTCAGTCTGCTCGTAAATGGGTAGTGACTCCCTTCTGGGGAGACTAGAATTGCCCCGATGCCATGTCCTAGTGCATTTGATGCCCCATCGAAGTGCATTTTCCAGGAACCGTCTGTTGAAATGCTTGCTTCCTCTAAAGATATGGCCATTAAGTCCTCGTCTGGGAAATCAAAGTCCAGCGGCTCATAGCTCTCATCAGTTCTGCTTGCCAAAAAATCGGATATGGCGCTGCCTTTTACCGCTTTTTGGCTCACGTATTCGATGTCAAATTCAGACAAAAGAATCTGCCATCGGGCTAACCTTCCGGATAGAGCAGGTACACCCATCATGTATTTTAGTGGGTCTAACTTGGAAATCAGCCAAGTGGTGTGATACAACATGTATTGTCGAAGTCTTTTTGTAGCCCATATCAGGGCACAACAAACCTTCTCAATAGGAGGATATCGGACCTCGCAATCGGTGAACTTTTTGCTTAAGTAGTAGATGGCTCTTTCCTTCTTCCCAGACTCGTCGTGTTGACCCAGAACACACCCCATGGAGTTCTCGAATATGGAGAGATACAAAAACAGAGGTTTTCCTGGGATAGGGGACATCAGGACAGGAGTGTGAGACAAGTACTCTTTTACCTTCTCAAATGCAATCTGACAGTTTTGATCCCATGCTCCAGGGCTATTCTTTCGGAGGAGACGAAAGATGGGGTAACATTTGTCGGTTAACTGAGAGATAAATCGAGCTATGTAGTTTAGTCTGCCCAGAAAACCTCGGACTTCTTTTTGGGTTCGTGGTGGAGGTAGATTCTGGATAGCCTTAACCTTATCAGGATCGACCTGTATGCCTCTCTTGCTGACTATAAAGCCTAATAGTTTTCCAGATGTTACCCCGAAGGTACATTTTCTAGGGTTTAGTCTCAGTTGGAACTTTCTCAATCTCTGGAAGAGCTTCTTCAGATTCTTGACATGTTCATTCTCGGTTTGTGCCTTAACAATCATGTCGTCAACATAAACTTCGATCTCTTTGTGCATCATGTCGTGGAATAGGGTCACCATAGCTCTCTGATATGTTGCCCCAGCATTCTTTAATCCGAAAGGCATCACTTTGTAACAGAAAGTTCCCCACATTGTGACGAAAGTGGTCTTCTCCATGTCTTCGGGATTCATCTTGATCTGATTGTACCCCGAGAATCCATCCATGAATGAAAAGTAGGCGTTCCCGGCCGTATTGTCCACCAGAGTGTCTATGTGTGGCAGAGGAAAGTTGTCCTTGGGACTGGCCTTATTAAGGTCCCGGTAATCGACACACATGCGCACTTTCCCGTCCTTCTTCGGCACAGGCACTATGTTGGCCACCCATTCAGGGTATTTGGCTACTTGGAGAAAACCGGCATCAAATTGCTTCTTGACTTCCTCCTTGATCTTAAGGAGCATTTCTGGTCGCATTCTTCTCAGTTTTTGCTGCACAGGTTTGAATTCTGGTTTGATTGGCAGTTTGTGAACTACCATATCTGTGTCTAGTCCCGGTATGTCTTGATACGACCAAGCAAACACATCTTCGTACTCCTGAAGTAAGGCTATCAGGTTTTTTCTTGCTTCAGTCGAAAGAGTTGTGCCGATTTTAACCTCCTTTCGATCTTCCTCAGTGCCCAAATTTAAGATTTCGATCGCCTCCTCATGCGGCAATATTTGCTTTTCTTCTTTTTCTATCATTCTCAACAATTCGGTAGGTAAGTTGTACTCTTCTTCATTATCGCATTCTTCAAATTCCCCAAGACAAATGGTTGATTCAAAATCCACCTCCGGATCAGGGTCATTAGTGCCCACATTATCGTTATCTGGGAACCTGAAAGGAGGAAGATGTGTATGTGTGAGAGGATAATATCCCACACGGAATGGTCAAGAACTAACTTTGAGAGTAACTGGAAATGAAATACTGAAGGAGATAGATAATGAATAAAAGAAAACTTTGTTTGCCATGGAAAAGAAAAATGCATCCTTTATTAAACTTAAACAAAACATTTATTCACCCTTACAAAAGATCACCTATTGCCCCGGGTATAGGCAAATAGGGATAGTTCGAATATTACTCTGAAAGATTCTTGTAAACCACAGGTAGTTCTTCCACCGACCAACTGCTAGGTACGAATCCATGCGGCAGAGGGCATATCCTGGATCTATCTTCGTTGTCAACATCTTCTGTGGTCACGACATTAACGTTCAGATCTTCCAGAGCCGTTTGTAACTCGGACATGGTGGTCTCAAACACATAACCACCTAACTTGAATGTTCTGAAGAGCGGCGGGAATGTCATAGGCTTCCATTGGAATTCGTTTCCAGTCAATCTGGCTAACCTTTTCTCCCGGTTCTTTTAAATTTCCTTTCTCTTTTCATGATAACCGGGCTGAAAGCCGAGCCCAAATTGGTCTAATTTTGGGATAGGACGGACAGGGTTGATCATTCCTTGCAAATATTTCCCAAAACCTCTCCCGGTTCTTGCGCCTCGGCCTAGGGTTTGCTTGATCTCCATCCTTGTACATTTGGAGAGTCGAGGTCTTGGGATTCTTTTTCCTTCTGCCACGAATGTGGCATTCACAAACTCCAAGGAGCGGAACGAACATTCTACCGCTTCCTCGTCTACTTCGATGTATGGAGCCTCCGTGGTCACGCTTGCCACGATATCATCCTCAGCGTTGATAATTACCAAGGCCCCGTCAATGACAAATTTAACTTTCTGGTGCAACGTGGAGGGTACTGCACCTACTTGATGAATCCACGGCCTTCCCAAAAGACAGCTATAGGACGGCATGATATCCATCACAAGGAACTCAACATCATAGGTGGCTGGTCCGATGGTCAATGGTACCTCAATCTTTCCGATTACCTCTCTTTTGGTCCCATCAAATGCTCGGACCACATTCTGACAAGCTCTCATATGAGAGGTATCTATTGGTAGCCTCTTCAATGTAATCAAAGGCATCACGTTCAAGGCTGAACCATTATCGATTAAGACACTTGGTAAAGCGTGCCCCTTACAGTAGGTAGTAATGTGTAACGCCTTCGTTCGGCCCCTTCCTCTTGATGGAATCTCATCATCTGAAAACGAGATGAGATTATCAGCTTGAATATTGTTTACCAGTCGATCCATCTTGCTGACTGGTATGTCTTGTGGCACGAACGTTTGATTAAGGACATTCAACAACGCTTCTCGGTGTGCTTCCGAGCTTAAAAATAGTGCTAGCATTGAAGTACGTGTAGGTAAGTTGTGGAGCTGTTCTACAATGTTGTACTCGCTGTGCTTCAAGATCTTGAGGAACTCTTTAGCTTCTTCCTCCTTTATAGGTTCATTGACGACTAGCACATCTTCTTTGAATGGCTCCAGTGGTCTTTGCCCCACTTTACTATTACCTCCTCCGGAAGTACTCACCTGACATTCGTACTTCCATGGCACTTGCCGATTGTCCTTATATTGAAAAGGCCGCGGTGCGGAGATTACCACCTTGGCTGGTGTTGTCACTGTCATACTTGCCTTAGGGGTAATTATCAAAGGACTACCCCTACCAAATTTTCTATCTGATGATTCTCCGGTGGCACAAACATATGCTTCCCAAGAATCTTGAATTTCTTCGTAAAATTCCAACTCCTTTCGATCCATCATGAGCTGGACTAACAATCTGAACTCTGGGCAATCTTGCACTTTATGCCCTTCTTTGTTGTGGTAACAACAATGGTTACCATCTTCGTTTTCTATCGTATCTGAATATGGTGCAAGAAATCCTGCCTTTACCATTTGGCTCCATACCCAAGCCAAAGGGGATTTAACCTCTGAAACACTCAATTTAACTTTCCTGCCCCCTTCGGTAGTAACGGCATTGATTCCTGTCTCTTGATGATTGGGCAAGGGATTCTGGGCGACATTTGGTGCTCCGGAGTTGAAAGTGATCCAATTCTTGTTTCTCATCCGTTGCACAAGTCTCTTGAATGCGAGACAACTTTCAATCGAATGCTCCTGCACACCGCCATGATATTCGCAGTGAGCGCTCTCGTCATACCATTTCGGGTAAGGGGGATTTATTGGATTCATAGGATAAGGCGACACTGCATGAGTGTCGAAGAGCTGTTGGTATAATTCTTTATACGTCATGGGAATGGGGTCAAACTGCTCCCTTTCCCTTTCTCTTCTCGGTTCTCTCTGGTTCTGTCTAGAAGTACCGGATGGTACAGCTGCTGTGGAATTTGAGCTTGAGATCGTAACTCCCTTGCTGACACTGTAGGTGTTTACATTGTTGATCTCTCGCTCTTTGTTCTTCATGGGAGGTTTTTTACTATAGTCTCCTCCCTCAATCTTTCCTTGTTTAATGGCCAACTCGATCATTTCACCGGCCATGACCAAATCTGAGAAACTTCCTGACGTGATTGCTACCAAATGCCCGAAGTAAGGTGCCCTCAGGGTCTGTACAAATAGCTTTCTAGTTTCCTTTTCATCCAAGGGTGGATGAACTTGCACAGATAAATCCCTCCATCTCTGTGCGTACTGTCGGAAACTCTCATTATGTTTCTTCTCTAGGCTTTGTAACATGACCCGGTCTGGTCTCATATCGTTGATATGCTTATACTGCTCCAAGAAAGATTTGGCTAAGTCTTTCCATGTCTTGATATGAGTCCGGCTAAGCTGGTTGTACCACCGAATAGCTGAACCGGACAGGCTCTCCTGAAAACAATGGATCAGGAGCTGGTCATTCCCGCCATATCCTATCATCTTGCGACAGAACATAGTGATATGGGCTGAAGGGCAACTGTTCCCGTCGAACTTCTCAAACTCAGGAATTTTAAACTTTGGTGGAAGCACCAAGTCTGGAACTAGGCTCAGCTCCATTGCGTCCACTCCATAATAATCATGGTCTCCCTGGACCATCTTTATTTGATCTTCTAATATTTTTATCTTTTCTTCCATCTTTTTGGCTTTATCTTCCTCGTCAAAGTCTGGGACATTATAATCATCCGGATGATCATCAGGGATGATTGTAGAAGTTTGTATCTTCACAGCAGGTGCAACTTTCGCTTTGGTAGTGAATGAGTCCCCGGGTAGTGCTGCTTTCCCTTTAGTAGCAGATGCGTCCCCGGGTAATATTCCGGGTGAGATAACCACTTGCGGGGTTGGTGGTATGGCCACTCCCTCGGAAGAAATGCCCCCTGATGCACTAGCTTGCTGTAGTCCCGACAACTTGGCTACGATTTGGTCGACCAAGGACTCCTGATTTTTCTTGATGGACTCAAGAGTACTTTCACTGTTCTGAGCCATCTTATCTTCTAGTTCCTTTTGAATTCTTGCCATGTGCTCTTCGATCTTTTCTATTCTGGCTTCCATTTGTCTCTTTTTTGCTCGAGTATTGTGCGGGTGATGTGTATCTGATGCTTGCGGTGGTAAGCTCGGTGTCTGAGACATGTTCTGTTAGTTAATACGAATGTAAAAACATGGAAAGAATATAAAATAACAGACATGAAATATAAAATGCAAGAAATGCAATGCATGATGTATGCAATTGGAGGCATTGATCCAGAAAAGTGTTCATTATTATAAATAACCCTTGTTCAGACAAAAATGTCTTATCTTTTAAGAGACATAAAAACAGATTAAAGGTACATTCGGACTAAGTCCTCTAGACCCCGAACAGCTTCCAGTAGGTTGACAAGTCTTCTGCCTTCCTCTGTCACTGGTAGGATGCCTTGTCGAACCACACCAGCTTCCCTTGCTAGGCCGTGAAGATGACGGGCTGCTTTTTGCACTTGATCCAGGAAATCTCTGATGGTTGCGTCTCGGGCCCTCACCCTTCGCTGTGCTTGTTCCCAACGGAAACGCCATTGTAATCCTCCGTCGAAAGGCACTATCTGAAGCTCGTTTGCTTGCCTCTTGAACCCATCTATAATAGCTTCTAACTCAGCTATTATCTTGTCATCTTTCTCATGTCTTTTTTCTAAGTCAGCTACCCGAACTCTCAAGCGCTGGTTCTGATATTGACTATCTGCCAAGCGTCTTTGGGCAGTCTTCATCTGTTCCTTCCAAGCTTTCTCATCAGGCCCCTCAAACATCCTTTTCAGGCTATGAGCTTCGTCTTTCCAGTATTCAGAGGTTACCTTCAACTTGGAATTATCCTTGACCTTATCCTGATACCCTTTTCTCAAGTCTTCGAGCTCAAAACGGACTCTTTTTTGTTCCTTTTCCAGTTTTTCTGCCCGATCTTTCTGAGAGTCAGCATCGAGCTTCCACTGATAACGTTCAGCTTCAAGTTCCTTTATTCTTTGCTTCAGCTCATTATTCATGGCTTCAAACTCGGTCTTGGCTATCTCGAGTTCAGAAGGGACATGCATGAGGTGTTCTTCCATGGTCTGGGTGTCATCACGGTCTGGCACAGGGATGTTGTCATTCTTTCTTGACCTTCGCCACTCCACATAATCCGGAGTGAGCATGCTTCTGGCAGCTACAACATCCATCCGGAATACTTTCCTCCACGAATCGGCTGCTTCTTTGATCATCTTCTTATAGCTGTCGCCGTGATACTCAAACTCTGACTTAGCCAACCCGCATGTTGCTGGGACAAACTGACGTGCTCCGTACTGTCTAAGTGCTAATAGCGGAGCATACCCGACTGCTCCCCAAAGTCCAAGTAAGGTCACAGTGTCAGAGTCACCACATCGGAAAAGAACGTCACTGAGAAATAGCCAGGGGGCTCTCCAAACAATATCCTGATCCTGAAGATGCGTAAAGACCTTCATCCATTTTTCTTTCGAAGCGCCTTCATGCCATTTCAAGGTGATGAATTCACCTAGAGGTGAATAGGTGGTGCTGAAACGGCGGTAGGCAACCCCGTTAGTCTTCTAGAAATGGCTGTGAATCCAGACCTGAAGGAGCTGAATACACCCGGTAAATCTTCCTCCGCCAGTTCTTCGGCAATGGTTGAGCGATCGAAAGGTCTCGGCCAAGATGGCTGGTGCTGGGTTAACTCGTTTAGAAAGTTGCTCAAATAGTTCCACCACGGCAGCGTCAATGCACCCCAAAGCTTTCGGAAAGATAATCAAACCGTACAGACCCAGTGCAAAAAGGTCTATGGTCTTCTACTCATCAGGGTGGTTTTTCATTAGTTGCTTTATGTGGATCCATTCAATTCCTTCTCCACTGCCTCTACGCTGAGTCCGATCGATTACCCATTTCTCATCTACTCCTGCAACTTTGGCCAGTGCATTCTTGAAGGGCTGGCTTTTGATGTGTTTAATGTAGGCTCGCTCAAGCTTGATGCTTTCACAATGCAGCAGTGTAGTGTATTCTTCGATGGTAGGCACCATGTCCTCTTGGTTAAAAGTGAAGCAACTATATCCCAGGTTCCAGAATTGAATTAATGCTCGGAGTAAGGGCTCATCAGTCTTGACATGGAGCAAGAGGGCGATATCACCATATCGTTGGCTGAACTTCTGCTTTCTGTCATTCTTCCAACTGTCCCAAATGTTTCGCAGCTCCTGGACATTATTCTGTTTCAGGCTGACAGCGGCATAACTAACCAGTTCTGACACATAGTTTCCCTGAAGACTGTCTCCTTTTCTCTTTCTGAGCCTTCTCGGACCATAGTCGTGCCTCAGCGTTTTCAATCTCTTGTATTACAACACCTTTGTCCATTAACTCGAATTATTTTGTGTATAACAAACGTTTTTTAGGGATCAATAGCCTCTTGTAATGATGCAAATGCTAGAAAACAAACACAAAGGCAAAAATGTTAGTAAAATAGAAATAGATAAAAATAAATAAAAATAAATGGTAAATGAAAAAAACATAAAAAATAAAAAGGTTAGGAAAGAAATGTCCTAGGTTTTGGAATGTGGTTTTGGGGTAGGCTCTATTTATTCAAAGCCTCCCGGTTTGGGTTCTAAAAAACGGTACTCGAGTTCTCCTTGCTGGCGCCCCCTTGGACCGACCAGACCCTTAGTCCGAAACCCATCACAGGCTTGTGTGGACTAAGTTAAACTCGAGAGGACACATTCCCTTATGCCCATACGGAGAATAAATTCACACGAAGGCATAAGGTATATGAATCCCGAAGGCTACTTGCTAGGCCCATACGGTGAATAAATTCACACGAAGGCGTCGCTTTCACCCCCACTTAAAACGGGTTCGGAGCTCGGGTTTAGAGCCTTAGATGAAAATGTTTGGAAAGCTGAAATCATTAGAAAACGGTCAGTCCAACTATTTACTAGAAAAATATAATCATAAAATAAGTAATAAGGATCGAAAAATTACCCTCAAATTCAAACTTACCCTTTTCGTTAAAAAGACAACTGAAAATTACCTTAGCCTGACTCACTTACCTGTCCCCAGCGGAGTCGCCAAGCTGTCGCAACCTTCTTGCCGTTGGGCCCCGGAATTGGGCTTCGACTTAGGAAAATGTGGATTGGAGTCGCCACCGATCATTTATTTAAAAATAAATGGGTTGATTGGATACCCTATTTCTTACCTGATCTGCGTCTTACCAGAGATGTGTCGGATTCGGGAGTCGGTTACAGTCAAGGAAGGGCTAGCACCCTTGAACTGCCCTTTCGGTACTGTGTAATTTCCTGTTGTCTTTAATTAAGAAAATTGAAAGTTAAATTAAAAGGTAAAATATTGATCCAAATTGCTTACCACTGATTGTTTGAAGTTCTCTCAAAAAGCCAAGGAAAGGGTTAGGTAATGAAAGTAATAAAAATAGAAAAATAAGGCGAACAAACGAAATAATATAAAAAACAATGTATACAAAAAGGAAAGAATGAAATATGACTAAATACAAAATAAGATATGCAGAAGAGAAAAACAAACGAAAATACAAATAAAGAAAAAGAAGAAAATATAATAAAACATAAATGGATAAAAAATTACACATAGTAAAATAAAATACAAAACAATGAAAATGAAAAAAAGAAAAAATATGCGTAATATATAAATAAAATAACAGTTATAATAGTAAAAATAGTAATGAAAATAATGATGAATAATAATAAAATATATACATATATATGTAAAATATGAAAAATACATGAAAGATATATAAAAATAAAAGGTAAAAAAAGAAAGTAATACATATACGAATATAATAATAAAAATATAATATAATAGCATAAATAAATAAATAATAATAATAGTAAAAAGTAAAAGGGAGAAATAAATAAAATAAAAGTGGAATAAATAATTAAGGAATGAAACGAGAAATATATATATATTAAAGTATTAAAAAGGAAAAATATCAATAATAGGTAAAATGAATATATATATATATATGTATATACATAAATACAAAAAAAATGTTAATAGAAATATAATTATAAGATAAAATGAGTAAGGTTGGTAAATAATAATAAAAAATACACATATAACGTATAAAATTATAAGATGTAGTAGCTAGATAAAGAAATGACCAAAAAGTTAATTAAAATAATATATGTATTAACACTAAGTATATAGATGAAATATATAGAAAATACGTATATATATATAATTACATGAATAAATAAAAATAAAATAGATAATATAAAGAATAATAATAATAAAAATAAAAATGGTAAAAGAGTATAATATATATACGTATATAATATAATAACAATAATAATAGATATATATATATAATAAAACGTAATATATAAAAAAAAATTTAAAGAAATACGAATTGAATTTATCAGGGACCAAATTGAAAGTAAAACGAATTGAGTGGTCGAATTAGAATAACATTGGAGTTTGAGAACCGGATTTGGGGATCAAAATAACAGACTTTTAAAATAGGAGGGACTAAAAGCGGGTTTACCCTAATTTAAGGCAAAACACACGAATTTGATATAAACATGGATCAAATGTTTTTTAGTTTCATTTTTCCTTCTTCTCTCGCCGCAACCTTCCCTCTTTCTCTGGTTTTCATCTGTGTTCTTCATAATGAAGAACACAGTCGCCCCCAAACCCAGAAATACGATGGCACCGCCTCACCGACCGCCTCTGATCGGCGCCGGCTGCCCGTCATCGGCGGCAAAACCCAAAAAATTTTACTTTTTTCAAAAGCTTTTCGAATTCCCTCTTCAAAAACCGAAAGATTTTTTTTTTAAATAGGCCTACCGGGGTGTAGATCTTGAAAACAAGTCTCGAAAAAAAACCCATATGGTCCTCGGCCGTTCGTCTTTTTGGTCGTTTCCGAGCGAAAACCCCAGCAACAATCAACATGCAACGATGAAACACAAACCAAGGTAAAAAAAACGATACCTTTTTATTATCTTTTTCGAAAATATTGACAAGTGCTTGAACCTTCTTAGCTATTGTGTGTGAGTAGTTGTTACACAGTGATCTCGTGTGTGAATCCAGTGTAAGATCTCCCCCACAACGAGTTTGATTACCCTTATTTATACTGGAAAAAAAACCTATTCTTAGATTACATATTTGAGTCCTAATGGAATTCTAATACTGGGTTCTTGTTTTCCAAATGTGCACGTTGTTGGTGTATTGCCGAGAAGCACGGAGGAGAGGCGTGAATGGTGAAGACTCGTGAGGTGTGGGGACTTGATGGCTCAGTTCTGGAAACGGCGCTGACACGAGGGATGAGCATGCGGCGCTAGGGTTCCTGGAAACCCTAGGGAGCTGATCTGCACGTGGGTTTGAGCCTGGGGCTGACTTGGGCTATTGTTAGACTTGTAATACCGGGCCTGTATCATTTAAATAATAAAATTAGTAATTATATATATATATAATTGTATAATATAATAATATTAATACAAAAGTCAAAATTGAGTGTCTTCAGTAACCAACTTTAATTTGTTGCTTGACTCAAGCTATGAAAGATTCAAAACTCAGTAGAGGCCTAGAGGGGAAAGGGCACGTGGTTAGGAGAAGGGAGAGCACATGGGTCAACTTTGTTATTAATTCCATGTAAGACCAAATATCATCATTTACCAGCTTCTGTCTAATAGTCAAAATCAAAGATTATAGTAATAGTCGTTTTCACATTGTGAAACTTCCCCATTGTTTCCCCTTGGGACAACCAATGCATTTGGCTTAACAATGAGTAAAACAAAAATTGAAATAAATAAATAAATAAATAATAAAGCAAAGAAAATGGTGCTGAAAAAAATCAAATTCAACCTAAATATTCTTTTTTTTCAAGGATTGCACAATTTAATTTCGATAGTTAAAAAAATTATTGTTCTCTCTAGACATTTTGGATCCAAACACCTACATTTTAAGGTGTGAACGTTATCAATGAATAAATTTTTTTTTGAATGTTTAAAATTAATATACAATATTCTTTAGAATTGTATCGATATTAAGAATTAGGGTTTAAACTTTGTGTAATTCATCTACTTTTATTGAGGTAATATGACTGTTTGGGTTCTTCCTGTAATTCATCTACAATTAAAGCTATTAAATCGTGTTTTACACATAAATGACATACTCGAATCAAAGATTAGCATAACTTCATTTAATACATTATAATAGTCAAAGTGTAACCCAATGGTATATTAGTGACACACTTCAATCCCTGTTTTCTCGTTTTAAATCTTAATTTTTTTCTCCTAAGGTCATGACATTATCATGACGATGGCCTGGAATAAGTGAGGTTAACATTGATGTCTGATAAGACCCTTAATTGTTTAGGCTCTAATCCTATAAATGTAAATAGGCAGAGAAATGAGAATGTGGAAAATATGAATCTAGAAGCATATTTCCATTTATGTACCGTGCATGTAGGCTATGCTGACTTTTCAAAAGCTACAACTTCAATTCTTGGATGCATGGTTTTCAGAATCGGACCGGTTAACGAATCGGTCATGTTACCGATTTATTGGTTTAATCGATTGAATCGGTCGGAAGAATCAGACGACATCATAATTATTTAAAAAATTAAATAAAATTATCAAAAATATTTAATAAAAATAATTTTTTATATCACAAGTCATATTCAAAACAAATCATAACATATATAAGTTAAAAACTATAAAATCAAGTGAAACAAAATGATTCATATTAATTACAACATAATATTTAAGGTAAAACATATTAAATAATAAATATAATTATATAACTATAATTAAAAAATAAATTTGGGGCTAAAAAAATCATAATAAAATGATATTGTGTGATTTATTTTTTTTTAAAAACAATCTCACATGGCTAAGAAATATAGAAAAGCATCCCAAAAGTCTAAAGAGTAAAAATATGAGAACAAAACAATCCCACATGACTAAGAAACATAGAAAAGCATCTCAACTAACTTCTATAAATAATATAGGTAATTTGACATTCAAAATCATGCAGCCTTTTGGTGAGCATTGAGTGAACTATTTTTTCACTTTAATTAAGCTCGAATTTTAGGCTTCAATCGAACTTCTAAATTTTTTTAGTTCATGCCTTTTCGAGTTCAAGTTTCAATATTATATTTCGAATTCGAGTTGAACTTGATAATTTTTAGCTCGTGAGTTTGAGTCGAGTTGAGCTTACTTTTAAAATTTTCAAGTTCGAGTCGAGCTCAGCAATACTCGAGTTCGACTTGGTTCGTTTAACAAACGATGTCGTTTGGTTTAATTTTAAAAAAAAAACAAAATTGGCGATTTTTTTTGATTTTCAGCCGGTCCGGTTCGAACGATTCAACGGTTTCCGGTTGAATCGGTTAAACCGATCAATCCGATCCGGTTTTCAAAACAATGATTGGATGTTGATCGGGAAGATTCATCCATCAGCATCCTTACAGTGAAAACTACATTTAAACTCAGTAGTTGTTTTCGAGGAATAGGTTGACCAAGAAGCAAAGACCCACCAAAGGCAAAATGTCTAAAGTTAAACCAAAAGGCACGTGGTATGATGATGACACATTTGATTTAACACACACACGAGGTTTCCAGGAAGATCATATGCTTTGGGCTCAAGCCATTTAATCTTATGTGCACGCAGGTCAAAAGTATACCTTTTACTTTGACCAGAGATTGTCACTATTTAACCATGTTGAAGCTAAGTTTGTTCCTTTCTATAATCAAATCACAAAAAAGCAACCAAAATTACTCGATGAGCAACTCTGGGGGAAGCTCCAATGGATGGATGCAATTCTACGAGCAGACGAGTGCCGATGAAGTGTCGGCACCGTATCCGGTATTCTCCGATGCCACTATGGTAACCACAAGCAGTGTCTTTTCTCCAAAAGGTTCTTCCTCGAAGCCGATAAGGCGGCGGCCTAGAGTTTCCAAGAGAAAACCCACCACCCTTCTCAATGCCAACGCCAGCAATTTTCGAGCCTTGGTGCAACAGTTTACAGGTTGCCCTGCAACGACCCTTTCAGCCAACAGAAGAGGCCCGATTAACTTGAATTTCGCTCTCCGTAAGGAACATAATCTAAGCGGCACTGCAACTTCCATAATGCCAGCCGCTGGCAACCACTATTATTATCAACAAAGTCATCAAGAGAACGTATCTCAGCAACAGCAACTGCAACAGCAACAATCGTTTGGTGATGTTGAACACGATGGGTTGTTTAGCTCCTCCAGCAGTAGGGCTAATGCAGATCAGATCCTGGAGGAATTTGAATTGGATAATATTTCTTTACAGGCTTTTAATAGGGACGTCCCTTACGGATACTCCAACGAATATGTAAATGATGGAAACTACTTCTTGTAAGGATGTTGATTCATAAACTACCCTTTCGACACCTAGTTTCGGTGTTTGTCTGTCTGAATTCGATTAGGATTATGGAAAATATGTCTTTATTCATGTGCTTCGTTTATACACTAGTCTATCTTTCCCGTCAACGGTTTTATCTATCCTCATTCAATGCATATGGTAATAAAACTTAGGGCTGTGTAAAATTATCCGATCCGTCGATCTGGACTTAAAAAAATTAAATAATTTTCTAAAAAATTTTACCTTGACCGGGTCGGGCCCGGTTCACAAAATCTAATTTTTTCGGGTACCCGGTTAGTTTTTGTTTTTTTTTTATATATAAAATATAATGAATTATTTATATTATGGATTATTAGATTTTGTATTTCGAAATTTTAAATATTATGTTCGGATATTAGAGTATGTAATTCGAAGTTTCAAACATTTATATTTGTGTATATTTTTTTAAATTAATAATTTAAAAATAAAAAATAAAAAAACCGGGTATATGTAACATCCGGGTCGGGACACGGGACGAGAAATCACTGACCCGGATATTGTGGGTACCCGGTAATCGAGTACCCGAATTTGCACACCCCTAATAATACTTCGACATTGGAGTGGATTTTTTTTGGGTAAAGTACACAATTAGTCCCTCGAGTATAAGGTGCTACTTTATTGAGTCCCTCAACTATTAAAATTCACAAAATGATCTCAAATATAGGGGCTATTTTGTTTAGCTCCCTGAACACACCCTGCAGATGAAATTGTTCAAACACATGACCTCAAGAGAGAACAATATTCCCTTTAATCATTGAGGTCATTTGATGAGTTAAAGTAAAGGCAGACAAGAGTTGTCTAATTTTGGTACAAGCAATGACGTAATCCAAAAATATTTTTGTATAGGATGGACATAAATAAAATCTTAATATAAATATAATCAATAAAATAAATAATTATTCGAAGAAATTTCAAATTTTAAGATAAATCTTGTCCACTCTCATATAAGGGTGGATCCATCACTAAATAGAAGTTGGACCTTGATTTTTCAGTATTCCAAAGTCAGTATGCCAGGTCGAAGATAAGCACCATGCAAAAGCTTGATGTTAATTGTAAGTCCCAACTTCCAATTACCCAAACCAGCAGCAGCAGGATCTGCAAAGGAATATGGTAGATGGATGAAGTTATAAGAATAGCTATGAAATTACAGGAATTATAGGAGTAGCTATGAAATTTACGATGTAATAATATGAAAGTAGTGTCATATGTTCCTATGAATTTAAAAAACTGTGGTGCAATTAGATTTCTACTGCAGCTGTGGAATTTAAATAAGTGATGAGCTATGTGTATGAATTTAAACGTAATTATATTGATGATGATAAAATAAAATATGATCGTCAAGGATATTAGATTAAAAATTATAGACATTGGATTACCGATGAAATTAAAAATCATGTTTTTACACACTATCGAATTTACGAATGTTATATTGGATTATCGAAGTAATTTTACGGTTTATGATATCAAAAAAATACAATTTACTTAAAATTTTTAAAATGAAGTATACAAGATATAAAAACATAAAATTACAAAAGTTGAACTCCTTTATTTGAAAATCAAAATACATAAATAAATTATTTACAACAAATTCAAATAAAAATCACAATTTGTTTGAAAATCAAAATACATAAATAAATTATTTACAACAAGTTCAAATAAAAATCACAATTTCTACATGTTTACTCCAATCCTCATCACTATTATTTGATACTCCCACTGAGACTCTTTTGATGATATCGTTGTCCTATTGTGATTCTCGAAACATGTAATATGCGAACGAAAAAATCCAAATGTTGAGCCAACAAAACTCTGTGGTACACATGCTCCACTATATTTCATGAGTTTCATAAAAAAGAGCATACTAGCTAGTTATGAACTTATAACAATGATTCATTTACTCTTTGAACCTTTAATCTCTTATTTGGATTTATCACACTTAGTCAAAGTCTAAGACATAACCTATCAAATGCCACACTAACTTACTAGATCAAGTATTCACACTATCTTATTTATTTAATCATGATTAATATTAATCACATACTAGATTCATTATGCACGAGTATTATAGTCCTATTAATCTAGAAGGTCACATTTATTCATAAGCAAGAATACCATCTTGGGGATGACAAGTAAATCATATTTTCATTACCATATATAAATCAACATGCTTGAGATCAATAATATCATATGTATGTATATCATGCATAGGACACTAATAATAACATGTCATGCTTAGATATCATAGATAACTGATCACGAGATTGCTCGAAGTAACATGGAAGAGCTATTTAGGATACATGAGTCGAGAATGAAAATATTGTCCACAATGCACCCAAGTGTTATGATATAACACCCCAACCCGTATCCGACTGGATCCGAGTCTGAGGTATCACATTGTCTTTTCAAAATTTATACTTGTATACCAACATGAAAAATTTCCACTTTTATTCAATAAAATTCCATAATTCCTATTGCTACAAATAAAATATCTTCAAAACTGATCAGAGCGTATATAGTTCAAAACATTAATTATATGCTAACTACTTTCAAATAACGAAATACATAAAATTCAAAATACTTTTCTGATCTGAACTTCGTAAAGGAGAGCTGGCATGTCTTACTCCTCCTTGCTCCTTAATCTTCTCGAAACCTACGTGTGAAACATTCACACGCTAAGTCGAAGACTTAGTGAGGCATTAAACTTATAAAGGAAACTCTAACTACTTAAACATGTATGAATATATCATCTCATGATGTCACACAAAACATTATAACATTATATATATAATGTAATGTACACATATACACATCACACATTATTTCAATCACTAACCTTATTCTACTATCAATATTATTAGCATTTATATCTTTTAATCATATCTTCTTGTACCTAACCTGTTTAATCAACATATGCCTCATTTAACCAAACAATACACACATCATCATATAAATCCTATAATACAATTCACATCACAAAAGCATATACATCACATATAATATGTTTATTGTTATCTCTTTGTTAGCCTATGTACACATGTGAGAACTATATATATGTGAGTACATAGAGGTTGTGCACATATGCTGTCACCAAAGCTCGTATAAGGTCCCACTAGGGGCATATGAATTTGTCCCGAAGGACTGCGTAGAAATGTCCCAAAGGACCACTATGTCCCAAAGGACCACATAGAACCCTTGACTCTTGGCATGCCAACTATACCTCTAGCTCTCATGACACATAACATGGGCATTATCTTTATACTTATCACATAGTCACTTGTTCATATCACATAGGCTCACAGCTTCTTATCATGTCATTCACATCTTATGACTTATCTTTTGTGATCATGTAAGAACTACATTTATTTTCATATAACTCATTGTCATATAAATCACATATCACATATAGACACATAGATCACTTTCACATAGCTTATATTAACTTTCCAAGTCATTTCATATTACTTGTCGCATATATCATATCACATAACTTATCTTTGATATTCCTATAATTACATGTTTTACTCCACTTCACACATAGTCACATGGTTTATTATCACATAACATGAATACACACAATCATATAACATATACAATAACATATATCACATTTCACATATACTCATATAAACACATGTTTATACTTATGAATTCATGCATTCTAATGTAGGAAATAGATTCGTCGCAAGTCTTATTTCCTCTAAACATCATATACCAACTAGTATGCACTCACCTGGCCTCACTAGTCAATACCGATCCCTTATCTCTTCTCGATGATTATTACTTGTAAACTTGTCCGGAGGTTGCTCTCGATCGATATCTACACAATCATGTATACATATCAGCATTCCAAATACTATGATTCGATCCTTAATTTCTTAAGCTAGAAGAAAGAGTTAATCCAAAATTTGTTTTGCAATGGTATCGGTACCCCCCCATAGGGTATCGATACTTCCTTATCCGTGGTATCGGTACCATGCCTAGGTATCGATACCCATATTGCATTATGTAATTCTCGTTCAAAGAAGGTATCGATACCTTCCTTAACTTATCGGTACCATGGGTATCGATACTATTTTTCCCAGGTATCGATACCCTTTGAATGCCTTTGTTATTTTTACTCTTGAGGTATCGATACCTTATGAAGCAATACCGATACCCATAGTCAGAAATCAATTTTTTACCCGAAAATTCACCTAAACTTACTTAATTCCTCTTATATAACCTCCTTATAACCCTTTAAACTTAACTACACTTATTTTAACCAACTTATACCACTTTAACACATTTTAATATCCAATATTCTATCTTAAATTTGGAAACTAATAATCTTACCAATTTATCAACATGTTCTAAATTCGTTTCTAACATTTTGAATTTTAATATCCAATATTCTATCTTAAATTTGGAAACCAATAATCTTACCAATTTATCAACATGTTCTAAATTCGTTTCTAACATTTTGAATTTCTTATTTTGACTGATGAGAAGTCAAATTTTACTTCAAAATCCATTTAATCCTTCTATTTCAATAATTCACTCAAAACTCATTTTACTGAATCTCTTATATCTTGTTCATTCTTAAGTTTTAAGCTACCTTAAGTTTTGGTTAATCTTCCTTATCACTCCATAAATCAAACCCAAGTTTAAAACAAAAGAATTAACCAGTTTAAGACCAACTCACTTTTAGCCAAGCTCCCACGGGAGGAAGAAGAAGAAGAAGAAGAAGCTAACTTCCAGAATTCTCTGATTTTTCCCTTCTCTCCTTCTACATATGTAATTATATATCACCACAATCACTTTTTAATTATTTCTTGACAAATGACCATTATACCTTTCTATCTTTCAATATTTATTAATCAATCATCATCACATAATTTTCCAATTAAGTCCCTAAACTTTCCAATCTTTCGAAATCAGACTTTAAATTTTCAAAACTTCCATTTTAGTCACTAACCCTTATTTTGGGATGCTACATATGATCCATATTAATGTGCTATGATGCGCAATGCGCTGCAATGCATCAAAATGTCATGATTGTACTATGATGCAGTTGTTAGACTCTATGACATGTCAAATGATCTTAACAATATTACTTGGATAATATAATCATTTCAATACATGTCAATGCAACACAATATACTATGCCACACTATCGTGCTTTATGGAATGTGAACCCATAAGGTTCCATATATAATACATATATTACATGAACTTGATAATATGATACAATTTGGAAAGTATAATAATTTAATTAGATTGTTTGAATGGTGAATGAGTGCTTTTAAAAGACTAAAAGAGGATGACTGATAAAGGAACTAAATGAATCTTCATATTTAAAATATGTGCAAATCTTGTTGGAGGAAGCTTCTGAAGGTTAATATATGAAACACTTTTGTTGTACGAATGCTATGTAATCACGATTGACTTGTATTTATGCTAAATTTTAACTATGTTATACCGATGTACCATTCATTTCATTTGTTTTGGAGCTGAGTTGCTTTTACATGATATATTTAAACCAAGTGTTCATTCTGTTTTTTTATTAGTATGAGATAATTATAAGTAATATATGTTCGAAAGATTTTTAATAACTTGATAATGAATTATCAAATATCACTGTAAACGTTGCGCTTGAAACTAAATTTTTTAAAAATAACAATAATTTTTTTAACCACTAAAATCATATGATTCGTGAAAACACCATAGTCTATGGAATTAATAATTATTGCCGAGCTTTCAGCTAATTTAATTACGTTGTCAACTTCATACAGGTTTTTTTTTTTTTGTAGTGTGTGGTTGAGGTACATAGTCAAATGAAGTGGCCATAGTTTAATTTAATGTTGTAGGTTTGAAATTGCGACCAGTCAAGATGAATTTAAAGCAATAGAAAACAGTAAACCAAATACGTACAAAGCAGTCCACTTTCCACCTCATGCTTCTCTACTTCGTGTTGTGTGTTGGGATGGAATACATTTTTGTTATTGTATTTTTGGTCAATTCTATTGTTTTTTTGCTTTAGTCTCAGCCTGTGGTCAACTGCAGAATGATCAACTCCCCTTTCACTTCATTTCCTTTGAGGAGAATGTACATATATCCCTTGCCATTATCATTAGTTGATCTAAGTGATCTCAAATTTAATATCTGAAAGTAATATCTATAAGTTCTTACGATTTACGAATAGTTATCATTACCCTAAACCTGACATTAACACTAAAGGTTGATCTATAAGCTACCGTGCATGGTTGGAGAAGGAATCTTAAACTTTGGTCCATTCTTTAATCTCTTTCTAAGTACTATATATCATTTCTTTCGGCTCACTAATAAAGATCACGTAGGGTTCATTATATAAATTAGAAGAAGTGAAAAATTCACAACCGTCACAATTATAATCTCTTCAGTAATAATAAGCAAATGTTGAATATGATAATAAAGTATAATATATTTTTAATATCATTGTTAAAAACAATTATTTTAAATCTCAAACAAAAAAATCAAATTATATAGAACATCAAATCTATTTACGAAACAAGGCAACGACGAATTTGCCCATATGATTGACTGATCCAAAGTGAATAAAATAAAGGTGGATCTGTTCAAACTTCAATCTAAGGAAACGTTAATTTTGGTTTTGAGCGGACTGTACTCTTATCCATGCACTCATGCCGCAACCAAATGGATTTTTTAATTTATATTTCATGAGGGTTATCAAATTTAAAGTTCTCATGTACAATATATATATATATATATATATATATATATATATATATATATATATATATATATATATATATAATATGTATAAATATATAAATATAAGCAAAGGGGTGTTTGGTCATGGTCAAACTTTCAAGACCTTTTATTAAGAAAAAAAAACATATTGAAAGTGGTTTAGTAAATATTCATTTATTGCATCAATCAAGCAGTTTCAATGGTTAAATGATTGTTATTATTTTTTGAAAACCCGAGTTTGAATATGACGTCTACAATGGTGTATGAGCTTTTATTATCAAATGATTAAAAATCTTTTGAACATACATTGTCTTATATTCCCACCAGAGTAATAAAAGAATAAATATTCATCTACTACTTAAAATTACAAATTAAGTTATATTAACACTTGAGTGATAGTCCATAAGTAAGCGAATTTACGAACATATAAATTAGCTGACCCTATTCCCATATGTAATGGGGTGAGGGGGAGGTAAGATAGTAGGCTGCCCCCAACGTCAGGTTGAGAGCAGCTTCCGTAGAAGACCTCCGGCAGTTAGAATTATGAATTGCCCACCGTGGGACTCGATCCCACGACCACAAGGTTAAGAGCCTTGCGCTCTACCAACTGAGCTGGACGAGAAATAGTTTTATAGATAATTGTCCATTCTTATTTCTTTCTTTAACGAGCATAAATTTAATATATACGTGTTTGAAATTTGATGCGCTATTACTTTTATTAAAAATAAAATATTACTTTTTTTTGCACATAAAAAATTACTTTTTTAAAATAAAAATAAAAATAAAGGATTATCACTGTATTGAAATGAAATAATTTAAGTGGCCATTCTTTTTTGGAATGGTTGCTTGGTGATTAAGCAAGGTAATTGCTTAAATTTCAAGCAACACTATCCTACTTCAACTCGAACTAAATACTTCCAATCTCTCTTTATAATTAGATATGTTAGACTTTTGTAACCTCAAGTTTGATCCAAGAGTTATGGGCAAGTCCCATCACTTTTTTCGACGATGCTCGACCTTTCGATGATCTTCAAGTCTTTACAGATGTGTAGAAAATAGTTGTATAGTTTTTCTGTTTGTGCAGTTAGAAAGTTAGTTTGTTTTAGTTAGTTTGTAAGTCAATTAGATATCTAGTCCTTGTATAAATACATTTTTATGTAAGTTTATGTGTGTGAGAAATAAAATTGAGGTATTATTCATTTTAACATGGTATCAGACGTTACTTTTCTGGGCTCTTGGGTTATTGGGCTTATTTTTCAATAGTCCAAAATTCTCCATTCTCATTTCTGTCTCTAGCAAATCTCACCGTGCAAAAAATTTCCCAATTCCAGTATCTGCGAATTTCGCAATTCCATTCTCTTTTCTTGGGTTGTTGGGTTCTAGAGTTTGCGTTTGTTCATTGAGATTTTTTTGATTCTTTCTTCGTTTTTTTCTTGCGATGCCTCCACAAGATGTTTCAGAGATTGATTTCACACATTCTTTGTATTTGCATTCGTCCGATACACCGGGTGCTATTCTTGTTTCTCACCAGCTCACTGGCATTCATGATTACAGCGTTTGGAGTAGGTCTATGCGTATTTCTCTTCTTGCGAAGAATAAATTAAAGTTTATTGATGGGGTTTGTCGTCGATATGATTTTGTTGAGCAGCTTCAATCTCAATGGGATCGGTGTAACACGATTGTGCTCTCTTGGTTGATTAATTCTGTTAGCAAGGATCTTTCCGCTGGTATTGTTTTTTCTTCTAGTGCTGCTCTTGTGTGGTCTGATTTGAAGAAGCGTTTTGACAAAGTTGATGGCTCTCGGGTTTACTTTCTACATCAAGAAATTGCAACCCTTGTTCAAGGTGATTCTTTAATTTTGTCTTATTTCACAAAATTGAGGCTTCTATGGGATGAATATGGTGCCTTAGTGCCTCTTCCTTCATGTGATTGTGCCAATGCTCAGCAAAATACCACTAATGCTCTTCAATAATGTCTTTTTCAATTCTTGATGGGTTTAAATGAGTCGTATTCTGTCGTTCGTAGTCAAATTCTTCTGATGCAACCGTTACCATCTGTTAACCAGACATACTCGATGTTGGTTCAAGAGGAGTCTCAGCACTCTCATTCCACTGGTATATCATCGATTCATGATTATACTGTTTTTTACTCTAATTCTTCTGCATCTTCTGGTAGTATGGGTCGACGTCGATTCAATGGAACTTGTGACTATTGTAAGGTTAGATGTCACAAAAAGGATCAATGTTATCGATTGAATGGGTTTCATGCTGATTTCAAATTCAATCGAAAAAAGGATGCTCAAGCTGCTCTTACTGTTCAACTTGAAGAACCTGCCGATTCTTCTACTACTTCAGCTCCAGTTCCTGCTATTTCGTGTGATTGTGCTTATGCTCAGCAAAATACCACTAATGCTCTTCAACAATGTCTTTTTCAATTCTTGATGGGTTTAAATGAGTCGTATTCTGTCGTTCGTAGTCAAATCTGTTGATACAACCGTTACCATCTGTTAACCAGACATACTCGATACTGGTTCAAGAGGAGTCTCAGCACTCTCATTCTACTGGTATATCCTCGATTCATGATTCTACTATTTTTTACTCTAATTCTTCTGCATCTTCTGGTAGTATGGGTCGACGTCGATTCAATGTCACTTGTGACTATTATAAGGTTAGAGGTCACAAAAAGGATTAATGTTATCGATTGAATGGGTTTCCTGTTGATTTCAAATTCAATCGAGAAAATGATGCTCAAGCTGCTCTTACTGTTCAACTTGAAGAACCTGTCGATTCTTCTACTACTTCAGCTCCAGTTCCTGCTATTTTGTCTCGTGTATCTCCTGCCCCAGTTTTTACTCAAGAACAGTACAATCAAATTATGAATTTGTTGCACCAAGCTCCTTTCTCTAAGTCTTCTGTTAATCTTGTGGGACAAACCTCAGGTACTAGGGTGTTCAGATCCACTCCGATCCAAAAAAATAACCGAAAACTAATTCAAAAAATCGATAACCGAAAAAAATCAAAATTGATTTAGTGTGTTTGGTTTTTTTTACAAATCGATCGGTTCGGTTTGGAAATCTGAAACCGATCCAAACCGAACCGAACCGATGAAATGGAATATTGAATTTAAAAGTTTGAAATAAACCCATCAAAAGCCCTACAAAATCTCACAAAACCCAGATACAAATACATATTCAACTATCCTCGACACGCACGTAACAATTTTGCTCCAGATTCTAGTCATCGATGCCAATGAAAAAAATGGTGCACTAAATGATAATAGCAAAGAAGGATAGTATAGTGTTTTTGTATTTCCCCAGTTCTGAGGTAGAGAGAAAATTGTCGGGAAAAACTTAGAAAATGTGTCGTTTTACTTTTATGGGTGACTTACTGACAAGAAACTGATTCGTTTCTTGATTTCTTAAAATATATATTCTCTTTGTAAGCTTCACAAGCTTGCATTTGTTAAAATATATATTCTCTTTGCTTTTGTTATACATATGATGTTTTTTTTATGAAAAAATTTCAAGAATTATTTTGAAAAATTAGAATCCAAAAACCGTAGAAATCCAAACCGAATCAAGCCCTACTTAATTGGATCATATCAGATCGGATATTTTTAGAAACATCCAAACGGATCCAAACTACAAACATTTATACTTTCGGATTAGATGAATTTTTAGCCAAAAACTGATCCAAACTGACTGCGAACACCCTATCAGGTACTGCTTCTTCTGTAAGTTGAATCCTGGGCACTGGTGCTACAGATCATATTACCTTTGAATTCTTTTGTTTGACAAATCCTATTGCATGTACTTCCAAAAATTGATTTGTTCATCTTCTTAATGGTAAAAAAGCTCTCATCACTTACACTGGTTCTTATGTTCTTAATACTGATCACATAATTCATGATGTTTTGTTTGTCCCTGAGTTCAAAAATAATCTTTTATCTATCACTAAACTGACTGCTGAACTTCATTGTGTTGTTTTGTTTTATCCTGCATTTTGTATCTTTCATGACATCTTCGGTGGAAATATAAAGGGGCTTGGTAAAGAACGTGGAGGTCTTTTGTAACATCCTCCATACCGGGTTAGTGATTAAATTGTGAGATTTTATAATTTAGTGACCAAATTAGATAAATTGAAAAGTTCAAGGACTTGATTGAAATGTTTTGTGCAGATAATTTAGCAAATAATGAGGAATTAAAAGGGTAAATGGGTCTTTTAGTAGGGGAGATAAATAAATATTTTTTGAGGATATTTTTATACCCACGTGGAGCCTATGTTTGGGAAACAAAGTTTCCAGATTTTTCTTCTTCATTGTCTTCTTCTACACAGTGAATCCATAAGCAAATGTAAGATGGATTTCTTTTGGTTAATTCTTAAGAGTTAAGCATGGTTTTGATTAATGAAGCTCTACGAAAGATGATGGAGAGAAAAAAAGGGATTTAGAAACTCAAAGAATAGCAAGTTATGGAGGATTGAAGATACTAAGCATTTTAGTGAAAATTTGAATAAGAGAGTTTAAATTAATTTGGAGGTTGAATTTGACTTGTCATCTATGAGAATAAGAAGTTATAAGAGTTCGAATTAAGTTTGGATAACATGGAAAATGTGGTAAGATTCTTAGTTTTAAGAATTTGAATGAACTATGGGAGATTATAAGGTGTTGAAATGATAGAAATTAGATATAATGGTTATAGACGAGTTTGATAGCATAATAAGGGCTTTATACATGAAAATTTGGGTGAAGTATTGATGAATTTCGGATGGAAACAACCTATTCTGGGAAGGTGTATCGGTACACTATGAATAGGTACCGATGCACTAAGATCAAATTTTGAAGAACCGTTACATAGTGCATCGATACATTCAGGGGTGTATCGATACCCGTGTATCGATACACACTAGCAGGCATCAATGCATGAAAATTTTGAACCTAATTTGTGTACCGATATACCCATAGTGCATCGATACCCCCTAAAGGAAAAAGTGAATATTGGTCTATTAAATTCGTTTAAGTTATTAGCATCAATTACAAGGTGTAGATATATGATAATTACCTTAAAATGTATATTTATGTAGATTCTGAGCCTAAAGCAATTCCGGAACATTTGGGAAGTAAGAACGATCGGGGGAAAAGCAAAGAGATCTAGGTGAGTGAATATGCATAGCATTATTTTAGTAGCATCTTCAGTTCTAGACTTGTGATAAATCTAGATTTAATACTTTGATACATGATTCATTTTAGATTATAAAATATTATATGAATTCATACCATATGCATTGTGTAACATGTTTTAAATGAATATGTATGAAAAGTTATATGAGTTATGTGATAAATGTAAGGAAATGATATGTCTATGTGATATACTATGTAAATTGAGAAAAACCCATGTTATGTAGATGAGAACTATAGGTATAGTTGGCATGCCAAGGGTAGAGGGTCTATGCGGTCATTCGAGACTTACATGTATTCTTTTTAACATGTATGAGGTCTGTTGAGACACATATGTGATCCTTGGCATATGTATATGATTCTTAAAGAATTTTTATGTGGTCCTTAAGGACATCTTATATGGCACAGCGGTGCATTTCTACGCGGCACTTCGGTGCAAATCTATATGACACTTCAGTGCATTTATATGAGCTGTGGTGACAACATTGTGTACAACCTCACAGTACTCACATACATTAGGTTCTTAGTATGGTATAATGGGCTAGTGAACTTGTTAATATGAACTTATGAATGCTAATTTGATAAGCCTATGTGTAAGAAACATGGTTATGGATATTGCACTGATTAAATACATATTCTCATTGCATTCCATCTTATTTTGCCATTTTCATTATATTCATTGTTATTATTATATTACCTCACTAAGTCGATGACTTAGCGTGTGAGTGTTTCACACGTAGGATCCGAGAAAGTAGACGAGCAAGGTTAAACAGCGGGACATTATCACTCTTGCAACTACCAGATCAGAAGCAACTTAATCAGTAGGTCATTTTGATATGTAAATGAATGTTGGCATGTAATTATATGGTTAAGTTGTGTATGCTTTGAGCATTTTGATGAACTTTGTATAAACGTATGTATATTATTGTATTTTAGTTATATTAGTCCAAATGTTTTATTATTTTGTTAAGAATATTGTTTTAAAAGTCAACGTGGCATCTCAGGGAGTGCTTGTGTAGATCAGGATACGTTCTTCAGGACGTTGAACACTATTCTGATGCATCTTCAACCTCCTGCTCCATCAACTCAGAAAATGAATGTAGCAAAAGAGTTGAGAGGTTTAGGAGCTCCTGAATTTAAGGGAGAAGCCAAGAAGGGTCTGGTTGTTGCAGATCTTTGGTTAAATGATTTGAACATAATGCTTGATAGTCTCCACAGTTCTGACATGGAAAAGTTGGATGGAGCAGTGTCCTTGTTAAGGGGACAAGCGAGGATATGGTGAACGAACGTCACCATGAGGATGTCAAACAAGCAATTGACTTGGTCTCTGTTTTTGGAAGAGTTCAAACACAAATATATTGAAGATTAATTCATCAAGCAAATGAAGCAAGAGTTTATGAACTTTAAACAGATGAATCGCTCGGTATACGAATATGAATGTGAATTTAATAAGCTAAGTCGGTTTGCTACATAGCTTGTGCCTACTGAGAAAGACGCTTGTGAATGGTTTGTGGAGGGCTTACGCCCTAGATTGAAAGAGATGCTAATAGTATCGAATTTGTCCTCGTTCCAGGAGGTGATTAATCGTGCCAAAGCTCTAGAGAGAGTTCAGAATGAGAGATTTAGGACTCAAGAGTTCAGACATCTAAGAGGACTGGTGCTTCCTCTAGCTCAGCACCACCAAAAGAAGAAGAGAATCAGGATTTCGATCACAAGCTAGATCAGAATCTGTTGTATCCTCTGCCAGAGGAGCAAGTCAGTCGAGACCTAGACAGACACAATCAGTGGGATCTGGTGTTGGGAGATCTAATCAGGGCCAAGCGAGACAGTGTAAGCATTATGGGAAGAACCTTTTTGAGGCATGTCGTATGGCTTATGGACTTGTTTCTGATGTGGAGATGTCAGACATTTTATTCGGGATTGTCCATTAATGGTTGGTGAGCCTGCACCATTTGAAAGAATTGGTTCTACCTCGCATACAGAACGAGGAAGAGGCAGAGGAAGAAACCATTATGAGAATGGATTAGATGTTTCATTATTTTGGGAATGTCGATTGTAGATTGAAAAAGGTAACCCTGAAGAGTATAGAAGGAATAAAAATAAATGTGATCAGTGAAATGTTTAATCCTTTAGCAAATGTAAAATCAGTGATGTCTGCCAAGAAACTGCTGCTACAAGGATGTCAAGGTTTTCTTGCAAATGTGATAGATACAAGAGCTAAAGAGAAAGGGTTAGATGAGATTCCAATAGTTCGAGAGTTCCCTGATGTTTTCCCTGCTGAGTTTCCAGGATTACCTCCAGATAGAGAGGTAGAATTTCAAATCGAAGTAATGTTGGGAACAACTTCGATTGCAATAGAACCTTATCGGATGGCTCCGAAAGAACCGCAAGAGTTAAAGAATCAATTGCAAGAGTTATTAGAGAAGGGATTTATTCGACCAAGTGTGTTGCCTTGGGGAGATCTGGTGTTATTTGTTAAGAAGAAGGATGTGTCAATGCGTCTCTGCATTGATTATCTGCAGCTTAATAAGGTAACCATCAAGAATAAGTATCCCCTTCCCTGAATTGACGACTTGTTTGATCAGTTAAAAGGAGCTTCGATATTCTCAAAGATTGACTTACGTTCTAGTTATCACCAATTGAAGATTCAGGAGAAAAACATTACGAGTACAACTTTCATATGGCCACTATGAATTCATCGTAATGCCATTTGGATTAACGAAGCACCTGCTGCATTCATGGATCTCATGAACATGATTTTTCAACCCTATTTAGACCAGTTTGTAGTTGTCTTTATTGATGACATACTAGTGTATTCGAAATCAAATGAAGAGCATAGTGTACATATGAAGATAGTCTTGCAAATTCTCAGAGATAAGAAGCTTTATGCCAAATTGTCCAAATGTGAGTTTTGGCTTAATGAAGTGATTTTCCTCGGGCATGTGATTTCTGCAGATGGGATTCGGGTGAACCCTCAAAAGATAAAAGCTATTCTGGATTGGGAGGTTCCAAAGAATGTATCGGAAGTCAGGAGTTTCCTTGGACTTGCAAGTTATTATCGAAGATTTGTTAAGAATTTTTTTATGATAGTGCTGCCTTTAATGAAGGTAATGAGAAGGAATGTACCATTTGTTTGGACTCCTGAATGTCAAGAAAGTTTTGAAGCTTTAAAGGGAATTCTGACAGAAGCTCCTGTATTGGTTCAACCGGAATCTGGCAAGAATTTTGTAGTATACAGTGACGCGTCCCATAATGGGTTGGGGTGTGTATTAATGCAAGAAGGGAATGTGGTAGCGTATGCATCGAGACAGTTGAAACCACATGAAAAGAATTACCCCACCCATGATTTATAAATGGTTGCTGTAGTGTTTGCTCTCAAGATTTGGCGTCACTATCTGTACGGAGAACGTTGTTACTTGTATACCGATCACAAGAGCTTGAAATATTTGATGACTCAAAAAGAGATTAATTTGAGGCAAAGGAGATGGTTGAGTTTTTAAAAGATTATGATGTAATAATTGACTACCATCCCGAAAAGGCTAACGTGGTAGCATATGCTTTGAGTAGAAAGACATTTGCAGCCTTACGAGCTATGGATGCAAGGTTATCTTTGACTAGAGACGGTGGTCTATGTGCAGAGTTAAAACTTAAACCAGCATGGTTGGATCGAATAGGAGAATTACAAAGCAAATATGAAATATGTTTGAAAAGAATAGAGCAAGTAAATAATAAAGAGATTAAAGATTTTTAGGTTAAGTCAGATGAGAATTTATATTATAAAGGAAGAATTGTGATACCAGACGATGAGGAGTTGAAGAAAGATTTATTGACAGAGGCTCATTGTAGTTCATTGACGATGCACCCGGGTGGAACTAAGATGTACGTGGGTTTGATGGATCGATATTGGTGGCCAGGGATGAAACGAAACATTACCGAATTTATGTCTAAGTATTTGGTATGCTAACAAGTCAAAGCCGATCATCAAGTTCCGTCTGAATTATTACAACCACTTTCCATTCCTCAATGGAAGTTGGAAAATGTGACGATGGATTTTGTTTTGGGATTACCCCTAACTTCGAACAAAAGAGACTCAATCTAGGTAATTGTTGACCGATTGACCAAGTCAGCACATTTCCTTCATGTCAGAACTGATTTCTCTATGGAAAAATATGTGGAGTTGTACATTAGATAAATTATTAAATTACATGGAGTACATGTTTCTATAGTTTCTGATCGAGACCCTTGATTTACTTCGAGGTTCTGGAAATCTTTGCATGGAACGTTGGGGACTCACTTAAATTTTAGTATGACCTTTCACCCTCAGACGGATGGGCAATCAAAAATGACAATTCAAATCTTGGAAGATATGTTGAGAGTATGTGTAATCGAGTTCAAAGGGTCATGGGAGAAGTATTTACCACTGGCAGAGTTCGTTTACAACAATAGTTATCAGTCCAGTATTAAGATGGCACCCTATGAGGCGTTATATGGAAGGAAATATCGTACGCCATTAAACTGGTATGAGCTCAAAGATCGAAGCGTGGTTGCTTCAGATTTTATTCAAGATATGGAAGAGAAAGTTCGAGAAATTCAACATAATCTCAAAGTGGAATTTGATCGGCAAAAGTCATATTCTGACCTTAAAAGAAAAGAGATTGAATTTGAAGTTGGAGATAAAGTGTTTCTAAAGGTATCTCCATGGAAGAAAGTATTATGATTTGGTCGGAAAGGAAATTTAAGTCCTATATTCATCAGGCCATATGAAGTTGTTAAGAGAATAAGACCAGTGGCATATCAATTATCTTTACCACCAGAAATGGAGAAAATTCATAACGTCTTCCATGTGTCCATGTTGCAGAGGTATAGGTCCTATCCCTCTCACATCGTTGCACCATAACAAGTAGAAGTCCAACATGAATTGACTTATGATGAGGAACCAATACAAATATTGGCTTATGAAGTCAAACAGTTGAGGAATAAAATGGTTCCGTTGGTCAAAGTTCTTTGGAGAAATCACAAAGTAGAGGAGGCAATGTGGGAACGTGAATAGGATATGCTTCATCAATACCCCCATCTGTTCGTGCAATGAAAATTCAAGGACGGATTTTCTTAAGGGGGAGATTTGTAACATCCTTCATACCGGGTTAGTGATCAAATTGTGAGATTTTATAATGCAGTGACCAAATTAGATAAATTGAAAAGTTCAAGGACTTGATTGAAATATTTTGTATAGGATAATTTAGCAAATAATGAGGAATTAAAAGGGCAAATGGGTCTTTTAGTAGGGGAGATAAATAAATATTTTTTGAGGATATTTTTATACCCACGTGGAGCCTATGTTTGGGAAACAAAGTTTCCAGATTTCTCTTCTTCATTCTCTTTTTCTCCACCGTGAATCCATAAGCAAATGTAAGATGGATTTCTTTTGGTTAATTCTTAAGAGTTAAGCATGGTTTTGATTAATGAAGCTCTAGGAAAGATGATGGAGAGAAAAAAGGGATTTAGAAACTCAAAGAATAGAAAGTTATGGAGGATTGAAGATACTAAGCATTTTAGTGAAAATTTGAATAAGAGGGTTTAAATTAATTTGGAGGTTGAATTTGACTTGTCATCTATGAGAATATGAAGTTATAAGAGTTCGAATTAAGTTTGGATAACATGAAATATGTGGTAAGATTCTTAGTTTTAAGAATTTGGATGAACTATGGGAGAGTATAAGGTGTTGAAATGATAGAAATTAGTTATAATGGTTATAGATGAGTTTGATAACATAATAAGGGTTTTATACATGAAAATTTGGGTGAAGTATTGATGAATTTCGGGTGGAAACAACCTATTCTGGGCAGGTGTATTGGTACACTATGAATAAGTACCGATGCACTAAGATCAAATTTTGAAGAACCATTACATAGTGCATCGATACATTCAGGGGTGTATCGATACCCGTGTATCGATACACACTGGCAGGCATCGATGCATGAAAATTTCAAACCTAATTTGTGTACGGATACACCCATAGTGCATCGATACCCCCTAAAGGAAAAAGTGAATATTGGTATATTAAATTCGTTTAAGTTATTAGCATCAATTGCATGGTGTAGATATTTGATAATTACCTTAAAATGTATATTTATGTAGATTTTGAGCCTAAAGCAATTCCGGAACATTTGGGAAGTAAGAACAATCAAGGGAAAAGAAAAGAGATATAGGTGAGTACATATGCATAGCATTATTTTTAATAGCATATTCAGTTCTAGACTTGTGATAAGTCTTGATTTAATACTTTGATACACAATTCATTTTTGATTATAAAACATGATATGAATTTATACCATGTGCATTGTGTAACATGTTTTAAATGAATATATATGAAAAAGTTATATGAGTTATGTGATGAAGGTAAGGAAATGACATGTCTATGTGATATACTATGTAAATTGAGAAAATCCCATGTTATGTAGATGAGAACTATAGGTATAGTTGGCATGCCAAGGGTAGAGGGTCTATGCGGTCTTTCAGGACATATATGTATTCTTTTGAACATGTATGAGGTCTGTTGAGACACATATGTGATCCTTGGCATATGTATATGATTCTTAAGGAATTTTTATATGGTCCTTAGGGACATCATATATGGCACTGCGGTGCATTTCTACGCGGTAATTCGATACAAATCTATGTGGCATTTATATGAGTTGTGGTGACAGCATAGTGCACAACCTCACAGTACTCACATACCTTAGGTTCTCAGTATGATATCATGGGCTAGTGAACTGGTTAATATGAACTTATGAATGTTAATTTGATAAGCCTATGTGTAAGAAACATGATTATGGATATTGCACTGATTAAATATATATTCTCATTGCTCTTCATCTCATTTTGGCATTTTCATTATATTTCATTGTTATTATTATATTACCTCACTAAGTCGATGACTTAGCGTGTGAGTGTTTCACACGTAGGATCCGAGAAAGTAGACGAGCAAGGTTAAGCAAGTGGGACATTATCACTATTGCAACTACCAGATCAGAAGCAACTTAATCAGTAGGTCATTTTGTAATGTAAATGAATATTGGCATGTAATTATATGGTTAAGTTGTGTATGATCTGAGCATTTTGATGAACTTTTTATAAACCCATTTATATTATCATATTTTAGTTATATCAGTCCAAATGTTTTATTATTTTGTTGAGAATATTGTTTTAAAAAGTCAATGTGACATCTCAGACTCATATCCGGGTCGGGTACGGGTTGGGGTGTCACATCTTTACTTTCTCGAGTCTTTTTTTACATCATTGGATTCAAATTCTTCTTCTATTGTTGCTTCTTTTTTTTAAATTCATTTATTTGTAAACCTTCTGTTCATAGTTCTCATTCTGTTACTAAACTTTGGCATGCTGCCATTAATAAAATACACAAATTGCCTATTTTACAGTCTATTAAATTTGATCCTAGTGATGTGCAATATTGTTCTATTTTTCCTATGGCTCGACAAACAGATTACCATTTCCTTTAAGTACCTCTAGAATATACAAACCCTTTTACTTAATCCATGTTGATCTTTGGGGTCCTTATAGAGTTTCTACTCATAGTAGACATCGTTACTTTCTCACTGTTGTAGATGATTTTAGTCGTATGACTTAGGTTTTTCTGTTGTGACTCAAAAGTGATGCAGTCATTCATTTAAAGTCTTTTTTCTTGATGATTCAAACTCAATTCTCTACTTCTGTTAAGATAATTCACAGTGATAATGGGTCAGAGTTTTTCAATTATGTGTGTTCTCATTTATTTTCCTTTCTTGGCATAATTCACCAATCTAGTTGTGTTTGTACTCCCCAACAGAATGAAGTAGTTGAACGTAAGCATAGGCATTTACTTGAGGTTTCTTGTGCTCTATATTTTCATTCTAAAGTTCCTTTAAAATTTTGGGGTGAGTATGTTCTTGCTGCCTGCTATTTGATCAGTAGGTTACCTTCCTCTGTTTTGTCTTGGCTCACTCATTTTGAATTATTGTATAAAACGTTGCCTTTTTTATCTCATATTCGTGTGTTTGGGTGTCTTGCTTATGCAATTCAAACACATTTAACTGATAAATTTGGTTCAAGATCTATTTTGTAACATCCTCAATACCGAGTTAGTGACCAAATTGTAAAACTTTAGAATTAAGTGATTAAAGTAGATTAATTGAATAGTTTAGGGACTTATATGGAAAATTGTGTGTAGGACTAAATAAAAAAGAATGAAGAATGGAATGACAGAATGTTCATTTGGTAGAAAAGATAATCAATTTGAAAGAGGATATATACGGTTCCACGTGGATTGAGGTAAGGAAAATATCAAAGTCTCGAGAGTTTTCTTCTTCTTCCATTTTCCATCCGTGAACTCAAACTTGCTAAGGTGAGTTCTCTAGTTAGTTAATTATTCATTAAATTTAAGTGTGGGTTATGATCCTTAGGTGATACTTAAGAATGAAGGAGTTAGGAGATATTAAAGATTAAGAGTTTTTAAATGAAATCTTGGAAAATAGTTGATAAGTTGAATTGAAAGTTGAATTTGACTTATCATAGGTGTGAACAAGAAATAATTAGTGTTAGAACTAAGTTTGGATTATATAAAAAAATTAGTAAAATTCTTAGTTTCAAGAATTGAAGTAAGATGTTTAAGTTTATAAGGTGTCAAGAAGATAAATGATAATTAAAATGGTTGTAGTTGAGTTTGGCGGGTATGAAATGAGCTTTCCATATGGAAATTTATTGAAGTGTTGAGGATTTTTCGGGTGAAAGAAGCCTGTTATGGTAAGGGGTATCGGTACCTGATGAATGGGTACCGATACCATAAGACCCTTTTAGATGAACATCTTCATGAAATATCGATCCGAAAAGGGTAGTATTGATACCTTAGGTACCAATACCATAGGACAGGTATCGATACCTAGAAACATCGAATTTAATTTGGGTACTGATACCCAAGTAGGGTATCGATACATTCTAAAGTAAGTATCGATACCGTACATAGGGGGTATCGTTATCACTTAATAAGGAAATGTGAATTTTTGGTTATCAATAGTTTAAGTTAATAAGATTGAGTTATATGTTTAAGCTTCTGAAAAATGTCTTGGAAATTATATTTATGTAGATACTGAGCCTAAACGAGTTCCACAACGATTGACAAGTAAGATCGATCGAGAGAAAGACAAAGAGATATAGGTGAATGCATATTATAGGTTTAATTCGATGGGAATAAGACTTGTGATAAGTCTATTTCCTATACTCGTTTTCATGATTTAACAGTTATGAACATGCATAAGTTATGATCATTATAGACATATGTATGAGTTATATATGATTCTACGATTCGATATATATGTTATTTGATTCATGTGAATACATAAGAATAACATATATTATATGATATGAGATAGATGTTTACACATACATGTGGTATGTGATAGAAGAGAATGAACATGTGATTATAAAAAAAATGATATGAATATATGAATATATACAAACATTATGATAGTGCCCATGATATGTGACATGAGAGCTATAGGTATAGTTAGCATGCTAAGAGTCGAGGGTTACCTATGTCTTTCAAGACATATGGACAGTTACCTATGTTCTTCGGAACATATGGATAGGTCCTTCGAGACATAGATTTCATATGCCACTTAGTGGATTCTTATATGAGTTGTGGTGACAACATATGTGTGCACAACCTCAGAGTACTCGTATACCTTGAGTTCTCAGTAATGTACATGGGCTTATGAAAGATGTAATGAATATGTACAGGTTTACATGTTAACATGTTATTATTGTTTATATTGATTCATATATGACATTATGGATTTATGATATAATATGCATACTTGTCATTAGATAGTTGATTGTATGTTCATATTTATAGAAATTCCCTATTATATGTTTATGTCTCACTAAGTCTATAACTTAGCGTGTAAGTGCTTTACATATAGGTACTTAGAAGCATGAGGACTAGACTTGAGACCTACAGAACAACATACCTTTGCAAGAGATCAGATCAGAAGTAAATCACACAGTAGGTATTTTGTTGTATTAAAGGTGTTGACATGTAAACAAATGTAGATTTACATATGCTCTGATCGGTTTTTGTAATGTATCAAAGATATTTATGTAATTATTAACTTTATTTCAATGGAAGTTTGAATTTTCATGATTATTATATGTTTTAAAGGTTTTAATTAGTTAATATGACACCTCAGATCTGTATCCGGGTCGGGTACGGGTTGGGAGTGTTACATTTAAGGGTATCAGAGTCAGGTTTAGCCAATTCTCGGCATAAATTGGTTCTAGAGTGTCTTAAAATGTGTACATGCCAAAATTATAGTAAGAACTTCTAATATGATAAGAGTAATAAGTATGTGTTATGCTAATAGAGTTATTTGGTTATATCTTATTAGATATCTGGACAAGATAGCTCTCGAAGTCAAGAGGGAGATGATAGATTAGCTGAGAGTAGTAATTCACCTGCCCTGGCTAAGCAAGGTGAATGACAGACACCTTATGGAGTGTCTGTTCTTCACCAAGACGTCTTCTTTAGGACGTTGGACTCAATCTTGACGCATTTCCAGCCTTCTGCCTCCTCAACTCAGAGGATGAATGTAGCAAAGGAGTTGAAAGGGTTAGGAGCTCCTGAGTTCAAGGGGAAGCCGAAGAATGTCCTGTTAATATGGACCTTTGTCTTAACGATGTAAAGATCATGTAGATGGGCTCCACTATTCTGATGTGGAGAAGTTAGATGGAGTGGTCTCCTTGCTTCGTGGGCAAGCGAGAATTTGGTGGATGAATGTCACTTTGAGGGTGATCTGTGATCAGGTGACATGATCTCTGTTCCTTGAAGAGTTTAGGCACAAGTACATATGAGATCAATTCATCAAGCAGATGAAGCAAGAATTTCTAAACCTGAAGCAAATGAACCGAACTGTGTATGAGTACGAGTTCAATAAGTTAAGTCATTTTATGGTTGAGTTGATTCCGACAGAGAAAGATGCATGCGAGTGGTTTGTTAAGGGTTTGCGCCCAAGGTTAAAGGAGTTGCTTATCGTGTTGAATTTGTCATCATTCCAGGAAGTAGTAATCGTGCAAAAGCTCTTGAGAGAGTTTAGAATGAACGGTATGGGGATCAAAGAGGCCAACCATCCAAAAGATTTGGGGCTTTATCGAGTTTTGCACCACCTAAGAGACGTAGATATTATGGATTTCAATCTCAAGCGATGTCTGAATCGGTGACATCCTCCGCTAGAGGATCAAATCAGAGGAAAGCTAGACAGACTCAATCAGTAGGGTTTGGTGATGGAAGAACACAACAGAGACACTGTCAGATTTGTGGAAGATATCATGGTGGGACATGTAGAGTAAAATCTGGAGCTTGTTTCCGATGTGGGGAAACATTGTAACATCCCAATCAGCGGGTCAGTGACCAAATTGTAAGAACTTCTAAACTCAGTGGTTCAATTTGAATAATGTGATAATTCAAGGATTTATGGTATAAATTTTGTGTAGGACTTGATAATAAAAATGGGAGACTAACAATGGCACTATGGTATTTTGCATGGAAGGTTATGTTATTTATTTTCTTAAGGGATAAGTACCTAGTAAGTGGATAAGAAGTCTGGAACCTTTCCTTATTTCTTCCTCGTGCCCGTGGGTCTACTTGTGCAAAGGTAAGAATCTGATTTTTGGGTTGTTCATTTAATTTTTGGGTTGGTAATGAAAGTTTGGATGATATATAAGATTAAGGAAAACTTATATAGAATTAAAACAACAAGATGAGTGTTTTAGAGATGGATTTGTAAAATGGGTTTTTAGATGAAATTTTGATATGGAGTAGTTTTTGATGTTTTAATGAGATATTTGACTTGTCAATAGGCTAATTGAAGGGTTAGGACTAATAGAATTGGTTAAAAACATGTTTGAAATCTAAGTATTATTTTGAGATTCAAGTGTTTATATGGGAATTTGGACAATTAAAAGTGGTAATTGAATACTAATTAGTATAAAAGTATAAAAGTGAGTTTATAAACTCGAGGTATGTGTTTATGAGAGTGTTGGGAGGATTTTTAGGTGATTTTCGAGATGAAAATGGCTATTCTGGGCTTAGGGTATTGGTACCCTTACGAATAGGTACTGATACCTCATGAGTTAAATAGGAGAAATTGTATAGGGATGTATCGATACCTGCTGATAGAGGTATCGATACCTCAAGGGTAGTATCGATACCTGTAGGATGGTATCGATACCCTTAAAACTTCGAACGTAATTTCAGTATCGGTACCTTAAGGAGGTATCGATACCCTAGAAATGTCGAACCTTATTTCGGTATTGGTGCATGCAAAGGTATCGATACCCTTAAAGGGTGGTATATGTACCCTTAGGGTTGTACCGATAGCTCCAAGCATAAAATGAAATATAGGATTTCTTGCATCTCAAGTTTTTATGATTCGATATAATTGAGTTAAGAACAATATTGATTTTAGATTGTCTTGTGTAGTGATCTAACGTGATTAACTTCCGGTCAGCTTGGAATTTTGAGTATCAATTCAAAAGGATTTGAATTAGACCTTAGTGAGGCAAAGGTGAGTGCAATGTCTCTTTATTGTAATAGAGTTGAGGAAGGCTTGCGATAAGCTAACCTCCGTGTTTTTGATCGAAAACTTTATATTTATTTTATGTTATATTTCAATGTTTTATTCAATTTTTTATTTTACAAATTATGTTTTATGACTATGTTTTGTGAATATGAGCTTTGAACCAATGAATGCGAATATACTCTATGACAGAGAAGCTATGTGAATAAGAAACACTTTTAATAAAGATTAAACTTAATTATGTGATTAAAAACCCAAAGTATATGTATAAGGATTAGAGGTATAGTTAGAATGCCAAGATTCGAGGGTCTATGTGGTCCTTCGGGATAATTATGTGGTCATCCATGACAAATATGTGGTACTTCGGTGCAAAACCTATGTGGCACTTTGATGCAAACTATGTGGTCCTTTAGTGCAAACTATGTGATCCTTTGGGACAATTATGTGACACTTCAGTGCAAATTACGAGTTGTGGTGACAACATTAGTGCACAACCTCATAGTACTCAAATACCTAGATTACTCAGTAGTATACCTTGGGCAATTGGAACAAAGACATACAAAGTATAATTATTTATAAGTGTACATTTGATTTGGAAATAAAGAAAGTTCTTTGAAAAACAGTTTTAATAAAAAAATAGATTTCTGTTAATAAGTTAACACTATTAGTTTTCCTCACTAAGTCATCGACTTAGCGTGTATTTTCTCACACATAGGTTTAAAGAAAGCTGAAGGTTGATTTGGGTCGAAGATATCATTTAATTCAGAAGATCAGATCAAAACAAATTAAATGTAGGTTTTTGTTTATTTTGTAAAAATTGTTGGCATGTATTATACGTTTAATTTGAAATGCTCTGGTCAATTTTATAAATTTACATATATTTTGTATGTTGTAAACTCTTACTTTTGGATATCTATGTGAATTATTAATATTTTATGTGAAATGATTTTCTATTTAGAATAATATTATTTTCTTTATCTTCATCTGAATAATAAATTTTAAATTTATTCCTATTTGTGGAATTCTTATGTTTTGAAAAGTCAAATGTGACACCTCAGATTCGTATATGTGTCGGGTACGGGTTAGGGGTGTTACAAACAGGACATTTCATGAGAGATTGTCCATTGGGGATAGAAGAGCTTGCACAGTCAAAGCAATATGCTTCGATGTCTCAGAGAGGAAGAGGTAGAAGTCAACCAGAATCCTCTACTCAACAGGAAGTTCGCTCCACTGCTCGAGTATATAACCTCAAGACCAATGAAGACCGTGATAATCCAGAGATAATCGCAGGTACTTTTCTATTGTATGATAATTATGTTATGGTGTTGATTGATACAGGGTCTTCATACTCATATATTAGTAGTAAATTGGTGAGAGAATTGGGAATGCTTAGAAGCTACTAGTAATGATGTAATAGTGATAAATCTGTTAGGGCACAGTGTTCGGGTTACTAAAGTGTGTCGAGGGTGTCCCATACGTATTCAGGGAATTGAATTCCCTGCTAATATGTGGAATTACCCTTTGACGAATTTGAAGTGATACTAGGAATGGATTGGTTATATTGCTATCATGCGAATGTCAATTGTAGACTGAAGAGGGTAACGCTAATCAGTTCAGATGGATTAAAAGTGATAATGTTCGGTGAAAGATGGAATCCATTGGCAAATGTTATCTCGGTGATGTCAGCAAAAAAACTATTGCTATAAGGATATCAGGGTTTCATGGCTAATGTACTGGATACTAGAATTAAGGAAAAAAGATTAGAAGAAATTCCTATAGTTAGAGAGTTTCCTGATGTTTTTCCAGTAGAGTTTGTAGATGCTTAATTTGTCTGGGGCCTTTACCATTTTCAAATGAAAGCAGTTCTGGGGAGTTAAAAATCAGAAATAAACGTGAGAAGGCAGTTAACAAAAAGAGAGAGCCATTATTGGTAGTTAAGGAGCATGATATTGGGGCAAGAAAATAAACTGTAAAGGGTTCAGTTTTTGGGAATTAACCACCAGAGGAATAAATAAGAGGACACACACAGAAAAAAAGGGGGAGAGCAAAAAACAAGGGAGATATCAGCAACCCATCACCATTACGAGAAGAAAAAAGACCTTTTTTATTAGTTTTTTTTACATAATAGAGCAAGAACGAAAAACAGGGTGTAAAGTTTTATTTTCCGAAAGGCAATAGAAGCAAGTTTGTTTATATTATTCTCCCAACCGAAGGAAGTTCACAAAGGGCAGTATCATCTTCTCAAGCCAAAAACACCAAATACATAATACAATCCAACAACGAAAGCAACACAGGCAATATAAGCAGGTTATTTTCTTCATATTTTAGAAATACTAAACGCACATGTTTATCGTTTTTCTTTCGAAGCTAGTAGAAATATAAAAGGGATAAATTAGTTTCTATTTTCCTTTTCCTATTTCGGGTCTCGATCGGAGTTTGTTTCAGGCGTGACTTGTCTTTGTACTTTCATGGTGCTACAGCGTCGATCGAGAGCATAGGTGAGGTCTGTGATTAAAAACAAAATCAAAAAAATAATCCAAAATTTCAAACTTTTCTCAAGGTTTTAACAAACAGTGGATTTCTTTTGGGGTATGTAATTAAAAGGAAGAGTTTAGTGTTTACCTAGGAGTCAATCGCTGGAGTTGAAACCGCCGGAGTAGAGACCCGAACATTAGAGAGTAACAGAGGTCGTCTGGTTTCGGTTAATAGTCTAATAGCAGTCGGGGTTTAATGTAGTCGCCGTTAGGGGGTCGATAGGTGGCTATGGTGGTTGAGATTTCGAGCGTGGGAGAGTGGATAGGATTCTCGTCTGTGTGGGTTTGGAGAAGAGATAGGGGAGAATGGAGACTTGAACGCTATGCTTAAATGAGAAGAATGGTTAGTTTAAGTCTAGTTTTTTTTAATTAGGTTCTATATTAGGAATTATGGGTTATTCACCATTTGGGTCATACAAGGTTTCGTTTTAAGTCATTTTAGTCCTAGAATCGGTCTTTCATATTTTCAATTTGTTCTTTACTTTACGCACATTTAATTATGGTCCACATGTGATTGTATTTATTTTCGCAGTTTTAGACATTTAACCTCTAAATTGTGCATGTTTCTTTTAGTCCTGTTTATGTGTTTAGGGTTATTATAATTTTAGTCCTTTGATGTTTATTTGTTTTAGTTTCATTGTTATTTTGGGGTAATATTCATATGTCCATTTAATTATTTTTTGTTTGTATTTAAATTGTAGAGTTTGGTTTAATATAATTAGTCCTTATTTTAATAGGTACAATTATTTCCTAAAATTTGTAATTTGAGAGGTTATGTTTTTTGTTTGTCATGTTTATGTCACATTGGTACATTACATATCAATAATATAGCTTATAATTTATAGTTATAACAATATGTTAATGGAATTTTTTGTATTAAAATGTCACGTTGTATGTTATTTTTTAATTTTGTATAATTAATTTTTGGTACGACATACTTTTTTCATAATATGCATGATAGCCTCACTTGCATAACTCGACGTATTCATAATTGGATTAAGGGTAATATTTTTAATTTAAAATTATTTTAAGTGGGCAGTCATAACTGATTTGAGGTTCGCTTTTAATGATTTTAAAATAAAAATGTATCCCTAAAGTGAAACCAAAATTGATTCGTCACCTAAAATTGGGAACGAAAGAAAGGAAGTGTTCGTTTATATTAAATTTATCGAGAAAAGGTTGTTATAGCTTTTAGATCTGGTCTCGATATTTGTAAATAATCGAACACTCTTTATCTTTCTAAAACGACTTGGTAATTTTAATTTAATTTATTTGAGTGCTTTTGATGTTTTTAAATTTACATCATTGTTTTATGAGATCAAAAATTAATTAATTTGAATTTGTAAAGTTCATTGCAAAGACTTAATTAATCGGCTAGGTACCGATTTAGGCGTTGTGGGGGTGCTAATCCTTCCCCGCACGTAACTGACTCCCGAACTTGGATTTTGGTAACGCAGACCTCAATTTGTTGTTTTAGTTAAAGTTAATTTTTATTTAAAATGACAAAGCATTTTTGGGTGCCCAATCACACCCTAATCAAATTGGTGGCGACTCTTCAAACCGTATTTTTCGATCGTCGAAATTCCAATTTTTTTTTCGAAACGAGAAGTCTTTTAATCGTATATGTTTTTAAAATGAAAAGAGACAATTAAGAATTAATACGGTTTTCAAAATCTCACCTTTTTTCACCTTTTAAGAAAAAATCGTTTCGACAGCTTGGCGACTCCGCTTGGGACTTTTTTTTAGAGAGTCAAGCCGATAGTCGATTAATTAATTGTCTTTGCATTGAAAATTACAAATTCGTTTTAATTTGATTTTTGATCCATTGTTTGGTTTTTAATAATTTTGTTTGTTTTGTATTTTGATTTCTTTAATTTAATTCGTTGACAATTAAATAGTTGTACTAATCTGTTTGCTAATGGTTTCAGAATATTGTTTTGTTTTAGGAATTGATTTTGAGTGTTTTTATTGTTTGTTTTTTCGCTTTTCCTCACACACTGCACAGCTGCATTATCATAACATGAGCTAAAACCCCGCTCCGTCCTAATTAAGTAGGAGTGAGAGACTATGCCCTCGTGTGGTTTTCACCTCCGCATGGGATAGTGGATCGCTCCTGGAGCTCACGCCTTATGGTCCTCGTGATGGTATCCCTCCGCATGGACATAAGGAGTTGTGTTCCCTCGAAATTGAACTCGATCCCCTAATGCCTGTGATGGGCCAGGATTGAGGGTTTGGCAGCCCAAGGGGGCACCGACAAGGACAATTCGAGAACCTATTGCTTTAGAACCTAACTCGACATATAGTGAACGTAGAGCCTGAACTTAGGTTGAACCAAACCCGAACCTTAAGAATCCCGTGAGGAGGGTACACAAGGAAATACTTTTTTGAGTCATTTATTTTCATTTTTCGAACAAGCATGCGAACTAGATATCATGCGGTTAGGTTTATTTTTTTTTGAATAAGCATGCGAATTAGATATTATGCGGTTAGGATTTCTTTTTTTGGATAACAAAGCATGGGGGTAGATATCATGTTGGGTAGGATATGATAAAGCATGATTGGGTAGCCAGCATGTGGGTAGGATTCTTGAACAAATTATTATCCCGACTTAATTGCTTCATGTTTACTAACCGATCTTTTATTGTTTTTGCCTTGTTTCTTTTCTGTTTTGCATTGCATTGTCCATTACATGGTGTTGATTTGGGGTCGATGTTCATATAGAAGGCCAGTAATATGGAACGAACGGTTCAGAAAGAGGTTGAGGATAATGCAGATGTTCTGAGGTGGTCGGAACAGTCCCAATTGACCAATGGAGACAGCGTGATGCCTGGATATGTGTCAGAGTTATTTGGTTATACTCACATCAACGTACGTCAAATGACTGAGTGAGCTAAGAGATATGGGGAAGATGGGAAGCAGCCGATAAGGAGATGTTTTATCAGTTGTACGGTGATATTCCTTATCTTCTGGATGTTCCTATTGATCGAAATCTGTTTAGGGCATTGGCGCAGTTCTGGAATCCTGCTTATAGCTGTTTCATATTCGGTAGAGTGGATATGACACCAACAATAGAGGAGTATCAAGCTTTGATCCGTTGCCCGAGGTCCCAGATAGATAGAATATATACCAAGCTGCCAGTCACTCATTCGTTTAAGAAGAAATTACTATTGATGACCGGAATGAGTGAAGATTGGGTAGTCAGAAACATTAAGAAGAAGGGAGACAGTGAGTGCATCTCTTGGGCTGTTCTGAAAGAAGTAATTGCTCATCATCCTGATAAGAGAAAGAAGCTTGACTTGTTTGCTTTAGGGATTTATGGGCTCGTTATTTTTCCAAAAGTGCTAGGATATGTAGACGTATCAGTTGTTGACCTGTTTGAAAGATTAGAAAAGCGCGTGGATCCTGTTCTAGCTATTCTAGCTGAGACGTTCCGGTCTTTGAGTTCTTGTAGGCGCGAAGGAGAATGACGCTTTATAGGATGTGCGCCTTTACTGCTAGTGTGGATTCTGAGTCATTTCAAACATGTTGAAAGGGCACCAGGACGAGTATTTTTAGACGGTTTCTCACCTTTGAAGGATTTTCTTTCTAAAGAGTGGCCTGGGGGTTTTACTGAAGAAAAATGGATGGTCATCTTCAAGGATATTAGAGATGGTGATATCTTGTGGCGAGCTTCATGGAATACCTCTTCGAATATACTTTACCGATGTGGAGAGCGAGATTGGGTTCCTTTGCCAGGTATATGGGGTTCTGTTGGGTATGCACCGCTACTAGTTTCCAGACAGTATGGATCGAGGCAGTTCATCCCAGCCACGTGGGACTTGGTAGGATCGGATTTTGCATTCAAAGGAGATCAGTATAAGGTTAAAAGTTAAAGGGGTTGCTGAGGCTTGGAAGCAAACTCGTCGTGTGAATCTGTTCACTTATGATCTTGAGTTATCTCAAGAGTACGAGCAGTGGAGAAGCGGTCGAGTAAACGACAACATCCCGATAGTGAATCCTGAAAATATTCAGCCGGTAGAGGAACAGTTGAGAGTGGTGCCATCTCCATTAGAGTTAGCCAAGCGCGATTTCGAAGCAGAACGGAGACAATGGAGAATGACTTTACAGAAGCTAGAAGATGAAGTGTATCAAAAGGGATTGGAGATTGACATTCAGAAGAGTAGAGCATATCGAATTGAAAAAGTAGAGAAACAACTTCGGCTAGACTTTGACGATCTTCGGTCAACTTATCAGCGAATGGTAAAAGCTCAGACATGTTCTAGCTCGAGTAAGTCTGTTGAATTGAGGCAAGAGGTGGCGAGCCTCAAAAGGGTAGCCGGAGAGAGTCAAGAAGAGCTCAAGCAAAGCAGGCACCAAGTGAAAATTTTATCGAAAGAAAAGGATTCTTTAGAGCAGCGGTTACAAAAGAGTCAAGCCCAGAATGAGAAGTTGAAGGAGAAAATTTCAAGTTTAGAGACTGCATTACGACGATACCGAAACAAGGAAGGTAGCTCGAGCCAGGGAGAGGTTGAAAGTCTGAAAAGACAAGTGAGTGAGCTTGAAGCCATAGTTCAAGATTTTCAGAGGCAAGCAAGTGAGCTATCGATAGTTCCTTATGAGGGGGATATACAATGGCGTTTTCAATGGGAGCGAGCTCAGGCGAGAGTTAAGCAAATAGAGGACTTTATTGCTTGTTACCTAGACCACGCGCGGGGAATAGCTCAATATTTGGTCATTCTATCTGAGGAAACTGCTGATGTGACTGAAGAACTAGATCCTGAGGCTGAAGAAAACCAGAAGATTGTAGAGTTACTAGCACACGTACAAGAAATAGGAGAGATGGTGCAAATTTATTTGTGATATATTTCAACTTTGTAATTGAACGTCGTTCTAATATAAAGAGTTGTTCTAAGGAGTCGTTCTAGGATCAACACCCTGCATTTTGCATATGCATTTTTAATGCATTTAATTTTTGCATCACATTTTATTCATTCATAATCATATGTTTCATATTCATTAATAAATATCAGCGATAACAAAATGACTCTGTGACAGAGTAATACTGGAAAATCCCAAGCATATCTACAAAACCAGGAAGAAAGTTATGGAAGACAAACTTGCCCAAATTGAGAAGGCTCAGTTGGAGTTACAAGATGATATCAAGAAAATGCAAGAAGATATGATTAATGCTCAAAAGGAGATGTTTACCAAGTTTGCGAGTATGTTGGAAGGAAGAAATCCAGAACATGGGAAAAGCCCTATACCAGAAGGTGTAACTGAAGACCCACTTCATCATCCGGGGTTAACCCCAGAAAAATCTCAGAATGTTCAAGTGACCCCTGTTCATGTCGGGAAGGTGCACATTAATCCAGTTGGTGCTTCTATTAACGTACAGCCTAGATCTAGTTCATATCAGGAAGAATATCAATATCATCAAGTTTCGAACCTTGATGAAGAAGCCAAGAAGGACCAAAACAATCTGTTGGAAGAGAAATGGAAGCAGTTAGAAAGAGAGGTCAGAGCCATGAAGGAAGATACCAGTGTCTATGGATTTGACGCAAAGGAGTTAGGTCTAGTTCCTGATCTGGTCTTGCCTCCAAAGTTTAAAGTTCCTGACTTTGAGAAGTTTGATGGTACTAGGTGTCCCTCTGCGCATATCACGATATTTTGTAGGAAGATGACCGGATACATAGGGGACGATCAATTGTTGATACACTGCTTTCAGGAAAGCTTAACTGGCTCGGCAATCCGGTGGTATAACCAGCTGAGTAGAGCTAATATTAAATCGTGGAAAGACTTGGCTAAGTCCTTTCTTGAGCAATACAAACATGTGAAAGATGTTAGGCCCAACAGGATGATGTTGCAAGGAATGGAAAAGAAGTCTAACGAGAGTTTTAGACAATATGCTCAAAGATGGAGAGATGTAGCAGTGCAAGTCCACCCGCCATTGGAAGAGGAGGAAACAAATATGCTTTTTGTCAACACCTTAAAGGCTCCTTTTTTCTTGCATCTTATCGGTAATCCTTATCGAAGTTTTGCTGATGTAGTTGCGGCGGGAGAAATGATTGAAATGGCTGTTAAGAGTGGGAAACTCGAGGGAGGAGAGTCTAGTAAGAGACCACCAACAAGGAAAAAGGAAAACAAAGTCAGTAATGTGAGGCAGTACGATTCTAATAATATCACTGTTTCCCGTCCTCAAGGAGCAGGGTCATCAACACAAAATGATAATAGACAAGGGGCAAGGGACCAGAGGAGAGAGAGGCCTCAATTTGACCCCATCCCGATGACTTATAAGGAATTGTTTCAGATTTTGTATGATCGGCATGTGGTTTCGCCGTATCACGTGACTCCAATGCAACCTCCTTTTCCCAAATGGTATGATTCTAGTGCTCAGTGTGAGTACCATGCAGGGAACCCTGGGCATTCCATTGAGAATTGTACTACTTTTAAAAAGGTTGTCCAAGCTTTGAGAACGAGGAATGTCATCAACTTTGGTGACAGTGAGCAGCCAAATATAGCTCAGAATCTGTTGCCAAGCCATGCAGGGGCAGGAGTTAACGCGATTACTGAAGAGAAAGGAAAGAGAATTGTAAAGAATATTAGTGAGGTGGTATCACCCATGAGTTGGGTGTGGTGCCAGATGGTCAAGGTAGGATTGTTGAAGCCCAGTTTGATGGGTGAACAGTTTAACAGTGGAGAGGTGTGTCAGTATCATAACAGTGAAGGACACAATATTCAGCAATGTCCTGACTTCCTATCTTTGGTACAAGACATGATGGACAGTAAAGAAATTGAGTTCTTTAAAGAGATTGTTGAAGAAGAGGAAGCGGAAGTTTGCGCTTCAGAAGGATCGTCTAAAGGGGTATACAATGCCAGTTGTCCCCTAATTATTACTCCCAAGAATCGAGTTGCTGAGAAGGTAACCCCGAAAGTGGTTATTACACCTCCATCTCCATTCCCATATCGGGAAAATAAACAAGTGCCTTGGAGATATGATTGCCAGATGGGAGATGTAACAAAAGAGAATGAGGAAGTAGATGAGGTGGGACGCCTTACTAGAAGCGGTAGGTGTTATTCTCTTAATCCACCTAAAGAGTCTGAGAAGAAGGTTGCAGTTGATAAGGGGAAAAAAGTGGATGTGCAGATAGAAGAAGATAAGCCTGTTATCAATGAACCGGTAACCGAGAGTGAAGCAGTAGAATTTTTGAAATTTCTGAAACACAGTGAGTACAGTGTTGTGGAACAGTAACACAAGTTGCCTGCTTGTATTTATGTTTTATCATTACTTTTGAGTTCAGAGGCCCATAGGAATGCTCTGTTAAAGGTTTTGAACCAGACTTTTGTTCCGAAAGAGTTGCCCATTGAAAAGTTGGATCGTTTAGTTTCCAATGTACAAGCTGATAATTTTTTATCTTTTTCTGAGGATGAAATCCCTTCTGGGATGATGGGTAGTCAGAAGGCTTTGCACATCACAGTTAAATGTAAAGGGCATGTGTTGTCCCGGGTTTTGGTTGATAATGGTTCAGCTTTGAATGTGATGCCCTTAGTGACTCTAAAGAAGCTTCCATTAGATAGTACACTTATGAGAACCTGTCAAAGTGTGGTTCGAGCTTTCGATGGGACTAAAAGAGAAGTGTTGGGCAAGATTGATGTTCCTCTGAATATTGGTCCAGCAACTTATGAAGTGGAATTTCTCGTAATGGACATTATGCCTACGTACAATTGTTTATTGGGAAGACCTTGGATTCATCAGGCCGGTGCAGTTCCGTCCACATTGCACCAGAGACTGAAATTTGTGATTGATGGAAGGTTGGTATGTATTCATGCTGAAGAGGACATTATTGCTTATGTTTCTACTACTGCTCCGTATATTGAAGTTGATGAGCAAGCCGTCGATTGTTCTTTCAGATCGTTGGAGTTTGTCAATGCTACGTTTGTGGCCAAAGGTAGGAAGATACCAAAGCCTCGATTGTCAGACTGTACCAATATGGGGCTCAAATTGACTCTTGAAAGAGGAGTGAAAGTTGGAAAGGGGTTAGGTCGACAGTTGCAAGGACCGGTGAATCCAATATGCCCTGTTACTAAAAGAGATCGATTTGGTTTGGGGTATCAGCCAACTCCGAGGGATAAGTTGAGGGGAATTAAGAAGGGCCAAGAAATCAGAAAAGCCAGATTGGCTGGTGAAGACCTTAGCTGGGAACCCATGACATTCCCGCCGTTGAGCAGTTTTTTCATATCTGGGGGACATATGTTTCAAGGGAATTCAAAGAACACTGAGGTGATGGTTGAGGATGCCTTGGGAGATTTAGGCATTAATGTTATAACTGATGATGAATTTGAGGAAATGAGAGTTATGGGCATTTATCCTGCACCGCCGGGCTTCGTGTTGAACAATTGGACCACGGAAGAACTGCCTGTAGTTTACAAATCTTTTACATAGTAATGCACTGGAACTTTCTCCCTGTTGTTCATACCCTGGGGCAATAGGTGATTTTATGTAAAGGGTTAAGATGTTTGTTTTTTCTTGCTTTCAATAAAAGATGCATTCTGTTAGTTCCAAATGGCAAACATTTTCCCATGCATTTCATTCATTCATTCATTCTTTGTTGTATATATGTATGTATTTATTTCTTTCTATTTATTTATATGGGAAAAGATCCTCCCATATGTATATATGTATATATATCTTCTCTTTTATTATTTTTTCAGGAGCTCAGATATCAATAATATGAATGTCAATGACTCTGACCCGGAGATTGATTTCGAGAAGCCTATATGTCAAGGAGAAATCGAGGTTTGTGATGATAATGAGGGATATGAACTACCTTCTGAATTGCTGAAAATGGTGGAGAATGAAGATAAACATATTCTGCCTTATAAAGAGCCTACTGAGATTTTGAATTTGGGGACAGATGAGGATAAGAGAGAAGTAAAGATTGGTACCACTCTGTCAGTTGGAGGTCGACATGAATTGATAGAATTGCTTCAAGAATATAAGGATGTGTTTGCTTGGTCATACGAAGATATGCCGGGTTTAGATACAGAACTGGTTGTTCACAAACTACCAATAAAGCCTGAATGTAAACCGGTACAACAAAAACTGAGAAGAATGAGACCCGAGATGCTGCTCAAGATTAAAGAGGAAGTGAAGAAACAATTTGATGCCGGGTTTCTTAAAGTGGCCAAATATCCTGAATGGGTGGCTAATATTGTCCCAGTACCGAAGAAGGATGGGAAAGTTCGAATGTGTGTTGACTACAGGGATCTCAACCGAGCTAGTCCAAAAGATAATTTTCCTTTGCCACATATAGACACGCTAGTGGATAATACTGCTGGAAATTCTTTATTCTCTTTTATGGATGGTTTCTCTGGCTACAGTCAAATTAAGATGAATCCTGAAGATATGGAAAAAACGACGTTCATTACCATGTGGGGAACGTTTTGTTATAAAGTAATGCCGTTTGGATTGAAGAACGCTGGGGCAACATATCAAAGGGCCATGGTGACGTTATTTCATGACATGATGCATAAAGAGATAGAAGTTTATGTCGATGATATGATTGTCAAAGCCAAGACAGAGGAAGAACATATTGGGAATTTGAGAAAGCTTTTTAAAACACTAAGAAGATGCCAGTTAAAACTCAACCCAAATAAATGTACTTTTGGGGTGACATCTGGGAAGTTATTGGGTTTCGTAGTAAGCCAAAAAGGAATTGAAATAGACCCAGATAAAGTAAAGGCTATTCAAAACTTGCCACCCCCACGAACACAAAAAGAAGTCAGAGGATTTTTGGGGAGATTAAATTATATAGCTCGGTTTATTTCACAGCTGACAGAAAAGTGTGATCCCATATTTCGCCTTCTTCGCAAGAATAACTCAGGAGAATGGAGTGAGGACTGTCAAAGAGCTTTTGAAGCAGAGAAGAGATATTTGTCGAGCACTCCAATCTTAGCACCACCCATCTCAGGCAAACCATTGATTCTTTATTTGTCAGTTTATGAAAATTCAATGGGGTGTGTACTGGGGCAACGTGACCAAACTGAGAAGAAAGAAAGGGCTATCTATTATCTCAGCAAGAAGTTCACTGAATGTGAGACAAGATACTCACCCGTTGAAAAGTTGTGTTGCGCTTTAGTATGGGCTACCCGAAGGCTTAGGCAATATATGTTGTATCATACTACTTGGCTTATATCCAAGCTTGATCCCTTGAAATATCTAATGGGTGTGCCTGCATTATCTGGAAGATTAGCTCGTTGGCAGATCTTATTGTCCGAATTTTACATCCAGTATGTAAACCAGACGGTAATTAAAGGAAGTGCTATAGCGGAATTCATTGCAAGCAGGGCTTCGGAAGAATATGAGTCGTTGAGCTTTGATTTCCCAGATGAAGATTTAATGGCTATTTCGGTAGAAGAAGCAGTTGCATCCACTAGCAAATATTGGAAGTTGAACTTCGATGGTGCTTCAAATGCCATGGGACATGGAATCAGGGCAATTTTGGTCTCACCAGAAGGAGAGCATTATCCTTTCACCAGTCGGCTTAATTTTGATTGTACTAACAATATGGCTGAGTATGAAGCTTGTGTTCTGGGTCTTAGAGTTGTTGTTGAACGCAAAGTAAAAATGCTCAAGGTGTATGGAGATTCAGCTTTGGTAATATACCAGCTCAGAGGAGAATGGGAGACAAAAGATCCCAAGCTTGTAGAATACCGTAAGTTGGTTATGGAGCTTGTTGAAGAATTTGAAGAAGTAACTTTCAATTACCTCCCCAGAGAAGAGAATCAAATGGCAGATGCCTTAGCCACACTGGCAGCAGCGTTTAAGATGAACGAGCATTCAAATATGATGCCCATTGAAATGAAGGCTTATGAGTATCCAGCCCATTTTTTTAATATCGAATAGGAAGAAGATGGAAACCCTTGGTATTATGATATCTTGCAATATATAAGGTATCAGAGTTATCCAGAACAGGCCACTGAGAATGATAAGAGAACCATTAGAAGAATGGCATCAGGGTATGTGCTTGATGGTGAGTCCCTATACAAGAAAAGTCTGGATCAGGTCTTGTTAAGATGTGTGGATGCGAAAGAAGCCAAATTGATTCTTGAAGAAGTGCATGAGGGAATATGTGGTACCCATGCTAATGGGCATGTTATGGCTAGGCAGATTATGAGATTTGGGTATTATTGGTCAACTATGGAAACAGACTGTATCAATTATGCCCGAAAATGTCACAAGTGTCAGATTTATGGAGATAGGATACATACTCCTCCTCATCCGTTGCATGTAATGACAGCTCCGTGGCCATTCTCAATGTGGGGCATGGATGTTATTGGACAAATTTTGCCCAAAGCTTCAAATGGTCATCGCTTCATTCTGGTAGCCATAGATTACTTCACCAAGTGGGTAGAAGCAGCTTCTTACGCAAATGTTACCCAGTCTACAATATGCAAATTCTTAAAGAAGGAGATCATTTGTAGATATGGTTTACCAGAGAGGATTATCTCTGATAATGCGTTGAATTTAAACAATAAGATGATGGACTCGGTCTGTAAACAGTTCAAAATAAAACATCATAATTCCACCACTTATCGCCCAAAGATGAATGGGGCAGTAGAGGCGGCTAATAAGAACATCAAAAGGCTCATAGAGAAGATGACTGAGACCTATAAAGATTGGCATGAGAAGTTGTCATTTGCTCTGTTTGCCTATCGAACTTCTGTACGAACGTCAACTGGGGCAACTCCATTTTCTCTGGTATATGGGATGGAAGCTGTCTTACCTATTGAGGTGGAAATTCCCTCACTTCGAATTTTGTCAGAAGTAAAGCTCGATGAGGCAGAATGGGTCCAGGCTAGGTATGACCAGTTGAATTTGATTGAAGAAAAGAGATTGAAAGCTATTTGTCATGGTCAGATGTACAAAAACATATGATACGGGCACATGGTAAGAAAGTTCGCCTTCGAGAATTCCATGAGGGAGATTTGGTGCTTAAAAGGATTTTGCCTATTCTGAAGGATTTCAGAGGAAAATGGATGCCCAATTGGGAAGGACCTTATGTTGTCAAGAAGGCCTTTTCTGGGGGAGCTCTAGTCCTAACTGAAATGGACGGATCAGAATTACCATATCCAGTGAATTCCGACGCTGTTAAGAGATATTTTGCTTGAAGAAGAAATAAAAGAGAAAAAATGAAAAAATGAGAAAAAAGAAAAATGATGGAAAAAACGAAAAGGAAAAAAAGAAGAAAAAATGGAAAATGGAAGAAAAAATGAAAAATGAAAAAAGAGAAAAATGAAAAAAAAGAGAAATAAAAGGAGGGTTCAAGATGAAAACCCTAAAAGGGCATCTTGGAATCAAAGGAGGTCTCAAGTTGAAAACCCGTAAAGGGCGACTTGAGTTGAATTTGAAATTCAGAATTCGTGCATGGTGGAAGATTCTGAATTAATTTTGGAAGTGGAAAGAGCTCCTGATATGGATAGTAACAATGACAGTTGGTGATCAGGGATGAGACTAAAGATTTATGAGTCTCGATTGAAATAACCAAGAGAAATTGAATTCACATGAGATTCAATACTGGTTTAGGGCATCTAATGATAGAGATTTGGGAGTTTAGAAGTAGCTTCATACTCGTAAGCATCACAATTTTGGAGATCCTTTTGACAGAAGCTACACTCGAGACATTCTAACGGCGTGCCAGTTCAAAAGCATTTGCATTATTGATATTTGAAGACGCCTACTCTTTTGTTCTTTTACTGTTTCCAGTTAAAAGTTTGCCATAAAATTACCTAAAAATTATTTGCATTATATAAATAAAGAGATGTATTTTCTTGTTCGTTTCCCTTTTGTAAGCATCTTATTTTGAAAAGTTAAAACATATAGCTTAACTTGAAGTACATGAGATCATTTTGTATTATTGTGCAAAAGGTTTTGGAAAATGCAGGTATTCTGAAGTTGACAATGGTTTAAACATGTAAGCTTGTGTGGCTACGGGAAAATGAAATCATGAAATTCATAGAAAATCTCAGCCATGAGAAGAAGACCTAAAGAGATTGTCATTAATTAAGAAGTTGGTTATGGGTACTGGTGGGTTTTCAAGAAAGAAAGAAGTCAAGGCCCTATTAAGCTGAGAAATATGGAATTGAGATTGTTAGCTGGGGCGAACTGGTCAAATGTTCTATGCCCAAGATGAAACCGAGTTCCATCGAGATCAAAGGAGATGGTGTTCCTTCGAAGAATAAAATACATTAAATTGCATAATTGCATACATTATAGGCATGAATAGGATCATGACATTCATAATTGCATGATGACTTAAATATCTACAGGTTTCCCAGGGATAGTTGAAGATTGAAGATATGGAAACATCAAGATGAGGATAACTAGTTTTGGAATCTTGAAAAGAATGATGTTTAGATGACGATTGAGCCAAAGTAGATCCGCATATCCAATGGCTTCCAGACAAGTTTTCATGATAGAGATGGATTTTTCAGAAATTTTCTCAAATTCTAAATTTTTGAGTATAATATGTTTCAAACATATATTAATGATTGGTAATGTTTGATTTTCAGGTTTGACCTTCAAAATAGTTCAATCTTAAGCCTTCACGAAAGAGTAGTGAAGCAAGTCAATCTTAAGCCTTCACGGAAGAGTAGTGAAGCAAACTTATTTTATGAAGATTGAGTCCTATACTCTCTGAAGGAATAGGGAGCGGACAAGTTCGTTGAATATTGAGTCCTATACTCTCTGAAGGAATAGGGAGTGGACAAGTTCGTTGAAGATTGAGTCATATACTCTCTGAAGGAATAGGGAGCGGACAAGTTCGTTGAATATTGAGTCCTATACTCTCTGAAGGAATAGGGGGCGGACAAGTTCGTTGAAGATTGAGTCCTATACTCTCTGAAGGAATAGGGAGCGGACAAGTTCGTTGAAGATTGAGTCCTATACTCTCTGAAGGAATAGGGAGCGGACAAGTTCGTTGAAGATTAAGTCCTATACTCTCTGAAGGAATAGGGAGCGGACAAGTTCGTTGAAGATTGAGTCCTATACTCTATGAAGGAATAGGGAGCGGACAAGTTCGTTGAAGATTGTTTGAGTCCTATACTCTCTGAAGGAATAGGGAGCGGACACGTTTATTGAAGATCGAGTCTTATACTCTCTGAAGGAATAGGGAGCGGACCCGTTTGTTGAAGATTATTCAAGTCTTATACTCCCTGAACGAATAGGGAGCAGACACGTTTGTTGAAGATTGTTTGAGTCTTATACTCCCTGAATGAATAGGGAGAAGACACGCTTGCAAAGGATTGTTCGAGTCTTATACTTCCTGAAGGAATAGGGAGCAGGCTCGTCATTTGAAGATTTTTCAAGTCTTATTTATCCTGACGTAACAGTGAGTGGTTTATTTTTTGAAGTTCTCATGACCAGACAAATTCGATCATCTTTTGATCTTTGCCCTATTCTCGTTATACGATAATGAGCAAAGAGGGGCAGCTGTAGATGCTTAATTTGTCTGGGGCCTTTACCATTTTCAAATGAAAGCAGTTCTGGGGAGTTAAAAATCAGAAATAAACGTGAGAAGGCAGTTAACAAAAAGAGAGAGCCATTATTGGTAGTTAAGGAGCATGATACTGGGGCAAGAAAATAAACTGTAAAGGGTTCAGTTTTTGGGAATTAACCACCAGAGGAATAAATAAGAGGACACACACAGAAAAAAAAGGGGAGAGCAAAAAACAAGGGAGATATCAGCAAACCATCACCATTACGAGAAGAAAAAAGACCTTTTTTACTAGTTTTTTTTTTACATAATAGAGCAAGAACGAAAAACAGGGTGTAAAGTTTTATTTTTCGAAAGGCAATAGAAGCAAGTTTTGTTTTATATTATTCTCCCAACCGAAGGAAAGTTCACAAAGGGCAGTATCATCTTCTCAAGCCAAAAACAACACCAAATACATAATACAATCCAACAACGAAAGCAACACATGCAATATAAGCAGGTTATTTTCTTCATATTTTAGAAATACTAAACGCACATGTTTATCGTTTTTCTTTCGAAGCTAGTAGAAATATAAAAGGGATAAATTAGTTTCTATTTTCCTTTTCCTATTTCGGGTCTCGATCGGAGTTTGTTTCAGGCGTGACTTGTCTAGTTGTACTTTCATGGTGCTGCAGCGTCGATCGAGAGCATAGGTGAGGTATGTGGAGATTAAAAAACAGAAAATCAAAAAAAAATAATCCAAAATTTCAAACTTTTCTCAAGGTTTTTAACAAACAGTGGATTTTATTTTGGGGTATGTAATTAAAAGGAAGAGTTTAGTGTTTACCTAGGAGTCAATCGCTGGAGTTGAAACCGCCGGAGTAGAGAGACCCGAACATTAGAGAGTAACAGAGGTCGTCTGGTTTCGGTTAATAGTCTAATAGCAGTCGGGGTTTAATGTAGTCGCCGTTAGGGGGTCGATAGGTGGCTATGGTGGTTGAGATTTCGAGCGTGGGAGAGTGGATAGGATTCTCGTCTGTGTGGGTTTGGAGAAGAGATAGGGGAGAATGGAGACTTGAACGGCTATGCTTAAATGAGAAGAATGGTTAGTTTAAGTCTAGTTTTTTTTAATTAGGTTCTATATTAGGAATTATGGGTTATTCACCATTTGGGTCATACAAGGTTTCGTTTTAAGTCATTTTAGTCCTAGAATCGAGTCTTTCATATTTTCAATTTGTTCTTTATACTTTACGCACATTTAATTATGGTCCACATTGTGATTGTATTTATTTTTTCACAGTTTTAGACATTTAACCTCTAAATTGTTGCATGTTTCTTTTTAGTCCTGTTTATGTGTTTAGGGTTTATTATAATTTTAGTCCTTTATGATGTTTATTTGTTTTAGTTTCATTGTTTATTTTGGGGTAATATTCATATGTCCATTTTAATTATTATTTTGTTTGTATTTTAAAATTGTAGAGTTTGGTTTAATATAATTTAGTCCTTATTTTAATAGGTACAATTATTTCCTAAAATTTGTAATTTGAGAGGTTATGTTTTTGTTTGTTATGTTTATGTCACATTGGTACATTACATATCAATAAATATAGCTTATAATTTATAGTTATAACAAATATGTTAATGGAATTTTTTGTATTAAAATGTCACGTTGTATGTTATTTTTTAATTTTGTATAATTAATTTTTGGTACGACATACTTTTTTCATAATATGCATGATAGCCTCACTTGCATAACTCGACGTATTCATAATTGGATTAAGGGTAATATATTTTTAATTTAAAATTATTTTAAGTGGGCAGTCATAACTGATTTGAGGTTCGCTTTTAATGATTTTAAAATAAAAATGTATCCCTAAAGTGAAACCAAAAAATTGATTCGTCACCTAAAATTTGGGAACGAAAGAAAAGGAAGTGTTCGTTTATTTAAATTTATCGAGAAAATGTTGTTATAGCTTTTAAGATCTGGTCTCGATATTTGTAAATAATCGAACACTCTTTATCTTTCTAAAACGACTTGGTAATTTTAATTTAATTTATTTGAGTGCTTTTGAATGTTTTTAAATTTACATCATTGTTTTATGAGATCAAAAATTAAATTAAATTTGAATTTGTAAAGTTCATTGCAAAGACGTTAATTAATCGGCTAGGTACCGATTTAGGGCGTTGTGGGGGTGCTAATCCTTCCCCGCACGTAACTGACTCCCGAACTTGGATTTTGGTAACGCAGACCTCAATTTGTTGTTTTAGTTAAAGTTAATTTTTATTTAAAATGACAAAGCATTTTTGGGTGCCCAATCACACCCTAATCAAAGATTGGTGGTGACTCTTCAAACCGTATTTTTCGATCGTAAAGGAAATTCAATTTTTTTCGAAACGAGAAGTCTTTTAAATCGCATATGTTTTTAAAATGAAAGAGACAATTAAGAATTAATGCGGTTTTCAAAATCTCACCTTTTTTCACCTTTTAAGAAAAAATCGTTTCGACAGAGTTACCGAGGTTGCCTCCATATAGAGAAGTGGAATTCCAGATCGAAATTATGCCTGAAACTGCACCTATTACCATTGCACCATACAAGATGGCTCCAAAAGAGTTACAAGAGTTAAAGATACAGTTACAGGAGTTGTTGGACAAAGAATTTATAAGACCGAGTGTTTCCCCTGGGGAGCTTCAGTGTTGTTCATCAAAACAAAGGATGGGTTAATGCATCTTTGCATCGACTACAAGCAGCTCAATAAAGTAACCATTAAGAATAAATATCCTCTCCCTATGGTCGATGATTTATTTGATCAGTTGAAAGGAGCTTAGGTTTTCTCTAAGATTGACTTGCGATCTGGATATCATCAGTTGAAGATTCTGGAGAAAGATATTGAAAAGACCACATTTAGAACGAGGTATGGCCATTATGAGTTCATTATGATGCCTTTCGGATTTACAAATGCACCGACGACCTTTATGGACTTAATGAAAAGAATATTTCAACCGTACCTGGACCAATTTGTAGTTGTGTTTATAGATGATATATTGGTGTATTTAAAAATGAATGAAGATCATAGTGCACACTTGAGAATAGTTTTACAGACTCTGAGAGATAAATGTTATATGCCAAGCTATCTAAATGTGAGTTTTGGTTGAATGAGGTAACGTTTCTCGGACAAGTGATTTATGCGGAGGGAATTCGGGTTAATCCTCAGAAGATAAAAGCCATTTTGGAATGGGAGGTTCCAAAGATTGTATCTGAAGTTCGAAGTTTTCTAGGGCTGGCAGGTTATTATCGAAGATTTGTTAAGAACTTTTCGATGATAGCCTTACCTCTAACTAGGTTAATGAGGAAAGATTTAAAATTTTCTTGGACTTCGGAATGCCAGGAAAGTTTTGATATGTTGAAGAAGATTTTGACAGTAGCTCCAATATTAGTTCAACCGGAGTCAGGCAAGAATTATATGGTCTATAGCTATGCGTCCCATAATGGCTTGGGATGTGTATTGATGCAAGAGGGTAAAGTGGTGGCCTATGCGTCCCGACAATTGAAACCCCATGAAAAGAACTATCCAACTCATGATTTGGAATTGGCTGCAGTAGTGTTCGTTCTCAAGATTTGACGTCACTACTTATATAATGAACACTGTTATTTATACACCGATCATTAAGAGTTTGAAGTATCTGATGACCCAAAAAGAGTTGAATTTAAGACAAAGGAGATATTTGGAATTTTTAAAAGACTATGATGTGGTAATTGATTTTCATCTTGGGAAAGCAAGTGTGGTAGCAAATACTTTAAGCCGAAAGACGTTTACAACCTTATGAGCTTTAAATACTTTAAGCAAGTGTGTAGAGTTAACCCTTAAGCCATCATGGCTAGATAGAGTTAAGGAATCACAAACTAAAGATGAGAAGTGTTTGAAGAAGTTACAGTAAATGAGAAATTGAGAGCTTAATGATTATGAGATTAAAGGCGATGGGAACCTGTATTATCAAGGAAGGCTAGTGATTCTAGATGATGATGAATTGAAGAATGGATTGTTAACGAAATCTCATTGTAGTCATTTGACAATGCACCTGGGTAGAAACAAGATGTATATGGATTTGAAAGATCGGTATTAGTGGCCAGGGATGAAAAGAAGTATCACTGAATTTGTGTCTAAGTGTTTAGTATGTCAATAAGTCAAAGCCGAGCATCAAGTTCCGTCAGGATTATTGTAGCCACTTTTTATTTCTCAATGGAAGTGAGAAAATATAACAATGGATTTTGTTTTGGGGTTACCTTTGACCCAAACAAAAGAGATTCCATCTGGGTGATAGTGGATAGATTGACTAAATCAGCCCATTTTATTCTGGTATGAACCGATTTGTCTATAAATAAGTATGTCGAATTGTACATCAGAGAGATTATTAGATTGCATGGTGTACCAATTTCAATTGTTTCTGATCGAGATCCTAGATTTACATCGAGGTTTTGGAAGTCTTTGCATAGAGCGTTAGGAACTCGATTGAACTTTAGCACAACGTTTCATCCTCAGACAGATGGACAATCCGAGCGGACTATCTAAATCCTGGAGGATATGTTGAGAGCCTGTGTGATAGAGTTCAAAGGATCGTGGGAAAAATATTTACCACTTGCCAAATTTACCTACAACAATAGTTATCAGTCAAGTATCAAAATGGCTCCATATGAAGCTCTATATGGGAGGAAGTGTCGTACACCTTTGAAGTGATATGAGCTTAAGAATCGAGAAGTTCTTGGTCCTGAATTGATTCAGGAAATGGAAGAGAAAGTTCATGTGATCCATAATAATCTGAAAGCGGCAGGTGATAGACAGAAATCATATGATGATCTTAAGAGAAAAGATATCGAGTTTCAAGTTGGAGAAAGAGTATTTTTAAAGGTGTCTCCATGGAAGAAAGTGTTGACGTTTGGACGAAAAGGAAAACTGAGTCCTCGGTTTATTGGACCATATGAGATCATTCATAGAGTTGGACCAATGGCATACCAATTAGCTTTGCCACCAGAAATGGAAAAAAATCATAATGTACTCCACGTTTCAATGCTTCATAAATTTAGGTTCGATCCCTCTCATATTGTGACACCAGAAGAGATAGAGGTTTAGCCTGACTTGACTTATGCAGAAGATCCAGTTCAAATTTTAGCTCACGAGGTTAAGCAATTAAGGAACACGACTATTCCATTGGTTAAATTCTTGTAGAGGAATCACAAGGTAGAAGAAGCAACGTGAGAGCGTGAAGAGGACATGAGGAATCAGTACCCCCATCTCTTTGTGCAATAAAAATTTGAGGATGAATTTTCTTAAGGGGGAGATTTGTAACATCCTCAATACCGGGTTAGTGACCAAATTGTAATCTTTAGAATTAAGTGATTAAAGTAGATTAATTGAATAGTTTAGGGACTTATATGGAAAATTATGTGTAGGACTAAATAGAACAGAATGAAGAATGGAAGGGCATAATGGTCATTTGGTAGAAAAGATAATCAATTTGAAAGAGGATATATATGGTTCCACGTGGATTGAGGAAAGGAAAATATCAAAGTCTCTAGAGTTTTCTTCTTCTTCCTTCTTCCTTCTTCCAGCCATGAACTCAAACTTGCTAAGGTGAGTTCTCTTGTTAGTTAATTATTCATTAAATTTAAGTGTGGGTTATGATCCTTAGGTGATACTTAAGCTTAAGTTAACTTTAAATCAAAGAATGAAGGAGTTAGGAGAGATTAAAGATTAGGAGTTTTTAAATGAAATCTTAGAAAAGAGTTGATAAGTATAATTGGAAGTTGAATTTGACTTGTCATAAGTCTGAACAAGAAATAATAAGTGTTAGAACTAAGTTTGGATTACATGGAAAATTTAGTAAAATTCTTAGTTTCAAGAAATTAAATGAGATGTTTAAGTTTATAAGGTGTCAAGAACATAAATGATAATTAAAATGGTTGTAGTTGAGTTTGGGGGGTATGAAAACAGCTTTTCATATAGAAATTTAGTGAAGTGTTGAGGATTTTTTGGGTGAAAGAAGACTGTTCTGGGTAAGGGGTATCAGTACCTGATGAATAGGTACCAATACCATAAGACCATTTTAGATGAACATCTTCATGAAATATCGATACCTTAGGTACCGATACCATAGGGCATGTATCGATACCTGGAAACATCAAATTTAATTTAGGTATCGATACCCGAGTAGGGTATTGATACATTCTAAAGGAAGTATTGGTACCGTACATAGGGGTATCGTTATCACTTAATAAGGAAATGTGAATTTTTGGTTATCAATAGTTTAAGTTATTAAGATTGAGTTATATGTTTAGGCTTCTGATAAATGTCTTGGAAATTATATTTATGTAGATACTGAGCCTAAACGATTGACAAGTAAGATCGATCGAGAGAAAGACAAAGAGATATAGGTGAGTGCATATTATAGGTTTAATTCGATGGGAATAAGACTTGTGATAAGTCTATTTCCTATATTCATTTTTCATGATTTAACAGTTATGAACATGCATAAGTTATGATCATTATAGACATATGCATGAGTTATACATGATTATATGATTCGATATATATGTTATTTGATTCATGTGAATACATAAGAATAGCATATGTTATATGATATGAGATAGATGTTTACACATACATTTGGTATGTGATAGAAGAGAATGAACATGTGATTATAAAAAAATGATATGAATATATGAATATTTACAACATATTGATAGTGCCCATGATATGTGACATGAGAGCTATATATATAGTTGGCATGCCAAGAGTCGAGGGTTACCTATGTCTTTTGAGACATATAGACAGTTACCTATGTTCTTCGGAACATATTGATAGGTCCTTCGGGAAATAGATTTCATATGCCATTATACGAGTTGTGGTGACAACATATGTATACACAACCTCATAGTACTCGTATACCTTGAGTTCTCAATAATGTACATGGGCTTATGAAAGATGTATAGAATATGTACAGGTTTACATGTTAACATGTTATTATTGTTTATACTGATTCATATATGGCATTGTGAATTTATGATATAATATGCATACTTGTCATTTGATAGTTGATAGAATGTTCATATTTATAGAAATTCCTTATTATATGTTTATGCCTCACTAAGTCTATGACTTAACGTGTAAGTGCTTTACACGTAGGTACTAAGAAGCACGAGGACCAGACTTGAGACCTGCAGAACATCATACCTTTACAAGAGATCAGATCATAAGTAAATCACACAGTAGGTATTTTGTTGTATTAAAGGTGTTGGCATGTAAACAAATGTAGATTTACATATGATCTGATCGGTTTTTTTAATGTGTCAAAGATATTTATGTAATTATTAACTTTATTTCAATTATTTCAATTGAAGTTTGAATTTTCATGATTATTATATATTTTTAAAGGTTTTAATTAGTTAATGTGACACCTCAGATCCGTATCCGAATCGGGTACGAATTAAGGGTATTACATATTCCTTCTGTGTTTCTTGGCTACTCATCAACTCAAAAATGTTACCTTTTATTTGATCTTGAAAAAAAAATTTTGTCAATCGTGATGTTGTTTTTCACGAATACGTTTTTCCTTTTAGTTTCCCTAAAAAATTTGATTTTTTCCCTGCTCAATCTTATGTGGATGATTCAGATTTCTTGGTTTTGTCTCAACCTCCTATATCTCCTGGTACTTCATTATCACCAGATTTACCTGAATTGTCAGGTTCATCTGTTGTTCCTTTACATAAATCTTCACGAGCATCTAGACCTCCAATATGGCTACAAGATTATGTGTGTTCTAATCAATATTCTTCTTCTTTTCCCACTTGTAAATACCCTCTTTCTCACAACATTTCTTATGACCATTTACATGTTCATACTCAAAATTTTTCTTGATACTACGTCATCCTTTGTTGAACCATAATCTTATTCTGAAGCCATTTCAAACCCGGTTTGGATTAAAGCCATGCTAGAGGAAATTCAAGCCTTAGAAAACAATGGTACTTGGTCTGTAGTGTCTTTTCCTCAAGGAGTGACTCCCATTGGTTACAAATGGGTATTTTGCGTCAAATACAAGGTTGATGGTACAGTTGAGCGTTTTAAAGCTCGTCTTGTTGCTAAAGGTTATAATCAAAATGATGGTGTTGATTTTGTTGAAACATTCTCTCCTGTAGCAAAATTAGTCACTGTCAGGACTGTTCTTGCTCTTGTTGCTATCAATGATTGGCCTTTTTCAAATGGATGTTCATAATGCTTTTCTTCAAGGTGATCTCTTTGATGAGATATACATGAAGTTGCCTGAAGGATTCTGCAGCCAGAGGGAGAATATGGTATGTCGGCTGCGAAAATCTCTTTATGGTTTGAAACAAGATTTACGACAGTGGAATTTAAAGCTTACTGAAGCATTGGTTACCGCATGATATCAACAGAGTAAGTTTGATTATTCAATGTTTACAAAAAAAAAAAAGACTTATTTACGTAGATGATCTCCTATTAATTGGCAATGATTTAACTTTGATTAATGAGTTGAAAGATATGCTAAATCACAATTTTAGGATGAAAGATCTAGGAGACTTGAAATATTTCTTGGGGCTTGAGGTTTTGAGGTTAGAAGAAGGGATTTTGTTGAACCAGAGGAAATATGCTTTAGAATTGTTAAAGGAGACTGGTCTTGAGGGAGTTAAACCAACTTTGACTCCTTTAGAACAGAATTTGAAGCTTACCTCCACAGAATATGATGAACACTTGCAGCAAATAGAAGATGAAGTATTAGTTAAAGAGAAATCAACATTTCAAAGGTTGATTGGAAGATTAATATACCTGACACATACTCGGCCAGATATCACGTTTATAGTTTATCATCTCATTTAGTTTATGCAACAACCAAAAAGAACACATTTAGAGGCAACATTGAGAATTGTTCAGAATTTGAAGAAAGAGCCGGGGACAAGGGTTATTGTTAAAGAAAGCAAGCAAGAGCCAATTGATAGCGTATTATGATTCAGATTAGGCTTCATGTCCTATATCACTTAAGTCAGTTACTGGTTTTTGTATAAAATTGGGTGATTCCTTGATATCCTGGAAATTAAAAAAAAAGCAAAATACAGTAGCAAGATCCTCGGCAGAAGCTGGATATCGAAGCATGACAATTGTTGCAGTTGAAATAGTGTGGTTGAATGGTATTTTGCAGGAGTTACAAACTAATGTTTCACGACCAGCAAAGTTGTATAGTGATAGTAAAGCAGCTTTACAAATTTCAGCAAATCCAGTGTTTCATGAAAGATCCAAGCATATTGATATAGACTGTCATTTTGTTAGAGAAAAGATACAAGAAGGGTTAATCAAGACTGATTATATACCTTCTGCAGAACAGCTTACTGATGTTTTAACCAAAGTACTTGGGATACAACAACACAATCATTTGGTGCGCAAGTTGGGGATGAAAAATGTTTTAATCCCTCAACTTGAGGGGGAATGTAGAAAATAGTTGTATAGTTATTATGTTTGTGCAATTAGAACGTTAGTTAGTTTGTAAGTCAATTAGATATCTAGTTCTTGTATAAATACATTTGTATGTAAGTTTATGTGTGTGAGAAATAAAATTGAGGTATTAATCATTTTAACAAGATGTTCGTTTTTCAGCTTAAATTATTAATACTCCATCTCTTAAGTTGTATTAATTACTAGAGTTCAAACATATATATATAACGTGTGGCTGGTGAAGAATTAAAGTAATTTATGTTATATTAAAGGACTTAGATCATAGTCTGTAATTTACTTCTAAAAATTAAAGATAAAAAAATACTCAGCATAAACTATGATGAATTTGGGAGTAAAATTGAACTTGTTGCCGAGTCAAAACATTCATAAAGATTGTGTATGAAGCAAGAAGTAAAATGAAGTTGATTTCTTATTTTCAAAACAATTTTCTGACCAAAACACGAGGTGAGAGATAGAATTATATATAATGTGCGATGATGATGATCTCATTGACATGTACCGGTGCTGCTTCCAGGAAATAACATAAAACATTAAACCTTAGGCAGCAAGTCAATCCATTCTCATCCATTAATAATAGTCAAGAATTTACATGTCTTACTTTGACTAGCCCCATGTTGATGATGTATTGCTTGCCAACTCACTCTATTTTCACACTATATAACTAAACACAAGTTCAATTTAATAACTATGAACTAGCAAACAAGCCCTTGGAACCATGAGCGAAACCCTATTTGGTTCTTCCTCTGAGTGGATGCAACTGAATCAACAAACCTTCGATACGTCGTTCGGATTCTCCGATACGACTGCAGTCACTCTCACCGCAAACAGCTTAAGCCCTGTAGTAATCACCGGTGTGGACCACTTGGCCCCCAAGGGCTTTATATCGAAGCCTATTCGGAGACGGTCCAGAGCTTCTAAAAGAACGGCCATCACCCTCCTCAATGCCGATGCCAAAAACTTCAGATCGTTGGTGCAACAATTCACCGGCTGCCGCCATCGTAGCACCTCCATTTCGTTCCGCGATAGCACAAGAGGCCCTGTGAATATAAATTTCGCGCATGCAAATGCTAAGAACGATCACCACTATAATTACAGCACTGCTTCGGGTCATGGTACGATACTATCGCAGCCTTTTGTTGACACCAAGCGTGAACAACAACAATATGAGTGTCATTACCAGTACCAGCAGCAACTGTCAAATGAAGAACAAGAAGGCGAAATTTGTTTTGAAAGAATTACGTTGCATGATGATTTGTTTGCACAAGGGTTTGTCATGGATGATTTGCTTTTCCTTGCATGAGGCTTTAGCTTTGTTATCAATCCCTTCATCATCTTACTGTGTATTCACCTTTGGTATTAAATTACTGTATTTATTGCTTGTAGTAGTGATAGATGTAGTCAATAAAAGTAACTACGTACTGAATCTGAATTGTGTTCATCTTCATCGTTAAGTGTTTAAGAATTGTCGTAATTGAAGTGTTGTACCTTTCTCGTAAAAATAGTCTCCGTACATCAAGAATTTTCGGAGAATTCTTCCGCAGTTAAAGTTTCGGGGAAATGTTTTCCGACATTGGGTGTCAAGTCTCTAGTAGACTCACATGATCTGATCTATCAGAGTTAATATTAATTGTTAATTGATCATACCTGTTAGGTTTGCTAACATACGAGTTGCCATCATGATCATACACGTGACATAAACACTAAAGATCATTATAAATGTCACACCCCATAAATTGTTATAATATAATAAAATAAAGAGAAAATAACCTCAGTGACCAAAAATGCCTTATAATATATGAATTTAACCAACTTTTTTTGGATTTGCCAAAATGACCAACAATGCGCAACGCGAACTCCAATTTCGCAACCCAGTTTCCAATTTCGCAACATGAATATGTAAATCGCAACGCGAATTTGTAAATCGTAACACAGAAGTCAAATTCGCAACAATATAGTCAAATTCGCAACGCGATAGTCAAATTCGCAACGCGAATTTAATTTCGCAACAGGTTTTAGTTTCGCAACACAAATGTTTTGGGTATATAACAACGCAGCAGCAGCAACTCATAACCTAAATCCCTAAATCGTAACTCATTCCATCTCCATCTATCACTCTCTCCGGCGACATCCGTTCCTATATCCAACGACATCCTTCCCCGTCTCTAATTTTTTTTACATAATTTTATTTCTATATAATTTTTCAATGATTTCTCTCCCAAATTATCAACTATCAACTTAATAAAGGTATGTTTTTCTCTAAGTTAGTGATGATATCTAGTTTATAGCTCGTTTGTTTAGTAAATTAATTTACAATTTGTAGAATGAAATCATCTAATGTTGATCATGTTTAGATAGATTTGTGTTTTGGAGGGTCATGGGAGAATGTTCATGGTGTTTTACAATATGTGCCTTTACCCATGAATCTTCAACTAAAACTTTCATTAAAAAAGTTAACTTATAAAACTCTAATGTTACGTGTTGCAAAGAAATTGAATTTAGAGCCTCTAAGTGGATTTAGGTTATCTTATCAGAGAAAAGGTAAAGTTTATTTGTTAACCGACAATGAAGATGTTGAACGATTCATTGCTTACATTAGTGTTTCGCAAGAAGATGATGTTACATTGTATGTTGTTGAACCTAGAAGTAGTGAAGTTGGGTCAGTAGCGGGTAGTAATCAACTAAGTTCTTCAACCCAAAATTTAATGGTTCCACCACAATTTCATCACCAAGCAAATTTTTTTTAACCACATTTCCAATACCAAACACAATATCAAACACAATCTCAAAACCCAAAACCTTTTCCGAATCCAAATCCCAATCAACTTTCAGCACCAAATTCCGGTTTTCGTATTGACCAGTTAGACGATTATGAGCCAACAGAAAAAATTGTGAGTACTAGTTAGTATTCAAAATTTAATCTTGGTCAATACCCGAACTTTGATCTTGGTCAATACTCGGATTTTGATGATGTGATGGAAGAAGAAACAGACCCTGCATGTAATGATTTTGATATTGGTCAATACCCAAATTTTGATGATGAAACAGCCGCTGTCGAGGAAGATGTTGTTGATGATAATGAGGAGGAAGTTACGACTGTGAATGAACATGTTGAACATCCATTGTGTAATTCATATAACCCTGAAGAAGAAAAAGAAGAATAAGAAGTCCCCGAAGAAAGGAAATAGAAGAAAATGCCACGGGAGTATAACTGGAATATGCCAGAATTACTTCAGATACCAGAAGAAGAGTTGGTAAAGATAGCAGTTGATTGTTACACAAAAGTTATTCGTATCAAGAAAGATGATTGTTTTGATACAAAGGAAGACTTCAAGATAGCTTTGTATACGAAATGTGTGGAAGATGGCTATCAACTAAAAGTTAACAAATCAAGCAAAGATTGTTTCGAAACAAGGTGTATGATTAACAAATCAAGCAAAGAGGATAAAAGATTGCGAAATGTTTCAAGTTAGGACTTTTATTGATAAACATACATGTTCAAGAACCCAAGTTTTTCCTCACCATAGATAGGCAAACAAAAAGATGTTGGGTGGTTTTCTGGCTGAGTTAATGTTTTTGAATGGAAGGGTATATCAGGGACATAAAATTATGACTGACATGAATGCTCGGTTCAAGATTAGTATCTCATATTCTCAAGCTTGGAGAGCCAAATGTTATTCCTTGGAATTGTTGAGGGGGTCGCCAGAAGCATTGTTTGCCCAACTGTCGGCTTATTGTCACAATTTAAAGCTGAAAAATCCTAGGTCGGTAACTCATATCAAAACAGATAAAGAAGGATGCTTTGAGTTGTTGTTTATCGCCATTGGTGCTGCGGTTAGTAAATAATTATAATTTTGTTGACTTATTTTTGTTAGTTGCATGCATTTCACATTTAAATGATTATATTTCTTGTGTATATGATTTTGTAGATTCGTTCATTTATTACTTGCATGCGCCCAGTTTTATAGTTGACGGAGCACATTTGAAAGGTCGATACCTTGGAGTAAACTTATTAGCAGTAGCCATGGATTCTAACAATGGGATACTGCCAATAGCTTACGGGGTTGGAAAATCTGAAACCTCTGATTTATAGACATGGTTTATGGGGCATCTTCGGGATTGCATAGGTTCTATTAGCAATCTGACAATCATATCCGATAGGGCAACTCAATTGACAACGCTGTTAGAAGGTGTTTCCCAGATGCTTTTCATGGAGTTTGTGGTGTTCATTTGTACAGAAATCTAAAATCAAGGTCTTCTGGTATAAAAAATCACAAATGGACATACTGGAAGGCTGTAAAAGCTTATCGGGAAGTGTATTTTAATAAGCATATAAATTGTTTAAGACGTGTTTTTCCTCAATGTGCTCAAACACTAGAAGATGTCGGGTTTGAAAGATGGTCAAGAGTACATCAACTTGGAGCAAGATATGGTTTCATGACATCTAATAGTGCAGAATCAATCAACGCTCTAAGTCGTCATTCCCAGAAATTACCCATTACTATGTTAATGGAGTTTTTCGAGCCTCTATTCAACAATGGTACTACAAGAAAAGAAACCATGCATGTATTATTTCTTTAAATTCATAACTTATCATATGTTTTACTAAGTATTATTTATTTAAATTTACAAGAACATTGCAACGTCGTGTTACACCATAGAATGAAAAAAGATAACGAAACGTGTTGTGAAGTCAAAGTCATAGAGAGTTGAACCATGTTCATACACTTTGTTTGAAGTATTGGACAATAACTTAAATGGGCTTGTCGATCTAAATGCAAAGACGTGTAGTTGTAAGAAATGGCAAACATCTGGTTATCCGTGTGTCCATGTTATAAAAGTTGCTCTTCATCTAAACCAAGATGATTCAAGCGCATACGCTATGGATTGCTACACTACAGAAGTATATCGACAGAATTATGTCGATATTGTCTACCCATGTCCACATCCTTCTGAGTGGGACATACCAGATGACTTACAAACAGTTTTGCCACCAGTCATGGACAGCAGGCTACCTGGCTGACCAAAAAATCATGACCGTATACCGTCTAAGGGTGAAGAGAATAGGATATCGACATGTAGTCAGTGCAAGGAAAGTGGTCATACAAGGTTGACATGTGGATCACCAGTGCCATCACAATCATCTTTTCCTCTGCAAAAAAACGGATCCTCATCAAAATCCAAAGCTCATATGGTGCCAAGCAAAAGGAAATCAAAATCGCAATCAAAATCAAAATCCCAATCACAACCGGCTTCACCTTTTGGGACTTATTAACTTAGGTGATTTTTAAATGCAAATGTTGTATTATGTGTATTTTATGTGTGAATGCATACATTTTCAGTTAGACATTCATTAGTAACTTGAGTTTGAACATTGCTATGATATGTTCAGTGTTGGGATTTTCTCTTGTGTTTGATTGATTGGATAGTTGTTATCTTACTTCTTCAAGTGTCCTTAGCTTGTATTTATAGCTTGGAATGTGTTTGATGTTGTATATAACTTGATGTTGTATGTTGCGATCAACGCGAAAGTCAAATTCGAAACACAAAATAAGCGTTGCGATAGTCAAATTCGCAAACCGAAAATCGCGTTGCGAATTTGACTTTCACATTGCGAATTTAACTTTTGCGTTGTACATTATTTGAACATTGTTATGGGTACATTATTTGGAAAATAATGTTCCGAACTTCGTTAGAAATAACCCTTTTTTATCAGATTAATTTCATTTTTGTGGGTACATTATTTGAACATTGTTATGTATAAATTTGTTGTGTATTTATGTTTTGGTTTGATTATATTGTATGTATATTTTCAATCAGATGAGATGGCCTGTGTATAACAAAACAATCTATCTCTTCCATGTCAGTACTTTATTCCAACCATGTGACAAGTGTGACAACCCCATCAACTCACAACTCAGCTTTGAACTCAATCAATATTGTCTTTTAGCTTGATGGTTCATAAAGCATGTTACATGAACAGTATGAATCAATTATGCAATTTTCATGTTCAATTTAACACTGCATTTCAAGTTCATTTCATATGTAATTGGAGTTTGAATTTAAATTTCAATTTGAGTTGAATTTCAATATAAATTTCAGCTCCACTATAAATATTAGCCCAAGCCAATATGCATGTTATCATTGATTATTCCTAATTTCCATTGTTTTTTTTCAACTTTAAACGCGAGGGAAATATCGACCATCGTAATTTTTGGTCAACTTTAAAGCGTCAGAAACGTTTCAGGCGTATGATCTGGGTGGTATAGGAGAAATGCAACAAATGGCAACTAAAAATCTCGATAATTGAGAGCTATAACTTATAATAATAACAAAAATAATAAGTCCGAAATGCTTCCTATTACCACCCAAATCATATGTCCGAAATGCTTCCGATGCTCATCAAAATCCAAAGCTCATATGGTTCCAAGCAAAAGGAAATCAAAATCCAATTCTCATATGGTGCCAAGCAAAAGGAAATCAAAATCAACAACTTGAGTTTGAACATTGCTATGATCTGTTCAGTTGTTATCATGTTGGGATTTTCTCTTGTGTTTGATTGCTTGGATAGTTGTTCTCTTGCTTCTTCAAGTGTCCTTAGCTTGTATTTATAGCTTGGAATGTGTTTGATGTTGTATATACCTTGATGTTGTATGTTGCGATCAAAGCGAAAGTCAAATTCGCAACGCGAAATAAACGTTGCGATAGCCAAATTCGCAACGCGATAACCAAATTTGCAAACCGAAAATCGCGTTGCAAATTTGTACCTTCAACAGGTCTTTTTTGCCTTCAAACATAATGCATATTGAATTTTTTAGAAACAACAAATCAATTAAACAAGCAAAAAAAATAATTCTTATTTACACATCAAATTAAACAAATCAACTTTTACAAATCAATTAATCAAAAAATAAATCTTATTTCCTCATCAATTAAACAAATCAACTTTCAATGTAAAATTCAATTAAACAAAGCAAAACAACCAAGACTGTTGTTTATGCACAAATACATCAATTTCACGCAGCTCACTTCAGGATTAACCAAACATTTGCTCAAACAACACTTTCTACACATCTAAAACCAACAAACAGAAAATTACTGAATTCTAGGTACTTTATTTTCAAACCAATTAAAGAGTATATATGTTAACACTTGCTCAAACTTACCAATTGTTTATGCACACTTTCAGCACGTGGATGCAGGTAGGCAGCGTCTCATATATATCAATCTGGCCATATAATACCGAAACCACAAGCCTACTGCACCTCTATCTTTATCTGTGGGAGGTAGATACTGTTTACTTCCTGTCGTCAAACGTTCCAAGCACAAGAATACGAGAGGACCACAATCCCCTCTGGCTCCCTGTGTTTGTTGTGGCGCAGTCTCGTCTCTGATCATTGTAATTTTGAACTTCTTTGGCTTCTTGTTTCCAGAATTTGTCCAATAATCAATCGTATCCAAGTATTTAGCCAAATGATCGCTCCATCCCTTTGTAATAATATCTCTCAAATCAGACAATGATATGTAATTCAACATGCTGTCATATACCATTGTCTTCAGGGATGGGAGTTGAAGCTCGACGAGAAGCCAATGACGACATTCCAAAACAGGGATAAACACCTGCAATCATAAATAATTGCGCACATCAAATAAAATTTATGAAAACCTTTAAAATATTCAAAAAATAAATACTAACCTTATCGACCTCCCACCACGCAGGATAAAGTTTAGCTTTTCCATTACCCAACGTATATGAAGCATCTCTCTGATCCTTCAAGTGAGCTACGTGAAAAGACGTCGGCATAATAGTCCATCGAGTATTTCTTTTCCTCAATTTCCTTATTATTAGAAGACGTGACACCCATGCATCAATATGTTGTTTTATAAAAAAATAAATATATTAGTGAATTTATTAATAATTTAAAAATATTAATCAAAATGCAATATAAGAAGAATATAAGACTTACCACCCCTTCGAGATAACCATTATCTTCAACCCCTAATAAAATACCCCACCAAGACCAATCAAGAAACAAATGAATAGCATCATCGATTTGGCATAGGTCAGAATAACACCCCTTTCTCCGCTCATGTAGATAAAAATCAACTACGGTCTTAGCCCAAAGGGTATTATTCGTAATTATTTCCGGTAGTGTTTTCCTCTCCTGCTAAGGAATGGTACTGGCCGGTAACACATACGAAATCCAACTCGCATCCATCATATCGGGCACGAGAGAGAGTTTATCAATATGTCGACATATGATGCCATGTGAATCAGGCTCTTGAACGGCGGGCGGGACCTCTTGAACGATGACAAGGGCCTCTTGAATGGTGGGAGGGGCTTATTCGATGATGAGAGGCGCCTCTTGAACGATAGGAGGTGCCTCTTGATTAATGATAGGTACATCAGGCTTATTCTTACGGAGTCTTGGCACTAGTGGGGTGAACAGAGACGTAATGGCAAGTGCACTATGTCTGATGCATGAACCTCGTCGTGCAAGAAAAACCCGACGTAAAGCATCTACCTTATCGGGCCACTGAAAATAAATTAATACATAAATTAGTAAATAAATAAATAAATAATGCCGAAAAAAGGTTATTTGCATTTTTAGTATAATATTAAACAAATTTACCTCATTGCGTAAAGTATGAACCTCATTATGCAATAATGAAACAATCTCGTGTAGAGTGGCAACCTCATCACGTAAAGTAGATACCTCATCGCGTAGCGCACCATTGTCATCGCGTAAAAAATCCACTTCACCACGTAAAGATCGAACCTCATTACGCCATGCACCATTATCTTCATGTAAAGTACCGACCTCATGACGCAAAGCACCGATCTCATCACGTAATTCCCCTAACTCATCCAATGGAGGTAGAGAACAAGGAGATAAATGTCGTGGCCTCTTTGTCAGTCGCCTATCATGAGGTGATGGTGGAGAAGAGGCTCGATGATGTGATGGTGGAGGTGGAGAAGAGGCTCGATCAGGTGATGGCTCCAGGTGTCGAGCTGTAGAATCGGCCCAATCAGGTGATGGCTCTCGAAGTAGGGGTGCTCATCATCCATACCATAAAAAACTGCTTACTAGCTTGCCACCAATCAATAGCAAGCTCAGCCTCTGTGGGTGTCAGCCTCTGTAATGGATAGTTGGCCTCCTAACAATATAAAAGCTCAAACAAAGTTGAACTTGTACTAGTAATAACTTGTTTATATATGGTATTATTTGTGTGTTAACTAAAATTATTCATCGTCGTATATGGGAGTAACTCTTCCTAATCCAACATGCGGATCCTCTTCCAGGTAATAGCCCTAGGAATATCATTTGATCTTTTTATCGCATATGTTCGCATGCTGGGGAAAGCCTCAAATATCCAAATCTACAAACAATATAATACACAAACATTAGTAATTGTTAAATAATTAATTATAATTTTGGAAACATTATATAGAAATTCTTGCCTTAAAGGCCTAAGTAAAGCCTGTCAAAGTGTATTTATAACCATCGCCCCGCAAATTTTTTTTGTCCTCAAAGGCAGACGATAACTTCTTCCAGGTAGCTTTCCATAGATATGAACCCCACGGAAACAAGTTCCATGCATTTAGGTCCTCTACCAATAATATTAGGTCCTCGGAGATAGGTTGTCTGCCCTCTTTTCCTAAAAAGCCGGCATACAAAAGTAATAAATCGCATACTCGGACAACATCAAGGTCATCCATCTGAGTAAAACCATTTTTATCAAATAATCTCTTCAAGTCGTCGACGTGTAAACTCAGCTTCGACTTTGCCAGCTCAGGAAAAACCCGAGATAACCATGATGGGCGGGCAATATGACTAGTGTACCGACCTACATCATCATGTCCAAAGCATAGACCAATGATTAAGCAAAACTCCTCCCGCCCAAAACAAGTATGTGCCAGAGGAAAATGAAACCATATCTCCTCATCACCACGTTGTATCCCCTCGGGTAGATCTTTAGTCATGGTATGAAGAAACAAATGTGTCAACATAGCATCTCTACCCGTATGTTGCACTTTCAGCCATGGCCCGAAGAAAATATCCTCAAACAATTTTCTTTGTAGAGGTGTAAGCGTCGACGCAATTTTAGCGGCTAGGCTTAATTTATTCCTTAAGGTCAATGCAGTCGAAAAATATTTCTACAAAAATAATAAACATACAATTAGATATACCAAAAACTCCTTATTATACAATATAAACAGACATGATATTAAACAGTGAAAACAAAGCCAAATATGTTTCAAACTAGCACGGTATTCACCCAAGTCATTATTCCATCATAGTTCACAAAATGCATCAGATAACATTCTAGAAGTAAGCACTTATATAAACATTTAAAAGGACAACATATATGTTTAGTGCAGGTTCAAGGACAACATAAAGAGTAGTAGTTTATTATTTAAACTTAAATTAGCAACACTGTGAAGTTAGTATTTGTCTTTGTTTTTTGGTTGAAGTAATGCAATTCATTCAAGTTTCAATTTGCAGAATAAAAGAAGTTTCTAAAACTTAAATTCGCAACGCTAAAATGAAATCGGGTTGCGATTTTCATTTTCGAGTTGCGAATTTGGTGTTTCGATTTAGGGTTTTTTCAACAAAAACACAAAATAAAGACAAATACTAACTTCATAGGGTTAAAGACTAAACAGTTTAGCAGTATTGGCAGCAACCGAATGAATTTACTAAGCAATCTCAGTGAAATGGTTAATCTATATATATTGAAATTACCAGTAAATTTATCATCAATATAAGAAAAATCTAATAATAATACAAAAATTTCAAAATAAAAATAAGAGATTAAAAAAACTAACTCTCGGTGGTTGATTTTCCATTTCTGACCGTGAATGGTTGTGAGGGTTACTCTGAGAGATAGAGATAGACGGATTTTGTCGGAGATGGGGACGGATGTCGCTATAGAGAGTGAGAGGTGGAGATGGGATTGAGTTGAGATTTAGGGTTTTAGGTTAGAGATGATTTGCGATAACATTGTTTACATTTGTGTTGCGAAATTAATATTGTGTTTCGCGTAAAAACATTTGACTTTCGCGTTGCGAATTTGACTATCGCGTTGCGAATTTCACTATCGCGTTGTGAATTTGACTATCGCGTTGCGAATTTGACTTTTGTGTTGCGATTTACAAATTCGCGTTGCGAATTTGACTTTGTGTTGCGAATTTGACTTCTGTGTTGCGATTTACATATTCGCGTTGCGAAATTGGAAACTGAGTTGTGAAATTTGAGTTCGCGTTGCGAATTTGTTGGTCATTTTGGCAAATCCAAAAAAAGTTGGTTAAATTCGTATATTATAAGGCATTTTTAGTCACTGAGGTTATTTTCTCACTAAGAGTAAAATAATGGGGCATGGGGTTTTAAATATTTAAAAAAATGTTGGTGGAAGATAATGGATTAATCATCATGGGATTTAAACATTAAAAAAAATGTTAGTGGCAAACAATGGATGAATCACCATGCCATAATGTATTTTTTTATTTAAAATAATAGAAGATTGGTTTTATTTTTAAATGTGGATGATTATCATGTTTGGGAGATTCATCTTCCCTGTGTGTTAAACTCATTTTTCCTCATTTAAGCTAGCTTCCGCCCCTCTTCCTCCTCCTCCTTGTTCCGATCGGTGGTGGACAACACCGCCACCTCCATCAGGTGCGCCTGACCTCCGCAAAGCGATCCCGACTAATCTCGCTCCGAAATCGGTCACAGTTAGACCGAATCGAGAAGGGAAATAAACACTCAAAACCCCGATCGTCATTTTAATTTTGTCGATTCCGGCCATTTCAACGACCATCTTGTTTCACTGCCTCGATTTCAGACTCCTTATAGCTTTCCGATCAAAATCCAATAGGTGGGTTGAGTTGAAATTGATGTTTCGTCTGTCCGTTGTAGGTAACGTCAGCTCATTTAATTTCGATAATATTTCAGTGTTTTAGCTTGAAAACATATTATAGTTGGTGTTGGTTTAGATTGTTGTAGCTCAGGGAGTAACCGATCGTTGACCTTACTAGTGAAATATGTAAAAAACTCCGGTGATATTTTTGTAAATATTTTTAAAAAAGTGCCTAATACGTAATTAATTTCTGTTCGGTGCTATTTTTGTAACTATTTTTAAAAGGGTGTTAGTTTCGTAAGTATTTTTAAAAGGGTGTTAGTTTCGTAATTAATTTATGTTAAGGTGCTATTTTGTAAAAGTTGACTGTTAATTGTGAGCACCGTTGACCAGAACTTTGACCAGCGTTGACCGGCTAGTAAACAACCGTTGATTTTGTCCGGGTATATCTATTCTGACATTTTTCAACGTCCTGAGTCCGAATCCGAAGTCTGTTTTACCAAATTCAAAACCAAAAGCCTCTAAATTAGCCCGTAAACCTGAAAATTTCATATTTATCTAAGTGGTTTAATTTAGTTAATTGAAGTGAATGGTCAAGGACAAATTATAGTTATGTTAAAGGTACTCGGGGATCTCCTGACTGTTTCACTGCTCAACCCGGTTCCTCCCGATCTGCTCGTCCATAAGAAACCTTGAATACTCGTATAGTTCTAAAACCCTGTTAGTTATTCTGTTTAGAATATTATTCCGAATATAATCCTGTTCTGATATGGCTTATGTTCCCGTTCAGTCGAAGAGCCTAGTGAAACTGGTGCTCGATATATTTCTGGACTGACCCTATTATCGAGGTGTGTTCCTTATGTGCAGAATAAATGTTTTAGATATTTGTTTGAAATCTCATGTGCACATGATTGTTTTCTTTAATTTGAAATACAATGTTTGATCTGATTTGTCTACTGAATAATTTATCTGATTCTGGATTTACTGAAATGTAAAGTATGATTGCCTGACTTATGATTTATGGATATTGGTTAACTGAATTAATGACCTATTTGAACTCTGAATTACTGTTACTACTGCTTACCGACTGAAAAATGTTTTCTACGGGGTACTATGGGTTCTGGTATGAAGACTCTGGCAGGTTCAGTCGCTGTTGGTAATTCCTCTGACAGGTTCAGTACCGATTGGTAATTCCTTATGGACCAAAGTCGAGCCTTAGGTAGGCTCTGCGGCCCTGAGATTTTCTTGGGTAAGCCTTTGTGGCCCCAGGAATTGTCTTGGGTAGGATCGTAGTCCACAAGGTACTCCCTTAGGTTGTGTAGTTCTGGGGAACTGCAGAACTACACATGGCGTTCAGTTGGAGGACGATTCGGAGTTTTTAAATTAAAAACTCCTATGATGTTTTAATGACTGTGATCTGTACTGATTTTAAAAATCATAATTGTATGTTTTTATTTCTGCACTGTTAGGACACACTGAGCCTCCAGCTCACTTTTCAAACTGTTTTACCCCCTTTCAGATACTCTCGGATAGACACTCCGTATCAGACACTTGGAGGATTGGTACATTTAGTTCAGATCATTTTGTTATGATATTATGTCTTCAAAACTGCTTTTAATTATGGTGACATGTACCTTATTTTTGAAGTATTTATCGTTTTATGATGTTTACTGATTTTGCTACTGATATTTGATTTTCGATGCTCCAGATTTATTTCATGTTTTATATTTACAAATTGAGTTTTTATCATTAATTATTATATACTTTTATATATAGGTCATTTGTAACATGATTTTAAATTATCGAATAATGTTTTTGGAAAAATGCCTTTTAAAATCTTTAATGTAATTCGCTAAACTTAGCCGAAACGCATAGGTCGAGTCTAGGGGTTACATTTAATTGGTATCAGAGCTTTTTGTTGTTAAACCTCGGACTGTGAATGAGTTCAAACTGAAAATACGGTTTTGAAATGTTTTACAAAACAAGTCAGTAAGGTCATGTCACAAAGTTTTTACGATTTTAATTGTGTTCGAGACTCCAAGTGCCTATCTAATCTTAGGTTTTATCTTCTGTAGTAAACTCGAGATCCACCAAGATGAGTACTAGACGTGGTTGTCGAACTAGCTATGGTCGCGGCAGAGTGACTAGATTTGCAAACCCGGTAGATAAGATACGTATAGATCCCCAACCTCCGATAGATTATCATGCTTCTACGACCCCGACGAATTTGCCTTCTGCCTCTGGTATTGGCATGACTGCTCCGATAATAAGAGCTACTGGTATTGATCCCGAGTCTACCAGAGTTGTATTAGATGAGAATTTTGGTAGACAATTTCTTTAGATGATTCAAGGAGCTGTCAGAACTGCTGGCGTTGTACTTGAGGTTCCTATCTCTAAGACCCTTATTGCAAATGGAGTTAGGACATTTAGTGGCCTTACTGGTGGAGATTCGATTGAGGCCGAGGATTAGCTTAGTGATACAGAGCGACACATGGATAAGTTAGGTTTAGATATGCATCGATGTTATTTAGGAGCAATTTCTATATTGGATGAGAATGCTCACACCTGGTGGGAGCCAGTGGTTAGTAGTGTTCAGATCGATCGTTTGACCTGGGATTTCTTTAGAGAGAGCTTTAGGAGCCGTTTCCTGGGAGAGCGTTATTTAACTCAGAGACGACAACAGTTTCAAGACCTGGTTCAGGGAGATATGACCGTTTCTGAGTACGAGATTGAGTTCTTGAAATTGTTGAAGTATGGATTCAGTCTGGTACCTACCGAGAGAGGTAGATACCAAAAGTTTACTCAGGGACTTTGATTCGAGTTACATCGCCAAGTAGTTACTCATCAGGACGAGATATTCGATATTATAGTTGGGAGAGCAAAAGATGCGGAGGAAGTCGAGGCTTCTGCACCTGAAAGTGATAGAGTAGGTCTAGAACGATCTAGGAAGCCTTCTGGTCAGTCTGTACCATTTGTACGCCCTAATAAAAGATCTCGTACTGTTCTTCATCAGATGAGTCGGTCTGATTCGAGGCCTGTATCCCCTCCACATATTGTAGCTAGTTGAGAGGATTCTGCATATTCCACTATAAAATTGAGTTATGAGTTCTGTGGAAATCAACACGGATGAGAGTGTCGTAAGAAGATGGGTACCTGTTTTCGTTGTGGATCTAGCAAGCATTTCTTGAGAAATTGTCCATATCCAGCTCCTGTCGATCATACACATGTTCAGACTCCTATACGTTCTCAGACCTCTGTTCAGACTCCAGATATGAGTCATAGTTAGGGTAGGACTTCCGGATCTGTTTCTAGGGTTGACAGTAGAGCTCGATCGTAGAGTAGAGGACCAGATGCTTTTGAGGCTCGACAGCCTGCTCTTGTTTACGCTACCCGAAGTTTCGGTGATCGATTTGAGTTCAATATTTCTGCAGGTATATTTATTGTTAATTCTATTTCATGCCATACATTTCTAACAACACTCTTTCTATAGCCGAGTTTCGTAACATAAGACCCTAAGACTTTGGATTAAGGCACCGAGACCCTATTTTCGCTCCGAGACTATTAAGATATTTTGATATTGTCAAATTAGTTTTGTCTAATAAAGGATTTATCAGAGACTTAATCTCAGTCTCTTATCCGATTCTGATGAATTTCGAGGAAAAAATTTCTTTTAGAGGGGGAGAATTGTCACACCCCATAAATTGCTATAATATAAAAAAATAAATATTGAGCACTAAGAGTAAAATAATGGGGGCATGGGGTTTTAAAAATTTTAAAAAATGTTGGTGAAAGATAATGGATTAATCATATGGGATTTAAATATTAAAAAAATGTTAGTGGCAAACAATGGATGAATCACCATGCCATAATGTATTTTTTATTTAAAATAATAGAATATTGGTTTTATTTTTAAATGTGGATGATTATCATGTTTGGCAGATTCATCTTCCCCGTGTGTTAAACTCATTTTTCCTCATTTTTCCTCATTTAAGCTAGCTTCCACCCCTCCTCCTCCTCCTTGTTTCGGCCGGTAATGGAAAGCACCGCCACCTTCATCAGGTGCGCCTGACCTCCGCGAAGCGATCTCAACCTCGCTCCGAAATCAATCACAGTTAGGCCGAATCGAGAAGGGAAATAAACACTCAAAACCCGGATCGTCGTTTTAATTTGGTCGATTCTGGCCATTTCAACGACCATCTTGTTTCACCACCTCGATTTCATACTCCTTGTAGCTTTCCGATCAAAACCCAGTAGGTGGGTTGAGTTGAAATTGATGTTTCGTCTGTCCGCTGTAGGTAAAGTCAGATCGTTTAATTTCGATAATATTTCAGTGTTTTAGCTTGAAAACATGTTATAGTTGGTGTTGGTTTAGATTGTTGTAGCTCAGGGAGTAACTGAACGTTGACCCAATCTGTTGACCTGACTAGTAAAATATGTAAAAAAACTCGGTGATATTTTTGTAAATATTTTTAAAAGAGTGCCTAATACGTAATTAATTTCTGTTCGGTGCTATTTTTGTAAATATTTTTAAAAGGGTGCTAGTTTTGTAAGTATTTTTAAAAGGGTGTTAGTTTCGTAATTAATTTCTGTTAAGGTGCTATTTTGTAAAAGTTTACTGTTGATTGTGAGCACCGTTGACCAGAACTTTGACCAGCGTTGACCGGCTAGTAAACGACCGTTGATTTTGTCCGGGTATACCTATTCTGACATTTTTCGACGTCCTGAGTCTGAATCCAAAGTCTGTTTTACCAAATTCAAAAGCGAAAGCCTCCTAATTTGCCCGTAAACCTAAAATATTCATATTTATCTAAGTGCTTTAATTTAGTTAATTGAAGTGAATGGTCAAGGACTAATTATAGTTATGTTAAAGGTACTCGGGGATCTCCTGACTGTTTCACTGCTTGACCCGGTTCCTCCTGATCCGCTCGTCCACGAGAAGTCGTGAATACTCGTATAGTTCTAAATCCCTGTTAGTTATTCTATTTAGAATATTATTCCGAATATAATCCTGTTCTGATATGGCTTAGGTTCCCATTCAGTCGAAGAGCCTAGTGAAGCTGGTGCTTGTTAGATCTTCCAGACTGACTCTATTATCGAGTTGTGTTCCTTATGTGCAGAATAAATGTTTTAAATATCTGTTTGAAATCTCATGTGCACATGATCGTTTTCTCTGATTTGAAATACAATGTTTGATCTGATTTGTCTACTGAATAATTTATATGATTCTGGATTTACTGAAATGTAAAGTATGATTGCCCGACTTATGATTTATGGATATTGGTTTATTGAACTGATGACCTGTTTGAACTCTGAATTACTATTACTACTGGTTACCGTCTGAAAAATGTTTTCTACGGGGTACTCTAGGTTCTGGTATGAAAACTTTGGCAGGTTCAGTCGCTGTTGGTAATTCCTCTAACAGGTTCAGCACGGATTGGTAATTCCTTATGGACCTAAGTCGAGCCTTGGGTAGGCTCTACGGCCCTGAGATTTTCTTGGGTAAGCCTTTGTGGCCCCAAGAATTGTCTTGGGTAGGCTCGCATGCCCCAAGGTACTCCCTTAGGTTGTGTAGTTCTGGAGAACTGTACATGGCGTTCGGTTGGAGGACGATTCGAAGTTTTTAAATTAAAAACTCCTATGATGTTTTAATGACTGTGATCTGTACTGATTTTAAAAATCATAATTGTATGTTTTTATTTCTGCACTGTTGGGACACACTGAGCCTCCAGCTCACTTTTCAAATTGTTTTACCCCCTTTCAGATACTCTCGGATAGACACTCCGTATCAGACACTTGGAGGATTGGTACATTTAGTTCATATCATTTTGTTATAATATTATGTCTTCCAAACTGCTTTTAATTATGGTGACATGTACCTTATTTTTTAAGTATTTATCGTTTTAGGATGTTTACTGATTTTGCTACTGATATTTGATTTTCGATGCTCCAGATTTATTTCATGTTTTACATTTACAAATTGAGTTTTTATCGTTAATTATTATATATTTTTATATAAAGGTCATTTGTAACATGATTTTAAATTATCGAATAATGTTTTTGGAAAAATGTCTTTCAGAATCTTTAATGTAATCTGCTAAACTTAGCCGAAACGCATAGGTCGGTCTAGGGGTTACAATAAAACCTCTAACACGAGATTAAGAAGAAAAAAATATGAAATCACACTCACGGTTTCATCCTCTTCCCTCTTATGGAGATAAAGGACTTTCACGCCGATCAATCGTCGTCCAACTACCATCTATAATTTTTCGTTTAAATCAAAATAATAATAATAATAATAATAATAAACCGCCTATAACTGTGGTTAACCATTTATTCCCATCAACACGAAGCAATGCAAAAGATATATTTTCTGCTGTCTCTTTCCCTTTTGATAGCTATGGTCAAAACGGCTTAAACCACTAGTTTCAGAATTGAACGTGTATACCTTCCAAGAATTTACATAGAATAATAAATTAATATATGTTCATGCTTGGAAATTGATATATTAAATTTCCATAATTAGAGTTAAAAATTTAGTATTTTATTAACACATCACACAGTAATATATATGTCCAATTTTATGATTTATAAATTATATATGATCATTTTTAACTTTAATAAATTCTATGATTGAAAACTGTCTCATAAATGAGACATCAGTTCAAAACAATGAATTTTATGTGATTTTTAAGGTAATTTTATGTGCATTTTTTAAAAACAATTTTACGTGCATTTTGAATGCAAATTAGTTGAAGTTTTAATCATCATCAAGTGAGGGTGTAATTTTTGTGACATTGTCTTGCGATGGCACATCAACATCACAGTTAACTTTGTAACGACAGAGTACCAAATTAAAACTTAAACTAAACGTTATATATGGTTTTGAAAGAAAAAGATTAAGTACCAAAATAAAACAAAAATAATATTTTAAGTACTAAACGTGTAGTTTACCCTAAAATATAACACCTCTATTCAATATGTGTCATTAGGTTAGAGTAGTTACACTTTTTTTTATATAAAATGAAACGCAAGAAAACTAACAACTTAAGATCACACAAGAACCATACAAGGAAAATGTTAAAAAACCTAACTAAATAAACTTGAATAAGATATAAATATGAATAGATCTAATTGCATCAGCAAACGAACCATAAAAGAAAATATGACTATTTAAAGACCACCGACATATCGCAAATTAGAATCGAACAATGTGAAAATACTATCTACGAATGCAAATCGCATATCAAAATTCAATCTGAGGGTCCAAAGCATGAAAGATAATCATGATAACAAATAAACACCATCTTGATCAGTCGTGACGATGTCAAATCCAACCCTGAAAAATGAAGGAAAACAATGGTCAAACAATCGAAAACTATCATAGAGACAGGAAAAAAAACATGCCATAAAGACAGAAGAATACATGTAAAAAAGGCAAAATTATTAAGAATAAAAAATAAGAAAAAATAAAGATGTGTTACAATAAAGCAAAAGAAAAATAATGACTATCAGCGGTCGACAACCAGTACCAAGACTAGTGTTATCCCAATTACAAATATGAAGAAGAAAAGAGACTAACGGTGACTATGAAAAAAAAGAGAACAAACCCTAATTTTTTTTTAAATAAAATAAAATTTCATCACAGAATAAGATTTGAATAAAGTAATAGGAAAGTAATGTAAACAATTTAAAATTTAAGGACATTTACCCCATTCGAGTATGTAAAGTGTAGCAACATGCAAATGCCATGGTCAATATGCAAACAAGTCAAGATAGAATGGGTATTTGAGAACAATACTATAAGTATGATTATATCAAGTCAAACATTTTTATTAAATGAACCACCGGAAGAAATATAAATTTTAACTCAATTTGAAAGTACTTAATTAATATGAACTTTAATCTAGACCATGCAAATATTACATATAAAGTCAATCTTATAACATCATTTGTATAGTCTAGTTTACAAATTTGTGTTTTTTTATTGTTGCCCTTGCCTTCTAGGTTCCAAGACCTCGTCCTGATTAATTCGGATCGACCATTATAAAACACCTAGTTTTGGAGGGTGAGTTTCCCGACAAAGATTTTCTGCATACACAAGGCTTCGAACTCGAGACATACTTAAGCAATATCAAACTGTTTACTACTTGAACCAGCCCCGTTGGCAAATCTCTATTGTTTCCACCATTTACCAGTTGTTAACTCTAATATGCTGTTTCTTTTAAACACAAATGCAACTGTTATTATTAGTGTATCAGTTAAGGATTTCTTAATTTGTTAATTAGGCAGTTAGGAGATGTGTGATGTCTTCATTCATATTTCTACAGAAGTTCTCATTTGCCAGATGCAGTAACAAACCAAAAAGAAATAATGTGGTGTTTTATACCCACTATTCGTGATACACCAGACGTTAATTTAATGCCACAATGTGAACTAGAATGACTTCACATTCAGAAGGATAAATTTTACAATTATGAAAAAAGAAAAAATTTGCAAGACTCAGATAGCTTGAAGATAACATATATAGTGGCAGAAGCTTACAGCAGCAAGAAACAATGTTTCCTCCAAATGCTATCGACTTTCCGGTTAGATCAGCTGAACGATGCTCATTGTGCAGATGAAAATTTCCATTGTTGGCAGTTGCAAATAGTCGTGAGCCCTCAAAATGGAGCCAAGACACAAAAGAAGCCATCACAGGCCGGCAACACTATATATTTCATTCCTCTTACACAAACTTTAGAGAAATCCTTTTTTTTATTAGAATTGCAGGCCTCGTTAAAAACCCCCTTCTTGATTAATAGAACTTATAGAGAAACTCCTTAATCAACGGAAGGAGGAAAAAAATGTCTTAAGATTTTATTCATCAAAAGAAAATTACATAGGAAACAACAAAGAAAAACACATCTTACAAAAACAGAAAACCATAAAACAACCGTAAACAACAGCACTAACTCAGCCTATTCTTGCTTTTGCTAAGGCATCAACCTCCAAGTTAGTTGTCCTATTTACCCATCTAACAACACCTTCAAAGACTTTAAGCCTATGAACAATATCTTTAACCATAAAAGCATAGACATCTGGTCATAATTCAACTTTCTTAATCCAATCCACTGTCACCTTGTTGTCACTCTTAATAATCAAACGGTCCTTGATCCGCTCTCGAAAATCTACATAGAACGACAACCCCTTTTGAATAGCTTTTAATTCCATCAAAGTCAGAAGCCCCGAACCAGCAGACTCCTTGAAAGAGCTTAAGGTCAATCCTGATGAATCTTTTAAAACTCCTCCTAACCCGCTTTTCTTCCAATCCCTTGTAGTAGCAGCATCAACATTTAATTTTACAAAGCCCTTGGGAGGAGGAGACCAAGGAAACAGAGATACAATCGAATTAGAATAGAGAGAACAAGAGTCCCCTAAGGAAGGGTCTGAAATAAGTAAGTCCTTAGGGATAGAAACCTCTTTATGCTTTGCTAAGAACCAAAAAACAAGCCTAAACCTTGCTAAGAAGAAATATTCAGCTTGATCTAACTTCCCCCCTTCAAACACAATAAAATTCCTAATTTTCCAAGTGGTCCAAAGAACAACCCCTGGAATAAATGGTCATATCGGTGAGTTAGTCTTCAAAGCATCCCAAGCTAGAAGAAAGCTTTTAGAATTAGCATGAAAAACAAAATTGATCCTCCAAAAATTCATAAATTTGTTCCATATAACTTTAGAGATATCCTAAATGATCCCTATATATATTTGTTAATCACTCAGGGGGCGTTTGGATGGGGGAATGTGAGATTCCCATGGGAATAGAATCCACATTCCCTCATTTAGTTAGCCCGGGAATCCTATTCCCGGTAATGTAAGATTACCAATAGTGAATTTTTTGGGGTATACTATCGGGAATGTCATTACCTCCCTTTCTTTAGGTATTGTTGGATTACCGGTGTTTTGGACTAAAATACCCTTAAATTTTTATTTTTTTCAAAAATATCATTCTGTCATTGAATAATAAAAATTCTACTAAAGTTAAATTACAAATTTATCCTTAAATTATTTTAGATTTTAAAAAAATCTATAATTAAAATTTTATATGAAATTCAAGGATTAAAATAAAATTTTATCATTTCATTAAACTTTTTTTATATTTTTAATTTTTTAAAAAAATTATATAAATATTATGAATTTAATTTTTTTTAAAGAAAATATATAAAAAAAATTCAACTTATAATATTATACAAATATATAATAAGGACAATTTGGTCAAATATATATTCCAATAATCTTTTATTCTTTTAACCAAACACGGTAATCTTACATTCTTGCTAAGCCAACCAAACACAAAATACAACATTCCCAGTAATCTTATTCCCTGGTAATCTTACATTCCGTGAACCAAATGCACCCTCACTGCATCACGCCTACAAAAATTCGAGCACATCAAAAAATAATTATTTTTCGTTGTTTACTCCTGTATACCAGCATCACGGTCACTCACAGGATGATCTGAAACTGTTCTTTCTGATGATACTTCCTCTAGATTAGGTTGTTCAGGCCGAGAATGATCAGACTGAGTCTTGCTAGAATCCATCAGGCTCATCTTGTCTCTCCTCTGGCTCTGGAGATTGATCCTGGACACCAATGGGTTGGCTCAGCTTAGCCTTCACTTTGTCAGATACACCTTGTGAATCTGGATATCCAGCTTCAGTAACAGGCTTAGGCAATGAAAGTTTGCCATCATGAAAGCTAGAACTCGTAATGCCAGAAGTTAATGACAAGTGCAGCCCTGGAGCAATACAAGATGCTACCAGCTGAAGCACTTCAGGGGAAGGGGATAATCCCATGTTTTCTTTGGTGGAATTAGATACGCCGATGAAGATGATGGATTCATCATGCTTAAGTTAAGAGGAGGCCTGCTGAAATCAGATTCAATAAAAGGAGGCCCTGCAGTTACAGTTATTGATTGTGGAAGCAAATGCAATGGTGGTGCCAATGGAATGGAGCATGGCGGAGAGAGCCTACTACTTCCAGCTGCATCCGGTAGGACCTGCCTAAAAGTGTGCCATTTCTTTTTCTTCTTTAGACTGTCTCGGATCCTTTGGTTGAAGAGGAGGGGGGTCAGGTACCACAAATGGGGGAATGGTTGGCTTATATTCTCCATACAGCACACGAACTGACTCAGCTATTGATGAGACAGTAGGTGGTAGATCGGGATCTGGAGATTTGGCAGGAACGCTAACAGCTTCATGAAGCCAGTGAGGTAACTTGTTCTTGGAAGAACAGTTTCCAACTACCTTTCCCTTTGAATAGGAAAGATTCAGCCCTTTATTTGGATCAGGGAGAAACCCAGAACTAGCAGATTCACCGCTTCCACCATTATTGTGGGAATCGTGTAACAAATTTAGTGATCTATCAAGAACAGTAGGCAATTTCCCATACTTCATTGTACCATAGTCTTCTTCCTTTCTCTGTAAATCAAAGCTACTGGTACAATTCAAACTTGAAGCCAAGTTGCTGGCTCCAAAAGAGTTGAGAAAAAAATGTTCCTCACTAGATAAATTTGCAAACGGTCCTGGCCTATCAGAGGGCCAAGCAACTGAATCTCCAGAAAAGTTTGCACGGGATTTGTCAGAATTCCATGTTGGAATAGGAGGAAAATTATCATTTTGCAAACCAAGCTGATCTGATAGCTCAAAGTGAGGCAGGCCGGAAGCTAGATCATTGAAACCCAGTTTCATGTCAGTCAGATGCGCTTGAAATTTTGACAGTGCAACAAACCTACTACCCTGCAATGCCCGTGTCATCATTCCCTCAGGAATGCTCGGAAACAAGGAAGAAGGTTTGGTAGCTTTTGTTAGTTTGGGGAATTTTGGAACTGGAAAAGCCAGCCCATCCAAAATTTTGAGTTGTTCCTCCTCCCACCTTGTTGCCAAATCTTCTGAAGTTTTGTACTTTGAAAATTTTAGCCTGGGGTCTCTAAGCATGGCATCCCAACTACCTCGTCCCTGTCTACGAACACCAATCCAGAGAAAATCAAGTTCATCCTCTGACCAGCCCTCTACTTTCAATTTCTTTTTATACAAGTTCCCGGACCCAGATCCAGTTCTCGTCATGATATTTTCAAGCACCCTCTTATGGTTTTCAGGAAAAGAAGAAATGGATGGCAACTGACCCAATCCCAATGTTTGAGGCATGTCCCTCTCTTGTTGATTATACCTGGGCACATCTTGTGGAGGAAATTTCAAATTGGGTAGCAATGGCATTGTTGGAAGGTCTTGCACTGATTCATTCACAACATCAAGCCTACTCCCTAAAGATAAGCTAGGTAATAGGTCATGATTTGACGTCATGCTTTTGGTAGGAAGGGAGAACCGGGAAAGCAATTTCTCATCAAAAGGTATATTAGGCAGCAACATCTTTTACTGAAAATCAGAAGAACTAGCACCAGAACTTTCTAACCGAGCAAAAACTTTTCCTTGTGAAGCAGCGGGAGGATACTGCAAGGAAACAAGTCCTGTTATTATATATTAACATGGACTGGAAGGTTTTGTATTTGAAAACAAAAGAAAACAAAATGCTGAGAAAGTGAGTTACCGGATTAAACGGGAGCCAACTATCTTGGCTTCCAACTGTAAGACGCTGTAAAACTTCTGGTGATGCATTTTGCAATTTAAATTTGTCCAATGTAGTCTCTTGACCTTTTGCTTCTTTCTCAGTTGAAGGTCCAGTAATTGGAGCTAAACTGAATGGAAACTCCGGTCCAGTTTCTGTCCTGCTCTGTGGACCGTTTGATCTTGAGAAACTTTTATGAAACGAGTCTAGCTGACTAGCATTGGGGGCACAAAGCCCAAGAACTGGCAACAAGTTATTTGTTCGTAGAGAGTTGCTATAATCCTTGATTATTGTTAATTGGAAGGATTTCTTCGGGAGAAGACCGATGAAGAAGATTAACAGAAAGATCCAATTGTCCGCTTCTTTTATGTTTAGACAACCTCCTCTTTGGTTCATCTTATGATTGACCAAGTTTGTCATCCTCCAAGTCAATTACCGAACACCTCTCTTTATCTGGTTGTTGGTCTACTTTAGTAGCATGATGGCCATCTCTTTCATTCTCCGAATGACATTGAGCTACCAACTCAAGTCCAGGAAATCCCTCACTGAGACGAGCTTCTTCAATTGCATTTCTCCTAGCAAGCCGTTCTTTTTTGTCGAGCACGGAGTTTAGTACTGTCAAAAAGGATTATAGAGTAAATTAATGCACCAATGATATTGAAAATTTAAGAATCTGTCCTAATAATTTACTTGATAAAACCAAATGGTATTTGTGAAAGTAAAAGATTGAGTGGAAATGACTGCAAAATTATTCAAAGAGTTCATGTAATTGGAGCAACTAGTGTACTTTTCTACTAAAGGACAACAGTTTAACTCCAACATATCAAACGGATTCACTTACCCCATTTAACAATATGTCAGCTAACATGCATTCAAATTATTGCTAGTGAAGTCATTTTGAAAATACCACTTTACTGGCATCTCAACAGAAAATTCAGCAAGTGCAATTCTCAGAAAGAATCAGAACTTACTACTTTGCTTTAAGGGCCCGTCCTGCTGGTGTATAATCCCGCTCTGGCTCTGCATCTGGTTCCTTTTCTTCTTCACCACCATTCTGCTTTTCAACAGAAGAACAAGGTGCAAACGCCATGAATAGTACAAGAACTAATCTTGGCTACGTTCAAGTTACAGGTTATTAAGCAAGCACGTGAACGTGGAATAATGCAAGGGTCTCCGCATATTTTGAAAAGTTCTACATATCAAGAATAAAAGAGAGCCAGTTTTACATGCATTCTAATGCAAAAGGCGAAGTTATGTACCTCAGTCATGGTTTCATTGGGATGGGGAGTATAAGCTTCTCTATAGGAGACAGCTTTCCTTTGTCGCTTCCCTCTACCAAGGGCTGCTTCCTCCTCACTTTGATATTTCTCCCACCTGTACACAGTAAATCAAACAAGAAAGTTTATACGAGTCCATAACAAAAAAAGCTACGGCCAAAGTGGGAAATCAAATTTTTGGTGACATTAATAATAATGACAGTTCTCCACTTTCGTTCTTTAACAAAAGTTCGTTCTTTAACAAAAGTTCAACTGCATGTAACATATGAATCAGTTCAACAAGATCTAGTTAAACTTTTATTCCTATAACAAAAGTGTAGTCAAAATTAATCTTTATGAACCAACAGGTTTAAACTACACAAGATACTTTTAGATATACCATCTGAAAGAAATTTATTGAAAAGTACACATACTGTATGCTAATTAAATAGCTAAATGGCTGGAGTGCCTCAACTTATCATATAAGGTTTTCACAGATCAATGTGAAAGTATTGGTTGTTTTCCAAAGAAACGTATTCAATAAAATTAAAAGGTGTAAGAGTTTCTATTCTCGCACCAAACATTAGTTGATCTCAACTCATTATTTATTTTGATCACTCAATCAGCATAATAGCATTTATTATTTCCAAACAACAGCACCAGGACAATTCATTTATTATGCAAGCTTTCTTTCTTTGAAAGAAAATGTCCAGTTCTGAATTGCAGACCACGCCATATCAAGCAGGAAAGTAAAATATTGAGCCTGTAAACTGCTATCAATAGCATCATATACAAGCTTCACTGGACCTGAAGCAGCACAGCTATCTACAAAGCCAAAAATCCAAGATAGTGGAACAAGAGCAGGAAATATTTAAGATAATAACTTCACTCTCAAACATCAGATTTGGTGGAAAAGTTTACAAATCTACCAATAAAGCCAAAGAAACTGCCATGAACTACCAAAAAAAATCAATATAACCAGAAATTTCAACACCCAGAATCCGAGACCTCAGTTCTCAATATCTCAGTAAGAAAAAAAGGCTTAATGTTTTTTTTTTCCCATTACAAAATTCTTAATCTTCACAACTACAGAAAAACGAAAGAACATAGGGATTTTATCCCCTAATTCCTAAACTCTAACATAAATGAAAATGCCTAATATAACCCTAAATTCCCTCATAATTCCTTGGATACTAAAACTAAGATAAAAAACAAAAGACATATATTACCAATAAAATAAATCTCTTTAAAACTTAATCCATCTATAAGCATGATTGTGCGGTTTAAACCTGCCACTCACCACCTCAAGTTCAGTGCAGGCAACACAAGCCATCCCTAATTTGACTAACATTTTAAAACAAAAGTAAAGGATTACATCTTTATTAGCTCAGTGATCAACTATAATGTCTTTCCTATAATTTAAAGAACAGGAGAAAGAGGAGATTTTCCCAAGTTTATCATCCTAGTGGAATGCCTGGAGATCCTCATAACTTCAACAAACTCAAATTCCTAGCCGTTGAGAACTCATTCCATGATTGTATGCTGTACATGATTTTAATCATATTCTCAACTATTCTACTGAGTTTTCATGTGCGAACTTAGATTTTACAGTGATTTTTTTTTTGATAATAATTTCAGGCCTCGTTAAAAACCTCCTTGATTAAAGGTGCTTGTAGGTAAGCTCCTTAATCAACGGAAGGAGGAAAAGAGTGACTTAGGATTTTATTAAACATAACAAAAATATACATAAGTTACATCCCTATAAGTGCACTAAACACAGGCAGGTAAACACAAGGCAACCTTGTGACCCATATACATAAACATTTAATCAACCAATTCCTTCTTTAGCTAAGGCATCAGCCTTTAAATTGGCTGTCCTGTTTACCCATCTAACCACACCTTCGAACATATTAAGCCAATGAACAATGTCTCTAACCAAATAAGCATAAACATCAGGACAGAATTCAACCCCTTTAACCCAATCCACTGCCATCTTGCTGTCACTTTCAATAATCAACCGGTCTTGTATCCTCTCTCGAAAATCAGCATAGAAAAGAAGCCCCTTTTGAATAGCTTTTAACTCCATAAATGTTGGAGGCCCCGGACCAGCAGGCTCCTTGAAATACCCTAATGTAGATCCAGAGGAATCTTTTAAAACTCCTCCTAAACCGCTCTTCTTCCAATCCTTGGTCGTAGCTACATCAACATTAATTTTCACAAAACCCATAGGAGGAAGATGCCAAGGAATAGTAGACACAATCATATTAGAATGGATGGAACAAGCGTCCCCTAAGGAGGGGTTTGAAATAAGAGTCTTTAAGAATATACACCCCTTTATTCTTCGCTAGGAACCATGAAACAAGCCTAAACCTTGCTAAGAAGAAGAATTCAACCTCATCCAACCTCCCTCCTTCAAAAACAATTGAGTTCCTCAATTTCCAAGTAGTCCAAATAACGACCCCTGGAATGAGAGACCAAATCGGAGAATCAGTCTTCAAAGCATCCCAAGCCAAGAGAAAACTTTTAGCATTATAATGGAAAACAATTTGAATCTTCCAAAAGTTGAGAAATTTATTCCAAACAGACCACACCACCGAACAAGAGAAAAACAAATGTGAAGGAGACTCTTCTTCCAACATGCAAAGAGGGCATAACAGGTTCTGAATTCCTGTTATTCCTCCTTTCACCAGTTCTGTTTTAACAGCCAACCTCCCTAGAACAATCTGCCACATAAAGGACTCTACTTTTGGTGGCAGTTGACCCCTCCAAACAATCTTATTCCAAAAGTAGGCCTCATCCAAACCTAAAGAACCTGATGAGCTATCCATAGTTAGAGCAAAAGCCGAGATGACAGCCATCAAATTAGCCCATTGCTCTATCTCCCAGTCATTTAAATTCCTACGAAACTGCACATCCCAAATCCAGCCGGAAGTGCTATACTCCCCAAACTCAAATAATTTGCCTGTTTTGTTGATCGAAATGGAAAAAAGTCTAGGGAAAATAAGCAGAAGTGGATAATCCAAAGACCAAATGTCCTGCCAGAACCGAATAAATTTACCATCTCCAACTAAAATAGAACACATACTTCTCAACTTTGAGCCAATAGGATCATCTTTAAAGTGGTTATCAACCATTGATCTCCAAATCCAAGATACTTTATTTAGAGTCTTACTGTCAAACAATAACATAGAAAGATCCAAATTATATTTAGAACAAATAAACTCTCTCCAAACAGACCCCTTTTCGTTTGCATACCTCTAAGACCATTTTTCTAGAAGTGCTCTATTCATCAAATTCAGATTCAGCACACCCAAACCCCCTCCAACTTTGATCTGTATACATTCGGCCAGCTGACTCAATGGATCTTACTTTTATCAACTCCCCCTCCCCATAGGAAATTTGACATCATTGAATTCAGGGTTTTAAGAACCGATGTTGGTATCTTAAAAAGAGATAAGTAATAAATAGGAAGCGAACATAGAACCGACTTAACCAAGACCAGTCTCCCTGCTAAAGAAAGAGAGGCAACCTTTCATCCTGTTAATTTTTTGGAAAAATTACTAATCACAGGATTCCAAATAGCAGCAGAATTCCTAGAAGCCTCCAAAGGAAGCCCTAGATATTCAGAAGGAAAGCTTCCAACTGAACAACCAATAGTATTAGCCCACTCATGCACTTCCTCATCATTCAAATTCACACCAAACAACTTGCATTTCTTCATATTGAGCTGTAAACCCGAAATAACTTGGAACACTCGAAGCACCCTTTTCACATTTAGAATTTGCATTTTCGAAGCACCACTAAAGATAATGAGATCATCCGCAAACTGTAAGTGAGATAGATTAAAAGACCCCTCATCCCTCCCAATAGCCAATCCAGAAAACAGCCCCTGTGAAACAGCCTTTAAAATCAGTAAATTAAGGAGTTCACCAATAAAATTAAACAACAAAGGGGATAAAGGACATCCCTGTCTAAGACCCTTTGCCATAGGAATTTCCTCAGTAGGGATTCCATTAACCAGAACAGAAACTGAAGCTGTGGTAACACATTTTTTGATCCAGCCTCTCCACATGGAACAGAAACCCATTTTCTCCATAACTAAAAACAGAATATTCCAATCCACCAAATCAAAAGCTTTCTTGAAATCAGCTTTGAAAACACAGCCTTTGAGTCCATTTTTTCTCAAAAAGTCGATTCCTTCATTGGTATTTAAAGAGCAATCTAATATTTGACGACCAGGTATAAAAGCGAATTGTGTGAGACTGATTAATTATGAAATAAGGCTCCTCAACCTCCTCGAAAGACACTTGGAGATGATCTTATATAATCCACCAACTAAGCTAATAGGTCTAAAGTCATCAAGGTCACCACTATTAGAGATACCTTAGGGATAAGAGTAATAAATGTATGATTAATACAATGTTCCCACTCTTTTCCCAAATAGAAGTTATTGAAAAACTTCATAACATCTCCCTTAAGCATATTCCAAAATCTTTTAAAAAATCTCATATTTAGACCGTCTGGCCCATGAGCTTTATTCCCATTACAAGACTCAATAGACTCCCAAATTTCCTCCTCAGTGAATTCTTTCTTTAATCTCAAACTCTGTTCGAGTGAAATACTAGAAAAATCCAGCCCAATGTCTTTCACTTGAAGGGTAAACTGATCATTGAAAGCCTTGAAAAAATGATCTCTGACTGTTGATTTAATAACATTCGGGTCATGAACAAAGTTGCCATTGACAAGTAGAACATTCAAGGCATTTCTTTTCCTCCTAACTAAAGCACATGTGTGAAAATATCTTGTGTTTCTGTCACCATCTTCTACCCACTTTGATCCTGAGTTCTAGAACCAAATTTGCTCCTCTATCTTATACAGCCTCCACAATTCTGATCTTAACACCTTCAACTCATGTGCTATCTCAGAATTGTAACCAATTTGTCCCTGATGAACATCCACCTCTAGCTTTTGAATCTTCGATTCAAGATCTGAAATCAAATCCCCTGGAAACTTGTCTCTCCTCCCTGCCCAATTTTTTATTGCCATTTTGGTATTTTTCATAATGCTAAAAATTCCAGCATTCCTCTAGTTTTTCTTACAATCTCGAATTGAGAAGCTGACCACATCCTCGAATCCAACTTCATCCATCAGATAATTAAAAAGTTTAAAAGGTTTCTTACCCCAATTAACCCCACCAGTCTAACATAGGTTGGTGAATCTTGGTTATTACACCAAGTAAACCGACCCCCACTCAATGGCAGATCAATTAAACCTATGATGAGCAGAAATTGACTGAAAATCTCTACTGAATTCCTATTTTAGGCTCTACCCATCTTCTCGTCCTCATGAAGATAAACATTTAGGTCCCCTCCAAAACAAATAGGATCTCTGTGGCCTCCAATGAACATGCCTAATTCTTCAAAGAAGCCTTCTTTCTCCTCCTCAACAGAAGGACCATAGACATTGATAAACATACATCTGAAATTATTGGCACGAAACCTCCCAGTAATAGCTATGAATCTACTGGAAATAAACTGATTTTTCAACTCAAAAATATTGTCATTCCAGCAACTTAGTAAATCCCCTGAAGCACCAATCGAAGGGGACTCAATAAACCCTTGCAAGTTGTTTAAACCACACCTTCTAATAAAAGATTTCTGAATTTTCACCAATTTAGTTTCCTGCAACCACAGAAAATGAGGGAAGTGATTATACACTAATCTCTGCACAGCCCTTTGCTTCTATTTTCTACCCAAACCTCTGACATTCCATGTTACAATAGATAACTTTAACTTCATCATAGAAAAACCAAAACAATCCCCCCTTAATCTTCCCCGAGAAATCAACCTTCCCTGAGAAATCAACCTTCCCTAACAACCTCCGAGCCATACTCCAGACTAATAATTTTTTCAATGAAAGTCTTCTTCCCCTCCTTGAAAGAAATACCAAGCAACTGACAGACTTCCCAAGTTGCCATGGCTTCCTCCACCAATTTCGAAAACTGAGGAGAAAATACAGTATAAATATTAACCAGGTCCACAGTTTCCCTGGTTAAAACTCTCCTTTCCCTTATGTAATTCCTACATATCTGTGAAGCAGAAAGTAGGATTGATGTCCAATCCTCATAATGATTATTACAAAATAAAGGAACCAGCGATGTATTCTGATCATTAACAAACAAAAGACATCAACATCCTGTTCAATTCCCCTGTTTTTTGAAGAAACCAACTGAATAGTATCTTCAGAAGCAATATGATCTTTATTCAGAAAAACCTGACAACTTTTAGAATCCTCCTTCCTCGATCTTAGCCAAATTCTTCTACCTCTTGATCTTCTGTATACTCTTGAATAGCGACCACTACTCCTCTTTCCACCAATACATTTAATTAAAAAACCAGTTGAAACCGGAAAACCCAGTTTCCAGCGATTAAGACTCTCCTTGCAGTTTCCACTCTCCTCCTGTATCAACTTACCATAAACCTCCTTACATGTTCCATAACCATCAACTTCCTGGGCACCCTCAATTTCCTTTTCATCTAGTAAGCCTCTTTCCTCCTCATTAGACTCTAAAGTCTGGAACTTATTATTGTAGAAAACAGACTGTAGAAAGACAACAGACTGTATTGTAGAAAACATACTGTAGGAAACATACAAGTCTGCTATTTTATTCTTGCTTACTTTCAGTAGAAACATATTACATATTTATATATAAATTATGCCTCTAAACTAGGAAACTCTAAGTTAGGAAAGATACTAATCCTAGGAGATGTAATCCCTTGAAATAAGGGATTGAAAACAGAAAATAATTACAGAATCTCTTGACAGCTCATTTCTATAATTCCTACACTCCCCCTCAAACTGGTGTATATATGTTGTATTTACCCAGTTTGAATGACAGCTCATCAAAAGTCACTCGTGGAAGGGCTTTGGTGAAGATATCTGCAAGTTGTTTCTTCATCAGAATGTACTGCAGTTGTGCAACTCCATTGTTGACCTTCTCGTAAATAAAATGTTTGTCTATCTCAATGTGTTTCGTTCTATCATGTTGTACTGGGATTTTTGTTATACTCATAGCTGATTGACTATCACTAAAAATCTCAAAATTCTTCTTGTCATCTAAGTCCAATTCTGTGAGGAATCTTTTAATCCACATTCCTTCACATATTCCGAGAGCCATTGCTCTAAACTCTGACTCAGCACTACTTCGAGAGACAACGGCTTGTTTCTTACTTCTCCAAGTCACCAAATTACCCCAAACATAGGCACAATAGCCACTAACTGACCTTCTATCAGTTAATTCACCTCCCCAGCTTGCATCCGTATAAACCTTCACTGTTCTATCTTGATTTTTTCTAAATATAAGTCCAGCTCCTGGGGTAAACTTCAAGAACCTTAGAATTCTGTTAATAGCTTCCAAATGTTCTTTTCGATGATCACTCATATATTGGCTGACAATGCTCACTAAGTATGCAATATCAGGCCTGATCAGTGAAAGGTAGATCAACTTCCCAACTAACCTTTGGTAGATTTCCTTGTTTACTAGATTTCCAGTCCGGTCCTTGCAAAATTTTAAGCCTGGCTCCATTGGAGTTTCAACTGGTTTGCAGTCGAGCATCCCTGTTTCTGCAAGAAGATCCAAAACATACTTACGCTAGTTTATGACCAGCCTTTCTTCGGACCTTGCAACTTCCATACCCAGGAAATACCTTATACTCCCTAAATCATTGGTTTCAAACTCCTTTGCAAGATTAATCTTTTACTTTTCTATTTCTTCTATATCATTGCCAGTTATAATCATATCATCTACATAGACAATTAGGAGGGTTATCTTATTACTTGGTGTAATTTTTCTGAATAATGTGTGATCCGCTTGGCTTTGTTTGAAACCATTCTATGTCATAGCCTTAGCAAATCGATCAAACCAAGCCCTGGGAGACTGTTTTAAGCCATATAAGGATTTATTGAGCTTGCACATTGTTTTCTTAGTGACTTTTCCTTCTAATCCGAGGGGACCTCCATGTATACCTCTTCTTCAAGATTCCCATTCAGAAAAGCATTCTTTATGTCCAGCTGATGCAATTTCCAGTCCATGTTAACAGCTACTGATAGCAATATTCTGATGGTATTCAATTTTGCAACCGGTGCAAAAATTTCCTGGTAGTCGATGCCATAGGACTGAGAAAAACTTTTAGCAACCAGCCTTGCCTTGTATCTTTCCACACTCCCATCCGAATGATATTTGACTGTGAATATCCACCTACATCCGACAGCTCTCTTCCCTTCTGGAAAATCTGTCAAACTCCATGTCTTATTCTTTTGCAACGCTTTTATCTCCTCTTCCACAGCCTTTTTCCACTCAGGAGATTGAAATGCATCTGTCACATTTCTTGGGATTTTCACACTGTTAATGCTGGCAGTGAAGGCCCTAAAATTATATTGTAATTTCTCATATGCAACATACTTATTTATGGGATGAGTAGTGCAATTTCTTACCCCCCTTCCTAATAGCAATAGGAAAGTCATCAAGATCAATAGTAGTAGCCTCTTGGTAACCATCATTACCTTCTATTTCAGATGCAACAGGATCAGAATCTGATTCTTGGCGAATGCTAGGCTGACTGATTTCTTCAGCAACATCTTTCTTTCTTCTTGAGTAAACACTGAGTTGTTTCGGATGGGGAGTTATGGTTTCATGGTCATCGTTAGGTGCATTTTTGGTAGTGGTGGAAGGTGTTTTGCACGGACTAGAGTTCTGAGATAAGGAGAAAGGTAATTCATCAGAGTTATTTAGATTATTTCCAGCACCCTTACTAGGAACTGAGACAGTGCTAGCCGGCTTTGGAGAAACAGTAATATGTAAAGAAAGGATAGGCTGTAAAGAAATATTAGTTTGAACAGGTTGAAATTCCATGTAACTCTCCCCCTGAATTTCTGTTCCCGAAAAATAAGATTGGTTTTCAAAAAATGTAACATCAAAGGAGACATATGTCTTTTTTGTGGAAGGTGAGTAACACTTGTAACCCTTCTGACTCGAAGAATAGCCCAAGAACACACACTTTATGGACCTAGGATCTAATTTCCCTCTGTTGTGGATATGAACAAATGATGTACACCCAAACACCCGAAGAATAGCCCAAGAATTCACCTCCCCAGCTTGCATCCGTATAAACCTTCACTGTTCTGTCTTGCTTTTTTCTAAATATAAGTCCAGCTCCTGGGGTAAACTTCAAGAACCTTAGAATTCTGTTAATAGCTTCCAAATGTTCTTCTCGAGGATCACTCATATATTGGCTGACAATGCTCACTAAGTATGCAATATCAGGCCTGGTTAGTGAAAGGTAGATCAACTTCCCAACTAACCTTTGGTAGGTTTCCTTGTTTACTGGATTTCCAGTCCGGTCCTTGCAAAATTTCAAGCCTGGCTCCATTGGAGTTTCAACTGGTTTGCAGTCGAGCATCCCTATTTCTGCAAGAAGATCCAAAACATACTTACGTTGTTTATGACCAGCCCTTCTTCGGACCTTGCAACTTCCATACCCTGGAAATACCTCATACTCCCTAAATCATTGGTTTCAAACTCCTTTGCAAGATTCATCTTTAGCTTTTCTATTTCTTCTATATCACTGCCAGTTATAATCATATCATCTACATAGACAATTAGGAGGGTTATCTTACCACTCGGTGTAATTTTTCTGAATAATGTGTGATCCGCTTGGCTTTGTTTGAAACCATTTTGTGTCATAGCCTTAGCAAATCGATCAAACCAAGCCCTGGGAGACTGTTTTAAGCCATATAAGGATTTATTGAGCTTGAACACAGTTTTCTTAGTGACTTTTCCTTCTAATCTGAGGGGACCTCCATGTATACCTTTTCTTCAAGGTTCCCATTCAGAAAAGCATTCTTTATGTCCAGCTGATGCAATTTCCAGTCCATGTTAACAGCTACTGATAATAATATTCTGATGGTATTCAATTTTGCAACCGGTGCAAAAGTTTCCTGGTAGTCGATGCCATAGGACTGAGAAAAACTTTTAGCAACCAGCCTTGCCTTGTATCTTTCCACACTCCCATCCGAATGATATTTGACTGTGAATATCCACCTACATCCGACAGCTCTCTTCCCTTCTAGCAAATCTGCCAAACTCCATGTCTTATTCTTTTGCAACGCTTTTATCTCCTCTTCCACAGCCTTTTTCCACTCAGGAGATTGAAATGCTTCTGTCACATTTCTTGGGATTTTCATACTGTTAATGCTGGCAGTGAAGGCCCTGAAATTATATTGTAATTTCCCATATGCAACATACTTATTTATGGGATGAGTAGTGCAATTTCTTACCCATTTCCTAATAGCAATAGGAAAGTCATCAAGATCAACAGTAGTAGCCTCTTGGTAACCATCATTACCTTCTATTTCAGATGCAACAGGATCCGAATCTGATTCTTGGCGAATGCTAGGCTGACTGACTTCTTCAGCAACATCTTTCTTTCTTCTTGAGTAAACACTGAGTTGTTTCGGATGGGGAGTTATGGTTTCAGGGTCATTGTTAGGTGCATTTTTGGTAGTGGTGGAAGGTGTTTTGCACGGACTAGAGTTCTGAGATAAGGAGAAAGGTAATTAATCATAGTTATTTAGATTATTTCCATCACCCTTACTAGGAACTGAGACAGTGCTAGCCGGCTTTGGAGAAACAGTAATAGGTAAAGAAAGGATAGGCTGTAAAGAAATATTAGTTTGAACAGGTTGAAATTCCATGTAACTCTCTCCCTGAATTTCTGTTCCCGAAAAATAAGGTTGATTTTCAAAAAATGTAACATCAAAGGAGACATGTCTTTTTTGTGGAAGGTGAGTAACACTTGTAACCCTTCTGACTCGAAGAATAGCCCAAGAACACACACTTTATGGACCTAGGATCTAATTTCCATCTGTTGTGGATATGAACAAATGATATACACCCAAACACCCGAGGAGAAAGACTTGAGCTTAAATGTTTAAAATGGGGAAAAAGCTGAAACAGAACCTTAGTAGGAATTTTGAAATCTAAAGTCTTACTTGGCATTCTATTGATGAGGTACGTGGCTGTAAGAAGAACTTCCCCACAAAGATACTTAGGAGCATTAGCAGCAAACAGAAGAGACCTAGTAACCACTAGAAGATGTCTATTTTTCCTTTCTGCTACCCCGTTTTGTTGAGGTGTGTTGACACAAAACGTAAAGTGAACAATGTCTTTTTCCTTAAAGAAATACCAATAGTTTTATTCAAATACTCACTCTCATTGTCACTCCTCATAATTTTTATTTTTGTGTCAAATTGAGTTTCAACTTTTTGATAAAAACTTTTAAAAAAAGACTCAACCTCAAACTTTTCTCTCATTAAGAATACTCATGTTATCCTAGAGTAATCATCTATAAAAGACACAAATCACTTATACCCATAAATACTTTTGACAGGAGAAGGGCCCCAAATATCACTATGGATGATGGTAAAAGGTGTTGTTGGTTCAAATTTGGCTGCAATATATGATTTTCTTGTGTGTTTGGCTATTTGACAAATTTCACAGGAAAACAAGGATGGATCTTTATTTATAAATAAGTTCGGTAACATTTTGGAAAGAGAGTAAAAATTAGGATGACCTAATCTAGAGTGTCATAACATAATTTTATCGGTATTGAGATCAGAAGATAAAATTGGTTTCCTAAGGGCACTGGATAAGGCATGATTATGAGATGCTTTACCTCCAAGGGTGTACAATCCTTTGCCCAACCTAGCACTGCCAATCACCCTCTTCGAGTCATGTGCCTGAAAAATGCAACCACCAGTACCAAACACAACATTACAACCAGAATCTTTAATTAATTTGATGACTGCCAACAGATTGCATGCAAGTCTAGGAACATAGAGGATATTACGAAGTATTAGATTTTTGTTTAATGTAACAGAACCACTCCCTTTGACTGTAGTGAGAGAGCCATCTGCTATTTTGATAGAAGATGGTAAGCTGCTTTCATTATATTCCTCCAAGAGATCAATATTTCCTGTCATATGATCTGATACACCCGAGTCTATTATTCATTGTACCGAGAAAGCATATGGATTATTTCCATCAATAGCAGTATAAGTCACATTGGTAGGCTTGGCTGTCATACTACTCAAAATCTGCTGCAGCTCCTCTATCTGTTTCTTGCTAAAATTGCTCGATGAATCATCTTGAGAGGGAATATGGGCCTCCTTTTGAAACCTGGACCGTGTGTGCTGCCAGTCGGCTGGTTTTCTGTGCAGCTTCCAACATGATCTATCATATGGCCTGGTTTCTTACAATGTTCACACCAGAGGCGATTTTGTCTCTACTGCACTGAAAATCTGAAATCTAAAATATGAAAAACAGATTGAGAGGGGCTGGTCTGGGAAGTGATTTCGGATGCTGATGGATCCCGATTAACCATGAAAAAAAATAGAGTTGAACAAAAATTAATTTAAAGAGAAGTGGAAATCGGATTGATCGCTCTAACCTGATACCTTGTAGAAAACAGACTGTAGAAAGAAAACAGACTGTATTGTAGAAAACATACTGTAGGAAACAGACAAGTCTGTTATTTTATTTTTACTTACTTTCAGTAGAAACATATTACATATTTATATACAAATTATGCCTATAAACTAGGAAACTCTAAGTTAGGAAAGATACTAATCCTAGGAGATGTAATCCCTTGAAATAAGGGATTGAAAACAGAAAATTACAGAATCTCTTGACAACTCATTTCTATAATTCCTACACTCCCCCTCAAACTGGTGTATATATGTTGTATATACCCAGTTTGAATGACAGCTCATCAAAAGTCACTCGTGGAAAGGCTTTGGTGAAGATATCTGCAAGTTGTTTCTTCATCAGAATGTACTGCAGTTGTGCAACTCCATTGTTGACCTTCTCATAAATAAAATGTTTGTCTATCTCAATGTGTTTCGTTTTATCATGTTGTACTGGGTTTTTTGTTATACTCATAGCTGATTGACTGTCACTAAAAATCTCAAAATTCTTCTTGTCATCAAAGTCCAGTTCTGTGAGGAATCTTTTAATCCATATTTCTTCACATATTCTGAGAGACATTGCTCTAAACTCTGACTCAGCACTACTTCGAGAGACAACGACTTGTTTCTTACTTCTCCAAGTCACCAAACTACCCCAAACATAGGCACAATAGCCACTAACTGACCTTCTATCAGTTAATTCACCTCCCCAGCTTGCATCCGTATAAACCTTCACTGTTCTATCTTGATTTTTTCTAAATATAAGTCCAGCTCCTGGGGTAAACTTCAAGAACCTTATAATTCTGTTAATAGCTTCCAAATGTTCTTCTCGAGGATCACTCATATGTTGGCTGACAATGCTCACTAAGTATGCAATATCAGGCCTGGTCAGTGAAAGGTAGATCAACTTCCCAACTAACCTTTGGTATGTTTCCTTGTTTACTGGATTTCCAGTCCGGTCCTTGCAAAATTGCAAGCCTGGCTCCATTGGAGTTTCAACTGGTTTGCAGTCGAGCATCCCTGTTTCTGCAAGAAGATCCAAAACATTGGTTTCAAACTCCTTTGCAAGATTCATCTTTAGCTTTTCTATTTCTTCTACATCACTGCTAGTTATAATCATATCATCTACATAGACAATTAGGAGGGTTATCTTACCACTCGGTGTAATTTTTCTGAATAATGTGTGATCCGCTTAGCTTTGTTTGAAACCATTATGTGTCATAGCCTTAGCAAATCGATCAAACCAAGCCCTGGGAGACTGTTTTAAGCCATATAAGGATTTATTGAGCTTGCACACAGTTTTCTTAGTGACTTTTCCTTCTAATCCGGGGGGGACCTCCATGTATACCTCTTCTTCAAGGTTCCCATCAGAAAAGCATTCTTTATGTCCAGCTGATGCAATTTCCAGTCCATGTTAACAGCTACTGATAACAATATTCTGATGGTATTCAATTTTGCAACCGGTGCAAAAGTTTCCTGGTAGTCGATGCCATAGGACTGAGAAAAACTTTTAGCAACCAGCCTTGCCTTGTATCTTTCCACACTCCCATCCGAATGATATTTGACTGTGAATATCCACCTACATCCGACAGCTCTCTTCCCTTCTGGAAAATCTGTCAAACTGTAACATCCTCAATACCGGGTTAGTGATCAAATTGTAAAGTTTCAGAATTTGATGACTAAAGTAGAAGAATGAAATAATTCAATGATTATTTGAATATATATTGAAGGTTATTTAGTAATTATTAAAGGAAATTAAGGGTAAAAGGGTCATTGAGCAAAGGTAATAATTAAATAATAGATATTGGGTATTATAATATCCATGTGGAAGAAACAAGAGTTTCCAGATAACTCTTGACTCTTCTTTCTTCTTCAACGTGAAGAGCCCAAGCAAAGGTAAGTTTCTTTGTTTGTAAATGAGTTGTTGATTTTAAGGTTGAGTTTTGATTAGTAGATGATAACTAAGCTTAAGGAAAGCTTAAATCATCTTAAAAACAAAGGATGGAGGGATTAAGAGAGATTAAAGATTTGGAGTTTTTATATGAAATTTTGGAAAGGAATTGACAAGTAGAATTTGAAGTTAAATTTGACTTGTCAATAGTTAAATTAAGAGATTTGGAGTGATAGAATTTGATTTTGAACACATTGAAAATTTGGTATGATTTTTGAATCTTATATGGAAGATAGAATTTTGACTTTAAAGAAGTGATTATGGAGTAGAAATGAGTTTAAGTATGTGTATGAAAGTTAGGAATATTAAAGGAGATGATATATGAAGTGTTAGAGTGAAAATGAAGTAATTTCGGGTTGAAAATATGATTTCTGGGCAAGGGGAATCGGTACCCATTCAAGGGGAACCGATACCCCTTCAAACGGCAGAATTCCAGAATGTATGGAGGGAATCGATACCCCCATAGGGGGGAACCGATTCCCCCTAAAGGAAAATTGGGAATATGGGTTTAATAAGTTCGTTTAAGTTGCTAGTATCCAATTAAAAGGTGTAGGTATCTAATAATTGTCTTGAATTGTATAATTATGTAGATTCGGAGCCTAAACGAGTTCCGGAATCATTGACAAGTAAGATCGATCAAAGGGAAAGATAAGAGATTGGAATTGACTAGTGAGGCCAGGTGAGTGCAATTTAAATTGTACTTATGTGATTGATCAAGCATTGGCTTGCGATGAGTCAATGATAAAGTTACTATGGTAAGAAGTAACTTATATAATGTTATGTGATTACTCTGTATGCATTAGTACATAGAAATGGATGTATGTTTATATGTTACATGATTTACATGCTTACATGAAAATGCAACATATGATATTGGATATGTGTTTACACATACATTTGGTATGTGATAGAAGAGAAGGAACATGTGATTATGAGATCAAGGATTACACGTATATGTGATACGTGACTGAAAAGAAACGATATGTGTTTATAAGAGTAAGAATATGAATAAGTAATGTGAACTGTTATAAATGATAATGCCCATGTTATGTGATATGAGAGCTAGGGGTATAGTTGGCATGCCAAGGGTCGAGGGTTTACCTATGTTCTTCGGGACATATGGACTGTTTACCTATGTTCTTCGGGACATATGGACTGTTTACCTATGTTCTTCGGAACATATGGACTGTTTACCTATGTCCTTCGGGACATATGGACTGATTACCTAGGTTCTTCGGAATCTATGGACTGGTCCTTCGGGACATTGATCGAGCTGTGGTGACAGCATATGTGTGCACAACCTCAATGTACTCACATACCTTAAGTTCTCACTAGTGTACATGGGCTAAATACGAGATAATATTAATAAAATTGATATGATGATATGTTTGTTTCCTTGTGAAATGTTATGTGTGATATATGAATGTACAAATGGTTTATTGAATCATATGATAAAAAGAATCAATGATAGTGATAAGCATGAAAATGATGATATAGTTACTTTTGTGTATTTGTTTTATGATAGGATATATATGAGTACATGTTACAGTATATGTGAATAATTATAATGGATTTACATGGTGATATAGTAATAAGTTTACAAGATAAATTATATGAATATAAGAGATCATAGGAACTTGGGATAAGAGGTATGAATAATTATGACATATATGTATGTATGTATTTGTTACCTGTAAGAGTGTATGAATTGCATGAATGATAACAGTAATTGTTCTGTATGATTATTAGTTAAAGTTTGCACATATGTTTATTGCCTCACTAAGTCTTCGACTTAGCGTGTGATTGTTTCACACGTAGGTTTCGAGAAGAGTAAAGAGTGATGCGGAGCAAGACAGGTCAGTTTCCTTACCAAAAGATCAGATCAGAAATGTTTGACAAAGTATGTATTTGTTTATGTATAAAGTGTTGGCATGTAATAAGTCATTAAGTACGAGCACTCTGATAAAGTCTGTATTTTGTTTTAAATAAAGTTTTAAATTTCCCGGGATTTTTCTTAAGAGTCAAGGTTTGAAAAGTCAATGTGACACTTCGGACTCGTATCCGGGTCGGATACGGGTTGGGGGTGTTACACAAACTCTATGTCTTATTCTTTTGCAACGCTTTTATCTCCTCTTCCACAGCCTTTTTCCACTCAGGAGATTGAAATGCTTCTGTCACATTTCTTGGGATTTTCACATTGTTAATGCTGGCAGTGAAGGCCCTGAAATTATATTGTAATTTCCCATATGCAACATGCTTATTTATGGGATGAGTAGTGCAATTTCTTACCCCCTTTCTAATAGCAATAGGAAAGTCATCAAGATCAACAGTAGTAGGCTCTTGGTAACCATCATTACCTTCTATTTCAGATGCAACAGGATCCAAATCTGATTCTTGGCGAATGCTAGGCTGACTGATTTCTTCAGCAACATCTTTCTTTCTTCTTGAGTAAACACTGAGTTGTTTCGGATGGGGAGTTATGGTTTCAGGGTCATTGTTAGGTGCATTTTTGGTAGTGGTGGAAGGTGTTTTGCACGGACTAGAGTTCTGAGATAAGGAGAAAGGTAATTCATCAGAGTTATTTAGATTATTTCCATCACCCTTACTAGGAACTGAGACAGTGCTAGCCGACTTTGGAGAAACAGTAATAGGTAAAGAAAAGATAGGCTGTAAAGAAATATTAGTTTGAACAGGTTGAAATTCCTTGTAACTCTCCCCTTGAATTTCTGTTTCCGAAAAATAAGATTGGTTTTCAAAAAATGTAACATCAAATGAGACATATGTCTTTTTTGTGGAAGGTGAGTAACACTTGTAACCTTTCTGACTCGAAGAATAGCCCAAGAACACACACTTTATGGACTGAAACAAAGCCATCACTCTCTCATATGTTTTAGGGCCAAATTCTCTGGTTAAATAATCCTCAAGGATGTTAAGAAGCTTAGTCATTTGTGAAAAAAATAAGAACTCTATGGCCTTCTCTGTATAAGACTTTAAGCATGGAATGCAACAAAGTCAATTTAGCTGAGGCTTTTATACGCATTTCATGAAGAAATTCCAGAGATCCAGACTCAGGCTCAGTACCTTGTATGAGATATGGATGATTACAAACCTTTCTCAGTTGCATCACAATGTTTAACATCGACTGCTGTGCAACCCCTTTCCCGATATTCCGTAATATCTGGTAGTTTTTAGTTAGCATTGCACGGTAGTATTCAACTTGAATGGATGACAGCTCAACAGGCACCATTCGTTCAGTTTTAGGGGAATATTTTGCATGGCATCCCTTTTAAGCCTTTGAAGCATATGAGGAGCAACAAGTTTCTTCAGTTCTTCCACCTTTTCCGCGGTTGTAAGATCATTAAATTTCTCCTCAAATGAAGATAAAGAAGGGAAGGAAACTGGCTGCAAGAAATTAAGTTATACATCTCGCCGATGTTATTCTGGAGTGGGGTTCCGGTCAATAGAACACGATGTTGGAAAGAGAATGTGTTGAGCATGCTAGACAGCTTACTTTCTGAAATTTTCAAACGATGACCCTCATCAACCGCAAGAACTTCCCAACACCACGCAAATGAGAGGAGTCCACAAGAATCATTTCATATGTAGTTAAAAGAACATTAAATTTGTAAGAAGCTGTTTTCCTACTCAATTCATTTAGATCACTAGCATGCCATTCATACCGGCGAATGATGGCTCTTGCTTTGGCACAACCGTGGTACTCCACAACATTTAAATCAGGGGCCCATAATGAGAACTCAGCAAGCTAGTTAGGCATAGTAGAAAGTGGAAGCAGCACTAAACATGGCAGAGTAGCTTTAAACTCAAAATAAAGTGACGAAATAAAGGCGACAGCACATACAGTTTTTCCAAGCCCCATTTCATCAGGGGCCCATAATGAGAACTCAACAAGCTAGTTAGGAATAGTAGAAAGTGGAAGCAGCACTAAACATGGCAGAGTAGCTTTAAACTCAAAATAAAGTGACAAAATAAAGGCAACAGCAGATACAGTTTTTCCAATCCCCATTTCATCAGCAAGTAAAACATATTTGGATTTATGCCAACATCTACGCAACCAATTGAGTGCTTCAAGCTGATGCGGAAATAGTGAGCCTCCCTTCAATTCTTTAGGTTGCTCAGCCAAAGTAACAATATCACACTGCTGTTCCCCCTTTGCTGAAGCTTCATCCTTAGTGGCATCCATTTCCCATGTTCGGCGTTCAAATTGATCAATCAGATGAGAAGATTGTTGAAGAACAGGTTCATCTAACCTTTCCCAAGTGCATTCGTCATATGGAAGACCAGTCCATTTCAAAAAAGCTTCCTGGACATTATTTGAAACACAGAGAGAAATAATTCGCAGAGGCTTCTTCCACTTTTCCTCACAGATATTTATCACAGCTGTTCCATACTTGGCCTTGTAAATGTCTAGTTTTCTCTTTGCTAGACATTTCAGCTGGGATTCAGAAATCCAACTATTATGGGTATGGGACATCCCCACCCGTTTAACTAAAAATTCATAAGACACTATCTCCTCTTTAGAACATGCAGATTCAGTCACAGCTGGTTCTTGCATTTTATTTTCAACACTGCTACTAATTTCCTTTCCTACACCCATCTCTTTTGCTTTTGTAGGTTCTTCAGAAGCTTTTGGAGCTTCAGTGGTATCATGATTTTTCACATTAACATCAGGATTGAACTCTTCTACTACCATTTTTTCATTTCTTTTTCCTGAATCTTCTGCACTTACTGCAAATTCATCTTGATCCTTGCCATTTAGGATCGCACAATCTGAGTCCTTGGTGTCTTTGCTCAATAAGTCCAAAGCATCTCCTCCCTTGCATTTCTTAGTGACAGACCTTCTCTACACATTCATTTTATCCACCCTGACATCATTCTTTGTGCTTTCTTCTTTATCAGAACTTTTTAGAGTCTTAGGACAACCATCAGTAAGATTTTCAGCACTTACAATATCTGAATTCATATCACAAACAGAATTCTCTGAAAGTCTTCTTGGATTTACTGCAATTACAAAACCGTCAGAGAGCACATCTTCTGAAAGTTCTGCAGATGCATGATGCAAAATACTAGCATTATCACCTTGAACCCGACATCCTAGAACTCGATCAACCTGGCAGAGAAGTGTGAAATTTGGGGAAAAGGCGACTGATCAACCACAAAAGTAAAGAGTCTATAAGCAATACAGATAAGAAACCTGCAGAGGTTCAGCAGGAACACTGTCTTCGCATATCAGCAGGGCATTCAGAGTCCCTTTATCCAATTCAACAGGCTGGTGTGTTGCACCCTCGGGAAGCTTCTGCTCAAGAAATTAGCAAGATCTAAACAATCAGAAGAAAGAATTCCAAGAGTATTCACAATGATGTGATCATCAGCAATGAGAAATATTGACATATGAAGACAGCCATTTCATTTTGTAAGAAACCATAAACTAGTGCATTAATGTTTGTATCATATATTCAAGGCATTAACTTTAGGAAGTCACACTTTAATGTCCAACATAAACAGAAAAATAAACTTATGCAAGCACCGGTAAGAAAGAAATCAGTATCAAGAAACAGAATTGGTTGCAGTATGATGTTTGACCGAAGAATTGCTGCATGTAGTTTACGCTTGCCCAAATGGAGATTTCGGAAGGTTCCCTCAACCAGTTTCACATATCGAAATGTAGTCAATGTGATGAAGAAAACCCCTTTCATGATGCTGGACCAGTAAACCCTGTGGTACAAGGTGGAATGGAGGAGCTGTTAGTTGATTCCCTTGAATTAAACAAGGGTGGAATTCTGGTGAAGTTGTTTTTCATGACAATGTGCATATGGTTAGATAGATTATGATATGTTAGAACCAATCTATGATGAATATCCTAACAAAAATGAAGAAGTTGATGTGTATCTGGCTCAAAGAGAATTTTTGGTTTTTTCAAAGCTTGATGACAACCAATGTCTCATAAGAGGGGAAGGATCGGAGGCAAGTCAGAAATCTCTACAATATCTCAAGGGACACAACATTGAGTGATGATCTAGGAGAAAGAAAGAAAAAAAGAGCTGATTCAATTTCTATAATCAAATTCTGCCAAGGGAGAATTCAATGTGAAGCTCAAGAAAACGCAAGAAAATATGAAGGTTCCAGTGGTTCCTAAAGAGAGAAGTTGTGCTGGAATAATTGGAGACCCAAATTTAAATGGTGTCAACCAATTGCTAGAGGATGAAATTCGTGAAAAGGTATGAACAAGGATTTTTTGTTAATAATATCGTATGACTTTTTTCCTTGGCATCCAAACAACAATTATTTGTTTAGGCATCTTGGCCTAGTTCGTTTTTTGTTCTGAGACAACAGTTATGTGTGGGATGGATTTGTATGCTTATGATTATGCTTCAAAGACCCTTATGTTGGTGAGGAAAGGGAATTAAAGGTTACTTGGTATGTCCACATGCACGGGGGAGATTTGTTCTTGATTCAGGAATGCAACGCAAAACATTCAATGGCTTGCAGCTTTTATCTGCTGGGCTTGTTCCGATAACATGAAAAAGAGTCTGCAAAGAGCTGATCGAGCAATTTATACTTAAGTGGTGAAAGTCTTCTCGTCAGAGTCGAGTTGTTCCAAGCCAAGGAGAATGATGCAGGAGTTTTTACTTTTATGTTGTTTTATTATTTGTCTTATTAATCAATTAGTAGACATATAGATAGACGACTAGGATTACAAGGTATCTTTTGGGTTAAAACTAGGGCAAGGACTATCATTTATCTTTAGTGTTTAAAACTAGGGGTAGGATTTAAACTTTGAGTGCAAGAAAGCAAGCCTATATAAAAAAGTTTTAGGCTTTACAGCCAATATAATTATCTTATTATTTGAATTAATAGAAAGGACTAGAGATTTCCCTTAACCCTAAGTTTTTCTTGAGTTACATCTTTCCTACTCGTTTGTCCAGCCTTATTTATTTTGATTATTGCTGTTTTTCTTCTTACCCACATCACTCCAACCACCCAGTGTTCAGGGTGAACCTAAAAGATTAACATACCTCATCTATATTCTGAGAATCAAAATTCTTGCTCCCATCATCATCCTTTGACAAAGACGCAGAAATCCCATGGTTAACAAGTATCCGCTTCTGACGAGTTTTACTAATACCAGGACCAATATTATTTGCCTTGGAACCCTTCTTTTTGGAAGTACTAACAGCATGGTTACCCTTGTCTCTCTTATGCTTCTTTTGACTTGCCTCATTGCCGACTTTCTGCTTTATTTTTCTATCTTTCCTTGTGGTGATACCAATTGCAAGAACAAGTTTGCTTTTGGATGACTCATTATCACAAGATAATTCATGTTTCAGTTCAGGTGCTTAATCATTTTGCTCTAAATTTGTGCCTTTAGAATGAGACAAAACCTCACCAGCTGCAGGAATTAACTTTCGTTCAACAGATGAACCTGCTGGAGATGCAACAGGCTTCACTCCATCTTCTATATTCACACATGATGAGCCACTAGCTACAAGAGTTAACTTCCCTTCAGCAGATGTACCTGTTGGAGATGCAACAGGCTTATTTCCATCATCAACATTCACACAAGATGAACTACCTTCCTGAGTACCACCAAGGGCTGTAAGACTTGGGTTAGAAAGTACTTCTATAAGAGAGGATTTTGGTTCCTTTTCCAAATCATCAACTCCCTGAGCTACATCAGATTTTCCTTTACTGGAGGTGGATCTTTTCTTTGCAATAATGGACGTTCCGAAAATTCGGGACACTTTGTCAGTAGCAGCTGACTTTATTCCAGATTGAGCTTTTGTCTTGATAGTTTTTGATCTTGCTCGTTTGGAAATTGAATCCAGATGGGTAATGGGCTTGAGTGGATCTGTCTTACAGCACTTTGGGCATTGCCACTTTCCCATTGGGATGCGCTACAATCATGAATACAATAGAAGAAAAAAAAGAGAAGAAACGAAATGAGTAAAAAAATAATAGCTAACGTAGCCATAAAACAAAAAGGATCGTCTGAAGTTAGCTGCAATGTCATACCTTAAGAGGTGGATCAAGGCATTGTAGATGATATGTCCTGGAACAATTATCACAACACAAGAAGTTGCCACCAAGATCACAAATAACACATTCATAGTAGTACTGAGGACAATAAAAATTTCCAAGAACGGTTGTCAGAAACAGTTTAAATATGCCTAAAAAACACACTCAAAACATGAAATTGCAAACGGATGTATATTCCATTGGATTTTGTTCCTCACACTATTCTGCAGTATGATATTCATACTATAATGATTTTCTAACAGTAAAATTGTAAACACATTTCTCAAACAAAGCAAGGTGAGGGAGACATGTCAAACAAGGAAACTTTTTTGAAAGCACAATCCATAATCACAGTCAGAACCCAGAAGTACTCATGGTCACATGAATTTTTTTTTGATAGGAATAGGAAGTCTCATTAAAAACCTCCCTCATAGTTGCCTCTTAAGAAAAGACAACTGAAGGAGAAAAAGAGTACCTCAAATTATTAATACCCCAGAATTACATAAGATACACTTTACACTATAAAACTCCTAACAAAACATAACATAACATCAATAAAGCTATAAGCGTTCAACCTATCCCTCCTTAGCTAACTTATCCGCCTTCCAATTACAACTCCTAGGGATCCATCTAACCATAATGTCCTTAGCAGAAACTAAGGCACCAATGTCCCCAACCAGTGGCCTGAAAAACGAAGGGGCCGAAACAGGCCTCAAAATCCATTCCACTACCATTGAACAATCACTCTCTAACACTAATCTTCCTTTCCCCGCCTATTGAGAAGAAAGAAATAAATCAATTCCCTCTTTAATTACTTTCAACTCAGCAAACATCGACAGAACTGGTCCCACAGCAGTAGAAAAGGAGATAAGATTAGAGTCGTTCGAGTCTTTCAAAATTCCTCCTATTCCACCTTGTAAACCATCAGACCTTACCGCCCCATCCACATTGAACTTAAAGAAATAAGGTGGAGGAGGAAACCAGCACGTATCCTTCTTCATCTTTGGAAGGAAAATTACAATACCGTCAGCAAGCCTTGGATCCCCTACCAATATATCGACTTGAATATTTGCCTTAGGATATTTTGCTAAAAACCAATTCGTCAGCTTGAATCTGGAAATGAAAAACAGTAAAGTAATGTCAATTTTACCATTTTCGAACACCATGAAATTTCTAACTTTCCATGTAGACCACAAAACAACACCGGGGATAAACTTCCAAATAGAAGAAGATGCCATAAGATGAGACCAAGAACAAAGAAAGGACTGAGGATCTTTAGGCAGAACTGTAACTACATCCCATAACCTTAAGAACCTATTCCACAACTCCCCTGCAACCGAACACAAGAGAAAAAGATGTTGAATTGTTTCTTCATCCTTAAGACATAAAGGACAAAAAACATTTTCCAATGACACCCCTCGTTTTTTCAGCTCCACTCTGACAGCCACTTTATGGTGAGATAACTGCCATAAAACAGTTTGGACTTTGGGAGGAACCAAACCAGACCACACCCATTTGCTCCACTGATAATTCCCTCTAGATCTGCCCGAAATAGTCAATCTACAGGACTTAGCCGAGAACAAACCATCACCTTTACCAGACCAAGCCAAAAAATCATCAACTGAATCAATCAAACCAATATTATCAAGCAATGACATCAAGGAAATCCACTGATCTAACTCTCAGTCACATAAATTCTTCCTTAATTGAATATTCCAAACCCATCCACTGTTTTCAAAACAACCAAATTCAACAACTTTTCCCCCTTTATTATTAGAAAGAGCAAAAATCCTTGGGAATTGGTCTTTTAGAGTTGAGTTATTAACCCAAACATCATTCCAAAATGCAATAGATCTACCATTCCCCACTTGCATCTTCGAATTTGACCTCAAACAATCTCCAATTTCATCCTTCTTCTCATAGTTATTCCTAATTCCTCTCCAAATCCAAGAATCTTGAGAAGAAACTGCCGTACTTATAGATAAAGATAAGTTGTTGCTATTGTGTTTGCAGCAAAGCATATTCTTCCATAGAGAATCCTTCTCATTAGCAAACTTCCAAACCCACTTCCCAAGTAGCACTCGATTGATCAAACTCAAGTCAAAAACACCCAAGCCCCCCTCCTCAATCGGTTGACACACCAAATTCCAATTAACCCAATGAATCCATTTTCTTGCTGGACCTTCCCCCCAAAGGAAGCTAGCATTATAGAATTCAACTTATGATTTACTTTAGGATGAATTTTGAAAATGGACATGAAGAAAATCGGCAAGGATGACAACACCGCCTTCACTAACACCAATCTCCCAACCAACGATAGTGTTGAAGCTTTCCAACCTGCTAATTTAGTAGAAAAATTCTGGATCACCGGTTCCCACAGAAGCATACAAGAAGTGCACTAAGCATATTGCAATAGAAAATAAATGTGTTATGAGCCCGTTTTCTATCGAGTGAAAAATTATATTGAACAGCACGTATAACTCAAATTTTAACTTCTGCATGTCAATTCTGATACTCAATAAACATCTAGCTAAATTCATAACACTTGATCAATCAGAATTTTAGTAAAAATCAAACATTTTGGCAAGAACATTTTCCAGAAAAGAACAGATGAGAGAGTTTAGCAACATCCACCACGAACAAACAAATCAAAATAAGAAAAGATAAGAACTACATTGCAAAGAGGGAAACAACTAAATGAAGGAACAATAACAAAAAATGTCATACTCCATCATTTCCCTTCTTTTTGGATAGCTGATTGGAGCTATTTTCTCCTTTCAGCCTACGTTTAGCTAAAGAACTCCTTGGAGATTCTTATGCTAAGTCTTCTTCTTTACCATTGGCTAGGGATGGACCACATGGAAGCTTTCTTCGTTTGAGCTTCAGGACCCAATTTCGGTTAATCATTTTAGTATTCAATGAACTGATATCTTTCATCCTTTTTTAATAATGAGTATTAACATTGTGGCTATTAACAGCAGAAATCACGTCAAGTCACAGACAGAACAGTGAAGCTTCCAATATGCAATCTTATCCCCTTCAAAGAATCAAGTGAAATTCCTACATGTTCAGCAATATAACTTGTTACATGACTGTCAAGACAGAAAAGCAGCTACCAAGAAACAATGGTTTTACTACACCAAAGAAGGGTGAAGCATGCACGTAAATATATTGAAAGCATTTCAGAGAAGAAAGAAAACTTTATTTATTAAAAAAAAGAGAGAGAAGGGGGGAAATAATATTGAATTCATCAAAACATAAACCCATGATATTGAATTCCGCCATTGTTCATGTTTATATCGTCTCAAACAAACAAGACTTCAGATTAGTTACTTCTAATTTTCAACCAACTTCACCGGCTGCTAATCCTACTAGGCAACGTTAAAGCGGAAGATATTTTCAGCTGTTTGTTTCTAAAATGTCAAACTTGAAGTACCAACATAAAAAAGTTCATTAAACCAAAGCCAAAGAATTAATCCATGTACATGCCAAAAGAAAGCCACTAAGGTTATAGCTAAAAAGGTGAACATAATGGTCGAACCAAAGTCAAAATCCATATTATATATAGAGCGGTAGCAACAATGGAATCAAATAATATGATAAGAGTAGCATAATTAATCCAGGCATCATCTCTGGGATGAAAAAAATGAAGAAATAAAATTAAGAAACAGCAATTAAGGTGGTACGACAAATTACTAAACATTCAATTGAATGAGTAAAAGGAAGAAAGGCAAGCCCAAATCTTAGGGATAAATTAAACATCTTGGGAAACGTAACAACTAGGAGCTATTATCTAGTCTAGTCTAGGAATGAAATAAAGCATCTAAACCGAAAGATTCCAAGAAACACAAGGCAAATTAACACGGAAACGAGCAAAATAGAACAATCTGTTTCAAAAATTCAATATATACAATACACATTCAACTTACATTGAAGTTAAAAACCCATTTGAACAAACTCACCTTCATTCACAAACTCACTCACAGAACCCCAATTTCCAAATTACTGCAAAAACTACCAAATTTCAATCAAAACACAAACACAAACCTCCCGACATGAAAAACGTCACGTAAAATGCAAGAAAACATCAGAATAGACAGAACAGAAAACTCAAGGCGCCTAAATTAGAAAAAATCCAAGCCAAAATAGGAAAACATGCAATAGCCAGAAAAGAAAATAAGCTTACCAGCCTCCCTCGAGATCAAATAATCAAAACCAAGTGGAACAATATAAAGAGTAACAGATTGAGAGATGTAGTGAATATAGACAGAGAGAGGATGAGATAGAAGGGGGTATTATGGTATAGCAAAGCAGAGAAAATGGAGCAAAGATAGATACGAGAAAGAGAGAGAAAAGGCGAAGACACGAGGGGGGGAATGAAATAAATATAGAGAATTGACAAATAATAACAATAAACCGAACTCAAAAACTAAAAAGAGAGAAGTTGTAAAGAGAAGGATTGAGATTTTATAGAGAGATAAGAAAGCATGCTATTCGGATTATCCGGGTTAATAGGGGACGGGCGGGATTACCACTCTGACATGGCAGCGCATAAGAGACAGACTAACGGAAAGGGAAAGCAGCCCTTCCTCCATCTCCTCTTCCTCCTCTCCCCTACCTGACCTCTGATGATATGCCACGTGGCTTCACCAGACTCCACTTCCTATTTTGTTTCCCTTTTTTCCTTTATTTTTGTACATTCGTTCCCATACTAAATTTCCTTCTCCACAGCACACGAAAGAAACTTTCTTTCCTTTCGCTCTCGAATCCTCGTAATCGCCGCCATCCATTGTCCTTCACTTTGCTTCCACTTGGATTATGGAACCCTCGTATTGTATTATATACACTGCCTCTTTCTTTCCCTTAGCAACCTCTTTCTCTTTTTCTTTAATCTCGTTCTCCTCAGTTCTTGCTCTGCTTTGTTTTGTATAATATCGACATTTCTTCGTTCTTTTAAATGCTCGGTGTTCTACGCTTTTCTGATGTTATATATTTAATCTTTAAATTCAGGTGAGTTTTTTTTTCTCTCAGTCCCTTAATTCAAATTTTTTTTCTATGTACATAAAGACTCAAATAGCATATAATAATGATAATTCTTTTTCAATTCAATAATCGATTTGGTGAAACCCATCGAGCCTCAAGAGTTTTAGTGAGTGTTATTCTTTATATTTATTTGAATTCAAATAGTTGTCTATGTAAAATGTATATATTATTTGTAACAATATATATATATATATATTATTGATATTTAATATTTTTTAAATAGATAATATTTTATAATTATCGTAACTTAGTAAATTTAAATTATGCAAGTGATTGACTAATGAAACCTATCTAATGATGTAGTTACTTATCTTCTCTTTTATATATAAATATTTATAAATGTTTATGTGAATAAGAAAAATTATTAATCACTTTAACCTCCTTTTTTTAATTAATGAAATATAAATAGTTATAATTATCTAACATTTTCGAATTCCTATTTTATATCAATTCAATATTTAATTATTACTTTTTTAATATTATAGTGAAATGACATTTTCTTTCAAAAGAAATTCTATAGATCCTTTTTACCCAACACTTGCTATTGTTTGAGACATGATTTTAAAAATTGCGATGAGATAACGATAATATCAGAGGAATTTAGAGAGAATATCAAAGTGCAACGTTAAATACTTAAGTGAGCATGTAGATGTTATGATTTTTATTTATATAAATAATTTGTTTTACTATGTATTAGGTTTTCAAACAAGGAGCTTTGCTTTTGGAATTTTACGTTTTTCACTTAATGTATAATTTGCTTTAAATTTTTGTGCAAGTCATGTTTTTATTTTGTAATTGTGAGATTATTTCAATGATCCAATGTTATATTTCTAATTCGAATTCAACTTTTAAGTTGGGTCGTGGGTGTTACAACAATGGCCAAGGGAAGGGTCACAGGATCGAATCCCTTTGGCCACACAATAGCATTTTTCTATCTCTTTTTAGTTTGTAAAGTTAGAGGAATGAGTTAATTACCCTAAAGGCTCTTAGCCTTCTGAAATTTTACAAAAAACAATTGAGAATTTTTCAAAATTTTAAATTGGTCCTCAAAATTACAAGATAAATTTTAACCCTAATTTCATATTGAAATAAATTATGTTCAAGCTATCCACAAAATGGGATCCCCGACCAACTTGTCATTCAATATTTTTCTTCTATTGTTTTGTTTGGTATAATGAAACCGTTGTTTCTTTGTAGTTGCTTTTGTCTTGTAACAAGTTATATTATTGAATATGTAGGAATTTCACCTTTATTCTTTGAAGGGGCTAAGATTATATATTGGAAATTTTACTACTCTAATTTTGACATGGCATAATTTCTGTTGTTCATAGTCACAATGTTAATACTCATAATTAAAAAATGATGGAAAACATCAATTCATTTAATACTAAAATTATTAACTAAAATTAAGGCCTAGAGTACAATAAAAAATTAGCCTCAAGACTACTATCAGAATCATCTAGCATAATAAATTCCTACGATTAAATGAATAAGTGAAACACCATCAGTGCAACATCCCCAACCCGTACTCGACCCGAATACAAGTCCGAAGTGTCAAATTGACTTTTCAAACCGTTTTCTTTTACAAAATAACTGACAATTCAATTTTACATTGAAAACTGAATACCTTATATTGAATACAATCATATAGTTTTACAAAACTGATCATAGTGTATTATACTAAATCTTTATTTACATGCCAACCAAAATCAATATTATAAAATACATATGATTCAATTCTTTTCTGATCTGATTCTTGGAAAGGAGAAGCTGACATGTCTTGCCTGTCTTCGATCCCTTTTCATCTTCTCGGAACTTACGTGTGAAACACTCACAAACTAAGTCATTGACTTAGCGAGGCAATAGAAAACATATAATGAAACTCTAACTACTTAACAATGCATGAAAATTTCATACAATGATATCACACAAAACAATATAACATTTCATATAGTCAATTGTATACATCTACATATCTTGTCATTATCATCATTAACCTCATTTTCTTATCAATATTATATTCATTCATATCTTTTAGTCATATATTATTGTACCTAACATTCTTAACTATCTTATGACTCATTTAACCAAGCAATACACACAACATCATATAATTTACGTAATATATTCTTGTACCTAACATTCTTAACTATCCATTGCCCTTCACTTTGCTTCCACTTGGATTATGGAACCCTCGTATTGTATTATATACACTGCCTCTTTCTTTCCCTTAGTAACCTCTTTCTCTTTTTCTTTAATCCCATTATCAGTTCTTGATCTGCTTTGTTTTGTTTAATATAGACATTTCTTCGTTCTTTTTAATGCTCGGTGTTCTACGCTTTTCTGATGTTATATATTTAATTTTTAAATTCAGTTGAGGTTTTTTTTCTCTCGATCCCTTATTTCAAATTTTTTTCTTCATACACATGGATTCGAACTAAAGACATGTGTATGATAATGATAATTCTTTTTTCAATTCAATAATCGATTTGTTGAAACCCATCGAGCCTCAAGGGTTTTAGGGAAGTGTTATTCTTTATATAGATTTAAATTCAAATAGTTGTGTATGTAAAATATATATATAATTTGTAATAAAAAAATGTATATATTATTAACAGTTAAATTTTTTTGATAGATACTATTTTATAATCGTCACATATTATTTAAAAAATAACCGACTTGGTAAATTTAAATCATGTAAGTGATTAACTAATGAAGCCTATCGAATGATGTAGTTACTTATCTTCTCTTTTATATATAAATATTTATAAATGTTTATGTGAATAAGAAAATTATTAATCACTTTAACCTCCTTTTTTTAATTAATGAAATATAAATAGTTATAATTATCTAACATTTTCGAATTCCTATTTTATATCAATTCAATCATTAATTATTACTTTTTTAATATTATAGTGAAATGACATTTTCTTTCAAAAGAAATTCTAAAGATCCTTTTTACCCAACACTTGCTATTGTTTGAGACATTATTTTAAAAATTGTGATGAGATAACGATAATATCAGAGGAATTTTAGTGAGAATATCAAAGTACAACGATAAATACTTAAGTGAGCATATAGATGTTACGATTTTTACTTATGTAAATAATTTGTTTTACTTGTGTATTTAGTTTTCAAACAAGGAGCTTTGTTTTTTTGAAATTTTTACGTTTTTCACTTAATGTATAATTTGCTTTAAATTTTTGTGCAAGTTATATTTTTATTTTGTAATTGTGAGATTGTTTTAATGATCTAATGTGCATCTCTAATTCGAATTAAACTTTTAAGTTGGGTCGTGAGTGTTACAACAATGGCCAAGGGATGAGTTACAGGATCGAATCCCTTAGGCCACACAATAGCATCTTTCTATCTCTTTTTAGTTTGTAAAGTTAGAGGAATGAGTTAATTACCCTAAATGCTCTTAGTCTTCTGAAATTTTACAAAAAACGATTGAGAATTTTTCAAAATTTTAAATTGGTCCTCAAAATTACAAGATAAATTTTAACCCTAATTTCATATTGAAATAAATTATGTTCCCCCGACCAACTTGTCATTCAACATTTTTCTTCTATTGTTTTGTTTGGTATAATGAAACCATTGTTTCTTTGTAGTTGCTTTTGTCTTGTAACAAGTTATATTATTGAATATGTAGGAATTTCACCTTTATTCTTTGAAGGGGCTAAGATTATATATTGGAAATTTTACTACTCTAATTTTGACTTGGCATAATTTCTGTTGTTCATAGTCACAATGTTAGTACCCATAACTAAAAAATGATGGAAAATATCAATTCATTTAATACTAAAATTATTAGCTAAAATTAAGGCCTAGAGTACAATAAAAAATTAGCCTCAAGACTACTGTCAGAATCATCGAGCATAAGAAATTCCTACAATTAAAAGAATAAGTGAAACACCATCAGAATTTCAATCTTGGAGGAGTACAGTATTATATAAAGGGCATATATATATTAACACTTATTTAAACCGACCAGCGAGTCCTAGGATTGATTGAATTTATGCTATGATACTATTAAATCTAATATTTTAAACCCGACTCGCTACAATGATGGGCTTACGATGCCATATTTAGGCTCGTTTAATGACTCAACAAATTGACCATAAAATTTTTCAATAAATAACATTCATTTGGCATCCTAAAAGACAACATCATTTATAAAATGAGTTTGATAAAATATCTAATACAAATATGAAATTCTATCACATGTTTAAAAACAAAATGAACAATAAGTTATTATAAATTTAGAATCATGATTGAAATATAAATAAGGTCCACATGAATACTCGTGTCCTTTAAAAAGATCAACATTGTTCTTTTAATAGGTGGTACTGAAATTTCTTATCAGCGGTGCTCCGTTTTATCAAATAACCAACTAACTTAAAAAAGAGTAAACAATCAAACATTAAATTTTACGAGCTTAGTAATACACAAATATTTTATAGTATTCATAGTAATCATAAATATAAGCAAGTAAGCAAACATATATCCAATGTATGGCATAAGAAATCATGTGATACTCATTGTATCGCATAACAAATCACGTGGGATGAACTAATGTTCTCATTATCAACACATTCTCATACTTATCATTTTCTCATGTGGTTAGTTAAACTTCATCGATGCTTATAATAAACAATACTGTTCTAGCCAATTAATCATTATCGATCTTATATGCATAAATACCACTGATTACCACTATTCAAAAAATAATGGGTGTTCATAATATTATCTTGAACACTACACAAATTGTATAGTTAGAATATCACCACATATGGTTGCTGGTCAAGTAATTGTATAGTTGAAAACCACACAAATTGTATAGTTAGAATATCACCGCATACAATTTACATAATTTATTCATAATCTCAAAATGCTCCATTAGCAGTTATTTTATTCATCAATGAATATTCTTTGATTTCTTTCTCAGTCAAATATGTTATGGAAGTATGCTTTAATAATTCGGGTGTTAAACAACTTACCTCGGTGGTTAAAGGAATCGTTGTTGTTCTTAAAGGTCACGGGTTCGAACACCAATAACTGCAAGGATGATTGAATGTTCATTGTCAAATGGTTGAGAGTACTTAGAACATATACTACTTTGTAATCAATTTTATCTTGATAAAAAAAGATTTAAAATCAATTATGAGTAGTTCAAGAATTCATGAACTTACAATAGTCTTTTTATTTAGTGGGTATTGATATTCTCCTATGGGCATCGATACACAATTGTATGGTATTGATACCCTAAAGACGTATTGATACAAAAAAATATTTCAAAGTTTAGTCGACATAGCTACTCATGTAAAGGTATCAATACCCAATCCCATAATATCGATACCATAGGTTGGTACTAGTACAAAAAATGTCTCGAATTTACTCAATATCGATATTCCACCGTTGATATCGATACAACATGAACAATATCGATTCATAAGAACAAATATTGATAATCCAAGCGTAATTTACCTAGATTTCTTCTTGGAGTTCAAAGGGTATCGATACTATAAAAATAATATTGATATCAGGGTATAGGAATGACCTATTTTAATCCGAGAATTCACCATAACATAATTCTAAACATCTCATTTGACCCCCTAAATAAATCCTTAAGGTCACAAACACTAACAATACATAATTTATAATTATTTCCAACGTTAATTTCTTCATAGGCTCATCAATTTATGCAACTAGCTTAAATACACATCAAACATACATTACAACCTACAGGACACTACATTTAGGATTGTTATGTAACACATTAAGAACAAAAGTGTATTACCTCAAGCAAAAATACCAAAACGAGACTATTTGATCACTTCTTCAGTCTCATTTCCTTTAACCTTGGAAGTGTAACCCCCTCAGAACGATGCGGTTAACCCGATCCGATCTGAGGTGTCACATTAGGGCCACCGGAGCGACCCACTGTAAAAATAGCGGAAAATTTTAAACTTTTATTAAAACATGTAACTTATAAGATGATCTATCAATATACAGAAATAAAACAGATTTTCAGACTCGTATATAAAACAAAATACAATTACATGCCCCCTAATCACATGTACCATACTCTGCAAACAACGCCGGAATAACTCACTTACTGAAGTCGATAGCTGCACTGGTACAATTCTTTTAACCTGCAATGGTGAGTAATAGAGTGAGCTTCGGAAAGCTCAGTAATACAGAACTATCAGATAATGCTAAAGAATGTGCATATACAGATAAACATATATTTCCTTATTGATATCTACAGATTTTTAGGCTGAGTTGAGGTCTCATTGATATTTCAGGTAGTAACAGATAATATTCAGTTCAGATGGAAATATTTTAGATGTTTAGGCTCAGGAGATCAGAATATGTTATCTAGTGTGTTCTCATAAAACCAGTAAAAAGATACAGATCTTTTAAAACATTTTTATTTTATTTATTTTTTTAAAACATGTGCACTATCCCCATCCTTCCACAATCTGTTTGTGTAGGTTCCTCAGAACCATACACCCCGCACAACCAGTAAGGCCCTGAGCACAAAGCCAAGGAACCTGCAGATATACTTCCTCCAACAATAACCCCCACAAATAAAACATTTTTTCGTCAGTAAACGGAGATATCAGAAATCAAAACAGAATTCAGATCAGATATCAGAACAGAATCCAGGTCAGAAATCAAAAAAGAATTCAAATCATAAATCAGAACATAATTCAAATCGGAAATCAGATAAAAAAATTAATGTAATTAGGGAACACACTAGTGTTTATAGATATTATTCATAGATATTGGATAATCTTATCAGAAAGAGAAACACAATTCTTCAGTTTACCAATAGAATGTCGGAAGTTAGAACCACTATTGAAAGAGTTTGTTAACTGACGAAATCATCAGTTATTCAGAATGTTTTATATCAGGATCATATCTTATTCAGACATTTTTCGGAAGCTCTATGTAATATCCCAAAATCAGGGTCAGTGACTAAATTACAAATTTTGAAAATTATGTGCTCGATTTCGAAACAAGTTAAAAGTTTAATAACTTAAATAGGAATATTTCAATATTAGATTAGATGCTAATTATGGAAAGTTTAAAGGGTATAATGGTAATTTGATAAGAAAGATTTTTATTTTCCCTTTATATAGGATGATAAACGTGGGAAATGAGGAAAAAGGAAAGAAGAGTCTGGAGAGTGGGTTATCTTCTTCTCCATCGTGGCCATGAGCTCCAAACAAAGGTGAGTTTTCCAGATAGTTAATTTCTTGTTGAATTTTTGAGTTGGTTATGATCATTAGAGTATACTTAAGCTTAAAGAAAGCTTAAGTCAAATTTAAACCAAAAGATGACAGAGTTAGGAGAGATTAAGTAAAATGAGTTTTTAAGTGAATTATTGAGATAAAAGGAGTTAATAGATTTTGAGGTTGAATTTGATTTGTCAAGGGTTTAATTAAAAAGTTAGAAGCAACAAAATTGAATTTGGAACATGTTGAAAATCGAGTGTAATTCTTAAATTACATATGGAGGATAGGATTTTGAGATTAAAGATGTGATAAAGGAGTATAAGTACGTTTAAGCATGTGTATGTAAGTTAAGAATATAAAAGGGAATGATATATGAAGTGATTGAGCTGAAATGAAGTAATTTTCAGAATGAAAATATGATTTCTGGGCTAGGGGTATCGGTACCCATTCAACAGGTACCGATATCCTCTCAAACGAAAAATTCCAGAATGCAATGAGGGTACCGATACCTTAAGAAGGGTATCGATACACCCTAAAGGAAAAAAATGAATATTGGTTTATTAAGTTCGTTTAAGTTGTTAGTATCGAATTACAAGGTGTAGGCATCTAATAATTGCCTTATATCGTGTAATTATGTAGATACATAGCCTAAACGAGTTTCGAAACCATTGACAAGTAAGATCGATCAAGGGAAAAGATAAGAGATCGGTATTGACTAGTGACACCAGGTGAGTGCGTATTATTAGAATATACGTATTGTATATGGAAATTGGACTTGTGACAAGTCTGTTTCCAATATGTTGAATATATGATTGTATGATTAGAAGTATGATTATGTTTGATATTACGTGAATATGCTTTGTTCATATTACATGTTATGTGGTATGAATTTATATGATAAGTGTTATATGGCAATGATTTATGTATTATAGGAAAAATGTTATATGAGTTATATGAGTTATATGGACATGGGATATATGTTATAGGATCGTGAATTATGTAAAATACCAATGACTTATGTGATAACAAGAGAAAGTGACATAAAATATGAAACAATATATAAATTACTTGATTTAGAAATAAGGGAATTAGAATATTCAACTTAAGGGATTAAATAAAAAGTGAGATAAGTTAAATAACATTGACCTATAGAACAATATGAGAATAATATATATATTAGGAAACAATGATAGAAGTGATTATATGAACATGTAAGATAAATTATATGGGAAAGATTTATAGGCGTAAATAAACTTATAATAAATAAGATATATGGTAAAGATCTATAAAAACCATAGGAAGATTTTATAGGAGCTTTTGATGATAATTTATTAGAAAACTTATATAGGTGATAAGTTATGTGAAACTGAACTAGGTAAACATGTGTAAAGGTTATATAAATAATAGAAACATGAACGAGACATGTACATTGTAATATGAGTAATTATGAGAATTAGTGCATTAGAGTTATATGATTTATAGAGAATTGAAGAAAACTAGATAAGATTGAATTATAGAATGAGTTGAGAATAATATATCACTTAAGAAATTTGAATATAAAATGACGATATGCACATATAGTATAAGATATATGTTTATAAATATGACATAGGTTATGTGTTATATGATAAATATGAACATATGAGAACAAGGGATAAAATAAGTGAATTTGTGATGGAAGTTATATGACCATGAATGATGTAAATAGGAATAATTTAAGTACTATGTAACTATGAGTATTTGAATATGTATCTATGTGATGTGATATATGAGGCCATATGAAATATGTTATAGAAATTACATGATGGCATGTTTGTTTCATGGTATATCATATGTATATGGTAAGAAAAAGGGGTTAATGGTTATGATAAGAATAATAATAAGGATAATGAAATGACATGAAAAGTTTATATAAGTTATGCAAAAGTGATCTACGTGACTATATGTATATGAGATCCAAATTATGTGAACATATGAGAATACATGTCTATGTGATGAGCTATGTGAAAGTAAATACATGAATATATGAAGCATAAGAAACATGCCCATGTTATATGATATGAGAGCTATAGGTATAGTTGGCATGCCAAGAGTCGAGGGTCTACGCGGTCCTTCGGGACAAATACATAGGTCTTTCGGGACAAATTTCATATGCCACTCAGTGGGACTTATACGAGTTGTGGTGACAACAATAGTGCACAACCTTAATGTACTCACATACCTTAAGTTCTCACATATATACATGGGCTAATAAAAAGATTAAACAGATATATTGAATGTGATATGTACATGTGATTTGTTATATGGAATAAATTACAAGATTCATGTATTGGAGTATTGCTTGGTTAGTGCATGATATATTGATAATGGTATATGTATATGTGTGTATTGGTTATATAAAAGGTTATATGCTTTTAGTTATATGAATTGTATTACATGAATTATATGATGTTAAATCTATTTCCTTATGAAATGATATATGATGGGTATAAATGATAAGTATATGATAATACGATAAAGGTATTAATGATAATAATAGGATAATGATAAGAAAGAAGATAATCATATATGTACATGTGTGGATTTGATATATGAATAGAAATATGTTAGTGTATGATATGATAGAAGTAATTGTTCAAGCATGATTATAAGTTAGATTTTTCTATTATATGTTTATATGCCTCACTAAGTCATAGACTTAGCGTGTGATTGTTTCACACGTAGGTTACAGAACGAGAAGAGAAGCTATAAGGAGCAAGACAGGTCAATATCTTCCTTACAACGTTTCAGATCAGAAAATAGATGATTTTGATGTATTCGGTTATTTTGAATATAGTTAGCATGTACTAATTGATTGAGTTGAAGATGCTCTGATTGGTTTGTAAAACAATTTGGTGTGGATTTGTAAAGAAAAGAGTTTTGAAAAGTCAATGTGACACCTCAGACTCATATTCAGAATCCTTTACTTATGAGTTACTTGTATTTTCAGATATACCCAGAGTGGTTTGAGTTGATAAGGAAGAAAGAAGATTCAGAACCTTTACAATATATGCTGATTGATCGGATTATCGAACAACTCGAGATGAACAACTCCTAGAACTAATGATTGTCGTCAGGTCAATTCATTGTCCTTCCAGGGTATCTACTCTTTAATACCAAAAATTCTTGTCCATAGATCATCTTCAGAATCATCACTAAATAGATCTTAAGGAAACTAACAGATATCCTAATGCTTTTTTTTTCATTTCCACGCTTCCAAGATATAATGAAATCCTGACGTACTTGATTTGTAGTTCATGACCCATAAGAACATTACATCATGTATGTTCATTAACGTTTCCAGACTCATCCAAATCACTTATTTAATCCTCATTCATTGAGGTTACTTATTTCATTTAACAGTCAAGTCTATCTCAGTTACTTCAGAGTTTTCTAAAGTAAATTAGACATTTTCTGAATTTCGGATACATATTGTACTTTCGTTCAGTTCAGTCTTCGTGGTTGATTTGTCAAACAAATATCCAATTCTTAGTACTAAATGCGATCTAGAGTTGAGCTGACCTGAATACTTCCAAAATTATCATCAAGCCAAATTTGAGAAGACGAACACGCATTCAAGTAATATCTATGTCGTTCAGGTACTGACATATCATTAAGGTTGATCGGCTCACTTAAGTTGTGTTTCATAACTTTTAAGGGTAGTACAAGACCCATATTTACTTGGATTCCTTAATTAATCCAAAACATCTACTTAGTCTAGACCATAAGGGTATTTTGGTCATTCTGGTACTCAGTTTTATTCCATTAATTTCAGAGCTCGAGGATATCCAATCATTCCTGAGTTTTGGTGATATTCTTAGTCATTTCCATTCCAGGGGTATTTTGGTCATTTTATAGATCTAATATATTACAATAATTCATTCCGTCTGATCTTATTATTAAATTCAAACTTATCATTTATATCAGTCCATTCAAACTATTCTGACAAAATATCACCCTCGATAAATTATTATTCAGATATTTATTCATAACTCAGAGATTTTCGGGTCAAGTGCCTTCTTAGATGTTACAACAAGTTACCAAAAATTTTCTATACAAATACAAGATATTAATAATGAAATCTATAATTTATCGAGTTAAATATGAATCCTCAAAGTACTGTAAACACTAAGTTTTTGTCATATACATTATTATTATTATTATTAAATAATAATTACAAATAAATTTACTGGCCCAAATACAATAACCCAGAGCCCAAATTACAAAGAAAGCCCAACAGACCCAATCCAGGCCCAAATACGAGAAGGCCCAATACTTCTAGGGTTTTCATCATCAGCTCTTAGCTGCCAGTACCTTTCCACCGTTAGATCTAGCACGATCCAACGGTCCAGATTAAGCCCAACAAAAACCCTATGGTTCACCAACCCTAGGGAGATTTCGGCACCACCATGTCCCTCCAACTGCTCCGTCGTTTCTACACCAACCACTCCGCCGCTATGTTCTCCAATGATTCGTTGCCATAACACCGAAGCCTCTAGAAGATGCTCTGCCAGCTGCACACGTCGTTTCCCTATGGTGAGTCACAACTATAGCTTTGGTGACTCACCGAGGGCCACTTTTGTGATAGCTTTGAGAGCAACATCGATGAGGCCTATAAAAAGGCCATCCACCAGTCCTGCAAAAAAAGAGGATAGAGAGCTAAGAAACGCAACAATCAACGATAACCATTCAGAAATAAGCAAAGGAAAGAAGAAAAGGGCTTATCAAGGTCGAAGGAGCTTCCACACATCATCAGAACGTTGAGATTTCAAAGGTAAAAAATTCAGATCTAGCTTGATTGATTCATTTTTACGACCAAGTGGGCTTAGACCTGAGTTTAGGGTAAATAGAAGGTCAATTTGGTGTATTTTTGTAAACCCCGACCACCGTTCAGTGACTGTAGATAGTGGTTATTGGTGGCCGACGGTGATCACTTCCCTCCGACGAGGTTTTTTTAGAGAGATGCTAGAGCATCTCATCCTTCTCTCTTTTTAGAGAGAGAAGGAAAATTGGAAATGAGAAGAAAAATGGCCTCTAAAGGCCGAATTTGGGTATAAATACCCCTCTCCAAACGACGTAGTTTTGGAGAAGGGTCTTTGCGTAAATTATGGAACGGGTAAATCATGCCCATGGTCTTTGCAATGTTATATGCTTTGCAATTTGGTCACCTAATCATTTTCCATGTTTTTTTATTTTGTTTTCACATTTTATTTTAGTCCATACCTATATGTTTATATATTTTAGGTAAAATTAAATATTTAGTCCCTTATATACTGATACTTTATATTTTAGTCCCGAATTAATTATGGTTAGCTTATATTAATAATATCTATATTTTATAATATTTATACTTATACGTATAAAATTACTAAATGAATATACTTGTTTAAAATTAGATATTGTAGGTGATTCTTGTTGATTTGAAAGTGAGAACTTTACACTTTGGAAAGACCTTTTTGTTTTTTAATCTTCAAGTGGATTTTTATTCAAATTTTTTATGTTTGATATAAGGCTTTTCAAAAATTTCTTTGTACAAGAGTCAAGACTACACTATGCACGCAAAGCAAATAATAGAAGATACAGAGAATGTCTATTTTAAACTCAATTGCCTTTAAGACCAATAATTTATATATATATATTATTTAATCCTATATTATTATTTTGGTTATTATTTAGTTGCAATTTTATTTTATTTCTATTATTACCTTTTATGTTTAAATTTTTTAAATTTATTACTTTAATTATTATTCTTTATTTTATTTTTATTTTAATTACATGAATATATGTATCCTAATAATACATATTAATAGTTAAACTAAAATACAAATATTGAGTAATTAAAAATAATAGTAATAAGAAACAAAGTGCGAAGATTCAGTGGACATAATTGGTGATGATAGTATATTTTTGAAATTGATATAAAGCTGGCATGATTAGTTAGTGGACATTAATAATTGCATGTTGTCAAATTTTGTTCCCATTACGCACATTTTTTCCTACACTGTTACTAGTGGGAACCATAACCTTTGAATTATTTGTTAGTAGTTTTATAGCTTGACGACTCTGCTGGGGACTCTGGTCAAGCCTTAAATTGATTATATATTGTCTCTATAAGTTAGAAATTAAGAATTCATATTTATTTAATTTACGATTCTTTTGATTTCTTTCAATTCATTTTTTTATTTATTATTTTATTTTTATATACTAACTTTTATTTTTGATTAATTTTCAGATATTAGGATTCATTTTTAATGGTTGTTTGACAAGGTTTGAGAGTTTATCCTCGTACACAATACATGCATTGCATAAACATAAGCTCTATAATCGAGCTCTTTTCCCTTTTAAGTGGGAGTGAAAGTGACGTCTTCATGAGAATTTATTCTCCGTGTCAGACCTAGCAAGTAGTTTTCGGGGTTCATATGCTCTATGTCTTCGTGAGAATTTATTCTCCGTGTTAGACATAGAGAAATGTATCCCTCGAATTGAACTCGATCCGCTTAAGTCTGTAATGGATTAGGATTGAGGGTTTGGTAGCCTAAGGGGTAACCAACAATGACAATTCAAGTACCTTTACTCTTAGAGCCGAAATCTTGCATATAATAAATCATAGAAATTCACCCAATCTAAGACAATACTGAAACTCTGTCCGTAGGTGTACACAAAGGAGAAATAAGCTCTAACTTTTCTTTTAATTTTTTTAATAAATGTATGAGAACTAGAAATCATGCGGTTAGGTTAATTTTTCCAAACAAAACATGGAACTAGAAAGCATAAGGTTAGAATTTATATATAAATATCGTGATAAATAGAATCTTTTATTTCCATTAATTGGTACTAATCATTTTATTATATATTTTGTAGATACATTTTATTGTGCTCTAACTTATTTGTATTAATTACTTTTGTTTACATTGCATGATCATGACATGATTAGAAGGTATTGATCAAACACTAGAACTTCCTCTATTGCTTATACCCTGGAGCAATAGTTGATTTTGTGTAAAGTGTTAAAGTATGTGTTTTTCTTTTTCAATAAAAGATGCATTCCAGTTAATTTCACTTGGCAAATATTTTCTATGCATTATTATGATTATATGTATATATACTCTTGTTCATTTTCCTTTCAGGAACTCACATATCAATAATATGGATCTTGATGACACTGACACGGAATTTGATTTTGAGCAGCCCATGTGTCAAGGGGAAGTTGAGGGTTGTGATAATGATGAGAGATGTGACTTACCTTCCGAGCTATTAAAAATGGTGGAAAAAGAGGATAAGCAAATTCTACCTCATGAGGAACATACTGAGACCTTGAATTTGGGATCAGATGAGGATAATAAAAACGTGAAAATTGGCACTACTTTATCTGATAAAGCATGACAGAATTTGATTAATTTGCTTCGAGAATATAATGATGTATTTGCTTGGTCATATGAAGACATGCCAGGTTTGGATACAGAGATGGTAGTACACAAGTTACCAATAAAGCCAGAATATAAGCCTGTTCAACAAAAGCTGAGAAGAATGAAACTCGAAATGCTACTAAAAATTAAGGAAGAAGTAAAAAAGCAATTTGATGTTGGGTTTCTTAAAGTGGCCAAGTACCATGAGTGGGTGGCAAATATTGTCCCTGTACTAAAGAAAAATGGTAAAGTTCGTATGTATATTGACTACCGAGATCTCAATAGAACTAGTCCGAATGATAATTTTCCTTAGCCACACATAGACATATTGGTGGATAACACTACTAAAAATTCTTTGTTCTCATTCATGGATGGTTTCTCCGGTTACAATCAAATTAAAATATACCCTGATGATATTGAAAAAACAACATTTGTCACCATATGGGGAACATTTTGTTATAAAGTAATGCCATTTGGGCTGAAGAATGCAGGAGCAACATATCAAAGGGCTATGGTAACATTATTTCATGACATGATGCATAAAGAAATAGAAGTTTATGTCGATGATATGATTGTCAAAGCCAAGTCAGAGGATGAACATATCAAGAATTTGAGAAAGCTTTTCCAAAGATTAAGGAAATACCAGTTGAAGCTTAACACATCTGGAAAGCTCTTGGGGTTTGCCGTGAGCAAGAAAGGAATTGAAATAGATCCAGATAAAGTCAAAGCTATTCAAAATTTGCCACCCACACAAACAGAAAAAGAGGTTCGAGGATTCTTGGGAAGATTGAATTATATAGCTCAATTCATCTCACAGTTAACTGAGAAATGTGATCCTATTTTTCATCTCCTTCGGACGAATAATTCTGGGGCATGGAGTGAAGATTGTCAGGAAGCTTTTGAAGCAGTTAAGAGATATTTGTCAAATACCCCAATCTTAGTACCACCTATTCCAGGCAAACCCTTAATTCTCTATTTATTGGTTTGGAAAAATTCAATGGGGTTTGTATTAGGATAACATGATCAAACTGAGAAAAAAGAGAGGGCAATTTATTATCTCAGTAAGAAGTTCACTGATTGTGAAACCAGATACTCGCTAATTGAAAAATTGTGTTGTGCTTTGGTATGGGCCACTCGAAGGTTTAGGCATCACATGTTATATCACACCACATGGCTCATATCTAGATTTGATCCTTTGAAGTATATGATGAATATACCTGCATTATCTGGAAGGTTAGCTCGTTGGCAGATCTTGTTGTCAGAATTTGATATCCATTATGTAAGTCAAAAACAGTAAAAGGAAGTGACATAGCTGAATTTATTGCAAGTAGAACTTCTCAAGAATATGAGTCAATTAGTTTTGATTTCCCAGATGAAGATTTAATGGCAATCTCAGTGGAAGAATCAACTACATCCACTAATGAATATTGGAAGTTGAATTTTAATGGTGCTTCGAATGCTTTAGGGCATTGAATTAGGGAAATATTAGTTTCACTAAATGGAGAACATTATCCTTTTACTAGCCGACTCAATTTTGATTGCACAAACAATATGGCTGAATATGAGGCATGTGTTATGGGTCTTAAAGCTGCCATTGAACGTAAGATAAAAATGCTTAAGTTATATGGGGATTCAGCCCTAGTAATTTACCAAATCAGGGGGAATGGGAGACAAAAGATCCCAAGCTTGTAGAATATCGTAAATTGATTGTGGAACTTATCGAAGAATTTGAAGAAGTAACATTCAATTACCTCCCTACAGAAGATAACCAGATGGCAGATGCCTTGGCCTCTTTGGCAGCCACATTCAAGGTAGATGAGCATTCGAGCATGATGCCTATTGAAATGCAAGCTTATGAGTACCCAGCCCATTGTTTTAACATTAAAGAAAAAGAAGATAAGAACCCCTGGTACTATGATATTTTGCAATACATCAGATATCATAATTATCCTGAACAGGCAACCGAGAATGATAAAAGAACTATCAGAAGAATGACATCAGGGTATGTACTCGATGGTGAAATATTATACAAGAAAAGCTTGGATCAAGTCTTATTGAGATGTGTGGACACCAAAGAGGCCAACATAATTCTTGAAGAGGTGCATGAAGGAATATGTGGTACTCATGCCAATGGGCATACAATGGCTAGAAAAATTATGAGATTTGAGTACTATTGGTCAACTATGGAAACTGATTGTATCAATTATGCCCGAAAATGTCATAAGTGTCAAATTTATGGAGACAGGATGCATACCCCTCCTCATCCATTGCACGTGATGACAACTCCATGACCATTTTCTATGTGGGGCATAGATGTTATTGGACACATTTTTCCAAAAGCTTCAAATGGTCATCAATTCATTTTGGTAGCAATAGACTATTTTACCAAATGGGTAGAAGTGGCTTCTTATGCAAATGTCACTCAGACCACAGTCTGTAAATTCTTAAAAAAGGAAATCATTTGTCGATATGGTCTGTAACACCCCCAACCCGTACCCGACCCAGATACGAGTCCGAGGTGTCACATTGACTTTTCAAACTTTGACTCTTGACAAAATTCAAAGAAAATTTAAAACTTTCCTTAAAGTAAAAGCAGTTTAGTTACGTAATTTGACCACAATAACCAAAATCGATCAGAGCATATTTAACTCAATCAATTAGTACATGCCAACTATATTCAAAATAACAAAAATCATTTAACTCATCTATTTTCTAATATGAAATCTTGTAAGGCAGATGCTAACCTGTATTACTCCTCTCAGCTTCCATATTCACTTTCTGTAACCTACGTGTGAAACACTCACACGCTAAGTCGATGACTTAGTGAGGCATAAAGAAAACACATCTAATGGAATTCATACCCACTAATCATGCATGACTCTTTTATGCTATCAAATTATACAACTCATTTACATATACATCAACATATATTCATGTATATTATATAACAGATACCATAACCCCTATCATACATATATCATATCATGCACACATCATATCACAAATCATGTACATATATCACATACATTGTTCTCATATCACCAAGACATATATGCACTTCTACCATGTCACGAGAAATACAAATATCATTATATCAAATTATGTTCTCCTTTCAAAGCCCATGTACACATGTGAGAACTATAGATATGTGAGTCTATAGAGGTTGTGCACTATGCTGTCACCACAGCTCATATAATTGTACCGAAGTGCCACGTAGAATTGCACCGGAGTGCCGCGTAGAATTGCACCGTAGTGCCATATAATAATGTCCATAAGGACTACATATCATTCCTTAAGAATCATATACATATACTAGGGATCAAGTATGTGTCTCACCAGACTTCACACATGTTCCAAAGAATACATATATGTCCCGAAGGACCACATATCATTCCTTAAGAATCATATACATATGCCAAGGATCAAGTATGTGTCTCACCAGACTTCACACATGTTCCAAAGAATACATATATGTCCCGAAGGACCGCGTAGACCCTCAACTCTTGGCATGCCAACTATACCCCTAGCTCTCAAGACACATAACATGGGCATTTTCTTTTATACTTATCATTTTACATAACACATAGTTCAATTACTCATAGAACATTTTCATATGAGTCACATTTACATGTCGCATAGCTTATATACTTTCTCACGTAGTTCCATAGATCCATATCATATAACATATATCCCAAAGTGCACATAATCACATATATCATATCATATAGCTTAGATCATTTCTCAGATATTCATATAAACATACATATCATATCTTGTTCACATATGATCATATATGCTTCATATAACACATAGGAACACCTATAATACTTTCTCATAGCTTATATCAATTTTCAGAGTCCTTTCATATTACCTGATGACATATATCATATAGATATATAATAACAGATATCATATTATCTACCTTATGCTCCATTTCTTTGTGTTCCCTTAGATTATAAATTATGTCGTATTTCTAAACATATACCATTTAATAGTATTTTTATTTAGGTACTAATTTAATCTCTTTACTTAATTCAATTTCATATATTCATTATATTCTTTTCATATAGCTCCATTATACTAATTCTCATAATAAATCATACCACTATGTACTTGTCCAACTCATGTTTCCATTATGCATATACTGTTACCCATGTTTACCTAGTTCATATCACTTCTTATAAACTCACTTTCATCATATTTTCCTATTATTACATATTTTATCTCATAACCATGTATCCACATAGTCTTATATTTCATTATCATATTACATATATTTGTTCTCCTATGACTCTTAATAAACATCTATTTATTTAGTTCAATTTCTCATGACTTCCACAATACTCTTTAATAAAACTTTGTAGCTCTTCACTTTAATACATAAACCATAGTTTCCTTTAATTTATCAATCTTCTCTATATAACTTATGTATCCTTATTTATGCCCTCGAATTCATACTATTCTCTTAGAGTCTCCTAACATTTCTCGTATAATCACTTATACCATATCATATGACTTATACTTGATTATCTTATTCTCTCATGTTAATTTCATTTCTTATAACTCTATCATATAACTTATTCCATGTTCTTCCATTATTACATAATAAAATCTTACATAAATCATATAGCATATACAAAGCATATTATTATCTTTAGTCATGCATACATACAATCAATGTAGTACATATAATCACATATAGTTATAACCAACATACAATCATGTCCATGACTTCATGCATATTACTCTAGGAAATAGACTCATCGCAAGTCTTATTTCCATTAAACACTACATGTCACTAGTATACACTCACCTTGGCCTCACTAGTCAATTCCAATCTCTTATCTTTCCCTTGATCGATCTTACTTTCCAAATGTTCCGGAATTGCTTTACACGCAGAATCTACATAAATGTACATTTTGAGGCAATCATTAGATACCTACACCTTGTAATTGGATACTAGCAACTTAAACGAACTTATTAAACTCATATTCACAATTTTCCTTTAGGGGGAATCGGTTCCCTACTAAGGGGGTATCGATTCCCTCATGACATTCTGGAAATTTTTTGTTCGTTTGAAGGGGTATCGGTTCCCCTTGAATGGGTACCGATTCCCCTTGCCCAGAAATCATATTTTTAGCTCGAAAATCACTTCATTTTCAGCTCAACACTTCATATATCATCCCCTTTTTCATTCTTAACTCTAGTACACATACTTAAACCAATCTATATTCATTTATTTTATCTTAAACCTCAAAATCCTATCTTCCATATGTAATTCAAGAATCATACCAAATTTTCTATATGTTCTAAATCCAATTCTATCACTCCAAATCGCTTAATTAGATTGATGACAAGTCAAATTCATCCATAAAACTTCAACAACCATACCATATCAAAATTTCATCTTAAAACTCATATTACAAATTCCTTCTTAATTTCTTTATCTTATTGTTTAAATCCTATATAAGCTTTCCTTAATCTTATTTAATACCCAAAGAATCAAAACTAAGCTTAAAACTCAAGAATTGGCCAACTGAAATTAAACTTACCTTTGGCTCTTGGCTTCCACGTGAAGAAGAAGAAGAAAGGAGAAGAGAACTCTGGAGAATTCTCTCCCTTTCCACGTGCATTTATAATCCCATTTTTAATTCATTTCTTGGTCAATTAACCCTTTTTCCCTTTATTTCCTTTAATAATTACTAAATAACCTTCATCATATATATCCAATAATCATTGAACTATTTCATTCTTATACTTTAGTCACCAAATTCTGAAACTTTACAATTTGGTCACTAACCCGATATTGCGGATGTTACATGGTCTACCAGAAAGGATTATTTCTGACAATGCTTTGAATTTAAACAACAAGATAATGAAATCAGTTTGTGAGCAATTCAAAATAAAGCATCATAATTCCACTACCTATCGCCCAAAGATGAATGGAGCAGTTGAGGCAGCTAATAAGAATATCAAGAGGCTTATAGAGAAGATGACTGAAACTTATAAAGATTGGCATGAGAAACTACCATTTGCTTTGTTGGCTTATAGAACTTCAATACGAACAGCGACTCGGGAAACTTCATTTTTTTTAGCTTATGGAATGGAAGTTGTCCTACCTATTGAGGTAGAAATTCCTTCACTTCGAGTTTTATCAGAGATAAAACTAAATTAAGCAGAATGGGTACAAGCCAGATATAACTAGGGATGGGCATGGAACCCAAACCCGACGGGTTCCGACCCAACCCGATCGAGTCAGATTTAAAAAAAAAATTGGGTTTGGGTCGGGTTTTTCATTGAAATTTTTGGAGTCAGGTTGAGGGCTAAAATAATCCGACCCGAATAGTAAATGAATAATTATTAATTTTTTTTTATTTTTTTGACTTTCCCTAATGTCCTTTTACCTACCCGACTACCCGAGCATCTCCTTCAGCCTTCAACAGTTTCAAACACTTAACACAGAGGTCAGAGCCACCGATGCAAACGCAGCGACTCACTTTACATCCTCGTTGGTTCCTTCTTTGACGAGCTCCATTTCTGAGTTTAATTATATGTTGTTTTAGGTTCAATTAAGTGTTAATCTACACTTATATGCTATTTTAGGTTCAATTAAGTGGATTTCTACAAGCCCTCTCTGTCTCTCTACTTTAACTTTCACTTTACATCTTCGTTGGTTCCTTCTTTGACGAGATCTGTTTCTGGGCAGAAAAAATCCTACCACTTTAATATTTGATCTGATTCTATATATAATGCCCTTTTGTTTAATCGTGCTTATGCGCTTTAATCTTTGTTTGATCTCTTTGCTGGAGAAAGTAGTTTTGCCTTGCCATGGTATTTTTTTCATTTCATTTTAGGGAATGCTTATTTGAAAAGTTTCGGATTACCTTTTTGTTTGATCAACTTAACATGATTCAACACCTCTTGTGAAGCAAGTCTAATACTGGGAACTTTGTTGGGCTCATCTTCTTGAAATTCTTGGTAGCAATTATTAAATTGACTGCTTCAAGCTTCATTGACAAGAATTGCAACATCAGTAATAAATATACTGAAGGTAAACTGATTATGCTAGCTGGATTGGTTTTTTATTAAATAAAAAAAATTCAGGTCGGGTTGGGTCGGGTTTTTAAATTGTCCATCGGGTCGGGTGAAAACTCAAATTTCGTCGGGTCGGGTCGCGGGTGGAGATACCCTTCTTCTCTGGTCGGGTCGTGTGGACCCAAAACCTGACCCAACCTGACCCATGCCCATCCCTAGATATAACCAGTTAAATTTAATTGAAGAAAAGAGATTGAAAGTTATTTTTCATGGTCAGATGTACCAAAAGCAGATGATACGAGCACATGATAAAAAAGTTCACCTCCGAGAATTTTACGAAGGAGATCTCGTACTTAGAAAGACCTTACCTATTCAAAAGAATTCCCGAGGAAAATGGATGTCAAATTGGGAAGGACCTTATATTGTAAAGAAAGCCTTTTCTGGAGGAGCTCTAGTTCTCACTGAGATGGACGGGCCAGAATTACCCCACCCAGTGAATTTCGATGCGGTTAAAAAGTATTTTGCCTAATTGAAAAAAGGAGGGTTCAAGATGAAAATCTGAAAAGGATATCTTAAAACCAAAGGAGGTCCCAAGTTGAAAACCCGTAAAGGGCGGCTTGAGTGTTATAATTCAAGATTCATGTTTGAAATCTTGGATTCTTTGTTAAGGATGCATAACATCTGGAGATTTGATAGCCAAGAAGAGATTTTACATCCTTAGGTATTATCACGATTCTCAAAATCCTTTTGACAGAAGCTATACTTGAATCACTTTGCGGCATGCCAGTTCAGAAGTATTTATGCTATTGATATGTGAAGATGCCTACTACTTTTTCTTGTACATTTTTTAATAAAAGTTTGTCATGTAATTATTTAAAAACTCTTTACATTTGTATAAATAAAAAGAGACTTTTCTTGTTAACTCTCATTTTTGCAAGCATTTTGCTTTGAAAATTTAAAATATGTAGTTTAACTTGAAGTACATAAAATCATGGTGTATTTTTGTACAAAAAGTTTTTTTAAAATGCAGGTTTTCTGAAATTGATAATGATTTCAACTTTCAAGCTTGTATAATGACATTGATACATGGAAAATAAAATTTGAAGCACCTAGAAAGTTTTAATCGTATGAAGATGTTCCAAAATATTTGTCACATATGGAATAGTTGATCATTGGTACTAGCGAGCTTCAAGAAGAAAAAAAAGACTATATCTGAGTAAAGATGAGATCAAGATATTCAGTTGAAGTAAACCAGCCTTGTTTGCTGTACCCAAAATGAAATAAGTCAAAAGATGGCCAATGAGAGAGGGTCCTTATTCGAAAAAGAAAATGCACTAAAATTGCATCATTGCATATATTTTAGGCATAAATAGGATCATGATATTCATAAATGCATCATTTTTTGATACTTTAGGAAACATCATCCTTATATAACCAGACGTCATCATCACGAAAGAATTGTGTTATCTCAAATATATTTAAAGATGGCCAGACGTCCACATCACGAAGGAACAATGTCATTCATTGATCAGAACTCCTCATCACGAAGGAGCAACATCATTCTTAGATAGTCAGATGTCCTCATCACGAAGGAACTGTGTTATCTCAAATATCTTTAAATATGACCAGATGTCCTCATCACGAAGGAACAATGTCATCCACCGATCAGAACTTCTCATCACGAAGGAGTCGCTTCATCCTTAGATAACCAGACGTCCTCATCACGAAGGAACTGTGTTATCACTATTTATTTCTAAAAATGACCAAATATCCTCATCACGAAGGAACAGTGTCATACACCAGTTTGATTTCCCTTAAATAAAGCGGATTTCTTATCAAAATATGAAGTCAATTGGACAAAATCTTATTGTTTTTTCGTCTTTGTTATATTCTTGTTAACATAAGAATGAGCAAAGAAGGGCAGCTGTAAACACTAAGTTTTTTTCACATACATTATTATTATTATTATTATTATTATTATTATTATTATTATTATTAAATAATAATTACAAAAAAAATTTACAGGTCCAAATATAATCACTCGGAGCCCAAATTACAAAAGAAGCCCAACAAACCCAATCCAGGCCTAAATCCGATAAGGCCCAATGCTTCTAGGGTTTTCATCATTAGCTCCTAGCCGCCAGCTCCTTTCCACCGTTGGATCTGGCACGATCCAACGGTCCAGATTAAGCCCAATAGAAACTCTAGGGTTTACCAACCCTAGGGAGATTTCGGCACCACCATGTCCCTCCAACTACTCCGCCGCTTCTACGCCAACCACTCCGCCTCTATGTTTTCCAATGATTCGTTGCCACAACACCAAAGCCTCTAGAAGATGCTCGGCCAGCCGCACACATCGTTGCCTTATGGTGAGTCACCACCATAGCTTTGGTGACTCACTGTGGGCCACTTTTGTGACCGGTTTGAGAGCAACATCGATGAGGCCTATAAAAGGCCATCCACCAGTCTTGCAAAAAAAGAGGACAGAGAGCCAAGCAACACAACAATCAACGATAACCATTCGAAAATAAGCAAAAGAAAGAATAAAATGGCTTACCAAGGTCAAAGGAGCTTCCACACATCATCAGAACGTTGGGATTTTGAAGGTAAAAAATTCAGATATAGCCTGATTGATTCACTTTTAGGACAAAGTGGGCTTAGATATGAGTTTAGGGTAAATAGAAGGTCGATTTGGTGTATTTTTGTAAACCCTGGCCACCGTTTAGAGACTGTAGATGGTGGTTATTGGTGGTCGGCGGTGATCACTTCCCTCCGACGAGGCTTTTTTTAGAGAGATGCTAGAGCATCTCATCCTTCTCTCTTTTTAGAGAGAAAAGGAAAATTGGAAATGAGAAGAGAAATGGCCTCTAAAGGCCGAATTTGGGTATAAATACCCCTTTCCAAATGACGTAGTTTTGGAGAAGGGCCTTTGCGTAAATTATGGATCGGGTAAATCATGCCCGTGGTCTTTGCAATGTTTTATGCTTTGCAATTTGGTCACCTAATCATTTTCCATGCATTTTAATTTTGTTTTCACATTTTATTTTAGTCCATACCTATATGTTTATATATTTTAGGCAAAATTAAATATTTAGTCCCTTATATACTGATACTTTATATTTTAGTCTCGAATTAATTATGGTTAACTTATATTAATAACATTTATATTTTATAACATTTATACTTATACGTATAAAATTACTAAATGAATATACTTGTTTAAAATTAGATATTGTAGGTGATTCTTGTTGAAAGTGAGAACTTTACACTTTGGAAAGACCTTTTTGTTTTTTAATCTTCAAGTGGATTTTTATTCAAATTTTTTATGTTTGATATAAGACTTTTCAAAAATTTCTCTGTACAAGAGTCAAGACTACACTATGCACGCAAAGCAAATAATGAAAGATATAGAGAATGTATATTTTAAACTCAATTGCCTTTAAGAACAATAATTTATATATATTTTTTATTTAATCTTATATTATTATTTTTGGTTATTATTTAGTTGTAATTTTATTTTATTTCTATTATTACCTTTTATGTTTAAATATTTTAAATTTATTACTTTAATTATTATTCTTTATTTTATTTTTATTTTAATTACATGAATATATGTATCCTAATAATACATATTAATAGTTAAACTAAAATACAAATATTGAGTAATTAAAAATAATAGTAATAAGAAACAAAGTGCTAAGAGTCAGTGGACATAAATGGTGATAATAATATATTTTTGAAATTGATATAAAGCTGACATGATTAGTCTGGACATTAATAATTGCATGTCAAATTTTGTTCCCATTACGCACATTTTTTCCTACACTTTTACTAGTGGAACCAAAACCTTTGAATTATTTGTTAGTAGTTTTAATAAAACTAATATTTAATTTGTTTCTGGTTAGTAAATTATTACTTGTAAGAATTTTTTTTAAATTCAATTTCAAAACTCTAACCTTCGTAATTCCTAAACTTTGATTTTTGTAATTTCTACATAAATTGTGTGATAATGTACTCATTAAATTATTTTTTAATGCTTTATGCTAATTAATTTGACCAATTTTATAAATTAATTAAAGAATAATATTTTTTTTAAATATTAAGAAAGAACAGTCTTAAAGTAACTAGATGTCTTATTCTGATATTTTAAAATAAATAAATACACTGCTTATAAAAACCTAAAAAAATATACTTATTTTATTTTTGGTTATATCAAATTATTTTAATATTATTTCTTGGGAAGAATTATCACATTCTTATTATTTCGGTAGGAAAGAGAAATATTCGTCCTAAAATATTTTAGGGAATAGTTTCTCTTCGATTGGAAATATTAGAATATTTTCTATTTTTCTTTAGAATTTTCTGTTAAATAAAATTATGCGATTGAATCTGGAATAATAGAATCATAAATTAAATTTATATTCGATTTTGTAAATTTCCACTGATAGAGATAATATATAATCGACGGGTACCAATTTTGGGCGTTATGGGGGTGTTAATCCTTCCCCAAACGTAACCGACCACGAATCCCTTTTTATTATTGAAAATAATGAATTTTTGGTTATACGCATACTGGTTTATCTTTTAAATAGTTTTTTTTAAAAACTATTTTAAAAGATGATTTTTTAGGTATTCGACCTACCTAACGCAAAAGGTTCGATGGCGGCTCAAAAACATTTCAATAAAAACCATTTATTTATTCACCCACTTTTCCGCCAAGAAACATTTCGTGCCCAGGCGAAAACCGATTGCGACAAGTACTTTCTCGTTCATGGTCAACTATGACTATTTTTACCTCTCAAGGGCATTTTCGTAATTTTCTAACCAGATAATTTCACTATTAAAACTCTTAACAATGATAATTATAATTTAGAGATTCTGGGGTTAATCGCTTTCCCGGATAATCACTAAACTTTAAATTATTCCTTAACAAAACTTCTAGTATCTTGAACAAGCCATCTTGGATTTAGAAATCGGTTATCCAGATTTCCTAAGAAAAACCAATATTTTTTGTACACATCATTGTTTCATCATATCAATATGTCTTTAAAATTTCTTATCCAACTTCCAGAGTCAATTCTCGTCCTTATTACAACATAAGGGTATTTTCGTAATTTTACCTAATTGAAGTATTCATAATTTATCATCCTAGTACCTTTAATGAGATAAACTATAATCTATATATCCATGGTTGATTCCTTTATCAATTAATCCTAGAACTTGTAATTTAATTTCAATTGTCCTCCAATTTCTTATAATAGTCATCTGAGCCATATTTAGTTACATACTTTCTACCGCATTCGTATCGAGTGTAAAAATTAATAAACTATTCAGATAAAACCAAACATATCTATTCATACATTTATCAATACCAACATGTTTCATAAAGCATGAAAAGGTAGTAATGTATTACCTCGATTTCCGTGTCATACTGATCGACCATATAAATTCCATTCGAACTCCCTCGATCTTGAAATCAACTTCCAATAATTCCTTTGATGCTTATCAACTGAAATTTCATTAAAAACGGAGCTTAATTACGAAAAACGAATCAAATTAGGTGATTAATCAGTCAAAAACAGCTTATCGGGTTCGAATTTGGCAAAACAGACATCGGATTCAGGACGTCGAAAATCATAAATTATGACTTTTCAAAATTTTTAAATTTTTGGTCAAAGTCAGCGGTCACGGTCAACAGGTTGGGTCAGGTCGGGTCAAACCGGGTCAAACGGGTCGGGTCAAAATTGGGTCAAACTGCCCCAACAGTTTCTGAAGCTCCCCCACGTGCAGGGGCGGCGTGTGAACAGTGCTACGGTGTCCGAAAAATTCCCGAAAATTTTCTAAAAATATTTTATGGCATTTTGAGACACTTACCAAGCTCGGTTCACAATTTTGAACGGTGGAGAGCTTGATTCCGAAACGTCGGAAACTTTGACTTCCTCACCCCTCCACGCACTAGCGACGACGGAGACACAGAGCACACCGGTGGACTCGAAATGATGCAAGGAACACGATGGTGCAGGAGGTGTCGAAAACGGGTGGCCGGAATGACTTGAATCGACGAAAGACCAACAAAAATTGAGTGAAAACCGACGATAGTTCCAATTAAGATTTATGAAAAACGAAGTTGATTCACGACGAAAGGTTTGAGGGGTTTTGTTCTTCGGTCGACAACGAACACGATGGTGGTTTCGGTTCGTCGAACGCTTACCGGACTGTGAATAGATTGGAGCTCAAAGTGGGTTGACCGGAAGAAGAAAATGAGGAAAAATCTGCAGAAAACATACGGGAGGGGTTATAATTCATACCTAAAGAAAATTGGGTAAATTCAGGACTGGGTCACTGAATTTCCTACGATTCCTAAAATAGTCTACCAACTTTGAAATTTTACAATTTAATCCTCAATTTCTCCCAAAATACCAAATTAAAATCAATATTTTATAATTTCTTAATTTTAACCCCTAAATTGGGGTGTGGCAGGAAGGCTCCCCTACTTGTTTCCCAATAAGACAATACAAAATGGATGGTAAAATACCAACTCACAACTCTCAAACCTCCATGAATCCCTAAAAAACATGAACCACTCTAAAACCTTAAATGCTCTATGAACCCTATTATATGAATATTAACATCACACATTGAAGATTAAGAAATGAGGATGATGATGATGATTCTTACCTTCAAAATCACTTCACTAACACCAATACTCCAGGATGGATTGGAAAAAGAAATGGAGTAGGGAATGAGGGAATGCGAGTGAGGTCATACAAGGTCTTTTTGTCCTATCACGCGCTGCATTTTGGTCTTATATTAAAAATCATGAATCAAATTTCATTTCCCCTATGAAAAAAATAAATCTTTAGTCCATCCAAGTTCCTCCCACATTCAAATTCATCATTTAGAAATCTCAATTGGGCTCAAATTCTCACTTAAAAGACACAAACCTTAGGATTAACTAAATACACGTTGAATTATAATTTTCTAAGCTCGAGCCAACTCTTAAATATTGACTCGATATTTTTTGGTCGTTACAGATCATATTAAAAAAACAGGTGTTATCATTTAACTAATTGATTGATTTAATGTGTACTCCATTGGTATTCTAGAAGACATAATTGTTCAAGTTAATGAACTTGTATTATTTGCATATTTTTACGTTATGCATATGAAAAATAATGATTTCTCTAACCCTAATTTATTTTTATTAAGGAGTTCATTCTTAAAAACATAAAAAACGATAATTAATGCACATGATGATACCCTTATAATGAAATTTGATAACGAAATTAAATTTAATATTTATGATGTCATGAAATATCCAAATAATGCATGTTCATTATTTTCTTTATATGTTATAGATCCATTGATGCAAAAAGTCTTTAAAATGACATACGAAGATGAATTTGGTAATACAGAAAATTATAGTTGTAAGAATAAGAAAAGGAGAACACACCCTCACAATAAACTCATCATTGGCTAAAATCACTTGCGACGGAGGAGAAATTATTTGATGCAGGATAATGAATGAGCTGCAATGTCTAGCCAAAGACACTAAAGAAATGCGCTTCATAGGAGGAGGTAACTCATTTTATTATTTTATTTTTAGATAAGATTATAATGAAGGAGAGTTATGAATGATTATAAAGAAAATATATATTTTTTAATATTGAGAACCAAACAATAAGAACAATGGATGGACTCAACCATTTTTCCACCACACATGACATTACTCGTGCTCAACAATAAAAAAATTTCTTCTCTTCATGATTATCTTTTTCATTAGAAATTTCATTATAACTTGAGTTAAAAGAATAAAGACATTTTCAGGTAAGGAGAGTACGAAATCTTTTAATTAATAAGATGAAATTTCATTCTCGTCGTATATTTTTCTAAGCTTAATTACAATAAGAAGAAAAAGACCATTTGATCTATCGGTCCTAATTTAATAATGGAGACGTGATATATTTGTAAGCTTATGGTAAACTTATTTTCATTGTTATGACTTGAGTGTTGTATCATTCTAAACACTTCGAGCGATAGTAAATCCTTAATGAGTGTGTCAAGTCTTATTTTGTTTTCATTGCAATAGATTAATGAAGTGTTAGACATTGACTCAATTTCTAATTTGTAATTAAGTTGGATGTTATTGTAATTCTAGCAGTTAAATATTATTTGATAATTAAGTTTATTTAATAAGTAAATACTTATTTCAAGCAAGAAGTCTTATAAAATTATTCTTTTTGGTGAACAAATATTTGACTCTATAAATATGTAATATGTATTAACCTTTAAAATTATGATAAAAAAATATTTTGTTAAAATATAATCATTTTGGAGATTTCTGCAACTTTTAGATTTATGTTGCAGAGATGATTTTGTAGGGATATTAAAGAGTGTTTTCAGATACATTAGATTTTAATATATATATATATCAAGTTTTAAGTCATATGAGATTTCATATATTTTGTATTGTTTGTTAAAATATACAACTCTATTATAATTTCTTGTTTTGTTATACATACTCGAGTACAAAATTTGTAATACTTATAAAATATTATAACATGAGAAATATATATAATATACTCTTAAAAATGTAGTGGAATCGACTTAGTTGGGTTTTTTCCCGAAAATGTGTGTTTTTAGTAGAAAGTAGTATATGTTCAAAATATTTTTTAGTCATTGATAACACACACCTTGCAAATGCAAATACTCGAACTTTAAGATCTTTAAGGAGAATAACACCCTTGTAACCACCTAGAATATTTAATAGATGATTAAAAATGTGTTCTTTTAGCTTGTAGCAGAAACTAACAGAAGGCACAAATTAAGTCACTTTAGTGGTTAAAGGGATGGTTGTTATCCCTAGAGGTCACAAGTTTAAGCACCAAAGACGACAATGATGTTTGGGCTTTTCATTATCAAATGATGAAAAATCTTTAAAACAAATACCACCTTATAATCATCTAGATTAATAAAAAAAAACTAACACAAAGGTCTAGGTCTAGGCAGTAGAAACTAACACAAGGGTCTAGATCTAGGCAGCAAAAACCAAATAAGAGTGAGATTTGTGCAATGTGAACATGTGGTGTACGTGGTAGCCCATTAGATTTCAGCCAACGGAAAAGTAGCCCATAAAGCCACAATCCTTTTCAATTCAATAACTAATTTATTACAAATTTTTTATTTAAAAAAAACTAAATTTAGTAGTTACAATTAGGGCTGGCAATTATTCATGGGTAAGTGGATTATCCACCCACCCGCCCCGAATAAATGAATGAAAACATACTGTGAAACAGATGATTGACGGGTGATGGATGGATCGGGTGATGGGTTGGGTCGGATATGGATGAAATTTTTTTTGACCCATCACCCGCAGCATCCATCCACCCATTAATATATCCATCCATCCATATATATATATATATATATATATATATATTAAAAAAACGGATGATTGTAAATATTCTTATTCTCTTAATTCTGATTTTTATCCCATTGAAAATATGTCTAATTTTTTTAATATTGGTTTATCCCTATTGATACTAGGATAGAGAGAACTTTTGAGAAGTGATAGTTTGTTGATGAAGATTTGAAGATTATATTTGGTGTACAATACTATACATGATGCATCTATTCACTTGAAAATATATCACAAACATAGTGCACAAGACTATATAAATTGTGTTCCATTTTGTTTTTGTTTGAATTTGATGAAAATTTATTGTTCATGTTTTGGTTTCTATGAATGTTTGAGTATCAATGTTTGGTTTCTATGAATGTTAGAAGAATTTGAGCTTAGGATGTAAAAATAGGTTTTGTTCATAGTATCATCCATTTCTCACCCGCTCCACCAGCAGATGATGGATGGAGCGGATATGGATGAAATTTTTTGTGGGTGATGGATGTTGTAGATGGAGATTTGGACCTCGGGTGATGGGGCGGATGAAGCGCCACCCGACCCATCTCTGATCCATTGCCAGCCTTAGTTACAATAGTTATAAAGTTCTGCGGACACCACTCATCAATTTCAATCGCATCAACTCCACAACACGCACAACAACTGCTTCGTGTTGTCTACGTTGTCACCCCCGTGCGTCGAGGGCCAAAATGCGGACATTTCTATGGTAAATTAAATAAGGATAAACTACGTATTTAGTCTGTAAGATTCTGTTTTGGTCATCAAATTATTTTATTTTAAAATCATTTTTAACATTATGTTTTAATCGACTCTATTAAAAATTAATAACAATGTTAATGTGTCATCATAAGGTAATATAATATCACAATTACAGGAAAAAAATTCACAATAAAAATTTCATTTAATTTTTTAACGAATGATGACCGAAGAGAAACAAAAATGTAACAATAAATATGATTTAAAAAATAATTAAATAATTAAAATAAAACTATGAAAATAAATAAATGACTAAATGCTAATTTATCCAGTTAAATAAAGGTTTGCCTGCCGTGTCAAAAAAGTCGTAAACAGGCAAAATTTAGCCATTAATAATAAAATTAAAAGCAACATTATGGAAATTAAAAGAGGAAGCAAAGCAAATGATAGAGGGAGACAAGCGGCTCTCCAATCTCACTATTTTCGACGGAGAAAATTAAGAGAATTTTAGAGAGAGAAAGTCAATAATCTTCTTCTCCTTTGCTGCTTTGAACTTCACAGCTTTCCCCTCTTCTTCAGGTACACACATATACTACATATTTTTAGATAATAAAACAGAAAATGAATTAGTCTGAGGATCTAGTGAAGATTTTTACCCTCAATCTGTTTATGGGTTTCTTTCCGATTCTATTTTGAACTTCGATTTTGTGATGAATTTTGGGTTTTATTTTGTACCCATGTTTAACGTTTACCTAGCCTCTTTTTACATGTTTTGATGCTTATCTCTTTACAGTGTTGTGATCAGTGGAGTGATTGGAGATTATATATTGAGTTCGATATTTAAAAAAAAATCAGCCTTTGGGTTCGATTAGCTGCGCACCCTCAATGCACTGCTCTTATTAATGTTTAATTTCGATATTACCATTTCAATCTCGTAAATAACTGTTAAGTTGTTTTTATCACTGATTTAAGTAACTCAGTTTTCAATTTGGATCTGCCTTGTTTGGGATCACGCTTTGTGGGTTGATTTAAGCATTTTTCTGGGGCATGCACCATCTACTTTGCATGCTTATATTGGGATTTGGAGCGCTATTTAGAATTCATGTTTAGGGTTCTAGATTTGCATTAGATGCATTATAATTACTGCTTTGTATCTTCACTTTCTTTTGTTTAACTTTTCCCCCAAAGCCTCATATGTAATATTTGGTTGAAATGTATATTATGGCTTCCATTCTGTTCTCTAATTGCGATAATAGCTTTATTGAAAGTTGTTAAAATTGAGAATCCAAAGGGAAAAAAAAACTTCAAAAATACTCTTATGAGGTTGCCAATTAAATTTAGGGTATTGATGCTAAGTATATGGTATGATTTAATTAATAGAATTATTCTCTCTCCCAAAAACAATTAGCCTAGGTTCATTTATCTTCAAAACTATGGTGCATTTTCTGTTTTGTGGTTTGGGTTTAATTTTGTTTATCCTCATCAATATAATAAAGCACTGGTTGATTGATCTTTCTTGTATGGCTATTATCTTTTAAACAAGTTGGTTTCACTGTTTTATTCTTTTAATGGACAGGTGATTATTAGCTTAGACAGTTTCATTATAAAAAAGTGTCTTTTGTAATTGTAATGGAATGGAGTGCTATTTCTCAATATAAAATGGTGCAAGTGATTTTAAGCTGTCAATTTTCTAAAGATTGAATTGAGTTGTGTGCTATTCTCTCGATAACTGATGGTGAATGCCCATACAATCTTGCAGGTTCAAGTAAAGGTCTTTGGAATGCTAACTTTGCTGTTGGCTATGGCAGAATGCATGTACTGATATTGCATTACTTGTGATAATCATGGCATATTGCCCTGGCTTTTTTGCCTTGAAAGTTTTATCCAAATGGAGAGAAATCTAGGAAAAGGCATAATGGATCAACAGAAGAATCATGAACAAATTCGATACAATAATATTGATGTTGGAAATGAAACTCTCGAGGCTGCAAACCAGAGATTTTTTCATGATCCATCTAGTAATATAAATACTAACATCCGACCTCCTGATTATAATATGTCGGCAGGAGCAAGACCAGTTTTGAATTACTCTATTCAAACAGGTGAGGAGTTTGCTCTGGAATTTATGCGGGAAAGGGTAAATCCCAGGCAACATTTTGTTCAGAATGCTTATGGTGATCCCAACAGTGGACCACTTTATATGGATCTAAAAAGCATTATAGGAGTTTCTCATACAGGTTCAGAAAGTGGCTATGATATCTCTATGCTTAACACAGTAGAAAACCCCCGTCCCCAGGAGCTTGAGAGAAAGGCCCCTTACGTGCATGAAGACAAGAGCTATTATGATTCCATGCGATCAATTTCTCAATCCTCTTCAAGAAATGACATTAGTCAGGGACATCGAGGTTATGAATCCAGAAATACTTCACTCAGCTCATCAACTAAGATGAAGTTCCTCTGTAGCTTTGGTGGTAAAATTTTACCACGTCCCTGTGATAAGAAACTTAGATATGTTGGGGGGGAAACACGTATGATTCGATTAAGCAGGGATATTTCCTTTCAAGAGTTTGTTCAAAAAATGTTCGCAATTTATAACCAAGCCCATATGATAAAGTATCAGTTGCCGGGAGAGGATCTTGATGCATTGGTTTCTGTATCTTGTGATGATGATCTGCAGAACATGATGGAGGAATGTAATGTGCTAGAAGATGGAGGACTGCAGAAACCCAGGATATTCCTTTTCTCTAGTAGTGATTTGGAGTATTCTCAATATGGCATGGGGAGTGTAGAAGATGATTCTGAGATGCAATATGTTGTTGCCGTGAATGGCATGGACCTAGGATCTAGAAAAAACTCAATTGCAGCAAGTGCTTCTGAGAACAATTTGGATGAATTACTTGGTTTGAATGTTGTAAGTGAGGCTAGTCGGACTATGGCTGAAGCAGCTGCTTCTAGTTCTACTTCTTTGACAGCTAATGCACTTGCATCCACAGTCCAATCTTCTAATGCAGCTTCTTCATCAATGGTCCAATCTTCTCATGCACCTTCATCTGCAGTCCTAACTTCTTGTGTACCTTCACCAACCCTCCAATCTTCTCAATCAGTTTTGGTGAGTTCATCTAGTGCTTATGAATCTAGTTCACAGCCATATTTAGAGCAAAAAATGCGTCATGGAGAAGCTAGCCAACGGTTGTATTCCACTCCCCTGGTAGATGGGAAGAGTAATGTTCCTTTGTCTCCTCCATTGCAGTATGGTTATGGTTATCAACCCTCTAACTATGTGATGCCTGGTGAAAATTTAGCTTCAGTGCCAGTCCATGGGCATGTAAACCCCCAGGTGGCTTTAGCTGATATGGGCTTTCAAGTGCAAGATCTGGAAGCATCTATTAAAGAGGTGAAACTGAAAAGAGATAGCTCTGCCTCAAAAATAACTGAACCTGAAAAAGTGCGGTCTCTAGACAAAGCTCCACTAATGAAGGAGCCAAAAATGAAAAGAGATGCATCCCTCCCTAAGATCAGTGAAACTGAAAAAATTCGGATGTCAGAGAAAGATTACAATGTCCCTTCAAATACATATGGAAGTTCTGTTGCAAACCATATTTCTAGTGAGGAAGCATCTGTGACCATTTCAGTTGCAGACATTGGCTCATCTTTGTTGCCTGCAAAAAATTTCAAAAAGAACCAGGAAGCTGTGCAGAATTTAGTGGCCCCTGAAGTTGTAAGTGAAGGGAGAAAGAATGTTGAAGATGACCACTCTTGCCCATCTAGTGGTCCTTTTACATCTGGTGCTGGTGGTTCCGAGGCTGATCCAAATGACTTTATATGCCTTGAAGGATCTGTGATTCATCGAGTGTTTCATTCAGAGAGAATCCCCCGGGAGCAGGCTGAAATGAACCGTTTATCTAAGTCTGATGATTCTTTTGGGTCACAGTTTCTAATGACTCAAGCACATTCTGATTCTTCCCGAATAATTAGAGAAGCAGTTGATATGATTCATGATGGGAATTTGTCTCCTCAAGCTGATCAATCTGTCACATCTGCAAATCCAGGATCTAAAAATCCGCAAACTGTTATGGATGGGCTTGCTGAATTTGAAAGGTATAAAGGTTTTGCTGATAAAATCACCTCTAATATTTCTGAGGAGGTACTTGAGTCAACCAAGGAGAAATCTGAATTGAAACAAGTCTCAGTTAAGACCACTGCTGATGAAGAAGCAGCTGGGTTAAATCATTCCTCAGGAGGTCAAAGAACTTCTGTTAAGCACCTTGAAGATCCATCTTTCAGCCCGTCTGATTTTGAGCAAATTGAGATGGATGAAAACAAGAATACAGGAAATCATTCTCAGGGGCATGGCAAACCTTTGGTCTGGGCAGAGAACCCAATTGGAGCAACTTCCAATGTACAGCCTACTCCTTCTGTAAATGCCTCTGAGCATGGAGACATACTTATTGATATTAACGACCGGTTTCCCCGTGACCTTCTGTCTGATATATTCTCAAAAGTTAGAATGTCTCAGAACCTCTATGGTATCAGTCCATTCCCTGGTGATGGAGCTGGACTGAGCTTAAACATGGAGAATCATGAACCTAAGCATTGGTCATACTTCCGTAATTTGGCTCAAGATGAGTTTGCTAGAAAGGATGTTTCCCTCATGGATCAGGATCATCTGGGTTTCTCGTCTCCGCTTACAAATATTGAAGGTGGGGCACCAATTGATTATAGCTATCCACCTTTGAAATCTACTGGTGCTGTTGCCTTGGCTCAAAGGAAGCCGGACATCAATTTTGATGAGGACATTAGACAAGAGTTGACTTCTGCTGCTGCTACTAATAACTTGGATATAAGCTCAGAATACAATAAGTCTCCAGTCAAGGGTGATGAAAGTAGACGAGTTGGGCAAAACCATCAAGTACCTGAATCTGAGTTTGAGGTACTAGTGCCTGTTGATATGATTTATATCCTTAGCATCTGAAGATAATTCTTGCTTTTGTCCGTTTTCTGACTTTTTTCTGTTTCCAAGGATGGAAAATTGGATATTCGGGATACTGGTGTACCTCCTGGGGATCATTCTGGTGGAGATATTGATTTAAGCACATTGCAGGTATATCTTTAATTCTAGATTATCTGATGTCCTAGTACTGAAAGAGCTGGTGAATTTTAAATTTTCTTTTATGTTTTCTAAATTTTCCAACTTTAAGAAAGCTTCGCCCGATTATTTGCATGTATGTTTATGTTTAAATCTTCAACAGAAAGCTTCTGTTAAGCCAGTAGTTCTTTTATCCATCCACAACCAAGCCATTCCTACCATTTTCTAGAACCTCATTACCAATGGAACCAATGCGGCTGCTAATGATTATTTTCTAGATGTTAAACGCTGATTGTCAGCATACATTTTTTTTCTAAAAATGGTCTTTGTTTCCTTACCTTAGCCAGCATGCTGGCAATTATGTCACCTCAGACGGCATTCATGGATGATATCTGTTTCTATCTCCTCCTCATCTCAATTTATGCTGGTTAATTGACTGCAAACATGGGAGAAAAATGTTATTCATCATAAAGGGGGTTTTTATCGAGGCCTGCCATTCCTATAAAAAAAAAAATATGCTTCTTGGTTGAACTGTTCTGCATTTTGTGCCCCCTAGTCTCAGTATTATTCAACTAATTTGGTCACTATTTCTAACTTCATGGAGGCTAATTTCATCAAATTCCATGGCAGATCATTAAAAACGAAGATCTGGAAGAGCTAAGGGAGTTGGGTTCAGGTACATTTGGCACTGTATATCATGGAAAATGGAGAGGAACAGATGTTGCCATCAAGCGGATAAAAAAAATCTGTTTCACTGGTCGTTCATCTGAGCAAGAGAGATTGGTTAGTTTTCTTGTTGTTTCTTGGCATTTTCTGAATCATGATTGGAGATTTATACTTTTTCCACTTCGTCTCATATCATTAACAACAGTCAGTCTTGAATGTTTTTCAGACTGTCGAGTTCTGGCGTGAAGCTGACATCCTTTCGAAACTTCACCACCCCAATGTGGTGGCCTTTTATGGTGTGGTGCAGGATGGACCTGGAGGAACACTAGCCACTGTCACAGAGTTTATGGTGAATGGCTCTCTTAGACATGTTTTGCTTTGCAAAGACAGGTAATATTTTTAAATATAGTTATTAGAATGTGCTGTTTTCCTCTGTTGCTCAGACTCGCGTAAATGACCGCCTGGTTCAACACGACAAGGATAAGCGTTTGGGGTATGGATCAGATTTTTTGGACTCGGGGTGATGGGGTGAGAAGAACAGAAAATGAAAGAAGCAGCAGCAGGAGAAGAGAACGGAAAGGGAGAGATTAGAATAGCTTGAAATCTTGGTTTTTGAGGGGCAAAGTAGTATAAAAAGCAAAAAATAAAGAAAAAAGTACAGTGAAAAAAGTAGAATGTTAAAACCTCTTAATTTGGGTTTGAAGCCCAAAAGATTGTTAATTAAATCCAATTCAAACAATAAACTAATATATTTTAGATTATGTTTATTTTTATTATTTATTTACAATTAATAATAGGTCAGAAGAAATTAAATAAATTAAAAACAATAATGTATATATCAAAAACTGATTTATATATACATATATTATACTTATGCACATATAAAACGAACCTCCTTACCCATGTCCTCCCGGATCCTTTTGTGCTGTATCCCTGTGTCTCGAGTTTAACTGAATTGGCAAGTTGGACATCTAGACACATACTCAAGTCCGACACCCGTGCCTGAGTTTGAGCAACACCGTTACTTTCATCACTCTAGAAATTTCAATTATATATTTTGTTTTACTTCATAAGTTCTGTAATTGTGTAGGCAACTTGATCGTCGTAAGCGGGTCATTATTGCCATGGATGCAGCATTTGGGATGGAATATTTACATTCAAAGAACATTGTGCATTTTGATTTAAAATGTGACAACTTGCTTGTCAACTTGAAAGACCCTATGCGGCCAATTTGCAAGGTAATTTGAATGACATTTTCATTTATAAACTTATAAACTTTACATTTTGCATCTCTTATTTTTTGTTAGGTAGATATTGATGTAACCTAAGTTACAAAATATGATGATGTGTGTGCAGGTTGGGGACTTCGGGCTGTCAAAGATAAAAAGGAATACCTTGGTTACTGGTGGTGTGAGGGGAACTCTTCCATGGATGGCCCCAGAGCTTTTGAATGGCAGTAGTAGTAAGGTTTCTGAAAAGGTAAGATGATTTTGTTCAGAGCTTAGATAAAGTTTGTTAAAGGTCTTGGTTCAGATCTTGCTTTACTGCAATCCTTTACATGCTGGCATCAAAATATATATGCTTCATCGAAGTGCTTGCCTCGCAATGATTCTGTTTCTAATATTATTTTGGATGACTTATAACAAGTGGGTTATACTCTTCATCATCTAGAATTCAACGGTACTTACTGGCTCAAGTTGTAGTTTTCTGTTTGTCAGTTATAAAGAAATGAGACGCTTGGATTTGTTGTCTCTGAACATTTTTCAGACCTAATACCCCCCACCCAATTTTCTCAATTTAATCTTTAAGATTTTTTTGTGCAATTTATTTGTATAAAATGTACACAATAGATCCAAGGTTCAAATCTAGGTTTCTTCCTAAAAGGTCCACCTCCATGACCCGTTAAGCAAGGATCAAATGGTCTTTATGCAAATATTACTTACCTGGATTTTGTCATTTGCAGGTCGATGTGTTCTCATTTGGCATTGTTCTATGGGAGATTCTTACTGGGGAGGAACCTTATGCCAATATGCATTATGGAGCAATAATAGGTATGAAATCTCAGTTGAAGTTTTTTTTTTTTGGCTACATGTGCTTTTGCTTTGTCAGACGTCTCATTTCTTTTTCCGTATTTTCTGACCTTACCATCATTATTTTATTGCTGACTTGATTTTTCTATTATTTTCATTAACCTTCTGCTGCTAAATTTACTATGTCACATTGATAGTTTACGTCCATATACTTTTTCTGGGGTCGGTCTATGTAATAATCTATAATATCGAGAATGTTCCCGCCTTTTATTCATGGTTGATTGAATATATTAACATGGGTAGCCTGTGGTTTGATTACCTCATCTCCGTGCAGGAGGCATTGTTAGCAACACTCTGAGGCCACCTGTACCAAGCAACTGTGACCCTGAATGGAAGTTACTAATGGAGCAGTGTTGGGCTCCGGATCCTGTGGTTCGACCATCATTCACGGAGATTGCTAGACGCTTGCGCATCATGTCATCAGCAAGCCAGACAAAACCACAGGGTCATCAGCCGTTGAACCAAGCATCTAAGTAAAACTTCTGATGCACACACTCATCAATGATTATGATAAGTCTGCTTTGATTTATATACTCCAAAAACGCTAGTGTATTGTTTTATATGAAAGAGTAAGGGAGACTGAGATATGATATTATTGTGCTTGGAAGTCAAATATGTTTATATGTAAAGCTATTATTATTCGCCTCACTGTGAATAACTGTGGGGATACAAACTTGGTTTTGGTGCTTGCTTGTAAACAATGTTCAATACAAATGTCTTTCTGTTATATATATACATACATGTATTGATTAGGGTGATAGTTCAGTTATATGAATATGAACATGTATTCAATGCACAATATATTCCAAAATCATGTATTACATTACATGCATGTATAATTTTAGATACATGCCAAAAGCGTCCTTTAACCAATCATGTGGTCATCTTCACTAATGAGAGTGTACATATTTCATGATTAATCATTTATTTATATGGAGAGCGCAGCAGTGAGGAATTAGTCACTGCTACCGACATTGGAAGCTCGAATCATAAATGGATTGATCCAGTTTTATTTTTTCCGTTTCAATTGAGTAATAATTCAGTTGATGACTAGGCATGATGATTACTTGATAATACTATTTATGTGGTGTTATATAAAACATTATAAAATTCGTAATAATTGGTTTAATATTGATGATATATGTTTTCTGAAGATGATTATATTGTCTGGTGGGAGTATACTTCACTATTTACGTCCAAACTCCCAAGAGCACACGTTTGGTACAATTTAACAAATGACGACGGTTTCCTGGTTAAAAATGCTTTGCAAAAATACTAAAGTAGTGATTAGAAATCGCGAAGTTCTGTCTGCTGGATAAGCGTTTTGCATCACAAATTTTCGAAATATAAAGAAAAATCATGCTACACAATAGTAGACTGAAAACGGAGGCATTCGAGTTGGAATTCAAAATCGAATATGGTCATCGCATTATTTTAGGGCGACAATTGTTTGTTCTTTTTGTGCCCACTTCATATGAGCCATTTTTAATACACAAACCTTCAAGCTAGCCTTTTAGAAACACTTCTAGCAATAATAATAAGTCTTAAGATTATTAAAAAAGACCGGAGGCATCGAGAAGAACAAAGAGTTGCCTGAATTTCATATACTGGCATAAAGTGGAGCTTGTGATCACCAAGTAACAAGGATGGCAAAGTCCAGCCATTTCAGAGGTTGCCAACAATGCCTACAGTTGGAACCCAGGTCGAAGTTCGCAATCCACTACATGGAATCATAACAAAGCTGCAAGTCATAAGTGATCAAGAGAACAACCCAACAACAACCTCAGGATCCTTCGCCTCTGCTGATACTAAATTCAATCATACTTTCATACCATTATTAAATAGTGTTCAAGTACAATTGTCAAATATGAAATTTTAAGAAAAATGAAAAATCTAGATGACATGGAAACCAACAGTTTACATCCATCACGTGACTGCATTTCATCAAGGGACAAACTACTAAAGTTGCAAACAATTTTCAGTCCTCGTGCACAATCAAAACGGAAAACATTCAGGGTTACAATGAGGAAGATTTCCAAAATAAACACACTTCTGACTAAAGAAATGCAGTAAAAGGGACCGTAACAGTATGCACCGCCATGACAAAACTTAGGAGGTCCCATCTATCGCCAAAAGTAATTCTTCAACCCCCCCTTGATACTTTGAGATTTCAAAAGTTATTCAGCTTTTATATGAAATGCAAGTAAATCACCCATGCATCAATCCCAAAGGACTACATGCTAAGCTTTGAAAGAAGTTCTCTCCATCTCGGGGTCTCTTCATCAAAAATGTAGGTCAGTGGCGATATTAGCACCCCACTGCCTCCGATCTGAACCAAACAATATTCAAATTCAGTGACCAGGATGAGCATCAGTTAAATCCTTTTAGGGTAGGGGAGGCTGTAATATCTACACATATCCTAGCATGTATGGCTGCACCTAAAAACTGATCACTTATTAAATAAATACAAGTTTATTTTCATTATTTTGGGGACCAAATTATATGCCCAACTCCTTGAAAGCTAATTGTGACACCCTAAACTTGGCCCGAGAATCCTAGCCGAATCCGAAGCACCACATTGATAATCAATGTGAGCTGATTCGATCAAACATCACTATATACTCATACATGACACATAAAGTTCATTATACACAATATCATCCGAGCATACTTTCAGGTTAAACATGCTTATTCCGGGTTACATACAAGATTACCAAACCAATTACGGACCAAATAATTAATACTCTAGAGGTTAGGTATCGATACTCAGCCCTAGGGTATAGATACCCTAGTCAAATTCTCAATTTTAGGCTGAAAATCACAGTAGCTGATGTTGGTATCAATACCTAAGCATTGAGCATTGATTATGGCTAAGTTAAGACAATTACATAAAAGATTATCAAATTACATAAATCAATAAGTAGGAAATGCTTTTAGAAGCAAGGAAAAACATGAGGACTTCTACAATGAAAACATTAAAATGAGGCTAAGTTAAAGACAATTACATAAATGATTATCAAATTACATAAATCATTATAACTTTTGTAATAATTTGCGTAATTGTCAAATTTCATAAAAATTTATCAAATTACGTAAAATATTACAGCCTCCTAATACTTATTGTAATTACACAGAAAATTAAAATTTACGAAAAAAATATTAGCTGAATTTGTAATCTTTTTGCTTAATTACTACAGTTTTACTTTTGCCTTAAATTAGCTTAATTTGAGATTTTATTTTAGAATTTCCAAAAACACAAGATGAAGTGTTCTAATTAGAATATAGATCTAGACTTGGATTAAACTTCATATGCAAATTGGGTTAGAGATAAAGTAGTGTTCCAAATAGAGCAAGCACTTAAATCAGTGTCCATAGCATTTAGGTTGCCTTTATCATCATTCATCATGACTCACCGCTCTCAACTGTTGCACAGACTTGTACAGAGCTTTCTTCGCTACACATATCACTATGGCATAGTAGTCAGCAGCTACTTTTCCATCACACTTACAAAACACGGGACATACTGTGGGCCCCTGCAAATATTAATAATTTTTTGAGCCTTCTTAGAATTAGCAGTTGCATTAAGAAAACCTTCAATTATTTCAAGTAAAAATTTGCAATGACTTCAAGTTCATTCCAAAAGTAAGTATTGAGAACAACGTCCTTTCAAACTTCACCTGCAACCCAGCTAAAGATGGTTGGCTCAAAACTCGCTCAGCCACTTCCTCTGCACTACTGCCCCTCATATTTGCAGTTACCTACCATAAGAAAAACTTATAGACAGGAAGAATACTGGGAAGAAAAGGAAAGAAATCCACAAGACTGGAATCCTGAATTAATTCGCGCACCGTGAACTGACCGAGAGCCCTCAAATGAGCCTCAAATCTTTCAAGAATCTCATGTGTCGTGTCCAGTGCACCTTTCCGCTGGATTAATGCCTTTCGGCTTGCAACAAGGACAGCCTGATGTCAAATGGATCTTGAGATCAAGCAACAAACTCTAAAAGCAAATCCTTTTCAAATTGCATACTCTATAGACTATAAGATCACTCGCTTGAACTTTGCATGAACAAGAAAAGACAAAGATCTTGTTACCTGGCTTTCCAATACAACTCCACCTTCAATTTCTTTCAAATTGTTTTCCGTAAGTGTTGTCCCACTACTAACAAGGTCCAAAATTGCATCAGCTATTCCCATCTATATTTAAAACAAAGAGAAATGATTTCTATAAACATCATACAAACAAAAAAGGAATAGTTTTCCAGATTGCTTTGTCTTTATCTAGAATTACTAGTGTTCCCTTTTAAATTCACTACCTTCAATAAGAAAACAACATTTTGTCCAATCAATATATCAACAGGGTGAAAGACTGAAAGGACACAACAGGTGGGTAGAACATTGGAAGGTACATTTAAACTAATACATATAAGAAAAAACTTCAAAAGAAAAACCTATATTACAGGTACTTGGGAAGAACTTAATTCTTACAGCAGGAGCAGCCTCTAAGGCTCCATCAGCAGTTGAAAATGTCACATGCCTCAGTCCATTTTCTTTCATAAATTTAGGACCAAGCTGTACAAAAAGACAATAGGAAATTAAATTCAAATATAAACATTCTTTCAATAAGTTACTTCAAATGAGTGTATGAGACAGAAAGTCTGGAAGACATAATTTACAAAAATCAGTGAAGTGCATGTCATACATAAGTGAAGCCAGTAGAAACTCTTAAAGGTTTCTCAATGTTCCACTGAGGCATCTCAGCTAGTTTCCTCAGTGAATCGATATTCTCAAAGATCCCATATTTGGGAATCTGAAAAACCAAAATACAAACCATCACTGACAGGGATATCAGAAAGGCCCAGCTCAATATATAGTTGTTAAAAAGAACACTTACTGCAAGGGATAAACGACAGTCACCGTAGTCAAGGGCATCATGAACAATAATAAGATCTTCATTACCCTGATAAAGTATCGAAAGAACAAGACTTTAACCTGCATATTTTTCTGAGAGCAACTCTTTTTACTTATAGGAATATATAAGGATAAATGCAGTATTAGAATAAACCACATTACAACCAAACTCAATAACTAGTGACATTTTCACAACTGAAACAATAACATGTAAACGATAGTTCTAATTTTAAATTCGACATTTAAAGGCAGGAATTTTACATATTACATAAGCACTGCACTAAGTTGGATAATTCAATTACTAGTGACATTTTCAAAATTGCAAAACACTACAAAGGATGGCCGCAATCAAACAGTATCCTATACATCAAAACTTACTTGTCCATATTCACTGACAGTATCAAGCCCCACGATACCAAGATCTAAATCTCCAGATAGCAATTTGCGGACAATGTCTTTGGGCCGCTGAAACCAGACTTCTACATTGGAAAGCTGGGAGAAGAACACATTAAGAATCGAATATCGACCATACATAAATGAGATGCAGATGCCAAGGAGAATACAAACTGTGAGATAGAAAGATGACACAGACCTGAGGTATTTGCGCAACATACTGCCTCGGATTGACTTGCTTAACTGACAATTGGCAATCCTTTTGCAGAAGATTGAAAGGATTCATCGGAACATTAATTTCAAACAAAAAAGTGATTAAAGTGTAGCACACATTCAAACATAATGATTGAAATTATGTACAAATTTTATTACTTACAAAAGTTAGAACTTCTAATTTTCTCTGACATTATTAGATTTTGCATCCAATAAAATTAAATAAACTTTCTAAACTATTAACAAAAAGGAAAATAATACGCAAAACTTCATTTTCTGGTGAAGGAAGCAGTACCTTGAGTAGATCGAGAGTGTCAGCAGCCATGCGACCTTTGCTAGGCAAGCCGAGACGAATTTCATCCCTTTCAGCTATTTTACTATCGAGTGTTCCGTTAACGACAGCCGTTTGGAGCTGCGAGGAGCAACAAGATATGAAGCTACGTTTAGAAACCGATACGTAGAATGAGTGAGGACATGAGATTGAGAAGGCGGGTATATATGCGGTGGCGCATTGCTGGAAATAAGGCTGCGAAAGAAGCATCTTACAATGGCTGGCCAAAATAAAAACCCTAACTGTCGGTTTTTGAAATTATTTGAAGAAACAATGACGATTCGTGCCACAAAGAAACCAGCCGCCGCAAAAGGAAGGAAGATGCTTTTCAGATACTTTTTTGTTTGGTGGTCTCAAATGATCGACTGTAGGAGGGAGGGGTATGATTGGATGCGGCCCGATATATTCTGTTTGATGCACTTCACCGATCACCACTGACCCAGGGTAAAGGAACCGGTGAGCAAATAATATGTTTAATCAGGTAAACTATTGTCTCGAGGTAATTATAATATCTCCTCTCTATTATTATTTTTAATTAAATCTTTATTTTATATCTGATCATATCAGCTCGGATCAAATTTATACTATAAAATTAGAGTCGGGTCAGAGTTAGATAGAGGATATATTTATCGGGTAAGTCGGGTCGGGTTGACCAAAAACCCGACCCAACCTTAGTCATTCCTAATTGTCTCTTTTAATTATATGAACTATAACTATAACCACTTAATTATTGTTTTTTTTACCACTACTTTTTTAATTTTGTCAATCAAATCATTTAACTATTTAAGTGTATCAATCAAACATTTGCTGTTAAAATTTTAGGGAGAAAATGTGGCTATTAAAAAAATAATATAATTATACATTTAATCATCAATTTAATCCTAAATTTAATTCAATTAAAATTTAATCTTTAATTTATTTAATTGAATTAAAATAATTTATCTCTAAAAATCAACTTTTTGTTTTTCATATAGTTCATATTTTTTTGTATTTTATATTGATGATTAAATTTTGTATTCTTTGAAATTTTATAATTTTGTACACTTATATTTTTAACCCGCATAATGCCAAAAATAGTCACAAACGTATACTAAAATTGTCATTTTAGCCCTTATTCAATTTTTAAATATTTTAACCTCTAATATTTCACTTTGGAGCAAAAATCTCCCTCTATAGATAAAAATCATTAGTTAACACAAGATTATCGCTCTAAAATATGAGCTTTTCATAACCTAAAATGAAATGTTGAGGGCTAAAATGTCCCATAAAAAACAAGGGACAAAGTGATTATTATGTTATATGTTAGGGGTTAAAATGCTTCAAAAATAGAATAAGCGTCAAAATAACTATATTCATAAACATTTGAGGCTGAACTTGGCATTATGCCTTTATAAACTCTTAAAGATTCGCATCTTTGACGTAAAATCTTAAGTTAACCTCTATTAGTTGATATAATTGGTGAGCTGATTTCACATAGCTTATAGTTCAGACCTTCTGGTTTCCTGTTGGATACAACACTGCAAATGGATGAATGGGTACTAATTAGGGGTGTAAACGAGTCGAGTCGCGTTCGAGTATTGCTGAGCTCGACTCGACTCGAAAATTTTGAAATGGAACTCGACTTGAAAACTCGCATTTTTAAGATCGACTCGAACTCGAAATCTTGAACTGAAGCTCGTGAGCAGCTCGAAAAGTCTCGAAATGAAGAAAAAAAATCTTAAACTTAACAAGATTGAATCCTCAAACTCGAACCTGAACATTAAATACGTGAAAGCCTTATTGTATTTTTTTAAAAAATCAACACATAAATGTTAATATTATTATTAATTAATTTTTTTAAAAATAAAATCTTAATATATTATATTTTCGAGCTGCTCACGAGCTTTTCGAGTCGAGTATCAAGTAGCTCGTTTTGGTTCGTTAAGAATTCGAGTCGAGCTCGAGTTCGGTTCGAGTCCATTCGATCCGAGTATTTACCCAACCTTAACCGAGTCGATCTCGAGTAACTCGCAATCTGTCTCGTCTCATTTACAATCCTAACACTAATATTTCTTAATAGGTTACACATACGCACACTAGTTGTTCAGATGTAGCTAGTATCTTTATTAACGATTGTGTTCATGATTGAGAAAACTCTCATGCAATACAAGCAAATACTATTTTCTAAACAGTGTTTTGAATCTTCTCTTGAGAACCGAGAGAATAAGAGATCCCACAAACGGACCAATTGTTATGATGACAATCTGTGCTAGCAACCACATCGATTGCATCCTTCGCAGGGAAAGCTTGTCGACAAGTCCTTGCACAGTGGCATTTGAAGATTGCTTATCCTCCTCTGAATTTGTTTCTTCATCCTTGGTGGCGTGCTCATTTGACGAAGACAACCTTTCTGATTCACTGCCCATTGTTGTCACCGATCCATCTCCCATAACATTCATATGAAGCCCTTCATCAATTGAACACGGCAGTGCCCGCTGGAATAAAACGTAAAAGTCGAATCAATTTCTTAAAAAAACACAAACCTCTTTTTAGGGATGTCCATTTTACCCAATCAGACGGGGTTTCGATCTGATCAGGTTTTTACTTTGAAAATTCATGTAAGATCATGTCAGGTTTTTTTAAGAGAGGAATCGGATAGGGTGGAAAAAATCCAATTCGACCCGACATAATATTATAATGATATTTTATATATTTAGCTAATAAAAATAATTTATATATATTTAGGTCGGATCGGCAAGTTGGATTGGATGCGGGTTTTAACCTAAAATATTATATTGGGTTTCGGATTGAGTTAAAGTCCTAAACCCGGATCAAATCGGGTCAGGTGGAGGACTTCAATTTTAAGTCGGGTTTGGATAGACTAAAAATTTAACCCAAGCCACCTGTTTTCATCCTACCTATTTTCCACATATATATAAATATAATTTTTAATCCTTTTTAGTAGAGTTATTTAACAGAATCATACATAAGGATCCAGTTCCTCTTATAGAACTTAATGACGGCAATTCTTCTATTAAACATGGAATTCTGATGGAAAAGATGAAATCCTGATCAGCTATTGTTTTGAGACTATACTACCTTCTATGCAGACTTTTGCAACCTAAGAGAGGTCGATTCAGGCAGAACAATAGGTAGCAGAATATTAACCTTGTTGGACCGCCTTTCATTAAAATCATATACTCAGCTACTATAAGAGAATTTCAGTTCTTACAACTTCTTTCGTTGGAGGAATTCTTATTTCTCTATCATAATATAGGGTGTAGTTATGTATATTTGTTCAAATAAAGACACAATTTTTCTTTTATGGGTACAATATTCACTTATTTTTTTCTAGCACTTATGGCTGATACACATATTGGACTTATTTCTGATATGATTCCAGTGGTCTCAAAAATCACCGACCATAAGTTAAATGGACTCAATTTTCTTGATTGAAACCATATTATTGAATTGTATCGCTCAGTATTTTTATGGATGATCATTTGACTGATGATCTACCTACGGATTATTCTAAATGGTCTTGGATGAGAGAAGATGCTCGCTTGTATATCCAAATTCCTAACTCTAATGATATTGAGGTGGTGAGTCTGGTTACTCATTGTAGGACAGTGAAAGAATTGATGAACTACTTACAGTTACCATATTCTGGTAAAGGAAACTTCTCTCATATCTATGATGTTTGCAAGAATTTTTACAGGACATATAAAGAAGATAGATCTCCCACCAGTTATTTTATGGACTTCAAGAAAACATATGAAGAGCTCGATATGTTACTCTCTTTCGGTGCTGATGAAGAGATGCAACGGAACCAACAAGAGAAGATAGTTGTTATGAGCTTTCTAACCAATCTTCCGCCTCAATTTAAGACTGCCAAATCTCAAGTCCTTTCTAGTCTAGAAGATGTTTTTCGAAGGATTCTCCGCATTGAGAATTCATTGTTTGTCATGTCTACTCAATCTCCTAGTGTTTTCCTTAATGGCGCTGACTCAGGATGAAAATATTACAAGAGTGATGACAAAAATAGGAGCATGGCGTCGGGATCTAACAACTCTGATAAAAATACTAGAGTTCGTGGACTAGAGCATGGGGAACTTATATGCAAAAAATTTCATAAACCAATACACATCAAGCGTGATTGTAAGAAGTTGCAATCTAAGAAAGCTCTATCTTCTAATATTGCATCTAGTGCTGAAACATTCGCAAATTCTTACAATATCTTTGGATGAGTATGCTAAATTGATTTACCCTCAAGAAAATGTGAATCAATCATCTAATGTTGTCACTGTCCTTAATAAGTCAGGTAAATCTAATACATGTCTTATTTCCACCTCTACAAAATAAGTCATTGATTCTAGTGCTACAGATAACATGACAGGAATTCCAATTTACTTTCTTTCAACCTCATAAGTCTATTACTCTTGTTGCCTTAGTCGATAGATCAACATCAAGTGTTATTGAGTTTAAACTCTCTTATCCTACATCATTTTCTTTGTTATTTGTTCTGAGTTTACCACAAGTATCTTTTAATATGATTTCTGTTAGCAACCTTACGTTTATCTTTAATATGAGTTTATTATATCCAGTCATATGAATATATATGAACTCCTTAATGAAGTAGGAATTAAGGTCTGAGTTCCTGCAAAGCTATGGTCAGATAACAAATTGCACTTCATATAGCTTCTATTATGGTCTTTCATTTACAAACAAAGTATATTAAGATTGATTATCATTTTATTCATGAAAAGAACCAACATGATTTGATTACTACAAATTATGTGAAAATTAGAGATCAATTAGGTGATATTCTTATAAATACGTTTAACGGAAACTGGATTAATTATCTATGTAACAAGTTAGACATGATTAATATATATATTGCAGCTTGAAGAGAAGTGTAACTAGTTTATAAGCTAAATTTTGGGTATTAAAAGATTAATTAAAAATGTTACCTAGTGAGTCTCTACACTTGTATATATACATATATAATTGATGTGAATAATAAAAGGGAAATTACTCCTTTTTTTTTTTTGAGATTACACCTATAAAACGAAAATACTGAAGCTATTACCTTCCGACTTTCTTTTATATATGGGTTTGTGCTCAGAACACCAAAGAACTCATCAACAGCTCTTACCCACCTGCAACGACACGAATAAGAGAATCGGAACAACATGAGCTTTATATTACAACTCGCAAGATAATCACACACAGCTGCAAGTATCTGAAGAAAATTATATAAAAAAAAGACAAAAATATGCAAGAACATATAACATGTCTCATTAGGCGCTCAATGACAATCATAAACAGTAATTTTTTAATTTTAATAATTATCCGTCATTCTCTTTAATGTCATGCCCCTACATGACGCCGAGATTATCAATCAAATGTTTGGTTCTCTGGATCTAGCCTTACACCATAACTCCATATTTGAACTTACGTTGTTCAGATTCGGATACAAGTGTCTGATGCGGGTATGTTTTCGTTAGATTTTTCTACGTTTTCCATATATTTGGAGGATTCTTGGAGAACATATCCTCATATCTACACGACACGAGTGGTTTAAGAAAAATAAAGAGTCGGGGCAATATAGATTTTAACCCTTCTTGAAAACAAAGACACACTAGTTCTCGTCTTTTTCATTGTATGTCCTTTGACTTCTGATATGTTTTCATCTCTGAAGGAATCACTGTTGTAATGTCCTTGAAGTATGAAACAGAAAACAAGTCACCATACATATCTGTAAACGAATGAGTATGTTGTCTGTAAACGATATTTGTGAATTTATTATGATTTGTTTCTTAACAATTCCTATTAGGGAGGGGAAAGGGAATTTTGTTGGTATTGAAACCACAACCTAGTGAAGAGAGAAGGTGTCAACTGAGAGCTTTTAATCTCAGCTCTAGAGATTGTTGACATTTATTATGAATTTCTTAAAATTTTATATAAATATGTAAAACATTAAACAATTACATAAAACATTATCCCCTCAAACAAGGAGGGAAATTTCTTGTGAATGTAGGCGCTTTTTGTTTTAAAATGAAATGTTGGAAGTTAAAATGTTTAAAGAAAAGGAATGGGTCAAAATGACTATTTAATCAAACGTTAGACGTATTTTTTGTAATTATGCCTGTAAAAAAATAAATTTATATATTGTGGGAAATGTCAATTATTACTATCATGGGAGAAAAAAGATTAATTACCATAAGCTTGATGCTGTTATCCCCTCATAAAAAGCCAGATGTCCTCCATGTTGCGTAGTAGCTAGGATAATATTTTCATTGACCCCATAAATAAATCAAACTAAAGGTTAGCTTAAAAGAGGGCCATAAAGTCTAATGTTGTCACCTGATACTAGTAAGACACTGATATCAGAAAAAACAAAGTCTGCTGTCTACCCTCACATTCATGTAGCCCATAAAGTACCCATTCAACCTAATATGTGATGCTTAACTAAGTAGGATATTATAGTTGAACTATAATTTAGAACGTATAAATCTACAATTACAACAAGGAATCAAATAGCTGTTATTTGACTCCACGGGAAATAGATAAACTGTTTATTCGGCTAAGTGCCCCAAGTGAAATGGGAAAAGGCTTTTATAGAGAGGTATATCATCAAAGGTGAATTCCTACCTACATTCGTCCCATGGAATAACTTCGCTGGTACACACTGGATCATCTAAAGCACTGATGCAGAGGAGAGGAACCGACACGTGTTCTACATAATTAATGCTGCTTGACCGCCTATAAAATGTATCCACGGTCTAGAACACAAGCTGACCTTATTAGTAATTGGAAATACGGAAAGAAGATGAAATAATAATATTGTACCTCAAACTTTCCAAGAACACGGGTAGCATGGTTATCAAAGTCCCTAACAGAACTTGACTGTGAGAACAGAATAGAGAGATCAATTAGGAGATCTTTCATTATGAAAAGGGGAAAAAATCAGATATGTTAGGACTAATGAAAAGAAAATGCTAGATGAGACATTTCTTGATTTAGTGCAAGATATTATTAGTATTATCCCTCTAAAAGAATTCAGTTATGTGCTCGACTAGGTTGCTTTTTATTTATAGATTAACAAAATTTTGAATACCTTTTTAATGCGTTCCCAATCTGCAAGACGAGATAAGATAGACCGATGCCTGTATGAAAGCTCAAAGTATAATCATGTAAAGACTAACTCTAAAACAAGTGATCTGATACTGTAAATGAAGTAATACAGACATACATTTGTGCATAACCTTGCAGGCCAAGTGTTAGGACTCTGTCATATATCTTCTGCATGGGTCGACGGTTGATGAATCTGTCACATATCTGCGGAGAAGCAATTTAGAACATACCCTAAGTAACAGAGATTTAACCAGAAAGTGATCATACTGCTGCCACTTCAGCCATCCTTGATAAACTTCACAATAGTTAGTGGCAGCAGTAGAAGGTTCTACCTTTATATCTGCAATAAGAAATGTTGACATTTAAGCTCAAATGATGCAGCATCTTTTCATTTGATAACCAGTGAAAGGAATTACTTGGTTTCATGGTTAGACCATGTGGCACCAAATCAATCAAATAGCTGTTAACTTTCCCTGTTTATCAAGGGTTTTAAGGAGCAGTTACCCCAACACAGGGATCCTATCAAAAGCCAGGTTTTCTTATTATTAATAGTTCTTGATTATCCTCTTCCCCCCCTCCCCCTCCATTTTAAGGAAAAATATGTCCTGTCATTCGTGTGATAGAATCTAACAAAGAGAAATGAGGAAGGGTCAAAGGTGAAAGAAAAGTATAGCCCCAACCCTCTAAAACTGAAAATTGCTGATCGAATAGAGATAAGAAATTTGGTGGTATGATAGACAGAGATACTAACCAAGAGGTCCCAAGGGGAGCATATAGCTGCAGCACCGTCAAGAAGAGTGTTAGTCCCATCCTCTCCAAGATATTTAACCTGAAAGTGGAACTCGGTCTTAGTGAGGAGAAAACGTAAATTTGGCTTTGCAAACAATATATATAACAACCCTATATGCGGAAATAAAAATTTATGAGAATTTGCCAACATGTAAAACAATTTGTCAAACTGGAAAAAGACATTCCTATGAACAGGATGGATCTTAAACACAATTGTTTGTACAGAAAAAAAAAAGGTTCACTGCTATCTAGACAGCATCAAGAGGGATAACTATAATGTTACTTATAAAATGGATTAACTCATCTTTCAAACAGGGAATCAAAATTCAACTCAAGATCATAATTGACATTTCTTTTATTTAACCTGCTAGGAGCACACCAACAAAAAGATAAACATTAATGTAAGGGTTTTAAGTAATATCAATTCTAACTGCTACATGCTCAAAGCTGGAGCAGTTAGCGAAATGATGATTAAAAGCATTATCACTTCCAAGGAAACTTTTGAAAATGACATTCAAGTTCTAAAACTTAACCAATTTTATGATGGCCGATAACATAAAAACCAAAGCACTGGAAAAATTAATTCACCAAAATATTGGCGCCAATGCTAGTTCCAACAGAAAATAAAGGAGCTTCAGGATATTCACAATGAATATGGTCAATGATTTTCCGCAGATCCTCTGTCCATCCAGCGTTATAAAAGCAATCAGACTGAAAATAAATGTTAAAAAAACCCGTATAAGCTACTGGAGTTCACAAATGTGAAGATGTTAATTTCTCACAAGAACTAGATGAATAGAAGAATATAAGCAAAAAAGGTCCCACAACAAACTCACAGTGAGTGATACACCTCCCAGCCCACGATGGTTGCTTACAGCAACATTCCAACCGTTTCTTGCCATGTTGAATGCAAGATATTTCGCATACTGTCCACAATATGCCAAACTTCTTTAAGTACTTTAAAGTAAACAAATGAGATAAACATGGAAAGAAAAAAAAAGAATGAATTGAACTTACAGGAGAAGAAGAATCGCTGGTTAAACCAGGAATCACAATCACGATCGGTGTTTTATCACGTTTTATAGCAGTTGAATTATCAATCACGCGGGAGCTACCCTCCGCGACTGTAATTCATAATATCGAAAGTAAGGCCATATCGAAAATCTAAAAATAAACAAAATAAAATCACGCGGATAAGAAAAAAAAATACTTACTATCAGAATAAGTTAGCCAGTCCAGAGTAATCGTTCCACCATCCAAAGCAATGAACAATTGTCTAAGAATAATAAACACTTAGTACGTTATTATTTATCCAAACAACAAGGTTGGAAATAGTGAAGCAAAAGAAAATCGTTAAAGAATTGAACTAACCGTCTATAAGCAACTGAAGGAGCCTTTCCAAAAAGACTCAAGAAAGCTGTCTGAAGATGAGGACTAGAAAGCCATGGAGTTGGCCGAGTATCTGCTCCATCATTTCACAAATTACAGATAAAAACAAACAAGGAATGAAAGCTTTAAATTCGATTCTTTAACGTACTGATGGAAAGATCTAGATATAGAAGGAAATAATTATCATATTTACCTCCCGCGAAGAATCGTACAGTTGGAAACGAGCGATTGGCAGAGGTGGGAGCAAGAGTTGTACGTCAAAGTAACATGGTCGCCTCTGAAAAGAGTGCGTAAATGGTGAAGAAAATGAATCTCCAGAAAACTGTACATAAATGCGAGGGAAATAAAGAGAGCGACAACGAAATAATGTGAGGTAGGAATTAAAGTAAGCGCTTGGAAGAGAAGATCGTAAGGTGAGGCGACGGAGGGCTTTGCCGCCAACGTTTCGAAATCCATTGTCATTGCCGGGGCACAAGTGACAAAGTGATTTTGAGAAATAAATCGAGAGTGAAAATGGAAATGGATATGGAAGAAGAAAAAATCCATTTATCTATTCATCGGAAAGAAATCCTAACAAAGATAATATATGTGTTAATATTAAAAATATAATTAAATTATATTAAACTAATTTTTATAATATTAAATTTTTAAAATTATAAAATAAATATTAAAATTTTGATTTTGTTAACAGTTGTCAAAAGAAAAATATGACATATTATTATCTCATTTAATTTCTCAATTATAATTAAAAATTTATTTTAAAAATTTATTTTAAAAATTTTCAATGTTTTTAATAATAATTTTATTTTAAAAAATAATTTATAAATTTACATAAAAAGAATTTAAAAGAATATTAATATAATTTTTTAAATTCTGACATGATAATAAAAAAATTTTATTTTGTCATTGGCTATTATGTGATGATTTCTGTCATTTAATTTTGATAATTTTAAAATTTCAGAGTTCGTTTCTGTTATTATATTGTGAATCTGATTCTTACTCGTAAATCTATAAAATTGACAATTGAAAATGAATCATGACAATAAATTTTAAATTTTAGGTATTCAATAATTACATAGATATCGATTATATATGAAATTGAACAAAGTCAAATTCTTAAATAAAGGGTGAGACAAATTTCTCCTATATATATATATATTCTTTGTAATATATGAACGTAAGATTTTATCTAAGTAACATCAAATTCTTTATCATTTAATTCAAAATGTATTATTTTATGACCAATGATTACAATGGAAAAAATATTGACTTTGAATTTTAGATTAAGATAATATATTAATTGAATCTAGTTGTGAAATTGATGACAATCATATTATATTAATGATCTAAATTAAAGGGCGGGGATTATTTTTTAGGCTTAATATTTTATAAAAAAATATTCACAAATTTATAATTTTAAAAAATATTTTTATAATTTAAAATAAATTGTAAATTTTTATTTTAAGTGTCAACTAACACCTCAATTATTCATCTGAATTCTCCTATGTGATATATGATGATCCCATACATGATATAAAATAATAAAATAATTGTAAAAATCAATAAATGGTTATTAATAAAAAAAATGAATTGATACCATAAATTATTTATGTTTCTTTTAAGAATTTAATTAATTTTCCATAAAAATCGAAGACTTTTAACATCATAAAGTAAGTTTTTAAAATTGAAAAAGATTAATTAAAATTTTAAGGATTAATACAAAAAAGTGTTCTAATTATATATTTTTTTACCTAAACTTTTTTGGTCAATCCATGTGTTTAACGTTATAAGCGTTATCATTTTAAGCGTCTAATATGTAACAATCATTGAAAATTTTCATTATCTGACACGTGTCACATTTATAGAATTTTAATTTTTTTAAAATAAAAAGCTTTAAAATTATATATATTCTTTGAAAAAAAACCTCCAAAATTAGCTTATATCTAAAAAAATCCAAAACATTAAAAATCTTAATTTCAATCCCTAAACCCACGCCGCCCGCCGCCATTATCGTCGATCGAATCTCCACTCGACCACACCTCCACCGACGACCAGTTACTCAACGAACAACCACCAAAAAAACAATCGTCGAACCCTACCCAACAAAGAACAAATATGTCATGATAAACCCTAAATCACTACACTACATGACCTCGACGATCATTTTGACAAAAAAGATGTCAACGTCAGACAATGGAGATGACAAAGATGGTGTCGTCAGTCGTGGTCGACAAAAGAGGTAAGGTTGGGGTCAGAATTAGGGATTTTAATGTTGATTTTAGGAATTTTTAGGGAATTGAGGTTATTTGATAATTTTAGAGAAATTAAGTTTTTTTAAATATAATAATATTTTTAAGTTTTTTTAATTTTAAAATTACTTGAATATGACATATGTACGAGTTGTTTTAATAGTCGAGACATTTAAAATGATAACATTTATAATGTTAGACACCTGAATTGATATAATAAAAATTTAAACATCTAAATGAGAAAAAAATGTGTATATTAGAAAAACTTTTTTTTTATATCAAGCCAATTTTAATAAGGTAAAGAAATCAATGGCAAGTAACTTTTATATACACACACCAACCCCGGAAGATTTTGTAAGATTTTTTTATGTCACAATTAACATCATTTTGAGAATGACAAATAAACAAAAGGATTAAATCCTAACATTTTAATTCACATGTTTCACGACGAAACAATAAAAAGGTTTTGTAAAAAAACAAAGTGAAAAATAAAAACAATGGGTGCAGTAAAAGATTGAGAGGGTATAAATGGAGCTGCTTATGGAGCACCACGAAGCATCATTTAGTGTTGTTGGGAGTAGGGCTTTAGTCTCTCTTTGATTGACACTCTGCTCCACATAAAAAAAGAAGGGCAGCAGACTTTGCATCTCTGTCCCTATTTACTCCTTTGCTTAGCATTCTCCATCTGCCACTTTCCTTTTATCAAAGTAAGTCTGGGTTTTTCTTCTTCAATCACTGTGTTTGTTTTATACGTTGGATTCTTGATTTATAAGATATATATATATATATATATATATATATATATATATATTGAACGAATGAAGCAGGAATAACGGAAGGTGATTTATATGATGGGGGAGAGGATCCCACCAGGGAGTTACTTTCAGTATCCGCCATCTGGAGTCCCGGCTTCCCCTCATAGGACTTCTTCTCTTTCTACGGATCGTGAAAGGTTAGATTTTTCTTTTGTAACCAAAAATACTTAATCAATCTAATATTTCCTTTTGTTCTTTTGGGGAAGTTTCACTCCAAGATCTGATGGGATTTTTTTATTGGTCCAAGTATTAGTGCTTTCTTTGTTCCGATTGACATGGGTTCTTGAAGTTGGTTCAATGGAAAACTTAAGTTTTTTTTATTCCTGTTTTTATATTGTTTTTGTATGATTGATTGTTTTAAGTTTAATTGATGGTTATGTTTTTCCTCAGGTTGATGCTCATATTTTTTATGCGTGTGCTTTACATACTGTTTTTATCTTACTGTATCATCGTTATATTCAATATTACCTCACAATCAAGTTAACGATGGCAGATATTTAGCTGAATTATCGGCAGAGAAACAGAAGTTGATACCTTTTACACAAGTACTGCCTCTATGTACCAGGCTTCTTAATCAAGGTTATTGAATTTTCTTTTTCTTTTCATTTTTCTGCAATAGATGACTCATTAGCAGTTCTCATTTGCATCATCGGAAACTGGTCGTGGTTGTTTTTTTGTTGTTGTTGTTGAATGAACAGAACTCTCAAAGTAAAGCTATCTGTACCGGTATTTATCAAGGATGTAAAAATCTTGTGCCTAAACCTACATTATATTATTATTCTAATTAATATAAATTTCATTCTGCTAGATTTTATCATAGATTTATCATTATGAGTGCACTGTTGGTTAGTTCCTTCCAAGAATAAACCACTCATGATGAAATAAACACAGCGATTTGCAATGAAATTGAACTGAAACTGTAAACAAGTAATATCGTAATACTAACTGTCCACCTAGCTGAAGTTGACCTTTATAATCCTAAACTAGCAACATGTGATGTTAAATTATTACAGGTCGAAGTGTTCTTAGACTTGATGGTTCTATGTGCTTTTAAAAATTAAAATAACCATACTGGATAGCATTCCTTCAGAGAGTTCTGCCAAAACATGTAGCCTATGCCACAAATAAACCCCAAATGTCCACATTTACCACTAAGGTAGTTTTGACAATATATCAGGTTTTTTTTTCTTATTTAACTGCAGAGATCAGAAGGGTCTCGGGTCTTACTCCTAGTTTTGTGGATCATGAGAGATTTGAGCATGATAGTCCTTTCAGGTTATTGGGTCAACATCCCAGCGGGAGACCGATGGACTTGGAGGGATGGTCTGTAATGCAAACAGAGGTAATACTGTTTAATGGTTATAAGCATTCCAAATTGTTTTTAAAAATAACTTTTATATAAAACTTTGCAATTGCTTATCAGTTTAAAAAAATTCAATATCCTTGTCCGCCAATGTGATTTATTCTTGGGCTTAATAATGTGCTTCTCATTAATGTTAAATGAAAGGAAGATGAAATTCCATTAATGTGGTATCTTCTTTTAGGAAAATGGACACATGCAACGAGTTGCTCCAGTTCAAGCTGCATCAATGGGTTGGCCTGGTTTGCCAAGAGCTCCTACAACACCAATTGTAAAGAGAGTTGTTAGACTTGATGTACCTGTGGATAAATATCCAAGTGTAAGTTATCTGGAAAATTGTAAGTTTTAGTTTTCTTCTTTTTTAAGATAATAGTTCTGACTCTGTTCTTGCAGTTTAACTTTGTTGGCCGAATCTTAGGACCACGAGGGAACTCCTTAAAGAGAGTTGAAGCCATGACAGAGTGTAGGGTGTACATAAGAGGCAAGGGTTCTGTCAAGGATTCTGTAAAGGTATAGTCAATCATTTTAATTCCTTTTTTTCCAACATGTAATTTTGGTAAAACCGTGTAGTTAAGTCTTGAGCTACTTCTTGCTCAGCCATTTGTACAGATTCTTATTCTAATGGAACTATGTAAGTATTTATATACTTTCTCTTGAACACTAGAGTGTGGTTGGTTGTCTAGCTAGGCTTAGGAGTATGATATCCTGTTTTCCCCCATATTTTCCCTCTTAATCAATGTTGTGGGGTGAATACAAGGTGATATTTGTTCAGAGACTTTCAACCGTTTGACAATGAACGTTCATACCCTTGGCATACGCGGTGCTCGATCTCGGGATCTCAAGGGGTAACAACAAACCCCTTAACCACCGAGATCACTTGGTTCGTGCTATGCTGGAAATTGAAATTGTAGGCGATTTTGAAAATTGCTCATCTAGTTTCACATTTTCTGGTAATTTGCATCTCCGATTGCATTTGATGTACTTTGCATCCAATATTGGTATCATGTTTATTTGAGTTCCATTAAGGCCTTTTGCTGTTTATCACTCATTTTTAGTTCACATGTATTCCAAGCTTGACTTTTCTATTACAACAAAAGCGAAAAGTAAAAGCATCAAACAAATGAAACCTCAATCGTTTACATTGTTGTAGTATCTATCGTTAGCAATCAATGCAGTGATCACCTTTACTAAATAAACTAACTTGTCAAATAGAATGATGCATAAGCAAGTTTTGACATTTTCAGCTTAAATATAGATAAAGTTTTCCCTTTCTTTTCTGCTTTACTTGTGTTAAATTCTCACAACAGGCTGCTGACTTTTCTATAGGAGGAGAAGCTGAAAGATAAACCCGGATACGAACACCTTAATGAGCCACTGCATGTGTTGGTGGAGGCTGAATTTCCCGAGGACATGATAAATTCTCGTTTGGAGTATGCTGTTGCAATACTAAAAAACCTTCTGAAACCTGTGGTATGATTTATGAACAGAAAGCAATTTGTGATATTTTATGTTACCCTTCCATTTCTATTCTCTAATCCCTCCGTTCCAACATTTTCAGGATGAATCCTTAGATAGCTATAAGAAACAGCAGCTTAGGGAGTTGGCTTTGCTAAATGGTACCTTAAGGGAAGAGAGCCCGAGTATGAGCCCAAGCATGAGCCCTAGTATGTCACCCTTTAACAGTGCAGGAATGAAGCGGGCTAAGACTGGAAGATGACGGTGGACATATGATCAATTGAAATCATAGCCATAACTTGGGGAGGCCGAGTTAGGAAGATGTAAGTCGAACTCTGAGTTTTGGGCAATCTCCAATGAGATCCCTGTTCTTTCATGTATCATTCATTCCCCTTAAGGTTTGATGTCTCTACTTCATTAGTTAAAATAACATTTCCCCTAATTACTTTTAGCCACGTTCCTTCTGCTTCTGATGTGCTCCAACATTCTTTGTTCTGACAATCTTACAATATTTTATGTATATTTCTACATATGCGTGCTCCCTTCATTATAAGATACAATCATTGTATTGTCTTTTTTCTTAATAGTAAGTATTATCTCTGTATCTCTCGTTTATTTCACATGCCTCTACCTGTGTAACATGAATGGTTTAAATGTACCGGTTATGCTTCTATTCATTGAACAAACGGCAATGGTGCCTTAAAAAATGGTTATTTCAGGAATTCATGGCTGCCTGATTGCAGGGCATAGTGGAACATGCAATGCAAACTGGTGAATCTTTGGCATTGATGATTTGTAATATAATAAACAATGATACAAATGAGAATTGCCTCCTTAATTTATCATTGAAAGCACTTGGCATCCAGGAGAGTTTCGCCATCCAAAGGCTCACAATCTTCAATTATCTGAGTCACCCGTTCCTTTTGTACTTGGTCCTAGATGTCACAGACAGCCACAGCCTGCTTCACTTCACCAAGAACCTTCTTGACATTTGGTTGATTAAGCATGGTTCAGAAGTACCATTCAACATGAAAGAACCCTGAGTTAAAACTCTTGCTCATGATTTCGGAGAAACCCAAATAGAGATTGTGAGAAATGTAAATAGTGAGAGTGAATTTGGGAAGCGGGTTATGGAGTGAATAGTTGTCATCTGAAAATTTTATTTTTCTACTACTATAAAAGGGATAGTCTCTCTCCTTAATTGGTATTCTTCTCGAAAATGTTTTTGTTGAAGAGAGCAACACAAACGAGCTTCACTTCCTCCCTTTGGGTATACGAAATTTAGAAAGATGTGTTAACTGATAGGACAATATCCATTATAGTAATTATACCAATTCAGACGAAATTACTTTTAAGACGACGACTTATATTACAACACAATAAGTCATTCTACTTTTAGGAGGTTGCGTGTCAAGATAACATCAGCTTATATTACAACACAATAAGTCATTCTACTTTTAAGAGGTTGCGTATCATGATAACATCAGCAAGGGTGACTAAATGCCCAACAAGAAATGTGTTGAAAGCAAGATGAGTGCTCAAAGCACCAAGCGAGCTCTTCAGTGCAGCAATACCAGCTTCCTCGGCCAGCAAAAATACAAATTCAGTGCAAAATGACATCATCAGACTAAAAACAAGCGTTAAGAAGACTGTTACTAACGCATGCCAACTTGATTTATCAATTCAATGGCATGGTTTGCACCAAATTCACATATGCTTCTACTGCTCGCACCAATTCATTTACAGAAATTATGCACAGAAAAAACACAACCATATTAAGTGTGCACCAGATAGTCTTACCCTCCTTAAAAAGAACAATATATGTAATCATCGCCATTTTCTTTTTTCTCAAAGTTTTTATTTAGATGACTTAGTTGCCTTAGTCCAATACTAAAATGGGGTCTGTTGCCGTATAATTAAAAAGAAACAATACTAAAAGTATGACCCCAGCATATAAAGCTTAGTTAAAATGACCCAAGAACATGGGGAAGAAAAGAGAGTAGAACTTACTGGAGGAAGGTAAACACCATAACCAAGTCTTGGATACAACCATTTTGCAATATTAGCATCAATTTCCAAGACAATACATATCGAGCATAGGGATGGGCACAAGACCTGAACCCGACGGGTTCCGACCTGATCCCGACGGGTTCCGACCTTATCTTATTGGGTCGGATTTAAAAAAAAAGAAAGTTTCAGGTTCGGGTCTGGTAAGATTGAATTCGACTTTAGGATGAAAATATCCGACCTGAAAAAAATATAATTATACCTTGCATAGTTGGAGATAATTGTAATAATACTCCTCTCCATATTATTATTTTTAATCAAATCCCTATTTTTATTGAATAAAAATAATAGTTTTTTATAAATATATTTGCTTCGAGTTCGAATTGGATTCGGATTTTATCTAAAAAGATTAATCGAGTTAATGTTGGGTGAAATCACTCTTAAACCAGGTCGGGTCAGGTTTCAGGTGTATATTTTGGGTCAGACCAAGTTAACCGAAAAACCTACTCATCCCAATTCATGCCCATCCTTAACCGAGCAATGGATCGACTTCATATCCATGGAAACGGCTTGGAATCTCACTGAGAACTTTTACACAGTTTCCCCAACTCTTAAACGACTTCCCAGTTCCCAGTGATAAAATAATCTATTGTGCATGGATATAGTCTTCTCCCGACTCCTATGTCTCCTGTTGCACCGTCCGCCACCATCCTATTTTCCACTAAACTCGATACTTTTCGCAAAATGTTTTTTAAGAAAAATAAAATAAAAGAGTAAATAAAATAACAAAATGACATTGGCCAGGAAGGCCGAAAAAGAATGAAAGTAACATTTTGACAAGATGGAATAAAAGGCAACGCCTATATGCACAGTAACACAATTACAGTCTCGATTCAATAATCAACCAGAAACTATGTGAATAAAGTTACAACATCTCTACGGTACCCTCTTACCATCAAAAGTCTGGGCACATTATCGACCAACAAATCCATGTATTCCATGTAGCAGTAAGCTGGGTGGCTGATTGGAGGTGGCGGTAAGCTTACGAGCACAACTGCGGCCATTCTAGAATATTTTAAGATCGTTGAATTCAACTTCAATGTTGTATAAAGGAACTTCTCTACTTGTTGCTCATTCACAATTACAGGCTTTCCATCAGCCATCAATGGGGTCCCTTCTTTCTTTGCTGTTTCCTTTATCTCTGCCAAGTAATCAGCCACCCGTTTCTGAGCAGCAGTAAGTGCCTCCATTGACTCGTCTGGTTGAGATCCACCCTCCAGTTGCACATCCCATGACTTTATCGTTATAACAATCACTTCAGCCTGCATCCGAAGATCGTATAGGAACTTCTTCACATCAGCCTTGAGGCCCTCTGCATCTGTATCCTCTTCCGCAATGCAGAAGACCTGAATCTTACAACTCTCAAAGCTCTCTTTTGTAAGAAGAAGTTGCGACAGAAGAAGCATGAGACCGCCATCTCTCACAATCCAATACAAATCAATGGTACCATATTGCCTTTGATACTCATTGGGCCATTCATCAAGGCCCTTGACAATGACAACTGCCTTATTTGCAACAACGCAGTCATTGATTATACCAACAAATATGGCTGGGATTTCTTGTAGGTTCTCACGACGCCATATTTCTGGATATCGCATCACTACAACATTGGGCTTAAGGTTGCCGAGACCCATAGTCTGTACAATTCCACGGAAGCCTTCAGTCATATTAGGCGCCACAACTATTTCTGCAACACCTTCACAGTTCTTGAAATTAATGTAGTTATCAAGTTGCTTGCAGGCAGCCTTGGCATCTTCAGCACGTTCATGATAGTCTCCATCCAGTATATTGATAAATATGGACATTCCACGACCCTTCTTCTTCATGCAGTTGGCAAAGTCGGCAAGTTTTGGATGGCAAGGTACATTCTCTGGCAGCTTACCCCAAGGCCGGCAGAATACAAGAGGAATGGGATACCAATTCTTTGGATGAACTTGGTTAGCTGCAAACAAAATGATAGGTCAACAGGAACACGAGGCAGCACTCATGTCAATATGTATAAAATACAAGTAGAGCGAGAGCGTGCATATAGACGCAGAAATGCAATTGGTAAAGATGCATAATATATGACATACCTCCCAGAGATCTTAGACTGCGAAGGGCTAGCTGAAAATAGGCACTTTTGAAACCATCTCCCCAGTCCCCAGCTTTTCCTTTAATGCTCACATAGTAATATATGAGGCTGGCAAGAGCCAGAGACACTACAGTAAATGACCATGAGATCAAGAACATAATCACTGCGGCAAACAGAACAGTTGTGACCCTCAGTTTCCCATGCAAATATTTTTCCATCTATATGGGGCACAAAATGTTAAATACAAGATTGCTTGAACACAATGAAGCATACCTATACAAAGTGATGCTCCAAGGAGAGAGAAGCTCCAGTGGTGAAATTTCCATCGAGGACGCCAACTGGGAGCATCTAGAAGGTCCAGAAGGAAACAGGACAAGTTCACACCAGAATAGCACAGAAGGAAAAACATGGTTACAGTTGGTGTGATAAGATCCAAATTCCCAATAATCACACAACCCATACAGATAAAGGCAGTAAAGAGGGTAGCCATATAAGGCTCACTCCCGTCTGCAACTTTGAAGTAATTGAGAACAGGAAGAATATCATCATTGCTTATTGCTGCAAGGAGGCGAGGGGCACCAGTCAAGCTTTGAAGTGCTGCACCTAAAGTTGAAAGAATAATTCCAATATGAATGATAGCAGGAAAAGGCCAAGCAATTGTAGCTGTAAGTAGCCTGCATCAAAAGTGGTTGAGCATTACAAGAATACCTAAACCTTAAATCCTAAATAAAAGAATGCACATGGGAAACATTACCAGCAGAGTCAAAGGAGAATTTGTGTGAGACTAGAAAATATGATACCTGTCAGTCAAAAGCTTGTCTCTGGTGGCAACAGCTCCAAAAAGTAAGACAGAAACTAAATAGAGACCAGTAGTGGTAAGTGTGGCAGCCAACGTCCCAATCGGTATAGAACGCTGGGTGTCTTTAAGTGAGGCAGATCGATTTGAACCAGCCATGATTCCTGTTACAGCTGGAAAAAAGAGACCGACCAAAGCACTGAAGAAACATACAAATAAGGAGTTAGAAACTCCAAAAAAAAAATCCATTACATCAGGCTTCAGATAAATCTTGGTTAATGAATATCAGCACTAAATAGTAGGGGAACATCATTTCTTTTCTTTTGATAGTTAGAAAGGTGGAGGGAGAGAAATTTTGGACCTCCAATATCATACAAATTCCAATACAATTAGGTGAAAGTGTGCTTGTTGGTGAAAGTTTATCTAAAAATAGTCCTCCAGATGTAGAATCTCAGCCTTTGATCATGAACTATCACAATGCAAGAACCTTATCAAAATTTAACTCTAATAATTACAATGCTAGGAGCCTTAAAGATTCTTACTGGAAGTTCCAGTGCACATCTCCTTCAGCATCAGGGATACCAGCACTGTTTGTATTCTGATAATCTGAACTCCAGTTATCTTTAAAGCTTTCTATACTCAAGCCCGTAACTCCAGCTGTATCAAGCATCAAAAGCAACAATGTTTCACATATCCACATAAATCCAGGTAAAGGAAAGAAAATGACAAGGAAACATGCACATGCAACAAAGGAGAAAATTCAGATTGATTCTGAGCAATGGCATATGGCTTGCAACAACCAATGTGACACTGTTATGTTCAGACATACCGTACCACCTTTACAACTTTTCGGTGGCAAAAATGAGAAGGAAAGGGGGGGGGGGAGAGAGAGAGAGCACTCACATGAAGGATCATCCTTTCTCGCCGTAAAAATCCCGATGAATATGCAAAATATTGAGAATAAAACAGGTAAAAGGAAAGCAGGTGCAACCCTATTGATCATTTTCACCCCACCAAACACAATAAAGCAAAGTATAATAGTCACAACAATCCCATAAATTTGCAAGTCGTGTGTACTTATACTTTGTATAGGTTCCGACACCGTGCCATTGACCTTTGTAGTGGTCTCTGCATTGCAGGCAAGACAATATTAGAAATGAATTGGTACAAAATTCTTTCCAACAGATTTAAATCTATACCATGACAATTGCTACCAACAACCACTACATATGGTAAAGAACCAAGTTACTACCAATTGTGCTGTTGATAGTAATCAATCCATACCGCTAAAAATTCCAGCAGAAGGAAGAGCTTTTAGAAAGGTTTCTACAGCTCCCAAAACGTAACTACAACAAAAACCAAAAGCACAAGGAAGATACTAGTATTAGCATGAGTTGAATGTTGTTAAATACATAACACATTATCCTATCAAGGTAGCAAAATTCACTGTGAGCTATACAGAAAATAGTATAATAAAAAAAGCAAAGGACAAGAAGATACACTCACAGAGCTCCCGCGACTGCATTGCCAAGAAAGAAACATAATCCGATGCTAACTCCAACCTCAGGACCAAGGGCACGACCAATGAGATAATATGGACCACCACCCTAGCAGTAATCAACAAGAAAATCACTAAATTCACCGCACAATTATTTAGTGAAAGAAATCTCCAAAAACAAGGTAACACAACAATAGAATCCAACTCCAAAGTAGATTATTGGCTTAAGACATCACAATCTCTAAAATATCAGTCACATGAGAACTTAAAATGACTGTCAAAGATACATATAATTATAAAGAATGTATACCTTCATAGCACCATTGGTTGCAATAGCACTCAATGATATTCCTGTCAAGAAAGTACACAGACCACAAAGTGATACCAGCAGAAGTGACTCGCCAATGCCGCCCATGCCAACAATCCTGCAATTCACATAAATGAACCTTAGCACAAAAATGATCAAATTTTAGCTATTTTACTTCATTAGTTCCATTTCAAGGGCATAAAGCCCTTTTCTTACAGCATTAATAAAAAAACAACACAATGTTTTGTGAAATTCATTTTCTTGCAAAAGAAGCTCAGCTTAAATTTAAAACCAGCACCACTGATTAGAAACAAAGCATGCATTCAATTTAATTTAGTACATACACTTGTGCACATCAGTGTTGTCAAGGTGTGCATTTTGGCACGCCTGCACCTTGAGTTTTAGCATTAGAGAATACAAGTGGCCCAGATCCTTCTGGATGAAGCCCATTTGATCAGGCACGTCTAGTGTGCCTGGGCACGCCCTTTTATAAGGCAATGGGAAAGGAAAAAGCCCGCCTAGTCAAAATTCTTTTTAATTTCTTTGTAAGAAAAGGATAGTATCAAACTCTATACTTCTCAATATTTGAGTATTCAACAACAGACATGGACCATAAGGAAATCATGCATATTGACCAATAAAAAATAGCTGTTTTGTAGATAAACTAGACCATACTTTTGAGTTTATTGTACCTCTTAAGGTTTATATACATAAAGTTTACTATAAGTGTTATATACGCATATATATGTACATACAAACACACAATACAAGACTTGCACATACATAAATTGTGCTTTACATCACTTAGGCTAGTTCTTTATTTTTCACTTTCGCGCCTTGTGCCTGAGGCAGTATGAGGGTTCTAGCATGTGACAAACATACATAACAAGACATAATAATGGGTACACATTAAAAAATAAACATCAAAAGATATAAGACTTACCAAGAAAAACGGATATAGTAGATAATACCCAAAATACTTTGCAGGCATGGGACAAATACCCCCATCATTGTACCCATTTTCACATCAGAAGGCTGCATAATATATGCACAAAACATGGAACAGCATGAGTAGGATAAAAAGAACAGTTTCTTATGTTTAGTTAAGAAAGAGGACAAGGAAACAAAAAATAATCTGATACGTTGCATAGTATTTCATAAAGCTGGTGCACATAAACAAAGTTTATCAATACTTGCTAGCATTTCAACCGAGTCAAACATAAATGACAAATTCAAGGAAATTAAACATGGGCATCAGTTCGTAGCTTCAACAACCGACATAAATTATTTTTTAAATACTCCATTAACTTGTTTTGAACTTGGACAAGATTCACATATATGCCTAGCAGGAAGGAGATTAAATTAGTATCTTATCGTTCTTTCATCATACCATGAAACAGAAAAGCTCAAAGACTAATAACAGGGTAATGGCATACTATACCATATTCTTCAATATATCCCTTATTTTATCCATGTCTTATAATTATATTCTCTCACTCAACAAAACAACATTGAAGTTGATGAAACATAATGCCAAAGAAGAAGGGCAGTATAGCCGTAATCAATCATGGTAAAGTAAAAGCAGCACTTACCTTTGGTTGACCACTGGTAATGGAAACATCTTCACCATCTCTAGGGCTGGAGACTGCAGGAATTTGCTCTCCTGTCATACTGGAAAACAAGTCAAAAACAGATAATAATCATAAGTTAAAAAATTCAGGTGTAATGTAAAGTTGTCCAGCAATCGAAAATTATCTATTAGTAATGAAGCAAACATCATCTAATTATTGAGCAAAAAATGAGAAAGTAAGCATTAATGAAAACTTACCTTTTGAGACCAAGAATACTCACAAGAGAATCAAAACCAAACAATTCCAACTTATTTTCCCGGTAGATACCATTGGCTCCACCATTTTCGGCATTCGAGCCTTCCCTTCCATCGGAATCCAAGTTCCCTAGCGTTCCTACATTATTTTTCCTGCCAATATATAGATGATTATCGAATATGATTAAAGAAGGAAAAAACACTCTCGGCCAAAGAGAAAGAGAAGGGAGAATTACTTGACAGAAGATTTGGGATCGGAGGAGGAAGATCCAGGCTCCATGGAGGACATCTCGAGAACGGCGCGATCATGAGGCACCACCGGGCTATATTTGCCGCCGCCTTTTCCATGAAAGGGCAAGTCTCCGCCGCCACCTTCTAGATCTCCGTTGTCCATTTTTGGATTTTAATTTGGGAGTATATACTGCAGATCTAATTCGTTTTATTGAGATCCAAAAGTGAAATGGGCAATGATGAAAAGATATAAACTAGGAGCAATGCAGCAGCAGCAGATCTGTGATTAATTTGTGTTTTAAGGGGATGGGGATGGAGGCTTTCTTTGAAAAATTATTTAAATGTGAAGAAACAAACTACGGAAACTAAGAGGAAACTTCATTTTCAAGTATTTTAAAGTGAGGTAAAATATTTATGCGTTAAATTGGAACTTCAGTGGCTAGCCTGCAAACGAATCGAATGCACACAAACGGAGGTATGTACGAACATAAATGAAAATGAACATAGACGATTTTTTTTGTTCATGTTCGTTCATTAAGGAATATAACTTGTTCATGTTCATTCATTTAACAAATAAACGAACACGAACATAAACGAACACGAATATAAACGAACACGAACATAAACGAACATAAACGTTGGAGACCCTACCTTCCATTGTTCTTTTATGAAAAATAGTCGACAATGCAAATCAACCAAATCTACAGTGATAAATAGCGTAAGAGCTGATTAGCAGTGATGAAATGTTTGAAGATATCAGATATTTCGATCGATCTTTTAAAGATATTAAATGATTCACACGACTTTAATTTAACGCTATAACATTTATCTTAGTTGTCCAAGATTACATATGAACAATCATTTTCCACTACGTTATTCTAATAAATTCGCCGGCTAAAATTTTTGTGACATCAATATCAGACTTTAATGAGATTTGTTAATAATGGTTTCCATTGGCAGAGTAAAAAATTTAACATCATGAATATTTCGAACGGTACAAATTGGACTGCAAGGCAATAACATAGATCCGAAATCCCTCCGATGCTACATATCGTAACTGATATTATTGCTAAACCACCATTCAAAATTTTAACGTACCTAAAGTCTATTTTACAACTAAAGGTCACACAAGAACTATGAAAACAAAAGTTCATTGTCAAAGTGTATTTTCTACTTATTAATGGGTTCTTTCTGGAAAACCCATTACTTCCGCTATTATACTCTTTTTCAAAAATTGCATAGAACCCTTTGTTTTATTTTTTTGACAAATTCTATATATTTTTCTCTTTACCAATGCTCATATACTTCCGATTGTTACCTTTATTTTCCCATCTATTTCTAGAAAGAAGTGCGATGTTTTCTTGAGTTTTAGATGTGAAGATACCCGCAATAATTTTACATATAAACTATTAAGCCAAATAAAACAGAGAAATAGATGAAAACAAACCTGTAAAACTTCAGATTGCACTATAATATAACTTGTTTTGAAGCTTTCACCGATCGTCTCCACTCTCTAGTGAACACTAGAGTTTGGGAAAAAAGGGAGGAAATGAATATAGGTGCGAGGTGCCTCACGGGTTAACATATTGGATTTAATATCCAAATAAAATTGGATTAATTATGGAGTTGGTCATTAGAATATCAGATTAATTAATATTTTTAAGATACTTACAAATTGGTCATCAAAATTGATTTAAGAAGATTGAGTTAAACATAAATGAAAGAACATAAGCGAACATAACCGAACGTTCACAAACGTAAATGAACGAACGAGACTTATGTTCGTGTTCGTTCATTTAATTAAACGAACACAAAATCTTGTTCATATTCATACATTTAATAAATAAACGCACATAAACGAACTTCCCGCCGCACAGTTCATGAACAGTTTGCTGAACGTTCAGTTCATTTACAGGCCTATCAGTGGCAATAACAAAGTCTAAAATAAAGCAGGTAAAAATAAGGGGTTGTCTCAGGAAAGACGGGTTAATATACTGCTAATATATAGTGTTACTGGACACATGAAAAGATATTTAACAAATAAGGTTTAGCGCTATCGGAAATATTGAGTAATAATAATGTTGTAGGTGTAAATCATGAAGAAATATTAAATAATTTGGCAACCGGCAAACTTAGCTTGTCGGTTTGTGTCGATACAAATAAAAAATATATTGATCCATAGTAATATAATAGGTTAAAATATGACAAAACCAATTTCATTATGACAAAACCGATTAAGTGGTACCGGATATGTTGAAAGTATCAATTAGATTGAAATAAGTATCGACACTTTTGTAATTTAAAAGAGAAGCAATAATAGCGCTTGTAAAGTGTCGATACTTTAAAAAAATATATCGATCCATAACAATATAACATGTAAAAATATGACAAAACCGATCTCGAAATGATAAAATCGGTAAAGAGCTACCTGATATGTTAAAAGTGTCGATACTTTAATATAAGTATCGACACTTTTGGAATTTAAAAGAGAAGCAGTAATAGCGCCTATAAAGTGTCGATACTTTATAAAAATGTATCAATCCATAACAATATAACATGTAAAAATATGACAAAACCGGTAAAGAGCTATCGAATATGTTGAAAGTGTCGATACTTTAAAGTATCAACACTTTTGGAATTTAAAAAAGAAGCAGATATAGCGCCTATAAAGTGTTGATACTTTGTAAAAATGTATCGATCCATAACAATATAACTTGTAAAAATATGACAAAACCGATTTCGAAATGACAAAACGGGTAAAACGCTACCGAATATGTTGAAAGTATCGATACTTTAATATAAGTATCGACACTTTTGTAATTTAAAAGAGAAGCAATAATACCGCCTATAAAGTGTCGATCTTTATAAAAATGTATCGATCCATAACAATATAATAGGTAAAAATATGACAAAACCGGTTAAGCGCTACCGGATATGTTAAAAGTGTAGATACTTTAATAAGTACACGTAATAAATTATCGATACTTTTAAAGAAATAGGTAAATATCCTATCGAAAGTATCGACACCTAACATAAAAGTATCGACACTTGGGTAATTGTATCGATTAAATATAAATAACATATTCGGTGAAAATATAAAGGGCATAGCTAAATTTCCTCTGAAAATAGATAGAACACGGATGAGTTTTTGAAATCGAAGCGTAATTGTTGCTGCATTTCAGAAGGCGTTTCTAAAGCGAAGTTTGTTTGTTTGTTGTTGCAGTCGAATCGAAAAGTATGTTGTCGAAACTCTAGTTATTTATTATTACAGTAATCAGAAATAGGGTTTGTATATGTTGTTTGGTGTTTTCGAGGTAAAGAAACATTTGTGACCGATTACAGGTAGAAAGTGATATTCTAGGTAAAATAGAAATATTCATACTTTTATTAAATATTATAGGTAGAAAATGATATTATAGGTTGTATAACTGTGTAACACCCTCAACCCGTATCCGACCCTAATACGAGTCTGGGGTGTCACATTGACTTTTCAAACTTTTACTCTTGACAAAATTCAAAGAAAATTTAAAACTTTCATTAAAATAAAAGCTGTTTATTTACACAAATTGACCAAAATAACCAAGATCGATCAAAGCATATTCAACTCAATCAATTAGTACATGCCAACTATGTTCAGAGTAACCAAACACATTTAAATCGTCTATTTTCTGATCTGAAACTTTGTAAGGAAAATGCTGACCTGTCTTGCTCTTCTTAGCTTCTCACTTTGCTTTCCAGAACCTACGTGTGAAACACTCACATGCTAAGTCTATGACTTAGTGAGGCATTAAACTTATAACAGAAACTCTAACTTCTTAACCATGCATGAACATATCATACTATGCTATCACACAAAACAATATCACATTACGTATAATCAAATATACACTCATCATTTACTTCATTAATCTTATTTTACTATCCATATTATTATCATTTATATGTGTTGATCATATCCTCTTGAACCTAACCTTTTTAACCAACGTAAGCTTCGTGTAACCAAATAATACACATATTATCATATGATTCGTGCAATACACATATCAACATATATCACAAAAACATATTCTTCACATGTAATATATTTATTGTTATATCTTTGTCTAGCCCATGTACATTTCTGAGAACTGTAGATATGTGAGTCTATGGAGGTTGTGCACTATGCTGTCACCACAGCTCGTGTGGGGTCCCACTAGGGGCTATGAGATTTGTCCCGAAGGACCTATGTACTGTATTTGTCCCGAAGGACCACTCCTTAAGAACCATATATATATTCCAGTGGATCAAATCTGTCTCAAAAGACCCTGTAAATGTTCCAAAGGATACATATATGTCCTGAAGGACCACGTAGACCCTCAACTCTTGGCATGCCAACTATACCTCTAGTTCTCTTTACATATAACATGGGCATTAATAATATATATCATGTCACATATTCATATAATCACATAGTTCACTTTCACCTGTCTCTTATCTCTTGTGACCATATAATCACATCACTTTGTATCATATTTCACATAGTTCATATCACTTGCATGGTTTCTCATAAACATATATATCATATCTTATTCTTATATAATCATGCATATCATCTATGTTCATTCACTTAATCTCTTATATTCATATATCATCTATACATATTATTCATTATATAAAGATATATTCATACAAGTCATATCATACCTACAACAACATATAATTCATAACAAACACCTGTTAATGTTCATGAATTTATGCATAACACTATAGGAAATAGACTTGTCGCAAGTCTTATTTCCATTTTATATCATATACAATCTAATATGCACTCACCTTGGCCTCACTTGCTATCAATTACTCCTATGGCTTTCTTTCTTTTCTGGATCAATTCTAATCTTTCAATCATTCTGGAACTTTCTCTCGATCAATATCTACACATTCATATATTTATACTATCAGCATCCAATCGATGTACTATAATCTACCACTGCTTAGACTAAGGGAAAAGCTAATTTCATCTTTTAATGAAGGCATGCATCGATGCACCACACCATGCATCGATGCATAAATCCTATTCGATGTTTATATTTAAGGGGGTGCATCGATGCACTCCTTATGCATTGATGCACTGATGGCATTCAATGTTTGTATTTTAAATTAGTGCATCGATACACCTTGAACAATTTCTGGGATTTATCATTGATGCATCGATGCACATTGAATGTGCATCGATGCACATAGTCCAGAAATGTCATTTTAAGCACAAAAATCTCTTTATAATCTTCTCTACACGTTATATTTCACCTCCTTTTATATCCCTAACTTGCATACACTTACTTAAACTAATTATTATCCATTTGATACCTTTAAAACTTAGAAATCCAATTCTCCATATAAAATTTAAGAATTTCACTCAATTTCCAACATGTTTTAAATCGAATTCTGACACTTCATATCCTTTAATTAAGTTGATGACAAGTCAAATTTGTCTTCCAATATGAGTAATGATCTCTATTCCAAGATTTGATTCAAGAACTCAAAATCTTTAATCTCTCCTATATCTTTCATCTTGTTGTTTATGAACAAATTAAGCTTTCCTTAAGCTTAATTATCATTTAGTGATCATAACCCAACCTTTAAATCAACAAATAATCAAGAAATCAGAAACTTACCTTTGAGCTTAGAGATACGGGAGAAAGAAGAAGAAGAAGAAGAGAGTTTCCAGATAACTCTTTCTTTCCCCCCCCCACGTGATTCATTCTTATAAAAGGGGAAAATATCTTCCTTTTTTTCAAATGACCAATTTGCCCTTTAATTCATTCAATAATTACCAAACAACCTTTAACTATATTTCCAATAAGTCATTAAACTATTTAACTATTTTACTTTTATCACCAAATTTCAAAAATTCTTATTTTAGTCACTGACCCGGATTTCGGGATATTACAAACTGTGCCGATACTTGGAGTATTGAGTGTTCCCATTCGTTTGAAGTAAATAGAGATTAGGGTATTGGGGTTTGGTTTGGGGATTTCGAATCGAAGCCAAGAAGGATTTGAGATCGATTATATAATATTATAGGTAGAAAATAAATATGGATACATGTATATAATATTATAGGTAGAAAATGATATTGTAGGTTGTATAAATGTGCCAACACTTGTTGTAGTGGCCATTCAAATTCTTTTAAAGGAAACCATTTTACTACAAGAGTAGTTATCAATATTTGTATATTGAATAAAGTGTATGTAACTAGTATTTGATTTGATTTGCGTAAACTGATATATGAAGGAAAAATGAAGTCAAAGGATCTTGCAATTGTTGGTGGCGAAGATGACTTTGAAATTAAGGCTGAGAGTCGAAAGCAACCAAAGGGTGAATATATGTACTTCTAGTAAGTACCAATGTTTTTTGTTATTATTGTTGAAATGATAATTGGATTAAAGTATTTAAGAACTTTAAATTGATTACAAATTTTAAATGTTGATAGTATGACCGAATCCCAAAGGATGAAGGAAGTTGGCAAACACATCGGTCCAATATGTAAAATGAAATTGACATTGAGTATTATTTAGCATTAATGTATTGATTAAGAAACGTTTATACTTAATATTAGGTGAAAAATGATGTGTTGGTGAAATGGAAGTCGATGAGTGATGCTGAAAAGGAACCTTACATCACACAGTCAAAGATGGATAGTGAAGAATACAAAGCATTGAGGAAAGAACATGAAAAGAAGGTATTTATTAAACTTGTAAATACGTTGATACCAAGATATATAAGAACAATAACATTATATATTGTTAAAAAATGTTGGAAGTGTCGACAAGGTGCAGCATAAAAAAGGTGAATTCATTAATTGAACACCTTAAGGAGAAGGATCAGTTGAATGTGCTGGAAGAAATGGGGCTTGGATAGTTGATATGAGTAAGGGATCGACCTATTTGGAGGGAATTGTGTCGATCCTTGATGGAGCAATTCGATGTCCAACAATGTATTGCTAAATATGGTGATTATTCATTTTCGTTGGGGTCCCATATGCTGCAACCGTCTTGGGGTAGAAAATGAAGGTAAAAATGTTGTAGAAGTCACTAAGAGTAAGAACTGGAAAGCACTTGCCTCCAAATATGATTTAAAGCACAAGGTGATATATGCTGAACTTGAAGAGGAAATCAAAAGTGGATCTTACAAGGGGGATGACCTGAAGGCCCGAGTTCTATTGTAACTTATCAGAATCTTTCTTTGTCCAACGGGTGATACGTCAACGAACAAGGACAATATGAAGTTGATTTGCGATGAAGGCTTGAATGGTGAATTCAATTGGGCCGAATATGTCCATTCGAGATTGATTGAATCAATAATTAGCTTTCAAAAGGGTAGCCAGAGATACCTCAAAGGGTGCATAGCAATCTTAGAGGTAAATGAGTTGAATAACATTTTTGTTTTTTTTAAAATAAAATGCTAGTATAGTTATTATATAAAATGATAAATTTTATTATAATTGTAGGTTGCACTGTTCGATTTTTGGTCAGGCTGTAATAGCGTATCGTATATGAAAGAAATAGAGTGGCATACATCCGTACATGGGGGAAGGAAGATGTGGTTAGAGTGATGGCGAAGTTGAAGTTGGATAGATCGAGGAAGAAAAAAAGGGTAATAAATGTAATTAAATAATATTAATAATATAATCAATGTATTAATGTTGTAATTTAATTTTGAAGGTTATTGGCAAGGAGGCAGAGGCGACAGAGGATGAAGTGGATGTAGTGGAGGTAGTAGAGGAGGAAGAAGAGATGGTAGTAGAGGGGATGACGGTAAGGGAAAACAAAGTAAATTCGACGTTTTGATGTCTGAGTTGGCGGATGTAAAAAAATTCCTTTTTGATATTTCACAAATACAATGAAGATTAGAAGAGGCAATGGAGAGGCTTAAGGGGGAAGTGGGTGGAAAAATAGATGGAGTTGTGAAAAAAGTTTTGGAGTTGAAATGTGAAGTTAAGATGGTGATGGGTGGAAAAATTGATGGAGTGGTGAAGGAAGTTGTGGATTTGAGGGGTGAACTTACGGGGTGAAGGGAGTGGTTGAGAAAAACTTGGATGAAGAGGAAAAAATGAAGGGTGAAATAAAATAGATGAAGAGTTATGTAGAGGAGAAATACGATGAATTGAAAAAATATGAAGAAGAAAAGATGGAGGAAGAAGAAAAGATGGAGGAAGTTAGGAGGAAAGTGATGGATGTGATTTATGCACCGGAGAGTGTTATTGATGCAGATTTGGATTCAGAATGTCCTGCACCGAAAAAGAAGAAGCAGAAGGTAAGCTGAATAAAAGAAAACTTAATTTGATTTTTATTATGTTGTTGTGACAAAAAATTGTATGCAAAATTGTAGGTTGAAAAAGCGGAAATTTCAAGCGGAATTGGTGGTTACGAGGCTGCAATGTGTGATTATTTATGGAATAGTGGGTTAGAATCATCGTAAGTGAAATATATTGCTTTGTGAGTGATATTAATTATGTCACTGCAAAATATTAATCCTAATGCTTCATACAGACATGTTGTAATCTCAATGGGAGATCAATTTGCTAGTGTATCTGACGTTGCAACGTTGAAGCCTATGGAATGGGTTGGCGGTGCGGTAAGTAAAAAGTAAAAAAATGTTAAAACCTAGTGAGTGAATATGTTCTGATTGTTTAATTATTTTTCTTAGGTTATTCATTTGGTCGAGTGGACATTAGTTTAGAAGTCGAAAAAGTTACTTGGGAAGATTTGCTACCTTCCATACCACTTAGCTGTGAGTTAAATTAACAAATGTTGAAAAGTAGTGTTATAGACGGTAAATTAATAATGATTGTCATGTAAATGCAGCAACATGCATTGGATGCCAACGATAACGTAACTGTTGCTGATATTGTGAGCTTTTAGGTTTCCATATTAGATGACTATGTGAAATTCACCGAGCGTGACAAGGTAAGACACCATATGAATTGCAAATGATGTTTTTTTGATATATAATGTTGAATTTTTTCAAATTGGGTGTGAAATTTATTGCAGATCCTGATCACAATAAACTACGAGGGTTTTCATTGGTATTTGTTGGTGTTGGATATGGTAGAACATGTTGTAACGGTATATGATAGTCTATTTTCATCTCCAGCGGCCAAACAGATAGTGAAGGTTGCTAAGAGATTGGTATATATGAAAGGAAATTATGTAAATTATAATGCCTAATTTGTTTAGATTATAACTTGATATTTTCTAATGCAGATAACAATGTTAGATAGATATAATAAGGAACGTATTTGGGTAGAAGCATTTGGCTCTCTAGGAAAGGTTCTATTGAAACAATTCAAATTTGTGGAGCATAAGATGAATGAGCAATTGAATGGGTATGAGATGTTATCATAAATAGAAAGCGCAATTTATGCAGGTTTCATAATTGACATGTGTGGTATTCAAATTTCGTAACAAATATTATTGCGACATATATGTGATTATGCGGATGAAATCGATCGGTTCTATAGGGGCAGCTGGTGATTTTATAAGTGGAATGAAAAATTAATTTGCGGTTAAATTGTTAAAAGTTGTAGATTCAATGTTATGGTTTGTAGTAGTTAACGTATTGACAATTTGAATATAGATTGTTGGAGAATGAGATCGTATACAAATATTAAACGATCTTGTAAGTCATGATCAAAATAAACAAAGAGAGCATGTGACAAGAGCTGCCATCAGACACATGAATAACAAAAGGAAGCGATGATGTCAATGTAAGGGAAATTTTGTATTCAATTTATAATTTTGTATCTAAATGTAATTATGTATGAGATAAGAAAAGTTAGCACTAGGTTGTTATATATGTTTCTTATACATAGTAGGAGTAATTATGCATGAGATGTGAAAAGTCAACAATAGGTTGTTGTATCTGAATGTAATTTTTATGAAATGACAAAAGTTAGCAATAGGTTGTTGTACATATTTCTTATACATGTTGATACTTACGATATATGGAGATCATCTGCATTATTCCAGATGTCACTAACATAATTTTCATCATGTGCGGGACTGAATAACCATTCCATTCGTCTTCGAAAAAATCAGTTGATGTAGGATGTGTGCTTGTTTCCAAACTGAGTTTGACTTGAGGACATGTTAGTTTGTTATGTCCTTGACTGCTGCAGAACCCACATCACCTAATTTTCTTCTCGACCTTATTCTTTGGTACTTCTTTTGTAACCCCCTCAGACCGATGCGGGTAACCCGATCCGATCTGGAGTGTCACATTAGGGCCACCGGAGCAACCCACTATAAAAATAGCGGAAAATTTAAAACTTTTCTTAAAACATGTAACGTATAAAATCATTTATTAGTATTAAGAAATAAAATAGATTTTCAGACTCGTATATAAAAAAAATAAAATTACATGCCCCTTAATCACATGTATCATACTCTGAAAACAACGCCAGAAGAACTCCCTTACTGATGTCGATAGCTGCACTGGTATAATTCTTTTAACCTGCAATGTTGAGTAATAGAGTGAGCTTCAGAAAGCTCAGTAATACAGAACTACCAGATGATGCTACATGATATGCAGATAAATGGGAAGCCATAATTTCCTTTTTGAATCATGCGTATACCAGTGGCCGGAATAATCTGGGGTTCCTTTAAAAGTTCATCGAGTATAAGCCATGAATCTCAGTTCATAAGAAACCTTTCATACTATCACGTTTTCATGAGGTCAAATAGGATGCCTAGTGTGTTCCATAAGTACGAGAAAACCATAATAGGTACACTAATCAAATGATAGTTCAGTAAAATCCCATAAACCATACTGTAGTGGAGCTTTTTAAACTCGTATTTTAAAACCATCTTACAAAGAGTTAACCTAAGGGAACATCTTAAGGCCTGAGAGCCTACCCAAGATAGATTTCGGGGCCGTGAGGCCTACCTAAGAACACATCTTAGGGCTGCAGGGCCTACCCGAGAATGATCTCAAGGCCGTAGAGCCTACCTAAGAGTCACATTAGGTCCATAAAAATTTTCCAGCTTGATCAGAGCTGTACTTTACAAACCTGTATCTCCAAGATACAATTTATATAATGATACAAATCCATAAGCCATCACCGTTAAGTCGGTGCATCCATAAAACAGTAAACATAGATTTCAGTGTACCACATGTTAAAACAATAAAATAAATTTTCAAAATATAAGGAACACACTAGAGAATCCAATTATTTTTCAGATGCATTTTGTAGTTATCAATATGGATAACATGAACTTGTGCAATTTGATCGGATTCCAATAATAAGATCTTATTGAAGATAATCGATTTCTAACCGATCCAATCAGACATTTCAGATTGATATTTTTAGAATTCCACTAAGTTTCTATATGCATCAGGAAAACGTTTAGGAATCCTTTATACATAATAATTCTAAATTCATATTTACTGCGAGTAATTCCATTACCCAAACAATCAGGGGTATTCAGGAATATACTTTGAATTCATAGAATTTCAGCCCAATTAAACCAAATGAGGTATTCAAAATCTTTTCCTTATGCGTTACTTGCGTTTTCCAACATGACCGAAGTGATTTTAGATGAAAATATAGAATCGAAGGTTCAAGTCATTTACAATATACGACTATCGATCATATTATCAAACAACTCGAGTTACACAACTCCCAAACTGATGCATGTCAACAAGTCAATTCATTATCCTTCCAATGTATTCACTCTTTAGTACCATAATGCAGATCCATAGATCATCCCCATAATCATCACTGAATAAATCTTCCAACGGTCTTTATTACATTTCCACGTTTCAACAATATCAGGAAATACAGACGTACTTAATCCATGGCTCATAACCCATAAGGATAATTCATCATATAAGCTCAACAGTGTTTCCAAACTCATCCAATCACCTATTTAATCCTCAGTCATTGATATTACTTAGTTCGTTTAGTAAGCAAGTCTATCCCGATTACTTTAAAGTTTTCCAGAATAATTCAGATGTTTCTGAATTTCAAATACACGTTGTACTTCATTTCAGTTTAATTTATTCATATAATAAAGTCATTATGGTATTCGTGGTTGATTTGACTCACGAATACCCACTTATTAGTACTGTATGCGCTCTAGAGTTGAGCCGAGCCAAGTACTTCCAGAATTATCATCAATCCAAATTTGAGAAGATGAACAAACATTCAAGTGGTACTTATATCATTCAGGTAATGATATAGCACTAACGTTGGTTGATCACTTAAGCTGCGTTCCATAACTTTTAAGAGCAATACAACATCCATGTTTATTTGTATTCCTTAATTAATCCAAGACATTTACTTATTCTAGGCCAATAGGGTATTTGGTTATTTTGGTGCTCAACGTTTTTCTATTCATTTCAAAGCTTGAGTATATCCATTCATTCCTGAGCTTGGTGACATTCTTGAGTCATTTCCATTCCAGGGGTATTTTGGTCATTTTACAAATCTAGAATATTTCAATAATTTCCTTCCGTTCGTTTTTATTATTTAATTCAAACTTATCATTTATGTCAGTCCCTTTGAACTATTCTGACAAAATATCACCATCGATAAATTATTATTCTTCACGTACTTACTCAAGTCGAAGATTTCCAAGTTAAATGCTTTCTCAGATGTTACTAACGGATTATCAGAATTTTCCATACAAAAATAGGATCTCAACAATCAAATCAGTAATTTATCGGTTTAAAAACAAATTCTCATGTTACTTCCTCATTCAGAGTCAACTTGGACTATTTTTACCTCTCAAGGGCATTTTTATAATTTCTTAATCAGATAATTTCAGTATTAACTCTTAACGAAAATAATTATACTTTAGAGATCCAATGATTAATTGCTTTCCCGAACATTCTCTTATCTTGAAATGATTCCTTAACAACCTTCTAGCATCTTGCATAAACCCTTTTTAGGTTTAAAAACCAGTTATCCAAATTTTACAAGTAAAGTTAACATTTCTTTTGCACATCAGTAGTTATATCGGATCAATATGTCTTTTCAGAGTTATTAACCAACTTCCAGGGACAATTCTTGTCATCCTACAACATAAGGGTATTGTCATAATTTTACCATACCGGAATATTCTCATAATTTCTCATCCAAGTACCTTTAACATTTAACCTTTGATGATATAAAATATAAGTTACAAATCCATGACTGATTTCTTTATCACTAATCACAAACTTGTAATTTAATTCTAACAATTCCTCAATCTCTTATATTAGTCATTCGATCCATATTCAGTTACAGAATTTCTACCACATTTATATCGAGTGTATAAATTATTCAACTCCACAAAAGTGACCGACATTATCTTATTCATGCATTTACCAATATCAACATATTCCATAAAGCATAAAGAGGTAGTAAAGTATTGCCTCAATTTTTGTGCCATACTGATCGACCATATAATTTCCATTCAAATGTCCTCGATCTTTAATTCAACTTCCAATATTTTTCTCACGATCCAGGCCATCAAAATTACTAACTCGTATCTAAAAATTTTTCATCGCCATAAAAATAACTTATTAGAATCTAAAAAAACAATTTGGGGAGCTAAATGGTAAAACTAAAAATTGACGATGCTACTAGAATATTTAATTACTAAAATCAGGGCTAAAACAAACTAATCTAAACTATTAAAGCTTGGTTGAAATTATACTAAAACTAGGTGAAAAAATTAGAATCTTACCGAAAATACATGAATGAAGCCATGATTAGCCCTTTCTTCATATTAACATTTTCAAACCCACGTGCTCCCTGAACCTATTTACATTTATTTTTTTTCCATTACCAGCTCTCAAACCTTATTTGAGATAACCAAATGATAAACACTAAACCAACTAGGACAAGGGGAAAGCTGTGGAGATTCCTAGATGTGAGACCAACACATGCATGGTCGATAAATGGCGATGGCTTTCCTCCTTGCCTCCCTTCTTTCATGCTTAATAAACCTTATCATTGTGCTCACATGCACACAAAAATGAAGAGCGTTTCATCTTCTCCGAATCACTTCCCAACACTTTGCATTAATTTAAGTTCAAAACAGCAGCACAAAGTATTGGCGGAATCAATTGTTTTCGACACCATTACTAAACTGAGCTCCATCTTTTTCAAAACTTGGCTTATGGTGGAATTTCAAAGACGACTTGCAGGACATGAGAAGCATCGTTACACGACCTCTGCTGTGTTCCTTGATGCCAAGGAGCTATCTGACGATTAAGAGTTGTAAGATCATTGCGAGCCCAAAAAGACATCAAGAAAAGTGTCAAAGATGCACTCTTTAGGGTCACACTGAAACCTCACAACATCATTATGGTTGCTAGTCCCAGAACACACGTAACTTGAATTATCCATTAACCCTTGGGTATACCCGACCTCTATTTTGGTCACACCCGGAACCCTTTGAAACTCCAATTCAACGCCCCAAAAACACCCAGCACCGAACTGAGCAACTACTGGTCAAGAGCAGAGATGTCGTCATCTGGACCTTTAACGATGATAGACCTCATAACTTATGGGTTAAACTTGGTGTTAAGTCTGAAGTCGAAGCTTTAAAGGATGTTCATGGGGGCCAATGGAGTGATACGGAGCGTTTGGTTTGAGGGAAAGTAAGAGAAAGAGAAGGAAAATAGGGGACAATGATAATGCAACTTTTCTAAAACTCTTGTTGGAGTTTGAAAATGAAAGCTGGAAGCAATAGTTTCCACGCAATACCATTATCATTCATTTAATCCACTCACCTAATAATTCGTCCATTCTACCTACTCCAATAATTGTTTTAAAACCAATCCTTACACTGTTACACTAAAACAAATCTTTCAGGTATGTAGTTTACCAATTTTTTTCATATAATAATAAAAATAACAATAACAATTTCGTATCAAACAGAATCTGGATAAATCATGTGAATTCTAGAATAAACTAAAACCAAAGAAGACAAAATTATACATAAAGTCCTCAATTTTTTTCAAAATTCTTTGTTAACCCAACATTTTAATCAAACTACTTATGTAAATATCATACGAAATTTTAACCCCTAAATTGGGGTGCGATATCTTTTCGCTTGCATTATTTTCGTTAAGGGTTGTGAACGTTGTTTACTACACTGCTCCGGTTGACTGAATCATTCAAACCAAACGAGTTTTCAAATTCTGTTGTTAGTCTTTTCATCTCATCTCTTGCAGTTTTGAAAGATGTATCTATCTTTGATGCAATATAGCATAACTGACTTGACGTTGCACGTAGAGCAGCGAACCTTGCCATTTGCGTGACTTCTGGAGGCACATCCAAGTTAACAAAACTGGGTGCACAAGCCTTCGCATCCTTAGTCCACCTACTTTAAATCAAATACCCGGGAAAATATGTGTAATCCAAGTGCTTCAAAATCTGAAGTTGATGGCGACATGGAAGTCTGATGGTCTCAAATTTTCTATATGAGCAATTTAGGGTTTCCGTACGAGAATCAAAACTGCTTTCAATCCTATTTTTTTCTTTGTACTTTGTCAAAATATAATTTTGACATTCATCTGATAAGGTTTGAATCTCTTCCTGAATCCGGTACAATGTATCCCGTTGAAGTTCTTTTTGGAACAAATGAAAAGATTCGCGTGTATAAATCTTAACAGAATGGCTTTCAAGGTCAACCAGTTTTGTGATCTGGAAGGGCTTCGTCTGGGAACATAAGTAATCCACTTTTAACTCGTTCATACACATTCTACTAATTCCATTTTCAATTGCACGAACAACGTCTAAATTTATCTTCTTGTGTTTCAGTGCAATCGCGAGTGAAGCATTCATAGACTCACACCTTTGTGATGAGCGAATATTGGCAAAGAAATGACCGATTAGATATGATTGTGCCCATAAGTGCCGAGTATTTCCCTTCTTAATCACCCATAGATGTTTTTCGACGTTGAATTCTGAAACAACTGAACGCCATCGAATATCAAATTCGTTGGTTGTCCACCAGGAAGCCTTGCATTTTAAGAATGTTGATGTATCACCAATGTTAGCTTGTGCATTGCGAGAAAGATGTCAAGAACATAATCTATGCTTAGCATAAGGGATAACAGATTTGATAGCCCTCTGCGTTGCCCTATCCCCATCGGTGATAATTGAAATATGCGATTTATTCATCATGGCTTCTAAAAAGTTATTTAGCACCCACTCGAAAGATTGGGACGTCTCGTCAGCGATTATGGCAGTAGGAAACACAATTGGGTTATGGTGATGATTGACACCGATAAAAGGCATAATTGGTCGACCATACAAATTATCTTTGTACGTTGTGTCGAACGCAATTACATAACTGAAGCAGGTGTAATCTGATCTCGATGTATAATCCGACTAAATAAGATTATGCAATGCCCCTGATTCGTCTACCGAGTATGTCATAAAAAACCCGAGATCATTATATTTCTTATAATCAAAGTAAGTAATAAGCGCATTCACATCCCCATCGACGATTTCCTTTGCTTTACCTCTTTAAAGTGCATTGTAGAGGTTTTTATGTGTAAATCCAATATTATTATAACCCCCTGCCTGTTGCTTTAAATAGTTCATTACTTGTGACGTGCTAACACCGACCTCTTTAAATGTTGTTGCCTCATCAATATCAGCCTTACTTACAATTCTATTAGAACGCATAAATAGTGTCATAGTAGGTGTGCACAATGTGTGATTATGTTTCTGATAAGACTTACTTATAACCCACTGATCTTTTGTATTTATTGTTGTAACTATGACTCTAGCCTTGAATCCCATTCTTGTGACTGTAGTATGAGCACGTTGACGATCATCAATATTGACTTTGGATACTCGAAACCTTTCTTTGGAACAACAAAATTCTTATGTCTTCACATTCCCTTCCATGTCAAGCCGTGTTGTTCCCCAACGTGCACTGCAACTATGTTCCCGTGCGAATCCCTTGTAAAAGTACCAAGCTTGATCACATGAAGAGAAGAGCTGACCAACTAATCTGTCAGATTCATCAACATTATGTACTTCATGGCATTCCTCTGTTGGCTTAACATTATCTGCATCAGTATGATCCATGGCAAAAATTTTGTTGTGCAGCTTCAGTGGTCCTAACAGGAGTTGATGGAGATGTAAGTAAAGGTTCATTGAACAATATGTTTCAGTGGTTGCTTTCAATAGGATGTGGTGGTGGTAGTGGTAGTTGAAGGGTGGGTACAACATTAATTTCGCAGGAAATATTTAGGTATGTACAATAACTACAAAATTTAACTTTTATTACTTTAAAGTAACAGGTCAACATAATGTATCGACACTTTTAAAATTTGTGTCGATACTTTTTGTCCAGAATGAATGCCCAAACGAGGTACACGCATAAAGTGTCGATACATTTATAAAAATTATCGATCCCAAAAATATCGAAACCGATAATTAGAATGTAATAGGTAATTTTACAATGTAACCCGTAGAAAATACTGGTTTTATGAGAAAATAGGTCAACATAATGTATTGACAATTTTAAAATTTGTGTCGACACTTTTTGTCCATAATGAATTCCCAAACGAGGTACACGCATAAAGTGTCAATACATTTAAAATTGTATCAATCCCAAAAACATCGAAACCGATAATTACAATGGAATAGATAAATTTACAATGAAACCGGTATAAAATACCAATTTTATGAGAAAATAGGTCTACATAATGTATCGACACTTTTTAAATTCGTGTCGATACTTTTTGTCCATAATGAATGCCCAAACGAGGTGCACGCATAAAGTGTCGATACATTAAAAATTGTATCGATCCCAAAAACATCGAAACCGATACTTACAATGTAATAGATAAATTTATAATATAACCGGTATAAAATACCGATTTTATGAGAAAATAGGTCTACATAATGTATCAACACTTTTTAAATTTGTGTCGATACTTTTTGTCCAGAAATGAATGACAAACGAGGTGCACGCATAAAGTGTCGATACATTTATAAAATGTTTCGATCCCAAAAACATCGAAACCGATAATTACAATGTAGTAGGTAATTTTGCAATGTAACCAGTATAAAATACCGGTTTTATGAGAAAATAGGTCTACATAATATATCGACACTTTTAAAATTTGTGTCGATACTTTTTGTCCAAAATGAATGCCCAAACGAGGTGCACGCGTAAAGTGTCGATACATTTATAAAAAGTATCGATCCCAATAACATCGAAACCGATAATTAGAATGTAATAGGTAATTTTGCAATGTAACTGGTAGAAAATACAGGTTTTATGATAAAATATGTCAACATAATGTATCGACACTTTTTAAATTTGTGTCGATACTCTTTGTCCAGAATGAATGCCCAAACGAGGTGCACACACAAATTGTCGATACATTTAAAATTGTATCGATCCCAAAAACATGAAAACCGATTATTACAATGTAATAGGTAAATTTACAATGTAACCGGTAGAAAATACCGGTTTTATGAGAAAATAGGTCTACATAATGTATCGACACTTTTTAAATTTTTGTCGATACTTTTTGTCTAGAAATGAATGAGAAACTAGGTGCACGCATAAAGTGTCGATACATTTAAAATTGGGTCGATCCCAAAATCATAGAAATCGATAATTATAATGTAATAGGTAAATTTACAATGTAACCGATATAAATATACCGGTTTTATGAGAAAATAGCTCTACATAATGTATCGACACTTTTAAAATATGTCAATACTCTTTTTAAATTACGCGAGTTTTTTTCCTTCATTATTTATATGTTAAAATTATAATCGATACAAACTCCAAATCAAAAAACCCTAAACCTAAAAGCAGAAGAAAACTCTTCGACTCCGACGAATACCAGCGTTCTCATTACAGTTACGATCAGATATTCAGGTAAATTTATCGTTATTTTGCCATAAATTAGGGTTTCATTGATTTCCAGATTGGACTCTTTTTTTCTTAATGTATTTGTGTTCCAATGTAACATCATCCACACCCAAAATGGCTCCAAAACATCTGCGTCAGAGGCGTGGTCTTTCTTAAAGCTCTTCTCAACCAAGCTATTCTCAACGATAACCTCCTTCTCAACCAATCGCTTCTTCTGAGCAAATTAGGTCGTTCGAAACTCTGAAATTTAGATCCGATGAGGAGAAAGAAAGATGGTAGAGGAGTTTCAAAGTAAGGAAGATTCGTTCCGAACATGTCATTGACCCAAGTTTCTTGTTCGAAGATAAATATGATTTTAGTTTTAAATCCACATTTACATCTTGGGGTTGGCTTGAATTCTTTGGTGTAGAACCAAAATATTACCCCAACCTAGTTAGAGTATTCTACAACAATGCCTCCTTCCAGCATGAGCCTAATAATAGAAATTAATAATCATGGGGAATGATATATATATATATATATATATATATATATATATATATATATATATATATATATATATATATATATATATATATATATATATATACGGATACTATTGCGGAGGGTATAGGTGTAAAAATAAAGGGGATTCAGATGAAAATGATTTAGATACTACAATATAACGGGTTGCTAGAAATAACCCAATTCACCTAGATGTAGAGTCGATAGTGTTTCACAAAATGCTCACTTGGTTTATTCAGCCTACTGGGGAAAATATTCAACGATTCGAGACATCGATTATTGGTGGATAACAAAGTATAGATCCAAAACAGCTTCAAACATTGTTAAACCGATATTTAATACAATTGTATATATGGTCACAAAGGGAGCATCAATTTCAACTTCACTACCATATGGATGTGTCAGCACCCATCTGTTGAATAAGAAAGAAGTTGATTTTTCGTTTGACGCCCTTGTTCTATTAACCCGCAAGATTGACATGTTATTTATTACCAGAGCGGGATATGATTTTGTTGAAAATGTCGGTTGGAAGCGGGTTAAGGATTTTGGATTAGATCAAGACGAAGGAAATGTACCCCATTAGCCATGAAGACGACCAACCAATGGGAGACACAATGATGGAAGAAGCTCGAGAAGCTCCAGGTGAAGATGATGTCACAATTAAGACAGTGATGAAATACATGGTCAATTTTCAGGAGCATATTGATTCCCTTGTGAGCAGAATGCTAGCCGATGTTGCATCATTGCTCGATGAAGTCTCCATTTTGCGTGACGAATTACGTCAACAAAATCAAACGAGTTAGGTAATTAATTATTTATGTTTTTAAACATTTACACGTTGTAAAATGTATTTTATTTTCTTTTAACAGATGTGAACAAGCAAGCGCTTAATGAAGATGATGATGAAGATGAGGATGATAATGATGATGATGATCCAAACAAGTATATCGTGTCTGCAACGTCACCTGCAAGAAAACTTGTAATTTTTTATGTCAATGGTGTCCTTGCCTACTTCCCAAGACATTCAAAAGGTTTTAATTTTGTTCATTTGTATATATTATTTTGACATATAAGCGTACAACTTTAATCTCATTTTCTTCATGTTGTAGATGTTATCCTCATAACATGAGTATATGAATTTATGCATTTTTGTGTAGATAATTTTGTTGTTGCCATTTGGTATTCCAAGATGAGGTTAGAACTGGTGAACAATTGAATTACTATAGCCAAAATTATTGGAATACAATTAAATGTTAACATTCAAACTTGATTACAATCTCAGGCATAACATCGACCGTGTACTTCAGAAACTACCTTTGATGTCTGACCATTTTCTATTCATTTGGGTAAGATGAATGTTATTACACTTTGTTGACTTTTATTTGTCTATGATTCCTGCATATTTATGTTCGACTGTTTGTGAATAGGATCAAGCAAAGTGAAAAAAAGACGATAATGTTACCTACTGTAAAGATCTCAATGATGTTTGGAACGCGTATCCTGATTTTAACGACCTAAATACACTGTTGGTCAATGATTCAGCGTGAAAAATGATTTATAATCCGATAAGTTACATTTATGCCATATGTTTTTCCAGTTAAACATTTGTTCATACGTTGATTGATTAACAATTTATGTTTTTATATAGAAATACAATTACATATGTCCACATCCCTTCGACGTTGCTTCCCATTCGGACTACAATGCTCTAGGTATGACACAATTTATTCCTGCTTATGCGAATTTAGTTTATTGTTAGTAAAATTGCACCTGATTAGTTTGATAATTGAAATTATTTATATATGTCATCAGAAAAAGGCGGTAAATACGAGAGTATTCGGAAAATTTGTTGAAGGCGCCTAATGTTCCGGACTTCGTTAGAAATAAACCTTTTTCATCGGATTAATTTTGTTGTTGGTACAATATTTGAAAATTGTTATGTATAAATTTGTTGTGTATGTATGTAACACCCCCAACCCGTATCCGACCCGGATACGAGTCCGAAGTGTCACATTGACTTTTCAAACCTTGACTCTTAAGAAAAATCCCGGGAAATTTAAAACTTTATTTAAATCAAAATAAAGACTTTATCAGAGTGCTCGTACTTAATAACTTATTACATGCCAACACTTTATACATAACCAAATACATACTTTGTCAACTATTTCTGATCTGATCTTTTGGTAAGGAAAACTGACCTGTCTTGCTCCGCATCACTCCTTACTCTTCTCGAAACCTACGTGTGAAACAATCACACGCTAAGTCGAAGACTTAGTGAGGCATAACAACTTATAATGCACTTTAAAACATATATTGATACATGCATGTTCTGTTCTATCATGTTATAGCAATTCCATGCATTTTTCATATCGTATAAAATCATATCAGATTAATTGCTGTAAATACATACATACACATAATTCATCATTAACAGTTTATCATATAATCACATACTTTTTCAATCAAACACTATACACACAACATCATATCATTTCTATAGCATTTATCATACCACTAACTTATATTTGTTCATATCTCTGGATTAGCCCATGTACATATGTGAGAACTATCGATATGTGAGTCTATAGAGGTTGTGCACTATGCTGTCACCACAGCTCGTATAAATGCACCGAAGTGCCCCGTAGAATTGCACCGTAGTGCCATATAATGATGTCCATAAGGACCACGTAGAATTCTTTAAGAATCATATACATATGCTAGGGATCAAGTATGTGTCTTTCCAGACTTCACACATGTTCCAAAGAATATACATATGTCCCGAAGAACCGCATAGAATTGTACCGTAGTGCCATATAATAATGTCCATAAGGACCACATAGAATTCTTTAAGAATCATATACATATGCTAGGGATCAAGTATGTGTCTTTCTAGACTTCACACATGTTCCAAAGAATATACATATGTCTCGAAGAACCGCGTAGACCCTCGACTCTTGGCATGCCAACTATACCCCTAGCTCTCATGACACATAACATGGGCGTTATCATTTATTTCATTTCAAATATTCACATAACTTGTAATTCACTTTCACATATCACTTATCACATAGCTTCTTTTCATATTATCACATAGTCACGTAGTTCACTTATACGTAGATCATTTCCATATAATTCACATGTCACATACTCATCATATCTTGTTCACATATGATCATATACTTCATATAACAGATAGGAACACTTTCACGTAGCTTATAATCATAGGTTTTGTCTCATAACATATACTTGTTTTCACATATATATTTCATATCAATTCTTATACCATCACATAATTCCTTTAACATACATAACATATCATGTAACATTATAATAGAAATATCTATAAGTCATATCACTTAGAGCACATACACTTATAGTCACATTGCTTATATCTTAATCTTATGCCTTCTCTTAGACATATATATATATATTCACATGTTCGGTAATCCACCATTTCATCACATAATTGTGTATTCATATAACTCATTTCATTTCATTTCATATCTATCTATATATATATATATATCCTCAAGATTATCCTAATATAAATCATATAGCACTCTTATATTTCGTATTCATATTCATCTAGGGCAGACTTATAAACATATCTCACTTCTATTATTTCTCTATATATGATCTAATCTGTTTACTTAATTCAATTTCATATAACTCCTATAATCTTCTCATATAACTTCATAATTTTCTATCATACAACCCATGTGTTATAGTTTTATTTAAACATATGAATCCTTCCCATCTAGCTTATCTTATATGTCCATCTTATCATTTATGTTCAAATCTCCTAGTTAGTGTACTATTCTCACTTCATATTATAGATCAATGTTATCCATCTTATTTCACTTATCATATAGTAATAATTATATTTTACTATGATCACATAGTTTATATCTCACATAATTCATAACATTTCTTATGTAATTACTTATACTTTATCATCTAACACATAAAAGAACAAATCAATCCATATACTCAAGCATACATACATGCATATTCAACTCATGCCTTTAATCATGCATTCATGTGTAACACTTCAGGAAATAGACTCATCGCAAGTCTTATTCCCATTGTACATCATATACTATTGAATATGCACTCACCTGGCCTCACTAGTCAATTCCAATCTCTTATCTTTCCCTTGATCGATCTTACTTGCCAAACGTTCCGGAATTTCTCTATGCGTAGAATCTACATAAATGTACATTTCGAGGTAATCATTAGATACCTACACCTTTTAATTAGATACTAGCAGCTTAAACGAACTTATTAAACCAATATTCCCATTTTTCCTTTAGGGGGAATCGGTTCCCTACTATGGGGGTATCGATTCCCTCTAGACATTCTGGAATTCTGTCGTTTGAAGGGGTATCGGTTCCCCTTGAATGGGTACCAATTCCCCTTGCCCAGAAATCATATTTCAGCCCGAAAATTACCTCATTTCCTCTCAAACACTTCATATATCATCCCCTTTTTCATTCTTAACTCTAGTACACATACTTAAACCAATTTATATTCATTTATTTCATCTTAAACCTCAAAATCCTATATTCCATATGAGATTCAAAAATCATACCAAATTTTCAATGTGTTCTAATTCCAATTCTAACACTTCATACTTCTTAATTAGATTGATGACAAGTCAAATTCATCTATAAAACTTCAACAACCATACCATATCAAAATTTCATCTTAAAACTCATATTGCAAATTCCTTCATAATTCCTTTATCTTATTGTTTAAATCCCATATAAGCTTTCCTTAAGCTTATTTAATACCCAAAGAATCAAAACTAAGCTTAAAACTCCAGAATTAACCAACTAAAATTAAACTTACCTTTATGAAGTAAACCCATGGGAAGAAGAAGGAAGAAGAATGTAGCTTTCCAGATACTTCCTTACCCATCAGCTTATCTCTTTAAATAAGAGATAATTATCTTTTACATAAAAAGACCATAATACCCTTTCAATTCTTCCATAATTACCATTTAATCCACTATCAAAATATTACACTTTAAATCCCTAAACTTTTCAATTTAGTCACTAACCCGGTATTGAGGATGTTACAAATCTCCCCTCCTTTTAAGAAAATTCGTCCGCGAATTTTCACTGAACATCTTAGTAAGAACATATCTTCTAATGTTCTTATGTTGCTTCCCTGACTTATTCTTTCTTGTCATCATCAGAAACTTACTTTTTAATCCTTTAGTTTCCCGACTATCTTTCGTTTATATACATTCCTCTTCTATTGCTTATCATATCAACAATAACCAGTAATACCAATCCATTGTTGTCTTTTCTCTCATTCGATTATGCATCTTTCCTTTGACCTTTCTAAAATTCAATATAATGTCACTCATTATGTTGACAGTAACATCCATCTTTATATCACAAATCCATCTATTTCTTCATAACTTTCTAATTACCTTATAACCATACCAAACTTGTATTTCGTCCTCATTTGACCAAACACAACTTTAAATCTTCTTCAATGTGATTAAACATATACTTTAAAGAGTCAAACAATATTTTCACATCACCTTGCACACTTGTCTTATTTCTATATCAAAATTGTCCTCTGTACTTCCATATTTATTGTATCTGATTCTTTTAAATCAATCCCTTTCCTTTCTTTATTCCTTCTTCCTTATACATAAATCATATATTTCCTTTCATATTCACATACTCTTGTCTTATCACTTATACTCATCTTTATGTACCAATCTTCATTGCATCCTCATTACTCTGATAACCCATTTCTTATACATAACTTCATTCTTTATCATTCTTATACTTGTATTTTTCTTTCTGAAGGTTCCATGCAAATACTTATCTCAGTTTCTACATCATAGCTATCTGCTCAGAATATACAACCATATTCAAATTCACATCATAATCAATTAACTCAACTTTATCTTTTCCTTCAATCTTATAACTCTATCACTTTTACTCTGACAGCTAGTCAATAATATATGTTCAATCTAGGGTACAAACCCTAATCAACCAAACACATACATCCTTTCAAATCGAAATTATCTTAAAATTCACTTACTCAACTTATCAATTTCACCTCTATTCTCATATATCCTGAAATTTCTTTTGCTCAAACTCAACATTCTGACTTCCTGTGTCTTATAATCTGATCATCGATATACATATTCTCAAACTCTTCTTATCAATCCTCAGCTTTATTTAAATATACAAATTCTTACTTCCTTTTCCTTTACTATACCACATTACTATGATCCAAATATGCAACTGTATCCAGATCCATTGCAGATCTGGTTATCATATCCTGACAATATTATAATCTTATAATTCCAGTACATTTTTATCACATACTCTAGTTAGCCAATGCTAACTCTTTCCATCTTAACTGCAAACCCTTATCATAAACATACTCTTGTTTATGCGCAATATTATCACTTCGTTTCAAACTCATAAGCTCTGACTTATACATCTTATACGCTTGTCACTGATGCACTTATCCTTGAGTTCTTCTATACGTAATCATCACGTCATTAGATCTTTTTAACATTCTTATGGTGACACCCGTTCACCATCTTCTATCTTATTCACATAATAGCAAAACTACTCTACATCGTTTTTCCGATTCCAAACGATGAAAATTTTCTATCATTATTCAGATATGATTTCAGCTTTCTGAAATCAACTTTTGATCTTACTAGGCATTTCCTGAGGTGTCCGCTCTTCATCCTGCCTGGCCAGGGCAAGTGAATAGCTATCACAATCAGGAATATCACCTTTCACTTACTTCGAAATTATCACGATTGGATTTCTACTGTATAAAACTATTCTTATTTATTAGCAAGACAACGTATTCCTTACACTATCAGATCAGAAATTTTTCAATCTATGTTGGCATGTACACCTTTTATGACATTTTGGACTTCGGTTTATGCCGAGAATCGGCTAAACCATAGCTCTGATACCATTAAATGTAACACCCCCAACCCGTATCCGACCCGGATACGAGTCCGAAGTGTCACATTGACTTTTCAAACCTTGACTCTTAAGAAAAATCCCGGGAAATTTAAAACTTTATTTAAATCAAAATAAAGACTTTATCAGAGTGCTCGTACTTAATAACTTATTACATGCCAACACTTTATACATAACCAAATACATACTTTGTCAACTATTTCTGATCTGATCTTTTGGTAAGGAAAACTGACCTGTCTTGCTCCGCATCACTCCTTACTCTTCTCGAAACCTACGTGTGAAACAATCACACGCTAAGTCGAAGACTTAGTGAGGCATAACAACTTATAATGCACTTTAAAACATATATTGATACATGCATGTTCTGTTCTATCATGTTATAGCAATTCCATGCATTTTTCATATCGTATAAAATCATATCAGATTAATTGCAGTAAATACATACATACACATAATTCATCATTAACAGTTTATCATATAATCACATACTTTTTCAATCAAACACTATACACACAACATCATATCATTTCTATAGCATTTATCATACCACTAACTTATATTGTTCATATCTCTGGATTAGCCCATGTACATATGTGAGAACTATCGATATGTGAGTCTATAGAGGTTGTGCACTATGCTGTCACCACAGCTCGTATAAATGCACCGAAGTGCCCCGTAGAATTGCACCGTAGTGCCATATAATGATGTCCATAAGGACCACGTAGAATTATTTAAGAATCATATACATATGCTAGGGATCAAGTATGTGTCTTTCCAGACTTCACACATGTTCCAAAGAATATACATATGTCCCGAAGAACCGCATAGAATTGCACCGTAGTGCCATATAATAATGTCCATAAGGACCACATAGAATTCTTTAAGAATCATATACATATGCTAGGGATCAAGTATGTGTCTTTCTAGACTTCACACATGTTCCAAAGAATATACATATGTCTCGAAGAACCGCGTAGACCCTCGACTCTTGGCATGCCAACTATACCCCTAGCTCTCATGACACATAACATGAGCGTTATCATTTATTTCATTTCAAATATTCACATAACTTGTAATTCACTTTCACATATCACTTATCACATAGCTTCTTTTCATATTATCACATAGTCACGTAGTTCACTTATACGTAGATCATTTCCATATAATTCACATGTCACATACTCATCATATCTTGTTCACATATGATCATATACTTCATATAACAGATAGGAACACTTTCACGTAGCTTATAATCATAGGTTTTGTCTCATAACATATACTTGTTTTCACATATATATATTTCATATCAATTCTTATACCATCACATAATTCCTTTAACATACATAACATATCATGTAACATTATAATAGAAATATCTATAAGTCATATCACTTAGAGCACATACACTTATAGTCACATTGCTTATATCTTAATCTTATGCCTTCTCTTAGACATATATATATATATTCACATGTTCGGTAATCCACCATTTCATCACATAATTGTGTATTCATAACTCATTTCATTTCATTTCATATCTATCTATATATATATATATATCCTCAAGATTATCCTAATATAATCATATAGCACTCTTATATTCGTATTCATATTCATCTAGGGCAGACTTATAAACATATCTCACTTCTATTATTTCTCTATATATGATCTAATCTGTTTACTTAATTCAATTTCATATAACTCCTATAATCTTCTCATATAACTTCATAATTTTCTATCATACAACCCATGTGTTATAGTTTATTTAAACATATGAATCCTTCCCATCTAGCTTATCTTATATGTTCATCTTATCATTTATGTTCAAATCTCCTAGTTAGTGTACTATTCTCACTTCATCCTATAGATCAATGTTATCCATCTTATTTCACTTATCATATAGTAATAATTATATTTTACTATGATCACATAGTTTATATCTCACATAATTCATAACATTTCTTATGTAATTACTTATACTTTATCATCTAACACATAAAAGAACAAATCAATCCATATACTCAAGCATACATACATGCATATTCAACTCATGCCTTTAATCATGCATTCATGTGTAACACTTCAGGAAATAGACTCATCGCAAGTCTTATTCCCATTGCACATCATATACTATTGAATATGCACTCACCTGGCCTCACTAGTCAATTCCAATCTCTTATCTTTCCCTTGATCGATCTTACTTGCCAAACGTTCCGGAATTTCTCTATGCGTAGAATCTACATAAATGTACATTTCGAGGTAATCATTAGATACCTACACCTTTTAATTAGATACTAGCAGCTTAAACGAACTTATTAAACCAATATTCCCATTTTTCCTTTAGGGGGAATCGGTTCCCTACTATGGGGGTATCGATTCCCTCTAGACATTCTGGAATTCTGTCGTTTGAAGGGGTATCGGTTCCCCTTGAATGGGTACCGATTCCCCTTGCCCAGAAATCATATTTCAGCCCGAAAATTACCTCATTTCCTCTCAAACACTTCATATATCATCCCCTTTTTCATTCTTAACTCTAGTACACATACTTAAACCAATTTATATTCATTTATTTCATCTTAAACCTCAAAATCCTATATTCCATATGAGATTCAAAAATCATACCAAATTTTCAATGTGTTCTAATTCCAATTCTAACACTTCATACTTCTTAATTAGATTGATGACAAGTCAAATTCATCTATAAAACTTCAACAACCATACCATATCAAAATTTCATCTTAAAACTCATATTGCAAATTCCTTCATAATTCCTTTATCTTATTGTTTAAATCCCATATAAGCTTTCCTTAAGCTTATTTAATACCCAAAGAATCAAAACTAAGCTTAAAACTCCAGAATTAACCAACTAAAATTAAACTTACCTTTATGAAGTAAACCCACGGGAAGAAGAAGGAAGAAGAATGTAGCTTTCCAGATACTTCCTTACCCATCAGCTTATCTCTTTAAATAAGAGATAATTATCTTTTACATAAAAAGACCATAATACCCTTTCAATTCTTCCATAATTACCATTTAATCCACTATCAAAATATTACACTTTAAATCCCTAAACTTTTCAATTTAGTCACTAACCCGGTATTGAGGATGTTACAAATCTCCCCTCCTTTTAAGAAAATTCGTCCGCGAATTTTCACTGAACATCTTAGTAAGAACATATCTTCTAATGTTCTTATGTTGCTTCCCTGACTTATTCTTTCTTGTCATCATCAGAAACTTACTTTTTAATCCTTTAGTTTTCCCGACTATCTTTCGTTTATATACATTCCTCTTCTATTGCTTATCATATCAACAATAACCAGTAATACCAATCCATTGTTGTCTTTTCTCTCATTCGATTATGCATCTTTCCTTTGACCTTTCTAAAATTCAATATAATGTCACTCATTATGTTGACAGTAACATCCATCTTTATATCACAAATCCATCTATTTCTTCATAACTTTCTAATTACCTTATAACCATACCAAACTTGTATTCGCCCTCATTGACCAAACACAACTTTAAATCTTCTTCAATGTGATTAAACATATACTTAAAGAGTCAAACAATATTTTCACATCACCTTGCACACTTGTCTTATTTCTATATCAAAATTGTCCTCTGTACTTCCATATTTATTGTATCTGATTCTTTTAAATCAATCCCTTTCCTTTCTTTATTCCTTCTTCCTTATACATAAATCATATATTTCCTTTCATATTCACACTCTTGTCTTATCACTTATACTCATCTTTATGTACCAATCTTCATTGCATCCTCATTACTCTGATAACCCATTTCTTATACATAACTTCATTCTTTATCATTCTTATACTTGTATTTTTCTTCTGAAGGTTCCATGCAAATACTTATCTCAGTTTCTACATCATAGCTATCTGCTCAGAATATACAACCATATTCAAATTCATCATAATCAATTAACTCAACTTTATCTTTTCCTTCAATCTTATAACTCTATCACTTTTACTCTGACAGCTAGTCAATAATATATGTTCAATCTAGGGTACAAACCCTAATCAACCAAACACATACATCCTTTCAAATCGAAATTATCTTAAAAATTCACTTACTCAACTTATCAATTTCACCTCTATTCTCATATATCCTGAAATTTCTTTTGCTCAAACTCAACATTCTGACTTCCTGTGTCTTATAATCTGATCATCGATATACATATTCTCAAACTCTTCTTATCAATCCTCAGCTTTATTTAAATATACAAATTCTTACTTCCTTTTCCTTTACTATACCACATTACTATGATCCAAATATGCAACTGTATCCAGATCCATTGCAGATCTGGTTATCATATCCTGACAATATCTTATAATCTTATAATTCCAGTACATTTTATCACATACTCTAGTTAGCCAATGCTAACTCTTTCCATCTTAACTGCAAACCCTTATCATAAACATACTCTTGTTTATGCGCAATATATCACTTCGTTTCAAACTCATAAGCTCTGACTTATACATCTTATACGCTTGTCACTGATGCACTTATCCTTGAGTTCTTCTATACGTAATCATCACGTCATTAGATCTTTTTAACATTCTTATGGTGACACCCGTTCACCATCTTCTATCTTATTCACATAATAGCAAAACTACTCTACATCGTTTTTCCGATTCCAAACGATGAAAATTTTCTATCATTATTCAGATATGATTTCAGCTTTCTGAAATCAACTTTTGATCTTACTAGGCATTTCCTGAGGTGTCCGCTCTTCATCCTGCCTGGCCAGGGCAAGTGAATAGCTATCACAATCAGGAATATCACCTTTCACTTACTTCGAAATTATCACGATTGGATTTCTACTGTATAAACTATTCTTATTTTATTAGCAAGACAACGTATTCCTTACACTATCAGATCAGAAATTTTTCAATCTATGTTGGCATGTACCTTTTATGACATTTTGGACTTCGGTTTATGCCAAGAATCGGCTAAACCATAGCTCTGATACCATTAAATGTAACACCCCCAACCCGTATCCGACCCGGATACGAGTCCGAAGTGTCACATTGACTTTTCAAACCTTGACTCTTAAGAAAAATCCCGGGAAATTTAAAACTTTATTTAAATCAAAATAAAGACTTTATCAGAGTGCTCGTACTTAATAACTTATTACATGCCAACACTTTATACATAACCAAATACATACTTGTCAACTATTTCTGATCTGATCTTTTGGTAAGGAAAACTGACATGTCTTGCTCCGCATCACTCCTTACTCTTCTCGAAACCTACGTGTGAAACAATCACACGCTAAGTCGAAGACTTAGTGAGGCATAACAACTTATAATGCACTTTAAAACAATATTGATACATGCATGTTCTGTTCTATCATGTTATAGCAATTCCATGCATTTTTCATATCGTATAAAATCATATCAGATTAATTGCAGTAAATACATACATACACATAATTCATCATTAACAGTTTATCATATAATCACATACTTTTTCAATCAAACACTATACACAACATCATATCATTTCTATAGCATTTATCATACCACTAACTTATATTTGTTCATATCTCTGGATTAGCCCATGTACATATGTGAGAACTATCGATATGTGAGTCTATAGAGGTTGTGCACTATGCTGTCACCACAGCTCGTATAAATGCACCGAAGTGCCCCGTAGAATTGTACGTAGTGCCATATAATGATGTCCATAAGGACCACGTAGAATTCTTTAAGAATCATATACATATGCTAGGGATCAAGTATGTGTCTTTCCAGACTTCACACATGTTCCAAAGAATATACATATGTCCCGAAGAACCGCATAGAATTGCACCGTAGTGCCATATAATAATGTCCATAAGGACCACATAGAATTCTTTAAGAATCATATACATATGCTAGGGATCAAGTATGTGTCTTTCTAGACTTCACACATGTTCCAAAGAATATACATATGTCTCGAAGAACCGCGTAGACCCTCGACTCTTGGCATGCCAACTATACCCCTAGCTCTCATGACACATAACATGGGCGTTATCATTTATTTCATTTCAAATATTCACATAACTTGTAATTCACTTTCACATATCACTTATCACATAGCTTCTTTCATATTATCACATAGTCACGTAGTTCACTTATACGTAGATCATTTCCATATAATTCACATGTCACATACTCATCATATCTTGTTCACATATGATCATATACTTCATATAACAGATAGGAACACTTTCACGTAGCTTATAATCATAGGTTTGTCTCATAACATATACTTGTTTTCACATATATATTTCATATCAATTCTTATACCATCACATAATTCCTTTAACATACATAACATATCATGTAACATTATAATAGAAATATCTATAAGTCATATCACTTAGAGCACATACACTTATAGTCACATTGCTTATATCTTAATCTTATGCCTTCTCTTAGACATATATATATATATTCACATGTTCGGTAATCCACCATTTCATCACATAATTGTGTATTCATATAACTCATTTCATTTCATTTTCATATATATATATATATATATATATCCTCAAGATTATCCTAATATAAATCATATAGCACTCTTATTTCGTATTCATATTCATCTAGGGCAGACTTATAAACATATCTCACTTCTATTATTTCTCTATATATGATCTAATCTGTTTACTTAATTCAATTTCATATAACTCCTATAATCTTCTCATATAACTTCATAATTTTCTATCATACAACCCATGTGTTATAGTTTTATTTAAACATATGAATCCTTCCCATCTAGCTTATCTTATATGTTCATCTTATCATTTATGTTCAAATCTCCTAGTTAGTGTACTATTCTCACTTCATCCTATAGATCAATGTTATCCATCTTATTTCACTTATCATATAGTAATAATTATATTTTACTATGATCACATAGTTTATATCTCACATAATTCATAACATTTCTTATGTAATTACTTATACTTTATCATCTAACACATAAAAGAACAAATCAATCCATATACTCAAGCATACATACATGCATATTCAACTCATGCCTTTAATCATGCATTCATGTGTAACACTTCAGGAAATAGACTCATCGCAAGTCTTATTCCCATTGCACATCATATACTATTGAATATGCACTCACCTGGCCTCACTAGTCAATTCCAATCTCTTATCTTTCCCTTGATCGATCTTACTTGCCAAACGTTCCGGAATTTCTCTATGCGTAGAATCTACATAAATGTACATTTCGAGGTAATCATTAGATACCTACACCTTTTAATTAGATACTAGCAGCTTAAACGAACTTATTAAACCAATATTCCCATTTTTCCTTTAGGGGGAATCGGTTCCCTACTATGGGGGTATCGATTCCCTCTAGACATTCTGGAATTCTGTCGTTTGAAGGGGTATCGGTTCCCCTTGAATGGGTACCGATTCCCCTTGCCCAGAAATCATATTTCAGCCCGAAAATTACCTCATTTCCTCTCAAACACTTCATATATCATCCCCTTTTTCATTCTTAACTCTAGTACAAACCAATTTATATTCATTTATTTCATCTTAAACCTCAAAATCCTATATTCCATATGAGATTAAAAAATCATACCAAATTTTCAATGTGTTCTAATTCCAATTCTAACACTTCATACTTCTTAATTAGATTGATGACAAGTCAAATTCATCTATAAAACTTCAACAACCATACCATATCAAAATTTCATCTTAAAACTCATATTGCAAATTCCTTCATAATTCCTTTATCTTATTGTTTAAATCCCATATAAGCTTTCCTTAAGCTTATTTAATACCCAAAGAATCAAAACTAAGCTTAAAACTCCAGAATTAACCAACTAAAATTAAACTTACCTTTATGAAGTAAACCCACGGGAAGAAGAAGGAAGAAGAAGGAAGAAGAATGTAGCTTTCCAGATACTTCCTTACCCATCAGCTTATCTCTTTAAATAAGAGATAATTATCTTTTACATAAAAATACCATAATACCCTTTCAATTCTTCCATAATTACCATTTAATCCACTATCAAAATATTACACTTTAAATCCCTAAACTTTTCAATTTAGTCACTAACCCGGTATTGAGGATGTTACAATGTATGTTTTGGTTTGATTATATTGTGTGTATATTTTCATTCGATTCAAAAAATACTAAAATATATAACACATTAGTTGTGTCTTATGCAGTAAATATTCCATTCGGATGGGCTGTGCATAACAAAACAATCTATCTATCTCTTCCATGTGAGTACTTTATTCCCATGTGACAAGTGTGACAACCCCGTCAACTCACAACTTAGATTTGAAATGAATCAATATTGTCTTTTACCCTCTTGGTTCATAACGCATGTTACTTGAACAATATGAATCAATTATGCAATTTTCATGTTCAATTAAACATTGCATTTCATGTTTATTTCATATTTAATTGGAGTTTGAATTTAAATTTCAATTTGAGTTTGAATTTCAATATAAATTTAGGCTCCACTATAAATATTAGCCCAAGCCTTTGTTCCATCCGAACAACAACTTACTCAATGGAAGCATCGGGAGGTAACATCAGGTAACAAGTTACCTTTTTCAAAACTTATTAACTTAGACAATATGCATGTTATCATTGATTATTCCTAATTTCAATTGTTTTTTTAACTTTAAACGGAAGGGAAATCCCGTCCATCGTAATTTTTTGCTAACAAGCAGGATGATTGGATATCCAAAGAATGCATTTCGGATACTATCCATTTCAGCCAGCTCATTGAGATAGGTTAACCCTAAACCAAAACGTCTTAGCCAAACATACTTGATGTAGAAGTAGCTGCAGATTTAAAATCTTAATGGCGATGCATTTGGTTCTCAAACAGTTAAAGCGTCAGAAACATTTCGGACGTATGATCTGGGTGGTATACGGGAAATGCAACAAATGACAACTAAAAACCCCGATAATTGAGGGCTATAACTTGTAATAATAACAAAAATAATTGAAGGGTACACGTGTATAAACTATCGATACTTTGTTAAATTAACAATGTAAACGGTAAAATTCTACCGGTGCAATGATAATAGGCGTACATGACAACCGTCTCAACTTTTCATTTACGACTATTTTCATTATACCGGATAACTTTTATCCGTTTACATTGTTAATTGTACCGGTACTTATGCTTTATATGTGTATCTTCCATTATGTAACATTATTATTAAAAGATCTAGCGTTTAATTCTCGAGAATTGTTTGATGCATTTTGTTGCATTACCCGTGTACCACCCAAATCATACGTCCTAAATGCTTTCGATGCTTTAAATGTCTGAGAACCAAATGGATCGTCTTCGAGATTTTAAATATGCATCTGCTTCTACATCAGTTATGTTTATCTCAGACTATTTCGGTTTACGGTTATCCTATCTTCATGAGCTGGATTAAATGGATAATATTCGGAAGGGATTCTTCGCATATCCAGTCTTCCTGCTTGTTACTCAAAATTATGATGGTCGGGATTTCCCTCGTGTTTCATTTAGGTTGATTGCTCCAAATATATAACGACATTTGATCTCCGAATCGTTGTTGGTTGATTGGTCAGGCTTCTATATCCATATTTATTTCTCTGTAAACAGATACATTTGAGGATTGTTGAAATATCAATACTAGTTATTAATGTATTTTATATCTGCGTGCAAATGTATCGAAACATATTATTAAAGAATCATTTTCTATAATCTCCACAACAAAGTTTTCATACTTAGAATTTCTAAATCGGTTAAAATTTGAGAAAACGGTAAAAATTTAAACAATCGATTAAATATAATAGATTGAAAATGGACACAACCGGTTTCTCTAATTTCACCTATAAAGTATTGGTAACTTACAAACATGTATCGACACATAAAGTTTCCAAAGATAAAGTTTCCAAAAATGTGTCGATCCTCAAAACATCGAAACCGATTATTATAAAGTACTAGGTAAAATATACCGGTTTAATGAGAGAATAGATAAATAAATGTGTCGATACATTTATTAAAAGTATCGATCCCAAAAACATCGAAACCGATAATTATAATGTAATAGGTAAATTTACAATGTAACCAGTAGAAATATATCGGTTTTATGAGAAAATATGTCTACATAATGTATCGACACTTTTTAAATTTGTGTCGATACTTTTTGTCCAGAATAAATGAGAAACTAGGTGCACGCATAAAGTGTAGATACATTTAAAATTGTATCGATCTCAAAAACATCGAAATCGATAATTACAATGTAATAAGTAAATTTAAAATGTAATTGGTAGAAATATACTAATTTTATGAGAGAATAGGTCAACATAATGTATCAATACTTTTTAAATTTGTGTCGATACTTTTTGTCCAGAATGAATGACATATTAGGTGCACACATAAAGTGTCGATACATTTAAAATTGTATCGATCCCAAAAACATTGAAACCGATAATTATAATATAATAGGTAAATTTACAATGTAACTGATATAAATATACTGGTTTTATGAGAAAATAGGTCTACATAATATACCGTCACTTTTTAAATTTGTGTCGATTCTTTTTGTCCAGAATGAATGCCCAACGAGGTGCACGCATAAAGTGTCGATATGTTTAAAATTGTATCAATCCCAAAAACATCAAAACCGATAATTATAATGTAATAGGTAACTTTACAATATAACCTTTTATGTTATCGTTGGTAACATTTTAGGCTGTTGAAAACATTTTGATATTTCGATATAACAAATTAAGTTAAATGAATTTTAAGATTTTCCAAATGATTTTCTAAGTATATTCGATAGAATTATTCGAATATCAAAACATTACTCCAAATCTTTCAAAGATCATTTTTAATCCTTACTCAAAGTGTAAAATTAAGTTTTAATCTTAAAACAATTTCAAAATAATTTTACAAAGTATTTCGAACCATTTCAAAGCCAAAAATTCCAGATTGCTCAGAGGAAACCGATTCCCCCCTAAGGGGGTACCGATTCCCCCTGAATGGTTTGGCTCCGAGAATTCCAGTATGCTCGGAGGGAACCGATTCCCCCCCAGGGGGTACCAATTCCCCCCTTGTATAACGGTCGAAATATTTGAATTTTACACTTAGGGAACTGATTCCCCATAGGGGGTACCGATTCCCCCCACGCTCCAAACTATTTTATTAATTATTTTCACACTAAAACGGCTATATTATTTTCTCTAATCATCCCCAACGTTCAGAAGTGATTCAAGGTGTATTTAAGCAAGCTTAGAAGCCATTGATCAACAACAAGAAACATCAAGCAATTAGAATCAAGATAGAATCAAAGAGAAAGCATCAAACCTCAAGTTTGAGCATTTCAAGCCTATTTTTCATTCAATATTCATTTTGCTTTCAAGAACACTTATTGTGCTCAATTGTATTTATTCTTGAGTGTTCTTTCTTTGTTCTAGAATTGTGCAAACATATTTTCCTTGTGAGGTTTTTCTTGTAAGTTTGTAAATTTGTATTTCTCTTTGAGAAAAGAGTGTTCTCAAGAATTGGGGTATATTCTTGAGGGAGTTGTAAGGTTATCTATTTGGCCTCAAAATAAAGAACAAATTAGTGAATTTGTTGTAAAATCCTTAGTGTGGATAGCTAAGGTAGTGGACGTAGACTTTGGTTGATAAAGTCGAAACACTCTAAATCGCTGTGCAATTATTTTCAATTTTCTGCAAAAGCTTCCACCAAATTTTTAATTGCCAATTCACCCCCCTCTTGGCCATATTCGTCAATCGATTAACTCAACAATTGGCATCAGAGCCTAACTTATTTGAAGGTTTAACCGCCTCTTGAGTAGATCCGGGAAGAGTTAAATCGATAAAAAGGGCGTCCACTTCCGGTTCATTCTCCATGGAAGAATCCAGACCGATTGACATGCCTCCACACTTCAATGGAACAAATTATCATCATTGGAAGAGGTGTATGATGATATTCATCAAAGCATTTGATATGGAAGCTTGGATGATAATCAAGAAAGGATATTCCTCTCCTACTAAGAAGGCAAAGAAGTGGAGTATTCAAGAAAGGGAATGAAGCTCAACAAAACTCAAAGGCTATGCACATGTTGTGTTGTGCAATTGATCCTAATGTATATAAAGGAGTTTCTTCTTGTTCAAGTGCCAAGAAAATGTGGGATAAGCTTGAGGAGATCTATAGAGACAAGGAATAAGAAGAACCAATAAAAGTGATGTCTCCATTAGCTCTCACAGAGCTAAAGATATCTTCTAACTCAAATATATCAAATTCAAAATCTTTTAATGAGTTACAAGATGCTTATGATAAATTATTTTCGGAGTTTGAGACCATGAACTCCAAATACAATAAATTGATTTCTAAATTTATTGCTAAAAATGATCTTCTTTTGAAAGCTATAACAGACTTGGAAAATCAAAATGAAATGTTGAGAAAGGAGTTAGAGCTTTCAAAAATAAAATCTGAAAACTTTGAAAAAGAAATTTTCAAATTAAACAAACTTCTTCTAGAAATGAAAATGGATTTTGAAAATCAAAATGAAATCTTGAAGAAGGATTTAGAACTCTCAAAAATGAAATTTGAAAGTATTGAAAAAGAAAATTTCAATTTGAAAGATAAGCTTGAATGTTTAACAAGAGAAAAAGAGATCATTCTAAATAATTCATCTAGTTCAATAATGACAATATGTTCACATTGTCATTATCATGGTCATAAGGAATATACTTGTCCTTTAAAGAAAGGAAAACGATTTAAAATTAGACAAGTATGGGTTCCAAAAGGAACAAGAGGCATTGAAACTAATGTTCAAGGATCCAAAGCAATTTGGATACCAAAATCTACTTAAATGTCTCTTGTAGGTGTGTGAGAGCAATTGTGATAAAGATGATGATATTCAAGATGCTCTAAGACACACATAAAAAGGGAATGGGTAACCTCTAAACTTAATATTTTATTTTTGATTGCTCATTTAGCTTATGCATGCATGAGGTTTTAAAATGTTGAATTATGTTTTATCTCATGTATGTTGAAAAATATTGTATGATGAACATGGTAAATTTTGGTAATGTTTTATAAATTCTAGTTCATCATATTAATTTTTAGTCAAAATTGTTTTTAAAAAAGTAATTGATATCTCTTTAACAATTGATATCGTTTTTTCAAGAACTTTGGTTTTGCAAAATTTTGACCTAATTTTTTTTAATGTTTATGCATAGATTTTTTTTGTTTAAATATTATAAAGTTTTAATGTATAACATTTTCAAAAACTTTATGCATGTTCTCTTAATCTCTATAATCAACATTGCATAATATTTTATATGTGAATGGGTTAAAAGCATAATCTTTTGAAAAATAAATTTGATAAAAGATACAATGTTTTATTTTAAATGATTGCAAAATTGATTAACATTGCATCTATTTTCGATTATGCTTGTTGGTCATAAAATAGGGATATATATACATACATGATGCATTTAGATTTTATTAATATGACTATTTTGTGCCTAGTTGCTAGGGATGAGCATGATGATTCGTTATGGCATAGGAGACTAGGACATGCTAGTATGAGTGTTTTGCAAAGGTTAATTCAATGAGACCTAGTAAGAGGGTTGCCTAAGCTTAAATTTGATAATGATAAAATCTGTGATGCTTGTGCTAAAGGAAAACAAAAGTGAGTTTCTTTTAAATCCATTAATGATGTATCAACTAGTAGAGTTTTACAATTGATCCATTTAGATCTTTTTGGGCCAACTAGAACTACTAGCTTGGGTGGAAAACAATATGCATTTGTCTTGGTAGATGACTATTCTAGATATACTTGGGTTCTATTTTTAAATACTAAAGATGAAGCATTAGAACAATTCATCACGTTTTCAAAAGTAATCCAAAATGAAAAAGGTTACTCTATAACTACTGTTAGGAGTGATCATGGAACTGAATTTGAAAATCTTGGATTTACTGAATTTTGTAACTCTAACGGTATTAGCCATAATTTTTCAACACCTAGAACCCCTCAACAAAATGGAGTTGGTGAGAGGAAAAATCGAACTTTAGAAGAAATGGCTAGAACCATGCTTTGTGAAAATAATTTGCCAAAATATTTTTGGGCGGAAGCCACAAATACCGCTTGTTATGTTGTAAATCGAGTAATGATTAGGCCAATTTTAAAGAAAACTCCATATGAAATTTTCAAAAATAAAAAGCCTAACATTAGTTATTTTCATCCTTTTGGATGTAAATGTTTTGTTTTAAACAACGGTAAAGAAAACCTTGGCAAATTTGATGCTAAAAGTGATGAAGGAATTTTTCTGGGTTATTCCTTAAATTCTAAAGCCTATCGTGTATTTAATAAAAGAACTTTAGTTGTAGAAGAGTCTATACATGTTGTTTTCGATGATAATCCCCTTCCGAGGAAGGATTCTTGTGTGAATGATGATGTAGGTGTTATAAATACAAATGACGTTAGACATGACGTTGGAGAACCATCATCAAAAGAAGAAAAGAAAAATGAGGAAACTCACGATCCTCTTGAGAATCCAACCATTGAAGAAAGGGAAGTATCTTATCCAAACTATGTCAAGGATGGTGAAATTATAGGTGATCCATCAAAAGGGGTAAACAACTCGATCTTCTCTTAGAAATATTTGTAATTATGTTGCATTTATCTCATGCATAGAGCCTAAGAATATTAAAGAAGCATTAAATGATGAACATTGGATTATGGCTATGCAAGAAGAGTTAAATCAATTTGAGAGAAGTAAAGTATGGACATTAGTTGAAAGGCCTAGTAATAAATCTACTGTAGGTACTAGATGGGTATTTAGGAATAAGCTTGATGAGAGTGGTAATATAGTGAGAAACAAGGCTAGACTTGTTGCTCAAGGGTATACTCAAGAAGAGGGTATAAACTATGATGAAACATACGCTCCCGTAGCTAGGATGGAAGCAATTAGAATGTTATTAGCATTTGCATGTTTCAATGAATTTAAATTATATCAAATGGATGTTAAAAGTGCATTTTTAAATGGTTTTATAAAAGAAGAAGTGTATGTGGAACAACCTCCAGGTTTTGAAGATTCAAATTTTCTGGATCATGTTTTAAAATTGACAAAAGCTCTTTATGGTTTAAAGCAAGCTCCTAGAGTTTGGTATGAAAGATTGTCAAATTTTTTAATTGAAAAAGTTTTTCAAAAGGGAAGGTTGACACTACATTGTTTTTGAAGCATAAAGGTAAAGATTTATTAGTAGTTCAAATTTATGTTGATGATATAATATTTGGTTCTACTAATGATGTTCTTTGCCAAGAATTTTCTAAGCTAATGCAAAGTGAGTTTGAGATGAGCATGATGGGGGAGCTCTCATTTTTCTTGGGACTCCAAATCAAGCAAAGAAAAGACGGCATCTTCATCAATCAAGCTAAGTACGTCAAAGATATGCTCAAGAAGTTTGGACTGGAAAATGGGAAACCTCATGACACTCCAATGAGCTCTTCAACAAAGCTTGACTTAGATGAAGGAGGTAAATGTGTAGATGTTAAATTATATAGGTCAATGATTGGATCTCTACTTTATCTAACTGCAAGTAGATCGACCATTATGTTTAGTGTTTGCTTATGTGCTAGATTTCAATCATGCCCTAAGGAATCACATTTACTAGCTGTTAAGAGAATCTTTAGATACCTTAAGGACACTCCTAGTTTAGGACTTTGGTATCCTAGAGACTCTAGCTTTAGCTTGCATGCTTTTTCTGATGCAGATTATGGAGGATGCAAATTAGATAGGAAAAGCACCTTCGGTACTTGCCAATTCCTTGGAAATATGCTAATTTCTTGGTTTTCAAAGAAACAAAATTGTGTTGCATTATCTACCACTGAAGCCGAATACATTTCAGCTGGTAGTTGATGTGCACAAGTTTTATGGATGAAACAACAAATTTTTTATTATGGAATTGAAGTAGGTACCATTCCTATCAAGTGTGACAATACTAGTGCTATTTGTCTCACTAAAAATCCCATCCAACACTCTAGAACTAAGCACATTGAAATAAGACATCACTTCATTAGAGACCATGTCACTAAGGAAGATGTAGTTCTAGAATTTGTTGATACTTTGCACCAACTAGCGGATATCTTTACAAAACCTTTAGACAAGGAACGATTTTGGACACTTAGGAGAGAATTAGGTTTGACCAATCTATCTTCACTGAGTGTTTAAAATAATTTTAGCACTTTTAATAATAAATGAAAAAATGCTTATAATAGTAATTTTTGATTGCATTCATTGCTATTAGTTAGGGGGAGTTTATGATTCTTGATAAAAAATTAATTTTATGTTCAAATATCGTTTAAAGATTAATTGAATTGTTTGAACATGATTAATTTTCAATATATGAGTTGCCAATACCACTAGAGGAAATTAATTTAGCATTTTGGGTGTTTAAAATCGGATTTTAGCATTTTGGTGCATAGGGAATCGATCCCCCCTTGAGGGAACCGATTCCCCCTTTGAAGGGGAACCGATTCCCCCCACAGGGGAATCGATACCCCCTGGGGTTCTGGTTTTATCGGGCAGAACCCTTGGTTTTGGCCCAAAACTCTCTTCTCTTCTCTTACGCCGTTTCTCCTCTCTACGCTCTCCATATCTCCACTTTGCCTCAAATCAACGTTTTTAATCGGAATTAACTTCAAATATCATCCTCTAAACCTGTTGGAATCATTAAAAACGTGCAAACTTCATCTAATCTCACTCAAATCCGAAATCATTCAAGGTGTTTTTCCAAAACTTCTTTTTATCAATTTATGAACATAAAACTAGTTTTAATTAGTTCTAGGTTGAATTGTTGATCGGGAATTGATTAGTTAGTAATTAGAAACTAGATATTACAACTGATTTCATCAAAAACACAAGATTTTTTTTCAAAATTTTCCAAATTTTCGAAATAAAAAAAATTAATTTTCAAATTATTGTGTTTTGATTAAATTATGTTGTTATTATGAAAACTATACATATATTGTTTCTCAAAACCATATTTTTCAAAAGTTTTTCAAAAACTTTGCCCATTAGGATTGATTTAGAGAACCTTGAAATATTGAGGACTCAATTGAGTTGTGGGATTGATTGAATTGCACACATGTGTTTTCTAAATTGCAGGTTATCAATTCTATTCCGATTTCCTAAACCATGTCCAATCCTAAACGTGCTAGGTCTTCATCTAGTCGTTCACACCGTCAACCAAATCCACCTCCAAATCCTCCACCTATTCCAATTTCTAATCCTAATCCTATTGATCCTAATTTGACTATCCAAAATTTGTGTTTCAATCATCCTGGTCCTAGAAATCATTGTTTTTGGTATTATCAATATTTCGACTCTTACAAAATCCGGGAAGAACGTATTCCTTCTCGTCAAGCTATGTTAGCTATCAATTTTAAATATCTTCCTCTTTTACAAGAGTGGAAATTTGATAAACTCTTTGACCTTGAACCCATCGTTTACCATCAACTTGTTCATATTTTCTATTCTAATGCCGTTTGTGTTAAAAACCAAACTGAAACCGAAACCATAGGAATTCGTTCCTACCTTCTAGGACAATTCTTATATATTGACTCGGCTTACATAGCCAATACATTCGGATTAGATAATGATGGGATTTCAAATGAAAAACATGTTTTAGGATCTCGTTATAAAAGAAGGGATAGTGCAAGTGTCCTAGACCTTCATGAACGTTTTCTTCATCTAATGATTTCTTGGTGGTTTCGACCATCCGGAGGTCGTTATTCTACTCTTAGAGCCTTAGATCTTTGGTGGTTATATTGTTTTGAAAACAATATTAAAATCAACCTACCTCAGATTATTTTTGCTGAAATTGTTGAAACCGTAAATCTTGTTCCTAACAAAAAACTCTGTTCATCTCTTGTTTACGGTTGCATTTTGAGTAATCTGTTTTCCAAAGCGGGGCTTAGAGTCGGTCTAGATGTTGTTTTTCCCCTTAAGAAACAAATTAACCTTCTTTCCTTAACGAGAGCGGGATGGATTAAGGATAAGGAAACCGGTGAATGGGTTCGATCTTCTGCAAATACTCCAGGAGCTAGTTCTTCACAAGCTCCACCAGAAGCCGATGAAGATCTCGAGCTTGAGCAATTAATGCGAGACATCGATGAAGCCGAAGATGAGCCTGAGCAGCCCGAGGAGCAGCCCGAAGAGCAAGCACAACAAACGCATCCAATGCCTCCATATTTCCAATCTTTTATGGAGACATTCGATTTTCGATACGCTACTATGGATTCGCGCTTTACTTCTATAGAGTCCCATTTATCCACAATGGGAGCTCAACAATTAGAAATTCTTCGGGAAATGCGTGCAAATAATGAAGCAACCAACGCACGTATTAATGACCTCACTAACGAAATGGCCGCTATGCGAGCTCGTTTTCCTCCTCCTGATCCGGATATGTGATTCAATGTTTTTTGCTTTGAACTCCAAACTTATTGTTTTAACATTTTGAATATTTTGGAATGTTTGAATTTGTGGATTGATTGACTTTGAATTTGTTTGGATTTATGAATGGTTAGAAATTATCTATTTGCTGTGATTAAATTTATTCATTATTGCATCATTTACTTCATGATTAGATATATGACCAATTTTTCCATTTCACATTAATTATGAATATTGATTATGAAACTAATGGCTAACAATTCTCTTGCTTGTGATCTTAGCAGCTTATATTATATATAATCAATTGGCTAAATGATTTCAAAACCTTGTTTAAATTCTTTAAAATGTCTTTTTGATTTAACAAAAAGGGGGAGAAGTAAGAAAGTGTTTTTAAATAATAAATGGGAGAAGTGTTAAAGTAAGGGGGAGTAATTTTAAAACTTGATTTCAAAATCTTAAAATTACTAAAATGTTTTGTTATATCAAAAAGGGGGAGATTGTTGAAAACATTTCAATCGATTAACTCAACATAGGCGTTTACTTAATATGTTGTAATAACAAATTAAGTAATTAACCTATTTTATTATATAAGCGCTATCTATTACGTTATATAAGCACTACCTAATATGTTATTGTGCTTGATAATATTTTTAGTAATTAACCTATTTTATTATATAAGCGCTACCTATTACATTATATAAGAGGTACCTAATATGTTATTGTACTTGATAATATTTCCGGTTAAATGATATAACATAACTGACCTAAATTTTAACTGATCACTTGTTTAACCGGTTACGCCATTTTTTAGCCGTTTTTAACCTCCGCACAGCAGAACTTCCCAAAAATAAGGTTAAAAAAAGTTGTTGAGCTTAAGTCGTTAAATTAGATTTTTTATAAAAGAATAAAATAATAATCGTTAGATTAAAAAATTAATAAATTGAGAAAGATGAGTTACGGTTATTAACTTAAAATGTTATTGTATCTATTTTTAAAAAAAATTATATATTTAATAAGAATTTTAATTATAATGTTACATGATTTTCTTAATTTAATAAATCTTATCAATGATGTTATCTTTCTATGTTTCAACTTGAAATGTAATAGGATTGGACAATATAATATTTTCAGTTCCAATCAAAAAATGTTATTTTATTTATTCTAAAAAATTACATATTTGATAAGAATTTCAGTTGCGGTTTATAATGTTATCTTTTCACGTTTTAACTTGAAAAATTATATGATTTACATGATTTATTATGGATTATAATATTTTCGATTCAAATCGAAAATGTGACCCCGTCTGTAACACCCTCAACCCGTATCCGACCCGGATCCAGGTCTGAGGTGTCACATTGACTTTTTAAAATATTTACTTATAAAAAAATAGTGAGTAATTTAAAAACTTTTACAGAACTATTCAGATCTTATACACTATATTCTTTTGAGTACATGCCAGCTAAAACTTTATATATTAAAATACATATTATTCACCTCTCTTCTGATCTGACCTTCAGTAAGGAGAACTAACATGTCTTGCTCCACATTGCTCTTTACTCTTCTTCTCGTTTCTGTAACCTACGTGTGGAACAATCACACGCTAAGTCTATGACTTAGTGAGGCATTAATTCTAAAAGAACTCTAACTATTTACACATGCATGAACCTATAATCTTATAATGCCACATCAAAACAATATACATTATATATAACATACTATACATATCACACATTATTTTAAATCTCTAACCTTATTCCACTATCAATATTCTTATCATTTATATCTTATAATTATATCCTCTTATATCTATTCTTTTACTCAACATATTATTCAATTAACCAAGCAATACAAACATCATCATATAAATCCTATCAGATTATCTAATAAGAAATACATGCCTACATATAAATCATCATTAGTCACTTATCATTTAATCACATAGCACATATACTTATCCTTCTTAATCATAGACTATACCTATACCTCATCATGTCCTTGCTATAAAATTTATCATATCACAACATATATTTGTTATTATCTCTTGATTAGCCCATGTACATATGTGAGAATTATTGATATGTGAGTCTCTAGAGGTTGTGCACTAATTCTATCACCACAACTCGTATAAATGCACCAAAGTGCCACATAGAATTGCACCGAAGTACCACGTATAATTGCACCGAAGTTCTATATAAGGTTGTCCCTAAGGACCACGTAGAAAATTCCTTAAGAATCATATACATATGCCAAGGATCAAGTATGTGTCTCAAAATACCTCACACATGTTCCAAAGAATACATATATGTCCCGAAGGACCACGTAGACCCTTGACTCTTGGCATGCCAACTATACCTCTAGCTTTCATTACACATAACATGGGCATTAATATTTATGTTATCACACATTCACATATACACATAGTCTCATTATTACATTTTTATAAGATCACACGTAGTCAAGTAGTTCATTTCCATATAATTCACATATACACGTAGATCACTTACACGTAGAACATTTTCATAAAACTCACATATCACATAGCTTATACTTGTTCTTATATCTTCTCATAACATATTCTCTTATAGCTTTCTGTCATATCATTCTCACCACTTAATTTCACCTAATTCATAGTCATGTGGCTTATCTTATATACCTATATTCACATACCTTATAATTACCTAGTTAACTCCATTTCACACATAGTCACATAATCACGTAATTTACTTACACATAGATCATTTCCATACCTAAATCATATAACACCCAATTCTTCCTCATAAAGTTATACTATATATTCATATAATCTCATATTATCATATAAGTAAATACTTATCTTGTCTCATTTTTCCATTTATTCTCATAATTATTTATACCATAACATATAATTTATATCACATATCTAATATTATTTGTATAATAAGTTAATCTATTTATTTAGTTAAATTTTACATAACTCCTATACCATAGTTTTCTTTAAGTATACTTCTTCTCTATAACACTTATCTTATAGTTTGGTATCATCATTTATATTCAATTCCCTTCACTAATATATTATTCTCATATTAATCTATAGTCTAATCTTATTTAACTCATCACCCTTCTCATGTAGTCATATAAATCTATTATATTGATTCTTATGATTGATCACATATACTATGTAACATGTATGGTCGCCTATCATATAACCTATTTCACATTCCCATGTAATCATATAGATAATTCATATTAATTCCTATAACTTTTCACAATACATGTATTCATACAAATCATTTAATACATACTATAATAAATATCACATATACCCAAATCAAACATATGCATATGATCATAAATTCATGCATTCTAATATAGGAAATAGACTCGTCGCAAGTCATATTTCCATTAAACATCATAAACTAACTTGTATGCACACACCTTGGCCTCACTAAGTTCCAATCCCCTTTTATGATTTTCTTTCTTCCGATCGAATCTTAACTTGATGGTTATCCCAAAACTTGTTCGTGCTCGATATCTACATATTTATACATTGATACATATCAGTATCTAATTGATGTATTCTAATCTATCATTTCTTAGACCAAAAGAAAGAACTAATTCTATTTTCTCTTGATGTGCATTGGTACATTCTACAGTGTATCGATGCATCCCTTAACATGTGCATCGATGCACTACCCATGCATCGGTACACAAATCACCTTCGATGTTTCAATCTTAAGGGGGTGTATCGATGCACTCCTTATGCATTGATGCACTAATTGCATTCGATGTTTCCATTTTTAATGGGTGCATCGATGCACTTCCTGTGCATCAATACACACTGAACAATTTTTGGAAATTTACCCTTGATGCATCGGTACATGTTGAATGTGTACCGATGCACACTGGTCCAAAAGTCCAATTTATGCACGAAAATCACTCAACTTAGCTCAATAGTGCCATAATTCAGCCCATTTCATATCCTTAACTTATATACTCTTACTTAAACCACTTAATACCCATTTATCACATCTTAAACCTCAAAATCCTATCCACCTCTGGGATTAAAAAATTAAACTTAAATTTTCAACATGTTCCAAGTCCATTTCTAACACATCATATCTCTTAATTAAGTTGAGGACAAGTCCAATTCATCCTTAGAATTTCAAAAACCATTATATATCAAAAGTTCATTTCTAAACTCTTAATAGAAATTCCTTTCTAATTCTCTCTTCTTGATGTTTTAAGCTTATATAAACTTTCCTTAAGCTTATATAACCCCCAAAGATTCAAAACCAACTTATAAATTCAAGAAATTAACATCTAAAAATCAAACTTACCTTTAAGCTTGAGTTACGGGAAGAAGAAGAAGAGAGCAAGAAGAAGGCTTCCAGAAATCTCCCAAAACCCACGTGCATAACTCTTATTTAAAGGGGAAAAATATCCTTTAAGGTGAAAAGACTAAATTACCCCTTTAATTGTCCATCTATGCTATTTAATCCATCATCAAAATTCTTTACTTAAATCCCATAACTTTAACTTATTTCAAAATTAAGCACAAAACTTTCCAAAATTCTCGTTTTAGTCACTAGCCGGATTTTGGGATATTACACCGTCCATTTTAAAAAGTTATATATTTGGTAATAATCCTAATTACAACTGAGAATATTATATGAGTTACTCAATTGAATAGAACTTACTATCAATAGTATTTTTTACATTTTAACTTGAAAATATCCAATTTACATAATTTAATATGGAGAACGAAATATTTTCGATGCAAATAGGAATGGAGAAAAAAGGTTATCCCTGCTATTGATATTAGAGTGGCGTTTGCTGATATCAATACCATAGATAATATCAAAGAATCGCTCATTGGCGGAATATAAGCTAGACTAGAGGGGGGCTTTGGCCCCTCAAAAGTTTTAAATTTTTTAATTTTAACCCTTAAATTTAAAAAAAAAATCAATTTAGCCCTAAATTTTTTTAGAAATTCAAATTAAATTTTAATTTTTTAATGTTCTTAATTAAACCCCTCCCATAATTTTTAAAAATTATCATTAAGTCTCAAAAGTTCAAAAATTGTAGTTAGATCCTATTTTTTTGGAAAAAAATATAGACTAAACCCATCAATTTTTAAAAAAAAAATTAATTAAAACCTCTAAATTTTTTAAAATTTTAAGTTGATCCCTCCAAACTCTATCAACAAGTTTCGTCATTGGAATCGCTTCGAGAGAGAGTCACGCTCCCTCTTCAAAAAGGTTGGATCACATCAAAAGAGGGCTTCTCAAGCCATGTAGAGGAATACTACTCTTCGGGCCTACTAGTAGAGGGAAAATAATACTGGCAAAGACCATTGCAGATGCAGCAGGAGCAAGTTTTATTTATGTCTCAATGTCCACCATCATGTCAAAATGGTTCGGTGAAGATGAAAAGAACGTGAGAACCTTATTTACAGTAGCAGCAAGACCATTATTTTCGTGGACGAGATTGATAGCATGCTGGGCATGAAGCTATGCGGAAAGTTATGACACATTGGGATGGTCTGTTGAGTGTTGACCAAAGCTGGTCAACGGGTTCTTGTCTTTGCTGCAACCAACATGCCATTTGACATTGACGAAATAATAATTAGACATTTTTAATTTCAATTCATGGACCTGCTTGCAAGTATCTCACGGACATGCATAAATATGGTTTTTAAGCTTACAACTTAGAGCCAAGGTAATTCTCTCTCTACCTTATTTGCAATTACACCCTCTTCACCTTTATTTTTGCCATTAATTACTATAGCTTATATATAAGATTTTGCTAACTCATTACCAAATAAGGTGTTTGGTTAAGTGGTTGACAAACTCACAAACTAATCCATTGACCCAGGTTTGATTATTTTCACCACAAATCAAGTGACACTTTCATCAACTCCGTTAAATGTTAACAGTTGGTGATCTGATTGACAAAATTGAAATATCATTAGTTAAAAAAGAATCCACCCATAATTAAGTGATTCCGTGCGTAGTTTACTCTATTAATAAAGATATGGAATAAACTCTAAACATTTGGAAAAGGAAAAGACATAAAACTGAATTCTTTTTATGGAGTGAAAACTTTATGCGCAAGCTCAAAAAATACTGAAAGTAGGGTTAACAATCCTTGATGAAAACTTATATAACTTTCAGATGTTATATCCAGTTATGAATCCAAATTGAACTCTACATTTCAACGTGATCCCAGTCGATAGATCTATCTTCGAAACCATAATCTGATTGATGGTGCCTGGTCCTTGCCAATCTGCTCATTATAGCAAGACCTGGAAGAAGAAAAGCAGAAATTTGTAAGATGGTTCAAGGAACAAACCAAAAGAACTTATGATACAGGGTTATTGTAATGCAATAGGTGGAATATTTGTTTTGTACCTTCTACCATTTTGTAAAGTGCTGACCACCACCCGTCTTTAGACATTTGACGTTGATCCAGTGACTCTTCTATTGTTTTATCGTGCTTCCCTTCCAGAACTCCCTGCAGAGTTATGACAGCATCCCTTGTTTTCTTGAGGATACTATTTTCATCTTCGATTTCCAGGCGAGTAAGGTCGTTGTGGGATGAAGTGAGGCTAACAGCAAGTGCAAACTGGGCAGCAGCAGCCCAACGAGAAGATGCCAGCCATTTTCTCTGTCTATCCAACTTCTTATTCTCTTCTCTGCCCAACCTGTCCTCTCCTTCCCCTCCGAGTGCTAGACTTCGCAAGTATTGAGCATTAGCAGCCCCAGTACTTTGAACCATCTTGGAGAAAGCACTGCCTTCATTTGACAATAGTTCCTCCGGTGTATCATATTCCAGCAACTGGCATCAAAATAAGAGCATCGATACATCAACCAAATGCAAAGCGGGAGAATGAGGGTATACTAATGAATAAATTACACTTTTTATAGCTATGAAAGCTTGCAATGAGAGTAAATCAAGCTCAAGAATTCTACACATACCCTGCCAGAATCAAGCAGAAGAATACGATCACAGTCGATTATTGTATTGAGTCTGTGAGCAATGATAAGCATGGTACATGATTTGAATTCTTCCCGAATAGTTTTCTGAATAAGGGCATCAGTTCTGACATCGACAGCTGCAGTTGCTTCATCAAGAACAAGTATCTTTGATCTCCTCAATAATGCACGTGCAAGACTTAGCAATTGCCTCTGCCCGACACTAAAGTTTTCCCCAGCCTCTGAAACCTGGACAAAGCACAGGATAAGAGTTCAATAATTGTCATTGAAGAACCATACTAATTTCAGCATCCTAGGACGCTTCAAAAGATGACCAACTGATCATTTCTCTTTTCCAATCATTGGATGAAATTGTTTACGAAATTGGCAATACAATCTCCATCGGGGGAGGGGGAAATCATAAATACCTCAGCATATAGACCAAGGGAATTCCTCCGAATGACATCTTTCAGGTGTGCTCTCTCTAGAGCCTCCCAAAGGTCAGCATCATTGTGTTCATTGAACGGATCAAGATTAAATCTCACAGTTCCTATCCCAATTAGAAACAAAATGGTCATAAATATTGTATACATTAATTGGAAAAACAATACGAAATATGAAATAAGCAGCAGAAAATCAATGGACCATCAAGTAAGAAGAAATGTACGCGTACAAATGTGATATATGTCAAGATTATCTCAACATTATAAGCTAGTAAATATTAGGGGAAAGAAAATTTATAATAAACTACTATAGATAAAAAGATCCTACGTCAAATCATGGTAGATGCCTGGAAAAAGTCCACTAAGCTAATATGTAAATTATAATCCATTGTTGATGTGGTGTACCTGAGAAAAGAACTGGTGATTGTGGTATAATGCCAAGTACTTTACGTAGATCCATCAGTCCGAACTTTGCAATATCACAACCATCAATCAAGATCCTCCCTCTTTCCAGCTCTACAATTCTAAACAAAGCATTTAGCATGCTTGATTTTCCAGCCCCCGTCCTTCCAACAATGCCTACCTTGTCACTAGGAGAAATTGTAAAAGACAGCCCATGCAGGACAGGAGGAAGATCAGGTCTGTAACGAAGAACAACATCCTCAAACTTGATAGATCCAGATGAAGGCCAAGCAGGAGGGGGGCGGTTACTCTCAATAATAAGTGGGGCTTCTGAAGGCAACTCTATATATGTACCAACACGCTCGACTGCATTTAAACTATTTTCAGCCAAACTGGCAAGCCTGAGTACCGCGGTCAATAAACTTGTAATGTTTAGTGCATAACTCAAAAGTAGACCCATGGTAGATGCATATTCCTGCTGGTTCTCTGCCCTTCCATTTTGCATTACAGCAAAGGTTGCCGTAAACCAAATCATGAGTCCTCCCAGAGTTTCCAAACGGATTGCAAGCCAACGATTTGAACTCATGTTAACAAGAGTGAATCTGATATTATTGTCCATGGATTTTCCATTTATGTCAGCCATGCGATCATAAGCTTTATATGCACGAATAGTTGACAGACCATTCAATGCTTCTCCAAATTGTGCATATACAGGTGATCTAGTTATAGAATCTAAGCGCTTCACTTCACGCGCTGTACTCTGTGGAATTAAAAAAAACGATTACATGAGAAACATACAAACAAGAATATCCAGCTGCAGAGACCTCCATAAGCTAAATTTACTGACTGCTAAAAATCAGAACTGGAAAAAGTTGGCACTTTCTACACGACGAGAATTTGTAGATTTCAGGGTTAGAAAAAGAAGACAATAAATCAGAAAAATAAAAGATGAGGACAAAGTTTGTTTACCTGGTAGTATAAATAAGAAGCATAAAACAAAACCAAAAGTGGCATTATGGACCACAAAGACATAGTGCTCACAATGCCTATCAAGACAAAAGTAGAAAGGAGCTGCGAGACTTGACCCAAAAACATATTGACGAATGGAGCAACATTTCGATCAATGTCACCTAAATCCTTTGCAAATCTGTTAATAATCCGACCAAGAGGGTTGGTGTGGAAGAAGGTCATTGGAGCTCTAAGAATGGAATTAAGCATTGCATCATGCAACCTTCTGGCTGCATAAAGACTCGTTATGATTAACCAATACGAATTAACCAATGTCACGGAGACCTGAAACCAGATGAGGAAGAAAATGAAGATAAAATATGACAAGTAAAACTAGTCACTAAAAAGCATTACTAATTTTTAAGAAAACAGAACTATTATTTATTGGAATGGTAACTCTTCAGGAGTAAAACTAAATAAACAAAATGTCAGAGGTGTGTAAGAATTTATGCATCGAAAATTTAAGTCGATATGAATCAAATAAACCCAAACCTGACCAAACGATAGAACTGAATAGACCAAATTGTAATAACCGGGTCCATGTGTCTTTGTAGTACTTTGATCTGTCCAAGAACTCAGCCATGTGCTGCTTGAAACTCGTAAAACTTCTGTTAAGATGTAACACATAAAGAGCACCATAACCACCCAAAAACCTCCCAATGCATTCTTGTACCTGGACAAAAAGAGAAAGATAATGCAGTAACTGAGATTTTTTTCCTTTTTAAACAAAAGTGAAAAACAAAAAGAATTCAGATTAAATCATAGCAGAGATCACTAATTCCTTTCCTCTCTTCCTAATCACACACAATGGATTGTTTGCCAGTTACCTAAACCACATTTAGTTAACATAAGGAAACCATAATCTACTCAGTGAATCCTCATTAACAAATCTCTCAGTAAAAGACAGGAAAATTTTAAGTGTGCTGCAGTGAGAAAGACCGGATGAAACTTTTAAGTTAGTTTCATTAAGAGGGTCCATATATGATATGAGAGCCATCAATATGAGAATATGTTGTCACCTTCCTTCTAAACATAAAAATGGTGTCAAATTTAGCGATTGAGAAGGCTACGAGAATTCTACATATTGAATAATGACAAAGATGCTGTTCAAAGAACACTAAGTTTTTCTAGTTGGCTTACATCTACCGGTCCTCTTTTTTGATTCAAACATCTATCCGTCAATTTAAGTAGACTTGAGTAGGTAGTTATCACAGAATTCGGTGAATCTAAAGATATGGTAATAGCTGTATATAAATGTAATAATGCAATGTGGGGAAGAGAAGTAAAAATCAAAATATTTAATATTCTACCTCACTAAAACATTCCAGCTAACAACTCCTGTTTCCCGTTCTTCCTGCTTAATGAGAACAGATTTGCCTTCTTTTTTATTTGCTTGGCTTGCACTTTTGGGCATGTCATTTGCTACTCCATTAACAACAGGTTTAGAGTCCTTCAGGTCAACTACATCACTGTTCTCATTTTCCTCTGCATACTCTTCCATTTTTCCTGCATTCTCCATTAGCTTTTGGAACAGCAAACCATTATTACTGAGGTCCTCAAAAGTTCCTTCCTCTTTCACCATTCCTTCATGAACCAGAATAATTCTATCAACCTGTGAAAGGAAGTGAAGCTGGTTCGTGACAAGAACTCTTGTTTTGCCTCTCAATTCTCCCTTTACGCATTTATCAAAAACCTGAAAATTATTGGAAGCAGAAATCATATCATTGCCACATCAAAACACAAAGCATACCAACATTATCAAATATCTGAACATAAGTAAAGGCTGGAACAAGAGGGATAATTTCTAAAGGAATAACTTCTAAAGGAATAACAGATAGGCTATGAAATAAAATTAAAATTAAAAAATAGAGATAAAAATAATGACTGTTAACTCTTCAAAATTAAGTTTTTGAAGATCATATTCATAGATCAGATTTTAAATGAGCATGTGTGTAGAGGGCTGACTTTGCCTAGTTTAATAAGAATAGCATTATTTGTCCTAATAGGTGCGACAATATGTTAAGCACATCTCATCGATATTGGGATAAGGTTTAGTTCTTGATTTTTAGAAGTTTCAAAATGTAAAAAACTTAAAACAGGGACCAAGGCTAGAAAAGCTAAAACATGCAATAACAAGGAACAAAACCACATGGATTCTTTTATGACATTGTGCTCTATCAGGAGCGATAGCTCAAGTAAGATCAATAAAGACAAGTTTTCCTTACACGTTGATAAAACATAGTTCTGTTCAGCAAAATCATAAGGTCAAATTACGGAGTAAATAAATAAAAAAAAACTAACTGCTATACCGAAACAGTTACCTGCCGAGCCACGTGTGCATCCAGAGCACTCAAAGGGTCATCAAAAATGTACACATCGGAATTGGAATATACAGCCCTAGCCATGGAAACCCTTTGCTTTTGCCCACCACTAATATTAACACCTCTTTCACCAATCTCGGTTAGATCACCACCCTAACATAAAATATAGACAAACCATGAGATCAAAAAGTGTTGCATAGATGAGAGACTTCTGCCTCTCCACGACATCATGTTACAGCTTTGTGAAATGCTTACAGGCAGTAACTCAAGGTCATGCTGCAATGAAGTAACATCTATTGCCTTCTCATATCTTGCCGAATCAAAAGAAGATCCAAACAATATGTTATCACGTACCTGCAAGCATAAACTTCAAAGATCAACAACTAATATGAAAGCAATTAAACTTGTTTGAAGGGTATAGACTTTTCAGCTTATTAAGCTACTAAATTGATGATCACAAGACAAGCCATCTTAATCATCTTCGAGAAGATAACATATAATAATATTCCTTATCTCCAAAAGAAAAAAATAACTAGTATAAAAACTGATTGCCAGTAACTAAACAAGTCAGACTACATATCCAAAAGCACAAGCAAACATAAAAACAAGATAAACAAGACAAAACTTACAGTTGCATTGAAAATCCATGAAACTTGAGGAACATAAGCGACTGTTCCTCTGACAACAACACCGGCATCAGACATTGGAGGAAGCTCCCCCAGCATTGCAGATACAACCGAAGTCTTTCCTTCACCAGTACTACCAACTACTGCAACCAGGCTACCAACTGGGATATCTAAATTAATATTAGACAATGTGGGCCTCTCTGCCTGAAATAATAAACAGGAATTTTATATTGTAAAAGACATAAGAGAAAGAAAGATAGTAATTTTTGGTCCCAGCATGACATAAATGTATAAAACTTTTGCCTCTTCAGGATAGTACACACAGAATCAAGGGTTCATTTCATCTAAGAAGAAGAATTCAACAAGTAAAAAGATATTTTTAACAACCATATTAAGAGTCATGAATTTATGTTGCTTGATGTGATTATCCTTATTAAGATTACAGAATAAGAATCAATTGTATAGGTCAACTTTAACATATATGCAATACATATTCATGTAAATTAGAGACTAAAAAGGAAAAAGTAAAAAGTGTCCATTTTAAAAATTAGACCTTTGAATTCCATGAAAAATATCCGTCTTTTATTTGGATTGCTGGTAGTTCAGGATCAAGAGGAGGATTTGGCAAAAGAACCCTCTCTTCAGTCATGAACAGCTCCTCTAGACGTTTTAGTGATACATTTGCATTTACTACCTGTCAAACCACAGCATTAGAAACCAAGAAAAACACACTACAAGTTTTAGTATATTCCACCTTTCTATGTACCATAGGAATATAGCACCCATGTAAAGTAAAAGATCCAAACAGAAAATAAGCCCTTCACAAAGGGCAGAGAAACACAATCATATGACCTATCTACTACCAAAAATGGCAGTTAAAATGCCACTGTATAAAATGGTCTAGCCCGAATACCTGAAAGAGGAAAAGATGATCACCTGAGTAATTATGTTGGGAAGCATGAATAAGGGGAATCGAAGCACAGAAAAGAGAGAGAGAGATGTAAATGCCCTAGCAGGTGTCAAGTCGCCTCCAAGCAAAGTAAACATGCCAAATGAAATCACAGTCACCACAACTGGAATACTATTCAGTATAAAGCCATTAAGCTGCAAACAAGAGACAGAATAAGACGAATAAAAATGCCGTTGAAATCATCCAACCAAAAACACCTATACGGCTATATCCATATCAATGAAGAAGCAATCTTGTTTATGGCAATCTTGTTAAATGAAAAAGCAAAAAGCAATTTGTGGCTTCAAGTAGTGCAGAAGCAAAATTTTGAGCACTTGCTTTAGGAATCTATGAAGGTATGTGGATTGAAAGATTATTAAGAGAGTTGAAACTTAATTTGAAGGACCAAATCAAAATGAGAGTGCCAGCCAATCTACCATAAGTATTGCCAATAATCCAACACATCATGACATAACCAAGCATGTGGAGACTAACATACATTTCATTTCAAAGAACCTAGTAGTTTAAGGATTCTAGATTTTAGGATCAGATTTATTTTAATTAGGACTCTCTTTCTTAGGAGATAAGAGTCCTTACAGATACGAGTCCTAGGAAATAAAAAACCTAGTTGTTTCAGGATTCTAGTTTATGTAACATGCAACCTATTTAAAGGTTGTGTTTTGCCGAATAAAGAAGCAAATGAAATTTTCATTTTAACTAAAATTCTACACATGATGCTACTTTTAAGATGGGTGCTTGGTGTTGCACGCAACAGAGATACAGATTATGGCAACTGAATTAGCAACAGCTCGTAAACAACTGTTATTATTTACATGATGTTGCTTGTAAGATGAGTGATTGGTGTTGCACGCAACAGAGATACAGACTATGGTAGCTGAATAAGCAATTTAACATATTTTTCTTTCAAATTTTACAAAAAGCAATTAGAGCTGGTATTTTTATCATAGTAAATTAAGACTTGCATAAACAGAACAAATAAGCATAGATCAGGGGACTACCGCTCCAAGCAGGGATGCTTTGCGGAACCATGACAACTCATCATCCCGGACACTTTGGACTTTAGACTGGAAACTGTTCTCCCAAGCATAACATCTGAGACATTACAGCATAAATTCAAAACCGTAACTAGAAATACTCAAAAGCTCTAGAAAGACGATGAAAAATAAAACAGTTTTCTAGAAACAAATCATACTTTACAGTGTCCATTGCAGCCAATATTTCATTCATGAGGCCTATTCTCTTATCTGTACGTTGCAAACCTTCCTTTGACAACTTTTGCATTCTGCTTATAACTACTGTCTGTTTGCAAAATGTCAAATAGTGTAAGACAATAAAGAAAACAAAGCCAATAAAATGAAATGTGTGCCCTATAAGTTTAACATCACATAATCCTCTTTATTCAAGGAATTAAAAGTGTAATATCAGCTATTCATCTTAAAGAAAGAATATTGGAAAAACCAGAGCAAAATCACATACTTGCACGGGAAACAGAAGGACTAGCATTAATGCTCCAAGCAGTGAAGCAACACCTAACTGCTGATAAAGAAGGACCATTGCAAAAATAATACGAAATGGAGCTGACCACAAAGTGTGGAGTGATTGACATATTTGCTGCAAAAAGAAAGATATATATTTCGTTAGAAAGAGCTGAGATTTTTTAAACTAAACCGATTTGTTTTAAGAAGCAGAGTTTGGTCGTTTCTCCTCCATAAATAACAACATGCTCAAGGAAACTCATTGTGAACTTCAAGATCCAAAGTTGTGATATAAACTTAAAACAAGGAAAACTGGTTATACTACATGCTTAGAAGATTAAACACTTGAACATTTACTACCATCTTCAAGGACATTATTCAGGTTAAGAGCAGAGACAAACCCCCGGCCCCCACCCCACCGCATAAAAATAATAAATTAAATAAAAGAGGATACGACAGTTCTTACACCATAAAAGAAACAGTGGACTCTATAGAATCCCATTCCACATCATACAAACCCAAATTAGTTTCAGCAATACCAGCCATAAAAAATGTTATACACAAATTAAGATAAAGTAATAAATGATCATGCCTGAAGTGCTTCAGCATCTGTTGTCATCAAGTTGGTTATTTTCCCAGAAGCAAACTTCTTACGCCCCTCATGAGTAAGCCTAAGAGATTTACGGAACACGGCAGCAATCTTCAGAAGAAGAAAAAAGAGTACAGTCAGGAAATGGTGAAGCAAAGAAACAATTATGCAAGTAGGAAAAAAAATCCATACAAGCCTCTTATACATTACAAAAAAAATGATATTTCAATAAAAAGCTAGAGATAGAAGTGCTCAGAGCTTACAATTACACCAAGTGATATGCAGTTCAAGCCTTGGCAATATTTACACTTGTAACAAATGATTTAAGTCGAATGATCTATAACTAGTGATGTCAACTAATCAATAACTTAAAATGCATTCAGACAAAGTACTGAGAATGTGAAACCATTATTCTTCCAGAGAAACAGTTCTTCCAGAAAAGACAAACTTCAAATGTAGGAAGCTAACACCAAGCCAAAATAAACTAGATAATTAAAAATTAAAAGTTCTGAGTATGTAACATCATTGTTAACGAGATAAAAGGCACTTTATGTAACATCATTGTTCATGAGATAAAAGGCACTTTATGTAACATCATTGTTCATGAGATAAAAGGCACTTTCAGGATCTCAGCCAGCCCTTCAACAGATGAAGAAAATAAAAGAACAGAAATAAATAAGCTTGTCAATACTCCAGAAAAGCAGCAAAACTGAATGAAATAATTGTTTCCAGATTAAAAAAAAGGTTTACCAAAGTAGATCTCAGCCGAAATCCAACACGCATGACATTCTGAAAATATTGAGCTTCACATAACACCCCAAGGGCCTGGATCAAGTTTTCAAAAATCAAATAATATGCACATTTTCATTAAGAAAGAAACTAAAACTTCCAATCAAAGGATTATATTTATACCACTCCAACAAAAATTGAGAAAGCATAGATGTAGCCGATCCAAGCTGGATCACCTTGTTGCATGGACTGCAGGAAGTTCATTTAAGAAATAAGTGACAAAAATTGGAGATAAAACACAATAACAAAACTAGATAACTTCCACGATACAGGACAATTGTGCAAAGTTCTTATAACTAAACTTGATATGCAGGAGTCAACTGCAGATATGTGCTTTACGTGTTACTTCACCAATAACAACAAAACCAAAGATATTTTAGTGAAAGGTTTCATTTTGCCTTTATGCCTGAACATGTCTCCATCATAAGTTAGTTAAATTTTTAATGTACTTAGAATGAGTCAAGAAAGAATACTACAATTGAAAATATAATATAAATATAAAAATACTGCCCAACTTTAGAACAATTCAGAAACATGCTAAAAGGCATAAGAGAATATTACAAACATGAAGTGTAAATATAAAATAGAGATGCGCAAAATGATCAAAATACACCCATACACCGATTTTTCTTTTAAACATTTGGCAATAGAGGTCAAGGAGAGTTTTCACTATTAAATGAATGAGAACTTGAGCAATTCCATGCACTAAAAAGAACTTGATCGCAGACAAATATAGAATAATAGAAACAAGGAGCAAACCTCTAACAGGCGGTTCAATATGAGCGGCCCAACAAATTGTGAAAGATCGTTAAAAATCTGCATATTTAAAGAACAGTCAGCAAGTTTAAGGGACAAATATTAGGGGTAAATCAATTGCACAAAACAGAGAACAGCAATTTATCAATTGAGAAACCTTTCATACATAAGAAAATGAAGATGTTTAAAAAAAGTGACCTGTCTAAACTCTCAAATACTGAAGGAAAAAAACACTTCCCAAAGCCGCCAAAAGTTCAATAATTAACAGACATTATTTTCCTATGCAATTTCTCTGAGCGAGAATCCTCCTGATAGGTAGGACTTCGGTTTACACAGCCTGCAGGCCACTACTTCAAATTACAGTGGAGTAGATGACTATTGGGCCAGCCTCATGGTAGAAATGTGGAAAATGTGAAATGAGGAAATCTGATCAGACTCTTTCCGATTATTCTAAGATAAAACATTTTAGATTACATTCTAAGTAAGGATGCTATGAACCAAAATGATATGGCCTTCAAAATATACAAGCCTCTTTGATGTTCATGTACATGCAGAAAGCTTGAAGAACCAAAGCCAACTCTTTGCATATGCAATATATGCACTGGACCATTAAAAATTCTCCAAAAAAATTATAACTTAATAGTAAAAGTTCCATAAATAAAAGGCATCAGAAATTTCCAGGAACATAGGTTATTACCTTCCAGAAGCCTCCCCACCAAAACCTAAAGACCAAGAAGGGGATGAATTAGATAAAGATGAGGATAGTGATTAACTTTTCACGAGCTATATCTAGCATTAACTGTTTCACTAGAAGAATACCGTTCTCACCCAAATACATGCTAAAGAGCTAGAGCTCAAGTTTGTCCCAACCTTTTAGATTTGATTGTCTCCTTAGACAATACAAGTCAACTTCCACTAGAAACAATAGTATCATCATTTTCATTGTCATTTATCTGATTACTTGTTTTACTTATCCCTTCAAATTATTAATACAATAATATGAAAAAGAAAGGCGAAAACTATCTTTAGTCATACAACCAAACATGAAAAGTGACATAACTAAGGCTATATTTCACTACCTTCCTCCAAGACTGCTATTCAATGCTCTTAAGAGCCATGGTTTGGGCCTTCGTGATTCCTCAGCCCAACATTTCTGAAACCTACAAAGTCGGACACATATATCATACATCATCGCGATGCATAAAATTCCAAGAACCAAAATATAATTAAAATACCAGCACATACTTGTTGTTAAGCGTTTCAGTCCGATCCCAAGTATCTAACTTCCAGACATCCTTCTCTGTGATAGGCCTTTTATAGCCTTGCTCCATTAGGGGACTCATCCATGAAAAAAATATTTCTAGCAAAACGGAAATGAATACAAGAGAATCAAAAGCGAATCACATACATATTTATTCTGACCCACAAGAAATATCTATGCTTACCAATTTGCATCATGACAAGATTAGGCTAAGAAGAAACAGAACAGAACAAATTGCTAAATTTTCATCCTTATATCCATTGGGGTAAATTCATTGTTAGAAAGCAACAAGCATATAAAATTCCCATTGCAATAAAATATGTAATATTATTGTAAATTAAAGGCTAAAATTACTCATGATGACTGTGCAATACCAGCTGAAATGTCACGTATAGACCAACCATGGCAACATATTAGGCATCAATAGGCATCAAAGATATAAGGATTTACAATATTTTTTATTTTTGAGAATAAGGATCTACATCTTAATCAACATATAATGTTAATTCATGACCCTACCAGGCATCAAAGATAAATACAGAAAGATATACATACTGGAAAATATATTAACATGCCTCTCAGGACATATTTCCTCTCCTCCGGGAAGTTCTTCATATCCATCATCATCCACAAGTTCGGTCCGCATTGGGGTATAACCAGGGTATGGATCCAAATCAGGAATATACACCAGCAACAGTATCCCAAACAAAACCTAAACAAGAAAAGAAACCTATCTTTTAGCGTGTAATCAGAAAGGGAAAGATAAGTGTAAAATTTATGCAATGTAATAATTACAACACTGGCCATGTCATTATTGTACTCAGGCTTTTGAGGCAAACTCATTATTGTCCCTAACAATAGCCTTTTGAGAATAGGAAAATAAAAAGGCAAGATAACACACCTGAGATAGGACCTCACTTGAGTATAGATACAGGATGGAGCTGCACAAGTATAACAGAAATATGAGTCTTCACAAACTGAGATTGTTCATCAAATATGAAATTTTAACATATTAATGGGGTTAAAGAGAGAGAATAGTTCCATGTTCAAAACAAAGGCAACTTAAGCTACCAAGAGAAACATACCTGTTGTAAAACTCCCTTACAGAAAGAATGAGATTGAGCGTCACCGCATCCCCTATCAAAGTATAAATGACGCCAAATCTGACAAACCATCGAAATTCACAAATATAGACTTTAGTTTCCACAACAATCATGACAAAAATAGAACACCATGTGAGAGCTTCCACGATCAAAGAAGCAATCTGCACAAAAAATCAAAACAAAAGGCTTCAGATATGATTTACATTAGCCAACAGGACTAAATTAAATATCATAACATAGAGATTGACTGATCCTTCTTAAACTAATCGTGATTTCTGGCTCATAAAATTGCAAACTAACTTAAGAAAAATAAAGAACGGCACTAGGATCTGGAAAGATTCATGTAATAAATAATTGATGGAAAATGTTGACCATGGCACATGCTTCTTCCAGCATGTATGTACATAACATATAACATAGCAATTCCAGTTGCCACAAAGCCATAAAGTAGCACTCAAATATAGGAAACATCATAATCCACAAGTCTTCAACTACTGAAAGTATCTCCAACCAGGAAAAACTGATACTGAGATAGAGCAGCCAGCTTGGAAGAAACTATACAATAAAATATAAAGTACAAGAAACTGCCATCAATGTGTTTAATGTTGGTTCCAGTAAGGCTGTAAAGAATACATTGCATCATATTTGCAACCCTACTTTCTGGAGTTTCCTCCCTTAATGGACAAAAGATTGCAGGCTAATGAAATGCAACTCAATGGCTTTCATTTCACTCCATCCTCAAATAGGAACAAAAGCATTTACACAAATATATAACCCAATTTTGCATAAAAATAGAAGCTAATTCAGATTAAATTCAAACTACTCATCCGAAGGGTAAAGTACAACAAAATATTAACACATCCAAATTAGCAGAAAAACCTACAAAAACAAATAAGGAGATTATTAGGCAACATAGGGTGAAATCCTACCTCAAATGGAGCAAGACCAGGCTGTCCATCCAAATTTAGAACTGAAATCCCCATGATCAACCTGAACAGAGGCTCAGCAGTAGCATAAAGAGCCAGAAGACCGAGCATATAGTTATAATATTTGGACCTCAGACAGAAGCGCTGAGCTTTGAGATCTCTCCTGATGAGCCATACTCGATAAACACAAAGACCCAATAACACCAGATGAGATATGGTGATAACCAGAGAATCAGTGGCACAGGGTGTGTATGCACCAAAGGCATTAGACACAGCCCTTTTCCATACCCCATCAGCCACTGGTCTACAGAACCAAACCAATGGCTCAAAAGCCATTATTTTCTTGTTGCTGCTTTACACAATTCTCTTCACTTAAAAGCACAAAAACATCCACCCACTTATATATTACTCATCGCTTGCCTGCAACCGATTTAAAGGAAACTTAGCGCTAAGTCAATAAGCAAAATCAAAACATAAAGCGCGAAGACCATTGTCCATCCTTTTTATTTGATCTTTGCTAAACTTCATCGGCGTTGACATTCAAACATTTATACGGTGTTTTTTTCCAGCATCCAATAAAAAAAAGCGCCCAGCAACAAGTCGAAATAAATCCACTTCGTTTCTATCGAAGGAAAGGACTTAAAAAGGCATTTCGACATAAAACTCAAGCTGTGAAAAGGGCGACCAAAACACACAAAAATTAACTTGAAATAAAAGAAATAAAATGAACCCAAACCAATTTTTTTTTTTTTTAGAAAATGAAGAGTGTGAGAATTATAGCTGTGATTCAAGGTTTCAGAAAAAGAAAAGAACGCAAGATTGTTGGATCGAAAAGCGAGATTGAGATAGAGATAGATAGAGAGACTAATAAAGGCAATAATAATTCAATATTGTCCGGTAGTATTTTTCTAAAGCTAACAAAAAAAATGTTTTCCAACCAAAAAGATCTTACAAGTTTTACGGACAGATTCCGGAGCACTTACCCCCTTTTGCTATTATCTTTTCTCGCTCACTTTCTCAATGGCAAATGATAGGAGAAGATAAGAGAATTGGATCACTATCTCTTTAAGGAAAGAGAAAAAAAACAACGTCGTCGCAACTAAATAAGTCATTACCCCCTATTGAATTTAAATAAAAAATGATTTTTTTAATGACAATATTGGAAAAAAGAGAAATTCGTTTCTCGCGTCAGCGCTTACGACGTTTATTTTCTTTTATGGTCAAATAAAAAAACCAAAGTACTTTTTCCCAAATTCATTTTACTAAAAAAATAATATATATATATATATATTATTTATCTTTGATTCCTCGTATTTTTTTAAATCATACATTTTAGATTCATTTACAGGTTTTAGATCTCATTTTGCAATGATCCGAATTTTAGTTTGTTTATGATAGTAAATCACAATTATAGTTATCCATTAATGGTTTATGGTGTTTTTATGAACTTACAACTTAATTAATGGGGGTAAAGTACACAAATGGTCTCTAAATACGTACTACTTTGTTGAATCATTCGATTTTTAAAAGTTATAAAATGGTCCCCAACTATATAAAGTTACTTTGTTGAGACCCTCGACTATTAAAAGTTATATAATGGTCATCTGACTATTCATTATGTTCCAAACTCGTCATTTTTCGTTTAAAAATTGACAGTAGTCTGAGTTGGACGTTAACCTGCTGACTAAGATATAATAAAATCTGATCTTATAATCTCAAAATGACTATCATATCTCAGTCAACATGTTAACGTCTAGTTAAGATGATAGTTAATTTTCTTAACAGAAAAAACCGAGTTTGAAACATAATGAATGACTCAATTGAACAACTCCCTATAGTCAATGGACTATTTTGTAAATTTTAATAGTCGGTGAATCATTGGTGCATTTTACCCTAATTAATAATGTGAACATACTTATTTATTATATGGGATTATCTTTAGGTGCTTAGGGTATCAATTTAAAGCATTCATGAACTCAGTTTTGATATATTTTTCCTATGAGTTTTGAAAATAGAGACCAGAGTTCCAACAATATATTTCACTAGGCTCATTATGAAGTATGTAATATTTCTATAAAAAAACAATATGTAGTATTATTTTATGTTATCATATTGTTTTTCTGATAATAACTCGTGAGAGTCTAACAAGTTATGATATTAAATGTATATTCATACCTATTTTAAATGTGTGGATTCATTTCATAGTATGATTTGTTAATATAAAATAATATTATTTAAAAGTATAAAATATGAAAATGTAATTAATTAATTTTTAAATAACATTATATTTATTCTGATTTTATTTTATAAAATAAAAGTTAAACTAAAAGAAATATAAAAAATTATAAATTTTATTTTAATATTATATTTATTCTGATAAAAAAATATTTTTAAATAACATTATATTATTGAACTTATAATTGATTAGTACGTAATGTATTATGCATAAGTTTAAAATTAATGAACAGTAAAATTTGTTGCACTCACAATATAAATAAATAAAATATTTTATATAAAAAGATTATTCAGTGAAGCATCATAAATTGAGTGATAAAAATTTTGTACATAAATTTATTAATATTGTGTTTGATCGTTTAGTGGTGTTTTTTAATTATTTTATTTAAAGATGAAATAAAATTATAAATAAAAAATAATATTTTTATTTTTTAAATTATAATTTTAATATTGTCATACCCTCCCAGCGAAAATATTGACAGTCAATTAGTTATCTTAAAATGATTTATTATAAAAAATTTAAAAGTTTAAGTTTAAATTATGGAGTAAAAAAATAACTAAAAACACCAATCAGGGTTAGTTTAAGTGGTAAGCAGTTTGATGTCGATTAAGCAAGATCTCGAGTTTGAGTTATTGTGTATGTATAAAATTACTATTGAGGGACTCACTCACCAAAGCCATATATAACATGAATCGGTTCGAATTAATCAAGGAAAAAACCTTATAATCTGAAGGGGAATAAAAAAATATAACGAGAATCGAAAAGGAAAGGGAATTTTTTTTACTATTATGCTTATCAAGGATCCTGAAAGTTTATTTGTCAAGGTCATTTGGGCTGAGTATTCCCCTCGAGAAATATTCTCCATGCTAAGATGGAGGAGAACAACTCTTACGGTCCATTGATCATCCTACTCTTTGTAGGGACCTTATGCAGCCTGGATGAGCACTTTGGGACGAGGAGAAGGTTCGACGAGTTCTTGCACAGGAGGATGTAGATCGTTTGCTATGTGTGGTTATTGCTTCTTGTATGAGGGACATAATTATATGGGGTTTTCATGATTCCGAGATATATACTGTCCGGTCGAGCTGCCAGTGGCTTTAACGAACTTCCATGATCAAGGTCCTTTCTCGAAGGCTTGGAAAATGACCTCTAAGCTGAAAGTTATGCCCAAGATCCAGAACTTTGCTTGGAGAGATGCTCACAATGCCTTATCGGTGGGGTGTTCCCGGGCGAAGGAGGTTCTCTTACTGGCTGACTTCCCCACTCGTCCAGTAATGCCTACCGCGACCAATCCATTGGCTTGGATGGAGAATGCTATAATTGTTCTTGGATTGAATTTGTTGGTTTCTTAACATTATAATGGAATTTTGGAATGATTGTAATTCTCTTGTTCATGATAACAGGTTCCAACCCCCGTGGCTGCTGTGCCCTTAACTGTATTATTTCTTTGACTCGATTTGTCCCGAGATAATCTCTTTGATTGTATTGTACGCTGTAAGTTTTAATCTATATTTTTTATTAATTTGGGGTAAGTGCAATATAATATTTGTTCAAATAACACTCTCAATCATTTGACATTGATCACTTGTAACCCAGATATTACCAGTGCTCGAACTTGAGACCTCAAGGAATATCAATAATTCCTTTATCACATAGGTCACAAGAGTTCGTGCTAAAAAATATTACATTATATTATAATTACTTTGACTATTAAAAATATTATTTAAAGAAAAGATTCCATTTGTTTTTTATTATTAAGATAAAGTTAATTATAAAATAGTACATATTTTAAGTATTCTCGACAATTTAACAATAAACGTTCAATTAATCTTGTAGTCGCTAGGGTTCGGATCTATAACTTTTAACCACTAAAATAAGTTAGTTAGTGCAAGATTCGATTTGTTTTAAAGATTTAATTCAGTTGACCTCTGTACATATCACTCAGCGGAGGAGGATTAATTCACTGCCATTTTATAATTATTTCACTGGAATACATTGAATTTAACAATGGATTCAACCGTGGAATAATTCAAATATGGTGAGCTTTGAAAACAAAACCTTAAATTTGTTTAATATTTTCCTTAGCACTAAAGTCGAATTTCATTTACTAATTTAAAAATTGAGATTATTAATTTATTATATGATATACTAAGTTAAGAATAGGGTTGAATGTATGATGATGTCAGCTTCGTATCTTAAATCAATAGACTCATTATTCCAGATTTATAGTCGGTTCTTTTTTTTCTCTTTTTCTTGGGCAAAGTATAAAGATGGCTCTCCGACTATATGGTGATATTTTATTGAGTTCTTTAATTATTAAAAGTTATAAAATGATCTCTAGATTATAGAACATTGTTTTGTTGAATCCCCGATTATTAAAAATTACAAAATAGTACGCGACTATTTATATGTTCCAAACTCACTATTTTCTATTAAAAATTGACGACCATTTAAGTTGGACATTAACTTGTTGACAAATATGATAAAATTTGATCCCAAAATCATTTGAGTAAACGGAGGACTCAACAAAAGAGTTTCATATACTCAGAGGATCATTATGTACTTTTTAGTAGTTGAGGGACTATTTTTTAATTTTTAAATGTAGAAGGATTCAGAAAAATAATACCCTATTATCAGAGACTATTTGTGTACTTTATCCCTTTTATAAATAATGAATTCCTATTTATTATTTAAAGGGTGAGGACAAAGTTGATGGGAAATCTAACGAGGGACAACCTAATTTAAGGTAAAAAAAATGATGATTTTGGAGGTAATTTAAAATGTGATAAAAATCATAATATTTTAGGTTGGATGCATCGTAAAATGTACATTCTCTTTAATATTTTCGATTGAACATAGAATGTTACACTCTTTATAATATTTTTGATTGACAATCGAAAATATAACTTTCTTCGTAACATTTTAGATTCAACTAAAAGTATTAGTAAAAATATAACATTTTAAGATATACTCAACCTAAAATATCTAATGTTAATTTCTTTTTATTTTTTATGGCCAGAAGGTGTTACATATCAATTCGACTTCCTTTTGTAGATTTTGTTATTTTGTATGATAAATCTGATCTTTTTTCTTGTTTAAATGTTATTGTTTTTTTAGTATAATATTTCTATAACATTTTCAATTAATTGAATTTATATATTCATATTCTTATTAATTGGGTGGTGTTAATATTTTCATTATATGAAAAAGAAATTAACCCACCGAATTGCATATTACTTTTCACCTTATGATTTTGTTTTGTGATATAAAACCTTTTCTTCCTTGATGGAAGCGGTTAATTTTATTAAAAATAAAAAATATCAAAAATTAGAATGAGAATTTATAATCTTAATTGTAAATTAAGTATATAATTAGAACGATTTCCTACAATAATGAAAATAAAAACTAGTCACTTAAAATCACACAATGATCATACAATGAAAGATTAAACCTAAGAAACTCGAATAAAGATAGATACAAACAGATCTGATCAAATTATTAAACGAACCACAAAAAGAGATCAAACTACCAAAAGTCAAAAGAAAACGTGTCATACAGACAGACTTATTGAAAATCAAAAAACAAAAAAAAAATAAAGATACGATATAAGAAAATAAAATGATAATAAAAATATCAATGTTCGACAACCAATATTAAAATTGGAGCCGCCACCAATCAATAAAAATGAAAAGAAAAAGGAACGAACGACACACCGACGAGAGAAAACTAGATTTTCCAAATAGAAAACTCTATTAAGAAATTTTTTTCTCATACAAGTACACTAAGATTAGTATATATATACTTCATTAAAAGTATACTTTTGTGATATAAAACCATAATTCATATAATTATATTATATTTAATTCATGGAACATAAAAATTATAATTTGTAGAAAAAAAATTATGCACGTAACTTTGCTTATAATGAATGGATTGATGCAATTTCAGGATATATGGAGTAAATGAGTGGAGGACCTTTTTCATTTGCAGGTATCAAAATTCAAAGCAGTGGAGAAAACAAGACATATGACATCACACAACCCAGCAGTCAACACTCACCATTCTCATTCAATTCAACAATCAATTATCAAATCTCAGTTTTCAGCATAATATTAGTTTAGGTAAACTACACTTTCAGTATCTCAACTATCATTTTTATTCCATTTTGGTTATTAAACTATTTTTGTTTCAAAATCATAACTAACATTATATTTTGATTTCATTTTGATCACCAGCTGTTAAAAATTAATTGTGATGCTGACATGTCACCATAAGATAATATCAAGTCGTCATTGAAAATTTTATAAAAATGTCATGTCAATAGTATGATTTTGAAATCAAAACGTAACATTAAGTATGATTTTGAAAAAAATAATAATTAGGTGACCGAAATAGAACAAAAGTTATAATTGGAGACTAACCATATAGTTTACCCTATTAGTTTTGTAGTATATAATCTAAATGCTATGAGATTTAATGTAACGGGAGAAATTGGGCTTAATCCTTTGTTATTTAGAGTTTTAGAATTAATCTCAACTCAATTTTAAGATAACCTAAAAATAAAGAAAAACTTTATTTAATTCTTTAAATAGATTAATATTTCAACACTCCCAAGTAAAAAAAACAAGCTCATAACCTATTTTTAATCACAAAAGATAACCAATGTAAGTTTAAAATCAAAGAAATATGAAATCCACCATGAATGAGTTAAAACTTGAAGAAAATAAATTGGGTTTTTTTTCGTTTTACACATTAAAATTGAATTATAAAACATCAAAACGAATGAAAATCAACTAAGAATGTGATCTTTTCCTAAGGACAGCTACATTGGTTTCTATCTTATGGCATTGGTATAACACATTCTTTTTCCTCCAGTTAAATTTAGGGATGTTTTTTAATAAGGCATATACCGATTATCTTATTTTGTATGTTCCAATTTAAAATCATACAAAACTCCCCTTTCAAAAAAAAACTGTCACCTTAATTTGGAATTTGATTGGTAAAATGTGATGAATCCTAAGATTGCACAAATCTACCTTATGTGATAAATGTTAAAATTGAAGTCCTTTTCGTGCGAATTTAGAGAATATTTTGAAGAGATAATTTCCATTTTTTAATCTTTGATCACGATTTGATGAAAAACCTTAAGAATGTCGTATGAATCATAAAGTTTGTTTATTTCATGTAATCCATTTTGTGAAAAATATTTTTTTTTTGTTATCTTTCGGTGTTTGATTGGCGTAATATAGGTTGGTTAGTGTAATATATTTTTGGCTTAACGGTTATTTTTGTTCTTATAGTAGACTCAATTTATTATTTTTGCTCATATGATATTTTTGCATCAATTTAGCCATGTAAATTGTTTTGGGGCATCATCTTAGCCCTTGAAGTCCGTTTTGACTAATATAATTACTAATCTTCTCTATCCGTGGATGCCAATAATTTTCACATCAGCCGTCATTACTGACGTGACTTGATGATGACGTGGCTTGATGATGACGTGGCTTGGTGATGACGTGACATTTATTAAAAAAATAAATAATAAAATATTTACTAAACACAACTATTAGAAAAAAATCCAAAAATGTTAACCTAAACCTTTAATCTCAACAAAAATAATAATAAATTTTGAGAGTTTTTTTCTAACCGTTGTATTTAATAAATATTTTAACATAATCTTTTAGTTCACAGACGCATAAGACTAACGATTTTGTTAGTCAAAAAGGTCAACGAACTTCGAGGACTAGGATGATGCCCTTAAACAACTTCAAGGGCTAAATTGATGCGAAAATATCATAGGGGCATAAATAATAAATTGAGTCTATTACAGGGGCAAAAGTATCCCTTAAGCCTTTATTTTTTATTAATTTATTTTCCTTTGTATTTTTTGTAAAATATTTTATGGTCTAATTTTTCGTAAATTATTTTCTCAACTTTTCACTCTAAAGCATAAACACCAAAAATAATATTATTTTATATATTTAATATTAATATAATATTTTAATATATTTTAATAAAAATAGAGCCTCAAGTTTAGTGATATATCTAAAAATAATTTTGAGAGTAGACACATATATATTAACAACATACAATTTTTGTACAAAGTAGACTAGACACAATTAAAATTTTAGGATGAACAAAATTAATAAAAATAAATAACTAATCGGAGAAGATTCAAATTTTAATACAGAGACATACCTATCTTAAACAATAAATGAATCCGTCATTATTCAAGTGAGATCAAGAGCTTAACTTGTTAGGGCAAGACCCAACCACATAAACTTTTTAGTTTTGAGTGCAACATGAAATTCAAATATTCAATATTATAGACCTTAAACATTTAGGGCCGATATAATAAAAAATAAGAGTAAGTACATCATTAAAATCTAACAAGAGCTCTCAAATATTGAGTATCATTTATCAATAAGACAAGCTTAGAGTTCTCAAATATTGAGTAATTTTCTTTGAATGACCAAATATTTTATACTTACAAAAAAAAACAAGAAGAATGAAAACTATATTAATTTTTTGAATCAAAGAAAACTATATTAATTAAAATTAAAGTATTTTCAAGTTGCTAATTATTTCTAAAACACAAGCTAAGTGTAACTATCTTTCTCTCTACCAAAATCTAACCACTCTAGTAAAATTTGATTGTCTCGTTATATCACACCTTGAAATGTCCCTCAAAATTTCTCTATTTATAAGAATCCATCAATTGGTCTCATTAGTTAAATGGAGTGTTGTTCTATCTAGAGGTTCTAAGTTTAAACAGCTACATCGGTGGGTTGTATACGTTGTTACTATTTAAGAAAGAATCTAAAAAAAATACTACTTTAGAATTACCTTAGACTATTAAAAAAATATTTGAACAAGATTAAAGTTTTAGAAGTGAAAAGATAAAAATGTCCTTAAAGTAAAAAAAATTAAGATTATATCACACTAGCTCTTTGAACAATATATGTTATGACATGCTTTGTGTGTGTCACGAGAGCTCTGATCATCATCGTTCTTACGTTTGTTTCATATCTGAACTTATTTGTACTTACACAAAAGTTTTTTTAAAAATTAAGTGAGATCATTATTGTTAAAAATACATGAAAATAAGAATTTTGATGTTAAATCAAACAAAAGGCATCAAATGTGCTCAATATGCAAAATAATTAGGATAAAAAACACTGAAAAACATCATTTTATCAGTGACAAGGCAGAATATATAAAAAGATATGAAACATTTTCATTTTTGAATAAATTTTTACCTTGTTTAGTATACGAGATGAAGAATAGGAGTGTTAATCCGTTACCGTTAATCGTAACAGTTAATCAGTGTAATCATTATATTTTATAAGTTAATTAATTGAATCGTTAAAGCTTAACTGTTTCGGTTAATCGAACCGCTAAAAAAACCGGTTAACAGTTACAATTATGAATTTTGTTAAAGAGTTAACCATTGGTTAACCGTTAATAAATTATATTTTTAAAAAGAATAGAATTAGAAATAAAATAAAAATGGTTCCTCCTTATTTTTTAGTTATTATATTTATCTTATATAAGAGCACATTAAATCAAATATAGATAAAAAAATCGATTTTAAACTATAAAATATAAATATACACATTAGATTTTAAATCAAGAAAATAAATATACCTCAAAATATATATCTTTCTATGAAAATAAACTGCATCTTCAAAAAAAATATGATTTCTACAAACATATATGTTTCTATAATTGTAAATTTTATTAAATTTTAAATTTTTATGTCGTGTTGTTTGAAAAAATGAAATAAATTAACCACAAATTAACCTGTAACTGAATCGTTAATAACAATTAATTATTTATTAATGATTAAATTTCAATTAACAAAATTTAATAAATGTTATAATAATTAACCAGTTGTCTAGACTAAATGATACGATTAACCTACTATGAATACCCTAGTGATGAGTCTGGTGACTTAAGTTTACATTGTGGATTTGGGGAAGAAAGTCAAAGAGTCCCTTTTCTTGAATTCACAACCTTTCCTTTGCGGTGGGAAAAAAACAAAATACCCTAATATTCATTAGTCTTGCCTCTAATCTTTTGGTAGTTGAAATTGTGATGAATGAGACACCACATGGATCTTATTGACATTTATTTAATCTTCGAAATGATTATATTTTACATTTTGAAATAAAAATAATTTAATATAAAGTTATTTAAAATTTTCTAAACTACATAAATTAATGATAATATTAATTATATATATATTTTTATATTTCTTTTATTATTCTTTTTATTTAAAACATATACCATGGTATTTTTCATGTGTAACTCATGTGAGATAAAATTAAGATATTAAATGTGTTGATGAGAATAAATTTGTCTCGTCGATCGTTGAAGGTGTTGTTAGAAATAAGTTTATCTCATCGAACGTTGACGATTTATCCTTTATGGTTTGAGTAGAGAGTCACGATCGATGAGATAATGGTCATTAACCGGTGTCTTTATGTGAAAGATGGAAGTGAAGAAAGAGAAAAAAGCAGAGAGAACCCTCTCTTAGTTGTGGTTAAAAAGTATTTATAGTGACCTTAGTTGATGTTGTTAGACATAAGATAAATATAACTACTCGTAAATCAACATGCTTAATAGATCTAGTTGTTAAATCTGAGATTTCACTATGATAAATCTCTTGAGATGATTAGATATTAAATCACAAAACTATAGTTATCCGAAAAGTATGTGACTTTGAATTAATCATAAACGAAAATAATATTTTCAAAAGATATCTCTAAAAATATAATAATGTATATATTTCAAATCAAACTCGTTTCAGAGGTCAATGAGTGCATTTTAACCAAGAACATTTAAGACAATTTATTTCAACATAAATCCATTTCTTAAGATTCAAACTAATATTCATCAACTATTAGTACATCAACGAACAACTAGTTGGTTTATTCATCATTGAGTTTTATAAATTTATTTTTTTTGTTGTGCTTGTACCTTGCAGTGTTATGAATATAGTAACATCCTCTTCTAAGCATAATCTTTTGGTGATCCTTGAGTGAACTTCAATAATAACTATTCCTAAGGGCGACAACCGGTGTTTATAAGTAGGAGACATACACATGATTTTATGTTAGGATTGAATTTATGAAAATCTAAGAAATGTTGAACATATAAAATTTAGGGGACACAAATAAATTTTTAATTGAAAATTTGTAGGGAGTGAATCTCTCATCGGTCCATCCCTATTTGTAAGAATTAGATAGTGATAGAATTAATCAACATTTTGCATCCTCCAAGTGATTAAATAGTTAGTTCTACAACTTCAAAGTACACTAGGCCCTTTCAAACACTAAAAGGGAACATAAGCTAGACTAGAGGGGTCCTGGCCCCCCAAAATTTTAAAAATTTTAATTTTAACTTTTAAAATTTTCTAAAAATTTAAATTTAGCCCTCAAAATTTTTAGAAATTCAAATTAAATTTTTAATTTTTTAATGTTTTTAATTAAACCCCTCCCATAATTTTTAAAAATTCTCATTACATCTCTCAAAATTTTAAAAATTGTAGTTAGATCCTATTTTTTTGGAATAAATATAAACTAAACCCTTCAAAAATTTTAAAAATCTTAATTTAAACCTCTAAAATTTTAAATTCATCCTCAAACTCTTTCCCCAAGTTTCGCCATTGGAATCGCTTCAAGAGAGAGTCACACTCTCTCTTCGAAGGTTGGATCACATCAAAAGAGGGCTTCTCAAGCCATGCAGAGGAATACTACTCTTCGGGCCTACTAGTAGAGGGAAAATAATACTGGCAAAGACCATTGCAGATGAAGCAGGAGCAAGTTTTATTAATGTCTCAGTGTCTACCATCACGTCAAAATGGTTCGGTAAAGATGAAAAGAACGTGAGAACCTTGTTTACAGTAACAGCAAGACCATTATTTTCGTGGACGATTGATAGCATGCTGGGCATGAAGCTATGCGGAAAGTTACGACACATTGGGATGGTCTGTTGAGTGTTGACCAAAGCTGGTCAACAGGTTCTTGTCTTTGCTGCAACTAACATGCCATTTGACATTAACAAAATAATAATTAGACATTTGTAATTTCAATTCATGGACATGCTTGCAAGTATCTTAGGGACATACATAAATAGGATTTTCAAGCTTACAACTTATAGCCAAGGTAATTTCCTCTCTACCTTATTTGCACTTACAACCTCTTCACCTTTATTTTTTGCCATTAATTACAATAACTTATATATAAGATTTTGCTAACCCATTACCAAATAAGGTGTTTGGTTAAGTGGTTGACAAACTCACAAACTAATCCGTTGACCCATGTTTGATTATTTTCACCACAAATCAAGTGGTGACACTTTCATCAACTCCGTTAAATGTTAACAGTTGGTGATCTGATTGGCAAAATTGAAATATCAGTAGTTTAAAATGAATCCACCCATAATTAAGTGATTGCATGTGTAGTCTACTCTATTAATAAAGAGATGAAATTAACTCTAAACATTTGGAAAAGGAAAAGACATAAAACTGAATTCTTTTTATGGGGTTGAAAACTTCGTGCTCAAGCTTAAAAAAATACTAAAAATAGGGTTAACAATCCTTGATGAAAACTTTGGATAACTTTTAGATGTTATATCCAGTTATGAATCCAAATTGAACTCTACATTTCAACATGATCCCAGTCGATAGATCTATCTTCGAAACCATAATCTGATTGATGGTACCTGGTCCTTGCTAATCTACTCATTATAGCAAGACATAGAAGAAGAAAAACAAAAATTTGTAAGATGGTTCAAGGAATAAACCAAAAGAACTTATGATACAAGTTTATTTTAATGCAATAGGTGGAATATTTGTTTTGTACCTTCTACAATTTTGTAAAGTGTTGACCACCACCCGTCTTTAGACATTTGACGTTGTTCTAGCGACTCTTCGATTGTTTTATCGTGCTTCCCTTCTAGAACTCCCTATAGAGTTATAACAACATCCCTTGTTTTCTTGAGGATATTATTGCCATCTTCGATTTCCAGGAGAGTAAGGTCGTTCTGGGATGAAGTGAGGCTAACAACAAGTGCAAACTGGGCAGCAGCAGTCCAACGAGAAGATGCCATCCATTTTCTCTGTTTATCCAACTGCTTATTCTCTTTTCTGCCCAACCTGTCCTCGCCTTCCCCTTCGAGTGCTAGACTCCACAAGTATTGAGCATTAGTTGCCCCAGTACTTTGAACCATCTTGAGAAAGCATTGCCTTCATTTGACAATAATTCATCCGGTGTATCATATTCCAGCAACTGACATCAAAATAAGAGCATCAATACATCAACCAAATGCATCTTAAGAATCCCGTGAGTAGTGTACACAAGGAAAAGCCTTTTTGGGCCTTTTAATTTTCATAGTGTAATTTTGATTTTTGAATAAATGTATGTGAACTAGAGATCATACAATTAGGTTTATCTTTTCAAACAAACATGCGAACTAGATGGCATGAGGTTAGGCTTTTCTATAAACAAAGCATGTGGGTAGAAATCTTGTTTGGGTAGGATTTACTAAAGCATGATTGGGTAGCCAACATGTGGGGTAGTTTTTTATTGACAAATTATATTATGTCCGTTTATTTCTTTTACGATAACTCACTAATTTTCTCTTTTCTTTTTGTTTTATTTTTGTTCTCATTTTTGCATTGCACTATTGATTCCATGGTGTTGATCAGTGACCGATGTCCATATAAAAGGCTAGTAATATGGAACGAAGGATTCAAAAAGAGGTAGAAGACAATGCAGAAGTTCTGAAATGGTCCAAGAAGTCCCAGATAACAATTGGAGACAATTTGTAGCAAGGGTACATATAAGATCTAATTGGGTACACACGCATCAATGTTTGTCAAAATGACCTGAGCGAGTTGAAAGAGATTTGGGGAAAGTGGGAAGCATCCAATAAGAAGTTGTTTTATCAACTCTATGGTGACATCTCGTATCTCTTAGACGTTCAGATCGACCGAAATCTATTTAGAGCTATGGCGTAGATCAAGAACCACGCCGCCTATAACTGATTTACTTTTGGTCGAGTGGACATGACACCTACCATAGAGGAATACCACGCCTTGATTTGTTGTCCAAGATTCCAAGCATACAAGATGTACATCAAGCCACCAAATACTAATTCCTTCAAGAAGAATATGCTTTTAATGTCCGACATGAGTGAAGAGTGGGTTGTAAGAGGCATCAAGAAGAAGGGAGATAGCGAGTGCATTTTCTGGACCGCTCTGAGAGAAGTGATTGATCGTCATCCCGACATAAGAAAGAAGATTGACCTTTTTGCTCTAGGTATTTATAGGCTAGTAATATTCCCAAAGGTTCTGGGACACGTTGATGTATCTGTGGTTGACTTACTCAAGAGACTAGATAGACATGTAGATCCCATTTCGACTATCTTGGCAGAAACATTATGTTCCTTAAATTCTTGCAGAAGAGAAGAAGAATGACGCTTCATAGGGTGTGCACCACTTTTGCTAGTATGGATCCTCAGTCACTTCAAACATGTCGAGAGGGCACCTGGTTGAGTGATTTTAGAAGGATTTTCACCTTTGAAGGATTTCCTTTCTCGATAATGGTTGGGGGGCTTCACTGAAGAGAAGTGGATGGTTATTTTCAAAAATATCCGAGACAGTGATATATTGTGGCGTGCTTCGTGGAATGTTTCCTCATACATACTATATAGGTGTGGAGAAAGAGTTTTGGTTCTATTGCTGGGCATATGAGGTTCTATAGAGTATGCTCCGTTATTGGTTTTCAGACAGTATAGGTCGAGACAGTTCATTCTGGCAACTTAGGATTTATCCGGGTCTGAGTTCGTTTTCAGAGGAGAGCAATACAAGAATAAAGTAAAAGGTGTTACCAACGCATACAAGTATACTCGTAGAGTAAATCTCTTTACCTTCGACTTGAAGCTGCCATAAGAGTACGAGGAGTGGAGAAGTAACAGAGTTAATGATAATATCCCTGTGGTCAAATCCTGAAAATGTTCAGCCTATAGAAGAACATCTTAGAGTGGTATCGTCTCTGCTAGAACTAGCCAACATTGATTTTGAGGTCGAAAAGAAAAAGGGGAAGAAGACATTATAGATATTGAAGGATGAGACATATCAGAAAAGCTTAGAAATCGATATCCAAAAGGGTCGAGCTGATCAGATCAAAAAGGTAGTAAAACAACTCAGATTGGATTTCGATGATCTCTAGGTATCTTACCAGCGAATGGTCAAGGCTCAGATGGCCATTAGCTCAAGTAAGTCTCATGATGATTGGAGTTAGGAAGTGGAAAGTTTAAAAATTGATGTTGTGGAAAGTAGTGAAAAGCTTAAGTAGAGTAGACATCAGGCGAAGCTACTTTCATGAGAAAAGTGTACACTAGAGCAACAACTGCAAGAGAGTCGGTCCTAGAATGAGAAATTGAAGGGTAGAATCCTGAGGTTAGAGACAACCTTGAGACGGTATCGAAGTCAAGTATGTAATTCAAACCGTACATAAATTGAACACCTGAAGAAGCGTGTGAATGAACTTGAGTCTATGGTTTATAATTTTCAGAGAAGGGCAAGTGAAATGCCGATAGTCCCCTATGAAGGAGTTATACAGTGGAACCATCGTTGGGAACAGGCTCAGTGGAGAGTTAAGCAAAGAAATGACTTCATCATGAGGTACCTACAACATGCTCAAGGAGTGGCTTAGTACTTGATTGACTTGTCGTACAAAGCTGATGCTGTAAGCGAAGGATTGGAGCCTGAGACTGAATAAGCTTAGAGGATTTTAGATTTACTGGTGCACATACAACAATTAGGAGAGATATCTCATATTTATATGTGATATGTTTAAGCCTTGTAACCAAACTTCGTTTCTAATATAAAAAGTTGTTCTAAAGAATCATTCCAGAATCAACACCTTGTATTGCACCTACATTGCATATACTTTTCACATTGTATTGTATTCATCAATAGTCATATTTTTCACATTCATTAATAAAATATCAATATTAATAAAAGGATATTGTGACAGAATTTCTGAAAGCCAATTGAAGTTACCCGGGGCGTGTTTATAGAAAGATTGAAAACGATGAATGAGATATTAACACATTTTAGTAGGACTGAGATAATCCAGGAGGAATTCATAAAGACCAAACAAGAAATAATTTATGAATCAAGGGAGTTCCAAGTTGAATCCAGGGAACAAATGTCCAAGTTGATGAGCATGATGGTTACAATGATATATAGGGAGAAATCATTGGAGGACCCTATTATACAAGAAAAGATGAAGACTTTGAGTGAAAGTCTGAATGTTAGTTATGAAACCAATGCAATGACAGTAAATGATCAAGAACATGTTGGGGAATGTGGTAATCCAAGCCAACTCCAAAAATCGGGTATGATTTCAGAAAATATGACATAGATCATGCCGAGCAAAGTAAAAATTGAGGGTGGAGCTTCTAACACGAAAGTTGAGTCTGACTCAAAGAAGAGAGGCATAGAGGAAGTTCAAATACCAGTAAAGAAGTCTAAAAAGAACATGAAGAAAAAGAAGAGGATATGTAACACCCCAAATATCGGGTCAATGACTAAAGTGTAAGGATGTAAAGTTTGATGGTTTAATTTGAATGAATTAAATAGTTTAAGGACTGATTCTATAATTTTGTGTATATGACTTATATCAAAGATTGAAGAATTGAAAGGGAATTATAGTCTTTTTAAAGGAAAGGAATTTAATATTCATTTTAAAGGAAATAAAGCATGTGGGAAATAGAGATAAGAAAGAAATATCTGGAAGCTTGGTTTTTTCTCATTCTCTTCCCGTAACTCTATTGTTAAGGTAAATTGATTTCCAGCTGGTTATTTCTTCAAATTTTGGTTTGGTTTTAAAGACTTAGGTGATAGATAAGCTTAAGAAAAGCTTTAAGATGATTAAAACTAAGAGATGAGGAAATTAATGATGAATTTGTAAAATGGTCTTTAAGGGATTTATTGATATGGTTTGGTATTTGGATTTCTAATGATAAATTTGACTTGTCGAGGGTCTAATTAAGGGATTAGAAGTATTATAAAGGATTAAGATCATGTTTGAAGTTTAAGTGTGATATTTAGTTCTAAGGTTATAAGGAGAAATTTTGGGTATTATAAAGGAAATTAGGGAGGTATGTTAACTATGATAAAGGATGATGAGTTTGAGAGTACGAATAAGGTTAAAAGCATGAGTTTTATGTGAAGAGTGTGTAAAATTCAAAGTGAAAAAGGTGAAATATGGGTAAGGGTATCGATACTGGAAGAACAATACTGATACTATAAGGGTAAATTGAAGGAAAAATGTAAGAATCTGACGAATAATATTGATACTGATTGAATAAGTATCGATATTGAGGTAGAGGTATCGATACCAAAGAGGAAGATATTGATACTATTTTTTGAAATGAAATTCCAGAATGTCAAAATGGTATCGATACTGAAGTGGGTATCGCTACCATAGAAAAGAAGTATCGGTACTATAAGACGGGTACCGATACTAGTGCTTCTGAAATTTAAAGGAGAGTTTTAGTTTCGTTTTTGTAAATGCTAATTTGGTTATACGCTAATGTAAAGAGATATTTATATTATATATGTCTATGTGTAGATTTGGATCAGAAGCATTTCCATAAAAAAGTTATACCCAAGTGATTTAGCGAAAGATAAAAGGATTTCATTAAGGATTTCAGTGAGGCAAAGGTGAGTGCAACTCATATGTTTTATATTAGATTTGAGGGCAGCTTGCGATAAGCCAACCTTAGAGTTTTTGATTGAAAACTGTTTTATTTCTTTTATGTAATATTTTATTTACAATGCTTTATTCAAGTTATACTTCTCAAGCTATGTTTTGATATGTACATGGTTATGAAGATGTGATATGTGAATGTGCTTATACGAAAATGTTCGATGTGAAAGTGCTCACGTGAACAAGATATACTCTGAATAATGAAATAAGAAATAACTATGTGGTTAAAAGCCCAATGTATATGTATAAGAATTAGAGGTATAGTTGGCATGCCAAGAGTCGAGGGTTCTATGTGGTCATTCCTATGTGGTCATTCAGGACAAAACTATATGGTCCTTTGGGACAATCCTATGTGGTCATTCAAGACAAATATGTGGCACTTCGGTGTAATTATGTGAGCAATGGTGATTGCATTAGTGCACAACCTTAATGTACTTAAATACCTAGAGTTCTCAGTAGTATGCATTGGGCTATTATAAATAAAGTGATATAACTGAACAAGGTCTAAGAGTATACTTTCTTGTTATGAATTTGAACTTGAATTCATACGAAATGTTTTCTATGAGATGAGTAAGAAAGAATATTTATAATGTTTTATTATGCTCGTATTTGCCTCACAAATTCAATGACTTAGCATGTGATTGTTTCACACGTAGGTTCGAAGAAAGCAGAAGAGTAAATCTAGAAGAGGACATCATACTCTTGAAGAGGATCAGATCAGAACAATTTGAAAGTAGGTTTCTTATTTTGGAATTTTGTTGGGATGTATTATAACGTTTTAAATTGAAATGCTCTGATTTGTTTTGTAATTATACACTTGTATATTTATGTAACTTATCGAATAATGCATTTTCTGTTTGAACTTTTAATAGAAATTTTATTATAAGGGTTTCACCACTATATTACAATTTGTAATTTAAATTTCATATAAAGTTTTTTAAGAGAAAATGTTTTGAAAAGTTGATGTGACACCTCTAATCTGTATCTGGGTCGGGTAGGGGTTGGGGTGTTACAGGATGCCTCTCGTTCCGATTCCAGGGTCATATTCAAATTTATTACTCTTTTTCTTCAAAAATGGCCTTCTGGAACCTATTCCTCTAAGGCCTAATACTTATTTACGTCCATATTGGCAAAGTGTCAAAAATTCATACGGCTATCATTCTGGAGATTTCAGCCACTCTACGGAAAGTTTACGGTTATGAGATTAAAAGTTCAAAACCTCATCACAGAAAGGGTTGTTATGCTTTGAAGATGGAAAACCTAAGCTCACCGGAAGCTCCAAACTTGTCGATGAAGGGAGTTCTGCAAACCAATGTCTCTCGTAAAACGTTAGTCAAAAATTGAACCTTCAAAACGAACATCTCAATGATTAGTCACAAGGTCTTCAAGATGGCCATGATTGTGGTAAGGAGAAAGTGAGGTCAAAAGAGCTTATACTTAATTTTCCTTTATTTTCATGCATCAAATTAAATCCCAAGTTGCTCAAAGCCCAACTGACTACTCCATGTCTGGCTAAACCTCTGCTTCCCCCTTATCCGAGTTGGTATAATGAGAAAGTTTCTTGTGAATATCACGTCAGAGCCCGAGGACACTCCATCGAGAATTGTGGTAACTTCAAGCGACAAGTCCAAGATCTTTTGGCTCATGGAGTTATAGAGGTGGATGTTAATAATCAGTCGGTTTCAATCAAACAGTTGGGAGTCAGCCCCTAGAATAGAGTTGACGGGGTCAAAACAAATGAAGTGTATACGGAAGAGGGCGCAAAGAAATAAAAGATCAAGATCAAGGAAAGCGAGGTATGTGAGGCAGAGTTAAAGGATTCAACTCTCGAGACTTCTCTGTCGCTAAAAAGGAGAAAAAATGAGAAATGATGAGAAGGAAATTAAAAGAGAAGTAATCTGAAACTGGCTGCAAAAGATGTCTTGGAAAAATACAACCTTCAAGGTTTTTCAAGTGCCCATTTTTGACTTGCTATCCCCTTTAATCAAGAGTTAGTACCTCACTCTATGGCTCTTAAAATTAAAGACTGGCTCATCTACTTATGGCTATGACTCGAATAGTGATTGCGATTTACATCTGGGGGCATTGCGTCATCATACTAACAAGTGCATAGCATTGATGGAAGAGATAGAAAAGTTCGTTGACAAGGGAGTCCTAACACGAGAAATGATCGAGATATGGGGAGAAAGTGAGGGTAAATACCCTAATTCAATTGGACACCCAATATTCTAGGAGAAATGAGGGATTCTGCCTGAACAAGTGAAGGTTATTATCCACCACAGTTGCACCTTATGTTTGCAGCATCTTGTTTGAACTTGTTTTTTATACTTTCTCAGCTTTTTTGTAAGGATATTTAATTGAACTTATGCTACTTTAAAGATGGTAAACATTGAATCAAATTTGCAAATATTGCAGTCCTTTGAATATCAATTGAATTAAAAACTCTTCAAATGATTAAATTATGGATCTTTGACAAAGTGACAAGAATGAAAACTAATAAAACAAGGACCTTTGACCTTACCCCAGAAAATACATTTGAACACCATACCCTTATCTTGCAGGGACCAATATAGCCTTCTCCTCTCATAAGGAAATGAATAAGAGGCTTGGTATTCAGGTATGCATAGGAGCGAACAACTTAGGGCATCTCTTGTGTATGAAATTTCAAAACTGACTAGACTACATTTCTATTGAGGACGTTCAGTGATGATCCTAATATTCACAAATGGAATGGTGGAGTAGATGAATTCAGTATAAGTTAGTTTTTTAGAAACTAGACTCTAAATATGGGATTGTCTAACCATCAAAGACACCTACACTATCACAAGTTGTTCTCAATGAGCTTAATAAATTCTAAATCTAAATACTCAAAAGGTTAATAAATTATTATTATTATTATATATTATACAATAAAGTTGAACTATTCTACTAAAGCAATTGGATACAAATGAAACTCAAAAGCCCCAACTTTATGAATAGATTGCATTCAAACCATGACATTGCTTGGGTATTCGACAGTTTGGTGTTTGATCCACTGTGATTGTCAAGTCGAAGACTTTGTGACGAGATGAACCCTTCGGCTAGCCCGATAAAGGCAATTATAATATGTATATATAAACAATAAAGCTGAATTCAACTAGCTAAACAATGGCAAATTAAATCAAATTTATCTAATAAGGAGTTTCAGTAAAATAGACTAAGGGAATTGAGGAACACTTATTATAGTCAAACTCACACAAGCACTCATGAATTTTATATTTAGATTGTGAGCCTGAATTAATGAGTAATACTTTACAAAATTATTTCTTTCTTTGATATCTAAAATAAAAGAAAGGAGGAAAACATTTTCAAACAGGATAATCTCAAATGCAAAAGGTCCTTGAAGCCAGTGAGACTTTGTAACACCCCCAACCTATATCCGACCCGGATATGAATCCGAGATTTCACATTGACTTTTCAAACCATTTATTTTTAAAAGATAGTTAAAAAATTAAACTTTTATTTATATAAAAGTAGTGGAACCCTTGATCAAAGTAAATAAATAAATTTCAATTTAATTCGAAAATAGAACTTAATAATTTACATAAATATGGTAAGGTTTGTTTACAAAACTGATCAGAGCCTATACGATTCAAACCTTGAATTAGATACCAACTACCTTTAATACAACAAAATAACATATTGTGTAAATTATTTCTAATATGATATTCTCGTATGGATATGTTGTCTTGTCTAATCTTAGCTTTGCTTATCATGCTTCTCTGAACCTACGTGTGAAACACTCACACAATAAGTCGTTGACTTAGTGAGACATATAGAATGTATAGTAACTTATTATATTACTTAATTATACTCTAAACATTTTATACAATCATGTAAAGAAACTATAGAACACATCATATTCAAAAGCATAAGTGCATATATATACATATCTTTATCATCATCAACATCAACATCATTATCATTATCACTGTTCAAAACCAGTAAACCATTTAAACATATAATCTTATACTTAACATTTGTAAAACATCATATAATACATTTAAAAAAGAAAACACATAACATCACACACTATTTATTTATGTTATCTCTTTTAATAGCCCATGGTACACTTCTGAGAACTTAAGGTATGTGAGTGCATTGAGGTTGTGCACAAATGCTGTCACCACAGCTCGTATAAATTGCAACAAAGTACCGAGTAGAAATTGCACCGAAGTGCCACATAGAATGTCCCGAAGGACCACATAGTATTTTCCCAAAGGACCGCGTAGAAATGTCCAGAAGGACCACGTAGAATTGTCCCGAAGGACCGCGTAAAACCCTTGACTCTTGGCATGCCAATTATACCCTTAGCTCTCATATCACATACTATGGACTTTACTATTTATATCATTTGTTATATCTTATTTCACATAGTCAAGAAATCACGTGGGTCATGTCACATATCTTATATCTTATTCTCATTTCCTCACATAGTTTAGTTTCACATATCTTATATCACATGTTCATATAATCGCTTAGGTCAATAACACATGGCTTATCTCACTTTTTCACTTATTCATATAAGTCAATTATATCAGTTCACATAGATTATCATACAATCATGTACTTACATAGCTCAATATCATATATCATAAAATATAACAATACATGTTCACATACTAACAGCTACCAACTATACCTATCTTTATGCACACATAGAAACCATATTAACAACATACTATTATTCATATAATCATGAAAGCAAAACATTGGAAACAGACTCATCGCAAGTCTAATTTCCAATCATATACCATAGTAATATGCACTCACCTTGGCCTCACTAGTCAAAGCAACACTTATAACTCTTATCTCTCACTTGATCAATCTTATTTCGTTGACTCGTTTGGTACTTGCTTTCATTCAATATCTATACAATACATATAATCGATATAAATGTCTTAATTCAGATCACTATAATAAATTCTTATTATCATAAGCAAACCAAAGCACTTAATTCACAATTTCCATATGAATAGTATCGGTACCCAAAGTACAGAACCATTACTTCCTTATTGTGGTATCAATACTACACTTCAGTATCGATACCCTCTTAACATTCTGGAATTCGAATCTAAAAATGGTACCGATACTTAAACATTGGTATCGATACCCTGGTACAGATATGACTACTTCAGTATCGATACTGTTTGAAGGATTAATCCACTTTTACCTTTTTGTATCGATACTATTCATCCAGTATCGATACCCCGACCCAATATAACCTATATTTACTTTGGAGTATTAATACTGTTCATCTAGTACGGATACCCCTTGCCCAGAACTTATTCATTCAACCAAAAAATTTACTGACTTCCTCATTTTACTATTCTTTAAAACCTTTATACCAACTACACTTACTCAAATCAACTTATATCATTATAACTCATCTTAACATCCAATATCCTACATACTCACTTGAATTCAAAAATCATACCAATTTATCAACATATTCCAAATTAATTTCTAACACTTTAAATTTCTTATTTCAACTTATGGCAAGTCGAATTTCACTTCAAAATCTATTTACTAACACTTTATCATCAATTCAATCAAAAACCCTTTTTACTTAATCACTTATAACTTGTCCATGTTTTAGCTTTTACTTCTCTCTATGCTTCCTTAAGCTTTCCTAACACCCCAAGAATCAAAGCCCATCATAATTTATAAGAAATAACCAATTTGAGCATTCCTTACCTTAGCTATGGAGACTCACAGTGAAGAGAAAAAGAAGATAACTGAACCCAAAAGTCTCCAGAGTTTTCTTTCTCTTTTCCTCCTCATTCTACACATGGATATATATAACACCAATAATGAGTTTTAATTCATTTTCTCATTAATTGACCATTATGACCTTTCAACTTTCAATATTTTCTATACAATCCTACATAAAGATATTCCAATTAAGTCCTTAAACTTTTTAACTTTTTTAAAATTATTCACAAAGTTTAAAAAATTTACATTTTAGTCACTAGCCTGATCTTTGAGATGTTGCAGACTTAATCTACCTCTATTGGAGAAAAATAATAAATGATGCAAGAATAATGAAGTATTCCACAATATTGAAAGAAAATAGTCCGAGAGATCAGAAGGACTAGAGGATAGAACTTGTGACATTTCCTTGTGACGTTATCAATAACCCGTCAAGAAGCAGATGATCGCCTTATTTGAAAGGGGCACAAATCCTAGCGCATAGTAAAAATGAAAGAGTGACACCAGTCAAGGATTAAATTTTGGCACCCAAATTAGGATGAGTCATGAAGACACCCACTTTAGGGGCATGACCAAAAACCCAAATCATGTTGAGATAACAAGGTTCAGACCAAGAAGACTTTGAGAATGAGTCTCACAACTTGGAGTGTTAGAGGGTAAACCATGAATTTGAGCAGATCTTACCTTATAAAGAAAATCATTCAAGCATCAACTAATGGTAAAGTCCTGGAAAAACAACTCTGATAGCATAATTGAGTTAAGGACAGAAGGGGCATAAAGGTCATATTCCTGGTCGCAACAAGAATTCAAGAAACATTTCTTTTGAGACTTTAATATAGATGAGAGGCAGAGAAGACACAAAGACATAAGATGATTAGATGGCTCTTCAAAGTTGCAAGCTTGAAATTATAAGTTATTACACTGATATCTGAGTAAACCCTAGAGAGGACTTATCAAGTGGAAGAAGACTTAGTTCTTCACTTTAGAGTCAAAGGGAAATTGAATAAACATTTATGCGTACATAATAACGTCATTTGCATAAGAGAAAATACATTACATTGCATTCACATTTCACACATAAACGTATGGTTTTTACATATCTTCCAATGAAAAGAGAAGATTCATGATATCAAAATCCTAACAAATGGAATCTAAAATTCAAACCTCAAATACAAAGAATCATGTTTAGGGAGGCAGACTCCCATATTCGGTGGCTGCGAGACAAGTTTCCATAAGAAATATCGATTTTCAAAGATTATCTTGAAATCCAAATCTTCAAGTATGATTTTTCAAATTTTCAAACATATACTAATAAGTGGTAATGTTTAATTTTCAGATTTGATATTATCGAAGACAAGAGAAGCAAATCGAACTCGATTTAATCTTCCCTAAAGAACAGTGGAATAAATCAACATTTCCAGATCTGATTTTCTTTCAAGAAACAGCAGAACATATCCCCTCTCTTTCCAAATTTGATCTTCCCTGAGTAGCAGTGGAACAAGTATACCTCGATTTAATCTTCCCTGAAGAATAGTGGAATGAATGAATATTTCTAGATCTGATTTTCCCTGATGAATCAGCAGAACAAATCTCTATTTCTTCTAGACTTGATCTTTCCTGAGGAATAGTGGAACAAGTATGTCTTGATTCAATCTTCCCTGAAGAATAGTGGAATGAATCAACATTTCTACATATGATTTTCCTTGAAAAAGTAGTGGAACATATCCCATCTCTTTCCATATTTGATCTTCACTTAGTAACAATGAAACAAGTTTGTCCCGATTCAATATTCCCTAAAGAATAGAGGAATGAATCAACGTTTCCAGATATGATCTACGGTGAAGAAACGATGGAGCATATCCCTTATTAGATTTCAAAGCACAAAGTCGACTGGACTAAAACTCATTATCTCTTCGTCTTTGCCTTATTCTTGTTGACACAAGAATGGGCAAAGAGGGACATCCATCGACACTCATTTTCTTCCCGCTACTATTGTTATTATTATTATTATTATTATTATTTATGTTTATTTTTAGGCCAGAATTACAACCCAAAATTGGCCCTCAATTATAATCAAACCCAGGACCCATTACACAAGGGCCCAACTACCAAGCAACCTAATCGGCACGGTACTCGAAGCCCAAACCGAGGCCCAATACTAACATTAATTAGTTAGGGTTTCTAAACCTTTTATCGTCACTACTCGCACCAATCCCCTGCCGTCGTTCCTGTTGTTCATTTGCACCACTCCACGCTGCTACCAGCAAGTAGCCCCACGCTTAGTTTCTCCACCATCATCACCTCCCTGCCACAATAGTTGGTACATCTCAACAAGTAAGAGGGAAAAAATAAAAAACAAAGAAATGACAATTTTGGGTGTTAAAAGGGCTCTCGATTCTCTCTCTAAGGGGGTCGGTTATTGGAACAAAAAAAGAGAGGGAAAAACATAAGAAAAAAATAACAAGAAAGAGGAAGGAAAAATAATGGGGGTAAGGATTTGGTTTTTCGAAGAGAAGAAATTCAAAGGGGGTTCGAAAAGACATAAGGGAAAATAAACCATAAAAAGAAAAAAACCATTAGATCCAAGAAGAAAAGGGAAGAGAGAAGAGGAAAGTTTACCTTCATCGCCGATTGCCGGGAAGCCGAAAAGACACCATTTTTGTTTGGATTTCAAAAGGTATAAACCTAGTTCTAGGCGTTTTGGTTGAGTTTTAAGGAAAACAAGTTTTAGATTCGGGGTTAGGAGGGGGAGCTCTCATTTTGGTCTATTTTGTTTCTTCTCCGACTGTCAGGAACGTCGACGGACTATATTTTTCCTCTTCGGCGGAGAGAGATTGAGAGAGTTTTCTCTCTTTCCCTCTCTGTTTAAAATTGAAAGAAGAAAATAAAATGGGGTTTGGTTTTTTAGCCTTAAAATAAGGCTTATATACACCTTATGAAGCGACGTCGTTTTAGTGGTGGGAGGTTTGTTTTCAGCACTTGGGCTAATCGCGTAGGGAGGGTCCTTAGTTTGTAACTCTTTTTAAACTAGTCACTTAACGAGAATCCCATCTTTCTATTTTAAGCTCTTTATTTGTTTATGTTTCATTTTAGTCTCGTATATTTGTTGTTATATTTGTTTAAGTGATTAGAATTTGGACTAATAATTTTGTTTAGTATTCAACTTGGTCACTCATATTTGTTAATAACTAAAATGATGTAATTCCATATTAAAGCCCTATGTTTAGTTTCATATTCACTCTGGTCACTGTCTTTAGTACTTTAGTGCTTAGGGTTTATTACCTATTAAGTCCTCATTGTTTTGTCTCTTTTAGTTTTTAATCCTTGAAATCCTTGAATGATGTGTTTAGTGTTTCATTGTCATTGGCATGATTATGTATATGTATATTATTATTTATTTATTTATGCTTTTTTGTACACGAATGCTTAGAATCTTAAAACTAGTATTTTCATATTAAGACTATAGTATTTTACCTTCATATATGTAGTAACTTTTTATGTAATTATATTCTATATTATATTATTGTATATGTTGTACGCATGAATGCTTTAAATGTTAGCTTGTTTTATTTATTTATTATGTTATTTGTTATTTGATGCATGAGTATACCGTACGTATATATTAGTGATGTATTTAATAATTTAATATATGTACAGTCACTACTTTCGTATGTTTGTTTGCATATAAGTTCAGTCATACCTTTATTCGATTTGCATGATGCCCTCATAAGCATTTCTTGACTCAAATATAAATAAATTGACTAAGGGTAATATTCGTTCATTTTAATATTGTTGTGAAGTGATTGTCTTAACGTATAAGAAAGTTACTTTCGATAATTTTAAAATGAAAGTCTATCCCATTTAGTGACACAAATTAAATTGATCAATTTTAAAATTTGGGGATTGGTGAAAAGATAATATTCTTTATAAATTCGTCAAGAAAAGACTGTTAGATCGAATCTAAGGTCTCATCTCGAGTTATTCAAATAATTGAACACCCTTATTCTCATTAAATATTGGTAAAAAATAATTAATTATACCTGCTTGATGTATGCTTTTAATTTGCTTTATTTTTGCATGTGTTTTCCAATGAGTTTTTAAAATAATAACACTTGAATCGATGTTGAGAATAATAATATATCTTCATTTCGACTGGAGTAATAAATGATTGCTTTAAGACATGATATATCATTTATTCTTGATTCGAAATAATTCGATATTACTATTTTCTCTCGAATCGATATTGATTTTTAAGACGGAATAATGATATTTTTTCATTTCGATTGGAGTAATAAATGACTGCTTTAAGGTATAAGAGGTCATTTATTCTCGATTGAAAATCATTAGATATGATCATTTTCACTCGAATAGATATTAAATTTTAAGACTATATAGTGATATCTCTTCATTTCGATTGGAGTAATAAATGAATGCTTTAAGGCATGAAAGATCATTTATTCTCGATCAGAAATAATTAGATATTATAATTTTCTCTCTTAAAATTATTTTGGGTGTTGTTGTTTTGAATTAATAATGAACTGTGGAATAGAATTTTAGTATCTCTTTATTTTGATTGGAGTAAGAATAATTTCTTTAAGGTATGAGAGGTTGATTCTTCTCAATAAGAAATAATTAAATATTATTCTGCTTCGTCCTAAAATTCAAAGAGTATTATTTATATGGGATCTTAAATTAAATTAGACTCGAATTCGTAAATTTCATTGCAAAGACAATTTATTAATATACTAAGTACCGATTTAGAGCGCTGTGGGGGTGCTAATCATTCTCCACACGTAATTGACTCCCGAACTCGAATTTTGGTAACGCAGACCGTAAATTTATTGTTTTAATTAAAATGAATGTTTTTATTAAAATGGAAAATACTTTTTGGGTGCCCAATCACACCCTAATCAAAGGTCGGTGGCGACTCCTCGAACCACTTTTTATATGAGATTATTCAAAAACGACTCCCTTTCCTTTTCGGAAAACCGTTTCGACAAATGTACTTAAAAAAAGACAAGAAGAAAGAAAACTATATTAATTTTTTGAATCAAAGAAAACTATTTTAATTAAAATTAAAGTATTTTCAAGTTGCTAATTATTTCTAAAACGCAAGCTAAGTGCAACTATCTTTCTATCTACCAAAATCTAACCACTCTAGTAAAATTTTATTGTCTCGTTATATCACACCTTGAAATGTCCCTCAAAATTTCTCTATTTATAAGAATCCATAAAGTGGTCTCATTAGTTAAATGGAGGTTCTAAGTACAAACATCTGCATCGGTAGGTGGGTGTATGCTTTACTAGTTAAGAAAGAATCTAAAAAAATACTACTTTATAATTACATTAACAATTAAAAAAATATAGAAGAACAAACAAGATTAAAGTTTTAGAAGTGAAAAGATAAAAATGTCCTTAAAGTGAAAAAATGTAAGATTATATCACACTAGCTCTTTGAAGAATATATGTTATGACATGCTTTGTGTGTGCCACGAGAGCTCTGATCATCACCGTTTTTACATTTGTTTCATATCTGAACTTATTTGTACTTATACAAAAGTTTTTGAAAACAATTAAGTGAGATCATTATTGTTAAAAATACATGAAAATAAGAATTTTGATGTTAAATCAAACAAAAGGCATCAAATGTGCTCAAAATGCAAAATAATTAGGATAAAAAACACTGAAAATAGCATTTTATCAGTGACAAGGAAGAATATATAAAAATATGTTTTTTTTTTATTTTTGAATAAATGTTCACCTTGTTTAGTATACGAGATGAAGAGTAGGAGATATAATCCGTTACCATTAATCGTAACAATTAACCGGTGTAATCATTATATTTTATAAGTTAATTAATTGAATCGTTAAAGTTTAATGGTTTCGATTAATCAAACCACTAAAAAGCCGATTATCAATTATAGTTATGAATTTTGTTAAATAGTTAACCATCGGTTAACCGGTAATAAATTATAATTAATTAATTATATTTTTAAAAATAATAGAATTAGAAATAAAATAAAAATGGTTCCTATTTTTAGCTATTATGTTTATCTTATGTAGGAGCACATTAAATCAAATATAGATAAAAAATTCGATTTTAAATTATAAAATATAAATATACAAATTAGATTTTAAATGAAGAAAATGAATATACCTCAATATATATATATATTTAAATGAAAATAAAATGCATCTACAAATAAATAAGATTTCTACAAATATATTTGTTTCTATAATTGTAAATTTTAGTAAAATTTGAAATTTTTATGTTGTGTTGTGTTTGAAAAAAATGGAATATGTTAAGCACAAGTTAACCTCTAACTGAACCGTTAATAACGATTAACTATTTTTTAATTGTTAAATTTTGATTAATAAAATTTAATAACTATTATAATGATTAACAGGTCGTCTAAACTAAGTGATATGATTAACCTACTATGAATACCCTAGTGAAGAGTCTGGTGACTTAAGTTTACATTGAGGATTTGGGGAAAGAAAGTCAAAGAGTCCACTTCGTTCAAGTAGTGTTTTTCTGAGAGTGAAGTGTCAATCAGTTTCCATGACAGAGTTTATAGAAGGGTGTCTAGAAGTGTAGTCAGTGATTCTTTGGAATAGGTCAGTTCGTCTTCAAAGTCTTCCCAATCTTCAGTTCAAGCTAGGATCGAAGCTGCTGCTACTAGGGAAGTTTGTGATATGTTGGGGATTTTCTTCAAATGAGGATAACAGTTTTTAGAGGAAGAGATATTAAAGAGGGAAAGAAAGGGGTATGCGAAAGAAAGGAGGTAATTTAGTCTTCCTATTGAGGGTTTTTAAGAATTAACATTTAAATGTCAAATCTTAAAATCATCTCATGGAACATAAGGGGTTTAGGGAGAAAGGAAAAAATAAGAGCAGCAGCCCGACTGGTTAATAAGAATAAACCAATTTTCTTATTCCTATAGAAGACAAAACAAAATCAGTGTTTTAATGGGTTAAGAAGAAGATTAGGGGGTAAAATGCTACAAGGTGAAATTTTTTATCCGGCTAATGGGTTTGCAGGAGGGTTGATATGCTTATGGAATGAACGTTTATTTCAAGTCACAAGAAAAGACAATCATACCAGATTTATGGCAATCTCAGGGAAGTTCTTGTTTAAGTTTGAGTATGTTTTAATTAATGTATATGGTCCGTCTGTTGAGGCTGAAAAGGTGGAGTTCTTTAGGGAATTGTTAAGTTTTGTTATAAACTTAAACCTTCCAGTATGCTAGGGGTGATTTTAATGCTTATCTTAGTCCATCAAGGAAAGAGGGAGTTTTGCAGAATTGGCATGCCATTGATTTACTCAGATCATTTGTCCAACAAACTAATCTTATTGACCTCCTTTTATTAGGAGGGTGTTATACCTGGTGCAACAATAGAGAATGTCCTACGTGGGTAAGATTGGATCGTTTCTTGGTTAGCAGTAATTTTTTACATGGTTTCCCAAAACTGATTCAACGAATTCTTCCCAAATCTCTCTCGGACCATAATCCTATTATACTGGAAGAAGATGGCAGAACTGGGCCCGCAAACCTTTTAGATTTTTTAATTATCTTTTAAATGAAGAAGGGTTCGAAAAACTGGTTGAAACTTCTATGGATGATTCAAAAAAGAAGGGATGTAGGGGAATTTTCAGTTTATTGCAAGGCACTAAAAAGAAGATAAGGAGTTGGTCCAGTAGTAAACATGAGGGGATATCAGAGTCTATTTCAAAAATTGAATGCAAAATAAATGAATTGGAATTAAAGTCTCAAGGTGATGGTTTCTCCCCTCAAGATAGGGAAAAGTTGATGTTTTCAGAAATGAATTATGGAGATTGCACAAAATAGAAGAAATCATTTGGAGTCAGAAGTCTAGAGTGAAATGGGTCAAAAAGGGTGACAGGAATACACAGTTTTTCCATTTAACTGCCTTCAACAGAAACGAAATCAACGCCATTAATGTTTTAAAGGTGGATGGTGTGGAATTGACAGATACAGTCCAGATTAAGTCACATTTCTCAGATTATTTCAAAGAAGCATATAGTACGATTTCAATGATGGAAGTGGGGGAAATGGAACTTGTCTTTGCTAAGCTATCTACTGAGCAAAGGGATCATCTTGAGGACCAATTTTGTGAACATGAAGTTTGGGAAGCAATTTCTTAAACAGCTAGTGATAAAGCCCCTGGTCCAGATGGCTTCACTATGGGATTTTTTAAAATAATTTGGCTTTTGCTTAAGGAGCGGATCATGAAGTTTTTTTTTATAGTGGAAGAGAATGGGACCACGGGGTTAATCATGCATTTATCTCCCTGATCCCGAAGAAACTTAATCCAAAAAGTTTAGAAGACTACAGGCCAATTAGCCTTCTTGGCAGTTTATACAAGATCCTTTCAAAAGTATTATCCAAAAGATTGGTTTCTTGTATAAAAGACTTAGTTAGCCCTTCACAATTTGCATTCATTCTAGGTAGACAGCTGTTAGATTGTGCATTCCTAGCTAATGAAGGTATAGATTATTGGAGGAAACAAGGTAGGAAGGGGGTAGTCTTCAACGTTGATTTTCGTAGAGCATATGATACGGTGGAATGGTCGATTCTCCTAAAAGTAATGAAAGCTATGGGTTTTGGGGAGAAATGGGTTTCTTGTATTGCTTACTGCATTTTTACTGCGTCCATTTCGGTTTTAGTTAATGGTTCTCCTACTGAGGAATTCCCAACGGCAAAAGAGTTATGACAAGGTTGTAGTCTTTCCCCTCTATTGTTCAATTTAATTGGCGAACTGCTTCATCTAATACTGATTAAAGCTTCTGATTTGGGATTTTTTCATGGGTTTGATATCGGTAGGTCAGTTAATCCTTTCCAGCTGACTCACTTACAGTTCGCAGATGACCTTATTTTGTTCTGCCATGACTCTCTCACACAAATACATAATATAAAGAGAGTGCTAAGGAGTTTTAACAGGGTTGCACTTAAACCTTTCTAAGAGTAATCTATTCGGTATTAATGTCGAAGCTGCTACGTTAAAGGACTGGGCTGATGACATTGGCTGCTCAGTGGGTTGTTTTCCTACACAATATCTAGGGTTGCCTGTAGGTACAAAGAAAAATTCTGCAGTTCCTTGGGAGCCGGTTCTACAGAATTTTAACAAGAAATTAGCTGGTTGGACGGCCTCTTCTTTGTTAATGGCAGGCATACTGGTGCTTATAAAATCGTTGCTATTTTCGCTACCGATTTTCTTCTTATCTATTTTTAAAATGGCTCTTAAAGTTAGGCAGAAGGTTAATACATTGATGGCAAATTTTCTTTGAGGGCAAGGACCAAATAAAAGCCGTATTAACTGGGTAAATTGGCAGTCAGTTTGCAAACCTTTGGAAGATAATGGATTGGGAATTTTTGATTTGAACATCATAAACAGAGCCTTGTTGGGTAAGTGGGTGTGGAAATTTGCAAATGAAAAAGAATCACTATGGAAAAAGATGATGTGCAATAAACACAATGTTAGTACATTATCACTGTCAATTAGCAATGTAGTTTCACCTCAATATTCTTGGACTTGGAAAGGGATTGTGAACAATTATATGAAAATTGATGATATTGGAGGATGTTTAAGGCCTCATACTAGGAATCAATTAGGAAATGGCAAATCTATTTCGTTTTGGAATGATGTTTGGGTCAATGACTCACCCTTGAAGACTCAATTCCCCAGGATCTTTGTATTATCAAATAATAAAAAGGGTAAGGTGGAAGATTTCAGAAGCTTTGATGTTAATGGCTGGGTGTGGAATGTTCAAACTAGAAGGAACTTATGTGATTGGGAATTGAACCAATGGGTCAAATTAATGTCAACACTTAATTGTTTTGAGTTATCTGGTTCAATGGAGGACTTTCTTTCGTGGGCTGTGAAGGGGGATGGTTTTTTCTCGGTGAGATCTTGTAGGTTGGCATTATCTAATAATACGAAAAATCGTTTTTCCTGGAAAAAATGGGTTTGGTCAGGTCTGGCTCCTCCAAGAGTAGGAACCTTTCTATGGCAAATGGCTCACCAAAGATTGATAGTTAAAATGGAGCTGAGGAAAAGGGGGTTCTTTTGGAAGATGTTATTTGTTCACTTTGTCGAAAGAAAGAAGAAACAATCCAGCATCTTTTTATCTATTATTCAGTTGCAGGAGACCTTTGGAACAAATTTTTGAGGATGTGGGATATTTATACAGCTTTGCCTCATGATCCAATGGTGATGTTAACTTCTTGGTCTGAATTAAAGCTTAATTCGCAAATATGAAAATTCATCCTGAGGGTAGTTCTTTGGTATATTTGGAAAGCAAGAAATTCAATTGTGTTTCATAATATGAGCCTAGATATAACGTCTCTCTTGTTCTTAATGAGATTTAGGTTGGCTAAATGATTTCTAGCTAAGTTTCCACAAGTCCAAATTCAAGCTGATTTATTGGTAGGGGACCCCTCTCTTGCAGACAATGTTTTGAATCAACATGTTCATAGAAGTTTGATATATTGTTGGCATCCTTCCCCAGCAGATTTTTACAAATTTAATGTTGATGGGGCTGTTAAGTATGATGGGTTGGCTGTTGGAATTGGAGGTATTTTGAGAGACTGTAACAGTAACATTTTATCAACCTTTTCTATTAGTGTTGGTCTAGGTTATCCTCCTTTGGCTGAGTTAAAAGCTATTAAAAAAAGTTTTGACATTTTTTTATCTTCAGAGGGGACTGTGAGGGGAAGATTGATCTTGGAAAGTGACTGCAAATCTACATTGGACTGGATTTTGTTACCTAACTCGTCTCTTATTTTCTTCAGACCCCTTGTTTTGGATATTGTGTCCTTAGTTTTCGAGAGGGCGGTTATTATTAGATTTATTCCAAGGGGTTGTAATTGGGAGGTAGATAAATTAGCTAAGGAGGGGATCGATTGATTGTAAAGTTTTTTCCTAGGGAGTGTTATTAGATTTATTCCAAGGGGTTGTAATTGGGAGGTAGATAAATTAACTAAGGAGGGGATCGATTGATTGTAAAGTTTTTTCCTAGGGAGTGTTAAGGATTGTAGTTTTTATGATGCTCCTAATGTATTGGTGTATGTTATTGTAATAGTTAATCTATTCAATAAAATTAGGTACTCTTTTACTCCTTCCCCTAGTTACTCCTTTTTGGAGTAATCTAAGAGGGAGTTTTTTAACGAGGCCTACTATTCCTATAAAAAAAAGACAAACTTCAAATGTAGGAAGTTAAAACCAAGCCAAAATAAACTATATAATGAAAAATTAAAAGTTATGAGTATGTAACATCATTTTTAATGAGATAAAAGGCACTTTCAGTCTCTCAACCAGCCCTTCAACAGATGAAGAAAATAAAAGAACATAAATAAATAAGCTTTTCAATACTCCAGAAAAACAACAAAACTGAATGAAATAATTGTTTCCAGATTAAAAAAAAAAAGTTTACCAAAGTATATCTTATCCGAAATCCAACACGCATGACATTCTGAAAATACTGAGCTTCACATAACACCCCAAAGGCCTGGATCAAGTTTTCAACAATCAAATTATATGCACATTTTCATTATGAAAGAAACTAAAACTTCCAATCAAAGGATTAAATTTATACCACTCCAACAAAAATTGAGAAAGCATAGATGTAGCCGGTCCAAGCTGAATCACCTTGTTGCATAGACTGCAGGAAGTTCATTTAAGAAATAAGTGACAAAAATTAGTGATAAAGTAAAAACACAATAACAAAACTAGATAACTACAACGATACATGACAATTGTGCAAAGTTCTTATAACTAAACTTGATATGCATGAGTCAAATGTAGATATGTGCTTTGTGTGTTACTTCACCAATAACAACAAAACCAAAGATATTTTAGTGAAAGGTTTCATTTTTCCTATATTTTTTTTGTTGAAAAATAGCGAGACCTCATTAAAAACCCCCTTCATAATCACTAATGTACAAAAATACATCAGCGGACATTGGAAGGAGGAAAAGAGTGTCTCAAATGTCATTTTATAAAAGAGTACATTATATACAACAACTGGCTAATACAAACACTACCCCCACACTCAAGTGTACAACTCTATAAATCCCCACTGTCCTGAAATCTACCCTATACCTGCCTTAGCCAAGTTGTCAGCCTCCCAATTCACGGACCTTTTAACAAACCTTAAGATGACACTAATAACAACATTAACAATATCTTTTACTAGTTGTGAAAACATTGAAGGACACAACTCTGGGTTCTTAATCCAATTAACTAAATTCGGTGAATCGGACTCAACAATTAGCCTTCCCTTGCCTCACCACTCTGAAGCCTCAAACAAAGCTAAACCAGCTTGGATGACCTTCAATTTAGCTAAACCTGGGGGGCCTGAACCAGCTGAAGCTGAAAAGGAGCCCAAAACCTTACCCTCTTCATCTCGTAGTAAACCCCCAATACCACTACTTTCCCAATCTCTTTAAACTGCCCCATCCACATTAACTTTAAAGAAACCCATGGAAGGGGGACTCCACAAGACAGGTGATGGATTAGTTTTCATGGATGGGTTAATCGAATTGACTAGCTTAGGGTCATCCACTAGGCAATTAAAGAGAATTGAACAATTAGGATATTTCGCCAAAAACCACTTAGCCACTCTTATCTCGATAAAAAGAACAAATGATTAAAATCATAGATTCCCCTCTCGAAGATCAACTTATTCATGCACTACCAAACAGACCATAAAACGGCTCCCGGAATAAAATTCCAGATTATAGACTATGGAGGAAGACTTTCCCAAGAAGAGAAAAAGACGTTGGGATGCTCTGGAAGGACCAAAGATAAATTCTACAATCTTAAGAAACACCCCAAAGACCCCATGCAATCGAGCACGAAAAGAATAGATGAGATACCATTTCTTGATGCACAAAACATAATGGGCATAGAGTGTTCTCTATCCCACTGACACCACGCTTTATAAGTTTCGATTTGACCGCCATTTTTTATGCACGACCTGTCACATAAAAGCCTCCACTCTTGGAGTAACAAAACATGTTGAAACTAGTTTTGACCATATCAGATCTTCAACAGAACCTTCTGTCAGTAACCTAAAACATGATTTCCTCGAATAAACGCTTTCCACATTTCCCGTCCAAACGCATTGAACATCTGCATTAACTCGAATACTAGCATTACCTAGTAATGATATTAGTTCCATCCACTACTCTACCTCTCAGTCCAATAAATTTCTTCGAAACTGTATGTCCCAACACCAAACCCCATTATTATGAAACCAAACTCGAATATTTTCCCTTCCTTATTCATAGATAGAGAGAACAATCTCAAAAATTTCATTCTAAGTGATACATTGCAAATCCACCTATCATACCAAAATAACAAATCATTCCCCTTCTCAACTCTTAAAAGAATATGATTCCTGAAACATTGGCTGAAAACATCATTCGTCCCACAATTATTAACCACTCCTCTCCAAATCCAAGATGACTTATATGAGACCCCATTGTCCATCAAACTTATTATGTTATCCAAATTATATTTACAACAAACCACTTTCTTCCACCATGACTCTTTTTATGTTTCAAACTTCCATGTCCATTTTCCCAAGAGAGCCCTATTCATAGAGTTTAGATCAATAATACCCGAACGCCCTTGACTTTTGGATTTACACACAGTCTGCTAGTTCACTAATGTCTCATGTTCTTTTGAGATGAGCCACCCCATAAAATGTTTGCCATAATGGAATTTAGTTTCTTCAGGATCTTATTCGGCATTCTGAACAACGACATAAAATAAATTGGCAATGCGCTTACGACCGAATTTACCAGCACAACCCTCCCTGCCAAAGAAAGAGTATTCGCTTTCCAACTCATCAGTTTCTTTTTGACATCTTTGAATTATTGGTTCCCAACAAAACCGAGTTTTTAGGTGCACCTAGAGGAAGACCAAGGTACTCCCTTGGGAAGCTTCCAACCGAGCACCCAATCTAATCTGCCCACACTTTGATACAAGAATCCTCCACGTTGATCCAAAAAATTATGCTCTTTGACAAATTTAGTTAAATCCCTGAAACAATTCAAATATAGTCAAAACTCTCTTCACATTCTTCAATTACCCTTCTGATGCACCACAAAAAATTTACAGATAATCGACGAACTACAAATAAAACAGCGGAAAGGCCTTATTAGTGTTACCTATCTAAACCCCACTGAAAAGACCCAACTTCACCACCTTGGACAACATCAAACTTAACATTTCACCCACAAGGTTAAACAACAAAGGTGATAACGAACACCCTTGCCGTAGCCCCTTGACATCTTAAATTTTTTAGTCGGGGAGCCGTTAACCAAGACGAATATTGAAGCTGAAGATAAATATTTATGGGTCCAAGAACGCCATCGTTGCCCAAACCCCATGTATTTCATAACCCGCTGCAAGATCGACTAATCTGTTGAGTCATAAGCTCTCCTAAAGTCCACTTTAAAGGCCACACCTCTTAAACCTTTTCTTCTCCAAAAATCGATCCTTTAATTTGCTACGAATGAACAGTCTAGAATATGCCTCCCTGGTACTAATGCAAATTAAGTCGGGCCTATAAGAGAATCAATGCAAGCCCTCAATCTTCTCGAAAGAACCTTCGACAGAATTTTGTAGAGACCACCTACTAAACTAATGGGCAGGGTTTCAAATTACGGTTCGAAAACGTGACAGCGCCCGCGAAATAACGGTAGTGACGCCATCCAAATTACCCGCTATACCCGCAATAGTGCCTGCTATGGCCGTAATTGTGGTAAACACGAAATGATCGAAAACGCGACCATGATTTGAAACCCTGCTAATGGTTGTCATCATTCAAAACCGGCCATAATCTTTCAAAAAAGTAAAATTTAACCCATCCGATCCTGGTGCCTTGTTGCTATCTGAGGAAGCAATTGCTTCCCAAATTTCCTCCTCCTTAAAGGACCTTTCCAACATCAAGCTCTGCGCTTCTGATAATCTTGCAAATTCAAGTTCCATTTTCTCCACTTCAACAGTAAGATTCTTGTTATAGGCATCCTTGAAAAAACTAAAAACACTCGCTTTAATATGATCAGGTTCAGAGATCCATTCACTATTCACTTTCAAAGTCTTCAACATATTTACCCTCCCCTATTCGCTGCACATTGATGAAAATACTTGGAGTTATGGTCTCCATCTAAAATCCGCTTCTTTTGAGACTTTTGGAACCAGATTAATTCCTTTTTTTTGTACAAGTCTCATAATTCCCTCTTTGCCTTGACAATGTCATCCCATAAAATTGAATTTAGCCCCTGTTGTATTACAACCTCCATATCTCCTATAGTCTTTTCAAGCTCTAAAATCCTTCCCAGCAACAAACTGTGTCTATTATTCGTCTAATTTGTAACACCCCCAACCCGTACCCGATCCGGATACGAGTCTGAGGTGTCATATTGACTTTTAAAACTTTGACTTATTACAAAAACTCAAGAAAATTCAAAACTTTCATTAAAGTCGCAGCAATTTGTTTAACTCAATCAATTAGTACATGCCAACTATATTCAATATACATAATACATCTAATTCAAGACATATTTTCTGATATTCGGTAAGAAGTAACTGACCGGTCTTGCTCCTCATCACTTTTTTCTAGCTTTCCAGAACCTACGTGTGAAACACTCACACGCTAAGTCGATGACTTAGTGAGTCATAAAAACATATAACCACTACTAATGCATTCATAATCTATATTTATTATATCATACAAAATCATACATTCTGTCATGCAACCACTATCCATTTGTACACACACATCATTCACATATTCTTATAACAGGTTTCATATCACAAAACATGTAAATCATATGTAAGGTGTTTATTATTATCTCTTTATTAGTCTTATTTTCGTTCTTTATCTTTTTGTCATATGTTCTTGCATCAATTCCTCTTAAGCAAGCTATATACACATCATCATATCACATATATCACTTCACACCATAAAGATTACAAACCAATCACATACTATCATACAAGGTTCTTTTATATTATTTCCTTTATTAGCCCATGTATACATGTGAGAACCATATATATGTGAGTCTATAGAGGTTGTGCACTAATGATGTCACCATAGCTCGTATAATTGCACCGAAGTGCCACGTAGAATTGCACCAGAGTGCCGCATAGAATTACACCGTAGTTCCATATAATAATGTCCATAAGGACCACATATCATTCCTTAAGAATCATATACATATACTAGGGATCAAGTATGTGTCTCACAAGACTTCACACATGTTCCAAAGAATATATATATATATCCCGAAGGACCGCGTAGACCCTCGACTCTTGGCATGCCAACTATACCCCTAGCTCTCAAGACACATAACATGGGCATTTTATTTTATACTTATCATTTCACATAACACATAGTTCACTTTCACATATCACGTAGCTTATATAACTTTTCGTGTCATTTTACATTTCTTGACACCTTGCTTGCATTCTATTATTATGACTTTTCATAATTACATATACACATAATCTTATAGTTCATTCACATGGCTCATCATAAATTTTCATAAGATCACACCCATTCACGTAGTTCATTTCCATATAATTCACCTGTACCTATTTGGTTTCTCATATAATCACAGAGTCTTATAATATTTCATACGACCTCATACATCACATCACCTAGATACATACTCAAATACTCATAGTCATATAGTACTTAAATTATTCCTATTCACATCATTCATGGTCATATTTATAAACATGCATTTTATATTCTATGTGCATATCATCACTTTATATCCAAATCTCCTAAGTGATATATTATTCTCAGTTCCTTTTATAGTTCAGTCTTATCTAGTTTTCCTCCATTCTCCATAAATCTTATAACTCTAATGCACAATTTCCCATAATTGATCATATCATTACTTATTTGTCTCATTTATATTTCTATTATTTATATAACCTTTACACATGTTTACCTAATTCAGTTTCACATACTTATCGCATATGCAAGTCTTCTAATAAATTATCATCAAAAGCTCCTATAACATCTTCTTATAACTTCATAGATCTTTACCATATAATTGGTCTTACATATCCCTATAACCAGTTCTATCAATATCTCCTAATATATATATATATATCTATTAATCTCATATTGTTCTATAGGTCAATGTTATTTAACTTATCTCACATTTTATTTAATCCCTTAAGTTGATTCCACCAATTCCCTTATATCTAAACCAGGTAATTTATATCTTGTTCCATATTTTATGTCACTTTCTCTTGTTAACACATAAGTCGTAGTTACCTTACATAATTTGTGATCCTATAACTTATATCACATGTTCATATAACAATTTTCCTATAATACATAAATCATTGTCATATAACTCATATCATATAAATTCATGCCACATAACATATAATACGAACAAAACATATTCACACAATATCAAACATAATCATACTTCTACTCCTACAATCATATTGGAAACAGACTTGTCGCAAGTCCAATTTCCATATTCAATACATATATTATAATAATATGCACTCACCTGGCCTCACTAGTTAATATCGATCTCTTATCTTTTCCTTGATCGATCTTACTTGCCAAATATTTCGGAATTGCTTTACGATTAGAATCTACATAAATGTACATTTTAAGGTAATTATTAGATACCTACACCTTGTAATTGGATACTAGCAACTTACACGAACCTATTAAACCAATATTCACAACTTTCCTTTAGGGGGGAATCGGTTCCCTCCTGTGGGGGAATCGGTTCCCCCATGACATTTTGTAAATTCTGGTTCGTTTGAGGGGGTATCGATTCCCCTTTGAATGGGTACCGATTCCCCCTTGAATGGGTACCGATTCCCATTGAATGGGTACCGATTCTCCTAGCCCAGAAATCATGTTTGAGCTCAAGAATCACTTCATTTTCAGCTCCACACTTCCTATTTCACTTCCTTTAATATTCTTAACTCAAATATACATACTTAAACTAATAAATTTGCATTCAATATCTCTTTAACTTAAAAATCCACTCCTCCACATAGCATTCAAGAATCATACCAATTTTTCCATGTTACCTAAACTTAATTCTAACACTTCTAGCTTATTATTCTCATAAATGACAAGTCAAATTCAACTTCCAATTTGAGTAATGAACTCTATTCCAAAATTTCATTCAAAAACTCTTAATCTTTAATCTCTCCTAATTCCACCATCCTTTGTTTTTAAGATGATTTAAGCTTTCCTTAAGCTTAATTATCATCCAATAATCATAACCAAATCCTAAATTCAGCTAAATATCAACTAACAAGATATCTTACCTTTGCTTATGGCTTCACGGTGGAAAAGAAGAGAATGAAGAAGAGAAGTCTGGAACTCTCTCCTATTTCCCACGTTTTATAATACTCAAAAAGAGAAGATAAAAATCTTTCCCATGAAAAGACCATTTTGCCCCTTTAGTTCATCCATCTTTTCTATTTAATCCAATATTAAAATTCTTTCCTTAACTCCCGAGACTTTTAATTTATTTCTAAATTGAGCAAAAAACTTTCAAAATTTGCAATTTAGTCACTGACCCTGATTTGGGATGTTACATAATTCCTGATTACATTCTTCGACTTATTCAACATTTGTGCAATCCTTCTCCTGTTTTTTGTCCTTCTTCATCTCTTCGAAAGCTGAAACCATTATTTCCTGAAAACCCTATTCTTCCATAAGATAATTAAAAAGTCTAAACGGTTTCGAACCCCAATTCACCACACTATTTTCAAGTAGTATCTCGTTATGATCCGATAATGATTTTGGGAGAATAGTCTGAACCATATTTTGATAAATACTCGAAAACTTGTAATCCACTAGGAACAAATCAAGTCTGACAAAGGCGGGAGACTCCCTGCTATTACACCACGCAAAGTTCCCAACAGAAGCTGGCAAATCTATTAGCTTAGCCTGAAAAACAAAATTACCAGGCAGTCTCATTGAATGAACATTCTTAGCTTTCCCTAGTTTCTCCTCTGGGGACAAATAGACATTGAAATCACCCCACACAAAAGGGACAATCCATCTGATCTAAGAAAAATAACAGTTCCTCAAAGAAACTCTCCTTTTCAGATTCAACTATCGGGCCATATACATTGACCAAACATCATACCTCACCATTATACTTTATTTTGCCCTTAATTGCTATGAACCAACTGAAGATAAAGTGTTGTTCAATTTCGAACCAATTTTCATCCCAAATGCTAATTAAGCCCCCCGCTGTCCCTTCTGAAGGGGATGAAACCGACCCTTTCAACTTCCTCTCACCGAGTTTCCTTAATAAAGCCTGATTTGCTACCTCCAATTTCGTCTCCTGCAGAAACACTATAATTGGTTTCTTCCATGAAATCAAGCTCCTCACTGCCCTTACCTTCGCTTTACTTCCCAATCCCCTGATATTCCAAGAAATGCATGAAAAAATTGACATATAAAAAGATTCGACTACCTCCTTCAGCGATGTGGCTCAATTCACACCTCCCCCAACCTTGCTATTACGTCCTCTTCAAATTTCCTTGCAAAGGCATTCTTCCCCCACGAAAAGTTATACCCAACAGATTGCTCACCTTCCATGTGGCATTTAATGTACTTTTAAAAAATGATCAAAATACACCCATACATCGATTTTTCTTTTAAACATTTGACAATAGAGGTTAAGGAGAGTTTTCACTATTAAATGAATGAGCACTTGAGCAATTCCATGCACTAAAAAATAACTCGATCGCAAACAAATATAGAATAACAGAAACAAGGAGCAAACCTCTAACAGGAGGTTCAATATGAGCGGCCCCACAAACTGTGAAAGATCATTAAAAATCTACATATTTAAAGGACAAACAGCAAGTTTAAGGGACAAATATTAGGGGTAAAGCAATTGCACAAAACAGAGAATTGCTATTTTTCAATTGAGAAACCTTTCATAGATAAGAAAATGAAGATGTTTAAAAAAAGTGACCTGTCTAAACTCTCAAATACTGAAGAAAAAAAAACACTTCCCAAAGCCGCCAAAAGTTCAATAATTAACAAACATTATTTTCCTATGCAATTTCTATGTGCGAGAATCCTCCTAATAGGTAGGACATCGGTTTACACAGCCTGCAGGTCACTACTTCAGATTACAGTGGAGTAGATGACTATTGGGCCAACCTCATGATAGAAAGGTGAAAAATGTGAAATGAGGAAATCTGATCAGATTCTTTCCCATTATTCTAAGATAAAACATTTTAGATTACATTCTAAGGATGCTATGAACCAAAATGATATGGCCTTCAAAATAGACAAGCCTCTTTGATGTTCATGTACATGCAGAAAGATTGAAAGACCAAAGCCAACTCTTTGCATATGTAACATATGCACTGAACCATTAAAAATTCTCCAAAAAAAATATAACTTAATAGTAAAAGTTCCATAAATAAAAGGCATCAGAAATTTCCAGGAACATAGGTTATTACCTTCCAGAAGCCTCCCCACCAAAACCTAAAGACCAAGAAGGGGATGAATTAGATAAAGATGAGGATAGTGATTAACTTTTCACGAGCTATATCTAGCATTAACTGTTTCACTAGAAGAATACCGTTCTCACCCAAATACATGCTAAAGAGCTAGAGCTCAAGTTTGTCCCAACCTTTTAGATTTGATTGTCTCCTTAGACAATACAAGTCAACTTCCACTAGAAACAATGGTACCATTATTTTCATTGTCATTTTATCTGATTACTTGTTTTATTTATCTCTTCAAATTACTAATGCAATAATACGAAAAAGAAAGGCGAAAACTATCTTTAGTCATAGAACCAAATATGAAAAGTGGCATAACTAAGGCTATATTTCACTACCTTCCTCCAAGACTGCTATTCAATGCTCTTAAGAGCCATGGTTTGGGCCTTCGTGATTCCTCAGCCCAACATTTCTGAAACCTACAAAGTCGGACATAGATATCATACATCATCGCGATGCATAAAATTCCGAGAACCAAAATATAATTAAAATATCAGCACATACTTGTTGTTTAGCGTTTCAGTCTGATCCCAAGTATCTAAGTTCCAGACATCCTTCTCTGTGATAGGCCTTTTATAGACTTGCTCCATTAGGGGGCTCATCCACGAAAAAAATATTTCTAGCAAAACGGAAATGAATACAAGAGAATCAAAGGCGAATCACAAGTACATATTTATTCTGACCCACTAGAGATATCTATGGTTACCAATTAGCATCATGACAAGATTAGGGCTAAGAAGAAACAGAATAGAACACATTGTTAAATTTTCATCCTTATATCCATTGGGATAAATTCATAGTTAGAAAGCAACAAGCATATAAAATTCCCATTACAATAAAATATGTAATATTATTGTAAATTAAAGGCTAAAATTATTCATGATGACTGTACAATACCAGCTGAAATGTCACGTATAGACCAACCATGGCAACATACTAGGCATCAAAGATATAAGGTTTACAATATTTTTTATTTTTGAGAATAAGGACCTACATCTTGATCAACATATAATGTTAATTCATGACCCTACTAGGCATCAAAGATAAGTACAGAAAGATATACATACTGGAAAATATATTAACATGCCTCTCAGGACATATTTTCTCTCCTCCGGGAAGTTCTTCATATCCAGCATCATCCACAAGTTCGGTCCGCATTGGGGTATAACCAGGGTATGGATCCAAATCAGGAATATACACCAGCAAGAGTATCCCAAACAAAATCTAAACAAGAAAAGCAACCTATCTTTTAGCGTGTAATCAGAAAGGGAAAGATAAGTGTAAAATTTGTGCAATGTAATAATTACAACACTGGCCATGTCATTATTGTACAAAGGGTTTTGAGGCAAACTCATTATTGTCCCTAACAATAGCCTTTTGTGAATAGGAAAATAAAAAGGCAAGATAACACACCTTAGATAGGACCTCACTTGAGTGTATATACAGGATGGAGCTGCACAAGTATAACAGAAATATGAGTCTTCACAAACTGTGATTGTTCATCAAATATGAAATTTTAACATATTAATGAGGTTAAAGACGAAGAATAGTTCCATGTTCAAAACAAAGGCAACTTAAGCTACCAACAGAAACATACCTGTTGTAAAACTCCCTTACAGAAAGAATGAGATTGAGCATCACCGCATCCCCTATCAAAGTATAAATGACACCAAATCTGACAAACCATCGAAATTCACGAATATAGACTTTAGTTTCCACAACAATCATGACAAAAATAGAACACCATGTGAGAGCTTCCACGATCAAAGAAGCAATCTGCACAAAGAATCAAAACAAAAGGCTTCAGATATGATTTACATTAGCCAACAGGACTAAATTAAATATCATAACATAGAGATTGACCGATCCTTCTTAAACTTATCGTGATTTCTGGCTCATAAAATTGCAAAACTAACTTAAGAAAAATAAAGAATGGCACTAGGATCTGGAAAGATTCATGTAATAAATAGTCGATGGAAAATGTAGACCATGGCACATGCATCTTCCAGCATGTATATACATAACATTTAACATATAACACAACAATTCCTGTTTCCACAAAGCCATAAAGTAGCACTCAAATATAGGAAACATCATAATCCACAAGTCTTCAACCACTGAAAGTATCTCCAACCAGGAAAAACTGATACTGAGATAGAGCAGCCAGCTTGGAAGAAACTATACAATAAAATATAGAGTACAAGAAACTGCCATCAATGTGTTTAATGTTGGTTCGAGTAAGGCTGTAAAGAATATATTGCATCATATTTGCAACCCTACTATCTGGTGTTTCCTTCCTTAATGGACAAAAGATTGCAGGCTAATGAAATGCAACTCAATGGCTTTCATTTCACTCCATCCTCAAATAGGAACAAAAAGCATTTACACAAATTACAAATATATAACCCAATTTTGCATAAAAATAGAAGCCAATTCAGATTAAATTCAAACTACTCATCCGAAGGGTAAAGTACAACAAAATATTAACACATCCAAATTAGCAAAAAAACCTACAAAAACAAATAAAGAGATTATTAGGCAGCATAGGGTGAAATACTACCTCAAATGGAGCAAGACCAGGCTGTCCATCCAAATTTAGAACTGAAATCCCCATGATCAACCTGAACAGAGGCTCAGCAGTAGCATAAAGAGCCAGCAGACAGAGCATATAGTTATAATATACAGAAGCGCTGAGCTTTGAGATCTCTCCTGATGAGCCATACTCGATAAACACAAAGATCCAATAACACCAGATGAGATATGGTGATAACCAGAGAATCAGTTGCACAGGGTGTGTATGCACCAAAGGCATTAGACACAGCCCTTTTCCATACCCCATCAGCCACTGGTCTACAGAACCAAACCAATGGCTCAAAAGCCATTATTTTCTTGTTGCTGCTTTACACAATTCTCTTCACTTAAAAGCACAAAAACACCCACCAACTTATATATTTCTCATCGCTTGCCTGCAACCGATTTAAAGCAAATTTAGCGCTAAGTCAATAAGCAAAACCAAAACATAGAGCGCGAAGACCATTGTCCATCCTTTTTATTTGATCTTTCCTAAACTTCATCGGCGTTGACATTCAAACAATTATACGGTGATTTTTCCAGCATCAAAAAAAAAAGAAAAAAAGAAAAAAGCGCCCAGCAACAATTTGAAATAAATAAACAGTAAAATTTTGTTCATAAGTTCATCGGCGTTGACATTCAAACCTTTATACGTATTGTATTATGCATAAGTTTAAAATTAGTGAACAATAAAATTTGTTGCACTCCCAATATAAATAAATAAAATATTTTATATAAAAAGACTATTCAGTGACGCATCATAAATCGAGTGATAAAAATTTTGTACATAAATTTATTAATATTGTGTTCGATCGTTTAGTGGTGTTTTTTTAATTATTTTATTTAAAGATGAAATAAAATTATAAATAAAAAATAAAAGAATAATATTTTTTATTTTTAAATTATAATTTTAATATTTTCGTACCCTCTCAGTAAAAATATTGACAGTCAGTAGTTATCTTAAAATAATTTATTATAAAAATTGAAAAGTTTAAATTTAAATTATGGAGTAAAAAAGAATAACCACAAAGCTAAAAGAGTTTGGTTCAAGTAGTAAGCAGTTTGATGTTACTTAAGCAAGATTTAAAGTTCGAGTCAATATGTATGTATAAAATCCCTACTAAGAGACTCACTCACCAAAGCTAGATGTAACGTGAATCGGTTTGAATTAATCAAGGAAAAGTTTTAGAATCAGAAGGACAATAAAAAAATATAACGATAAGGAAAGGATTTATCCTTTTTTGCCTCTTTTAAAGGGATTGTTAAGGATCGATTGATTATCGAGAGTGATAGCAGGGTAGCAGTGGATTGGATTAAGAATGTTGATTTATGTCCAGATGAGTATGCTTTTATTATTAATGACATAGTTGATAGGCTTAGAGTTTTTGAGTGCGTTGTTAGATGGATTGCTAGGACAGCTAACCTAGAGGCTGATGCTTTAGCTAAGGCTGGAATAGGCTGATTCCTTTGTTGTCGTTTACGGTTGTCTTATGGCTTTTAGTACTCGTAAAGGGTGTTTTGGTGTGTTGTATTTCTATTGTAACTTTCTTTATGTGTAATGAAATCTTAAGGCACTCTTTTTCTCCTTCCGCTAATTTAAGGAGTTTCTTTACGAGTTCATTCAATTAAGAAAGGAGTTTTTAACGAGACCTTCAATTTTTTTTTTAAAAAAATAAGGAAAGGGAAAGGGAAATTTTTACTATTATGGTTATCAAGGATCCTGAAAGTTTATTTGTCAAGGTCATTATGGCTGAATATTCCCCTCGATAAATATTCTCCATGCTAAGATGGAGGAGAACAACTCTTACGGTCCATTGATCATCCTACTCTTTGTAGGGACCTTATGCAGCCTGGACGAGCACTTTCTGACGAGGAGAAGGTCCGACGAGTTCTTGCACAGGAGGATGTAGATCGTTTGCTATGTGTGGTTATTGCTCCTTGTATGAGGGACATAATTATATGGGGTTTTCATGATTCCGAGATATATACTGTCCGGTCGAGCTGCCAGTGGCTTCAACGAACTTCCATGATCAAGGTCCTTTCTCGAAGGCTTGGAAAATGATCTCTAAGCTGAAAGTTATGCCCAAGATCCAGATCTTTGCTTGGAGAGATGTGCTCACAATGCCTTATCGGTGGGTGTTCCCGGGCGAAGGAGGCTCTCTTACTGGCTGACTACCCCACTCATCTTGTAATGCCTACTGCGACGAATCCATTGGCTTGGATGGAGAATGCTATAATTGTTCTTGGATTGAATTTGTTGGTTTCTTAACATTATTATGGAATTTATGGAATGATTGTATTTCTCTTGTTCATGATAACTGGTTCCAGCCCCCGGGGCTGCTGTGCCCTTAACTGTAATAGTTCTTTATTTTTTTTATTCGATCTTTCCGGAGATTATCTCTTTGACTGTGTATTGAACGATGTAAGCCCCCTTAATATATTTTTTTATTAATCTAGGGTAAGTATAAGATACTATCGATTCAAATATAACTTTCAATCATTTGACATTGATCGCTCATAACCCTGATATTACAAGTGCTCGAATCTAAAACCTTAAGGAATATAAATAATTCATTTACCGTAGAGGTGATAAGGGTTCGTGCTAAAAAATATTACATTACATTATAATTATTTTGACTATTAAAAATATTATTTAAAGAAAAGATTCCATTTGTTTTATATATCACTCAGCAGACGAGGATTAACGCACTACCATTTTATAATTATTTCACTGGAATACATTGAATTTAACAATGGATTCAACGGTGGAATAATTCAAATATGGTGAGCTTTGAAAACAAAACCTTAAATTTCTTTAATATTTTCCTTAGCATTAAAGTAAAATTTCATTTACTAATTTAAAATTTGAGATTATTAATTTATTATATGATATACTAAGTTAGAAATAGGGTTGATGTATGATGATGTCAACTTCGTATCTTAAATCAATAGACTCATTATTCCAGTTTTATAGTGGATTCTTTTTTTTTCTTTTTCTTGGGCAAAGTATACGGATGGCGCGCCGACTAGGGTTGTACATGAGATGAGACAGATCGCGAGCTACTCGAGATTGACTCGATCAAGGCTCGATAAATACTCGGATCGAATGGACTCAAGCTCGAGCTCGACTCGAGTTCTTAACGAGCCGAAACGAGCTACTTGATATTCGACTCGAAAAGCTAGTGAGCAACACGAAAATATATTATATTAAGATTTTAATTTTTTAAAAATAAATTATTAATAATATTAATATTTATGTATTCATTTTTTTAAAATACAGTAAGATTTTCATGTATTTAAGGTTTTGGTTCGAGTTTGAGTTTGAGACTTCAATCGAGTTAAGTTTAAGAATTTTTTTTTTCATTTTGAGCCTTTTCAAGCTGCTCACGAGCTTCAGTTAAGGATTTCGAGTTCGAGTCGAGCTTGAAAATTTTAAGCTCGCGAGTTTTCGAGCGAGTCGAGCTCAATTTCAGAGTTTTCGAGTCAAGCCGAACTTAGCAATACTCGAGCTCGACTCGACTTGTTTACACCCCTAGTGCAGACTACATGCTGATATTTTATTGAATTCCTTATTTATTGAAAGTTACAAAATGATCTCCAGATTATAGAGCATTGTTTTATTGAATCCTCGATTATTAAAAATTACAAAATAGTTTCGCGACTATTCATGTGTTCCAAACTCACCATTTTCTATTAAAAATTGGCGACCGTCTATGTTGGACATTAACTTGTTGACAAATATGATAAAATTTGATCACAAAATAATTTGAGTAAACAAATGACTCAACAAAATAGTGTCATATACTCAGAGGATCATTTTGTACTTTTTAGTAGTAAGGAAACTATTTTGTAATTTTTAAATATCAAATGACTCAACAAAACAATAACCTATAGTCAGAGACTATTTGTGTACTTTATCCCTTTTTATAAATTCCTATTTATTATTTAAAGGTGGGACAAAGTTGAGGGGATATCTAAGGAGCGACAACCTAATTTAAGATAAAAAAATGACGATATTGGATGCAACTTAAAACGTGATAAAAACTATAATATTTTAGGTTCGATGCAACGTAAAATGTACATTCTCCCTAATGTTTTCGGTTGAACCGAAAATTTTACGCTTTTTATAACTTTTTTGATTGACAACCGAAAATATTACTTTCTTCGTAACATTTTAGGCTCAACTAAAAATGTTAATAAAATATAATATTTTAAGATATAGTCAACCTAAAATATTATGATTTTTATCATTTGATTTTTAACATTTTATGGTATGATGTTTCGTAAAATATTCTCAACTTTTCACTACACCAAAAATAATATTATTTTATATATTTAATATTAATATAATATTTTAATATCATTTTAATAAAAGTAGAGCCTCAAGGTTAGTGATATATCTAAAATTAATTTTGAAAGTGGACACATATATATTAACAACATACAATTTTTACTCGAAGTAGACACGATTAAAATTTCAAGATAGACATAATTAATAAAATAATTAATTAATCGAAGAAGATTCAAATTTTAATATAATCACATACCTATCTTAAACAATAAATGAATCTGCTATTATTCAAGTTAGATCAAGAACTTAACTTGTTAATTTTGGGCAAGACCCAACCGCATAAACATTTTAGTGTAACATGAAATTAAAATATTCAATATTATAGACCTTAAACATTTAAGGCCAATATAATAAAAAATGAGTAAGTGCATCATTAAAATCTCATAAGAGTTAGTATCATTTATCAATAAGACAAGCTAAGAGTTCTCAAATATTGAGTATCGTTTATTAATATTATAGAGTTTTTTTTTTGAATGACCCAATATTTATACTTACAAACAACAACAAAAAGACAAGAAGAAAGAAAACTATATTAATTTTTTGAATTAAAGAAAACTAAATTAATTAAAATTTAAGTATTTACAAATTGCTAATTATTTCTAAAACACAAGCTAAGTGTAACTATCTGTCTCTCTACCAAAATCTAACAACTCTAGTAAAATTTTATTGTCTCATTATATCACACCTTGAAACGTCCCTCAAAATTTATCTATTTATAAGAATCCATTAAGTGGTCTCATTAGTTAAATGCAGTGTAGTTCTTCTTAATCCTAAGTTCAAGCAGTTGCGCCTCCGGGTGTGTGTATGTTATTACTAGCTAAGAAAGAATCTAAACAAATATGTTAGGATTGATGAAGCTCAATTTGTCAACCGAAAAAGTGCCAAGAGGGGGTGAATTGGCATTTTGAAAATTTTGGGTATAAAGTAAAAAGAAATAGACAGTTTGCACAATGATTTATAGTGGTTCGACTTCTAAACCAAGTCTACATCCACTACCTTAGCTCTACACTAAGGATTTTCTAACAAATTCACTAATTTGTTCTTTCTTTTTCTAGGTCCAAGAGTAAGCTTTACAAATCCTTAGTTTTTCAATGGCTAAACTATAACCACTCCCCTTTTACAAAGATTGAAAGACAATTGTGTTGAGTTAATCGATCGATGGAATAGGCCAAGAGGGGGGTGAATTGACAATAAAAATTTCGGTGGAAGCTTTTGCAGAAAATTGAAAATATTTGCACAACGATTTAGAGTGGTTCGACTTTCTCAACCAAAGTCTACGTCCACTACCTTAGCTATCAACACTAAGGATTTTCCACAAATTCACTAATTTGTCTTTCTTTTGAGGATAAAGAGTATGCTTACAAATCCTTCAAGAATTATACCCCAAATTCTTGAGAACACTCTCTCCCAAAGAGAACAATACAAATTTTGCAAACTTACAAGAAAATCCTCACAAGGCAAGATGTTTGCACAATTCTAGAACAAAGAAAGAACTCTCAAGAATAATACAACTGAGCACAATAAGTGTTCTTGAAAGCAAAAATGAATATTGAATGAAATAGGCTTGAAAATGCTCAAACTTGAAGTTTGATGCTTTCTCTTTGATTCTCTCTTGATTCTTGTTGATTGTTGTTTCTTGTTATTGATCAATGGCTTCTAAGCTTGTTTAAATACTCCTTCAATTGATTCTGAACGTTGGGGATCATTAGTTGAGTTAATGGAGCCGTTAGTGTGTGAAAACAATTAATAAAACAACTTGGAGTATAGGGGGAATCGGTACCCCCTCATAGGGGATCGGTTCATGCAGTGTAAAATTCAAATATGTTGACCATTATACAGGGGGAATCGGTACTCCCTTGGGGGGAATCGGTTCCCTTCGAGTAATATATTATTTCTCGGAGCCAAAACCATTCAGGGGGAATCAGTTCCCTCTTTGGGGGAAATCGGTTCCCTCTGGGCAATCTGTAATTTTTGGCTTATTTTTTGTTCGAAATACTTTGTGAAAATTGTTTCAAAAATAGTTTAAGTATAAAACACAATTTTACACTTTAGTAAGGATTAAAATGATATATGAAAGACTTGGAGTAATATTTTGATATTCGAATAATTATATCGAATATACTTAGAAAATCTTTTGTAAAATCTTAAAATTCATTTAACTTAATTTGTTATCAAAACATCAAAATGTTTTCAACAATCTCCCCCTTTTTCAATATAACAAAACATTTGAGTAATTTTAAGATTTTTTAAGAAAATCATTTTGAAATCAAATTTGAAATTACTCCCCCTTACTATAATACATCTTCTCCCCCTTTTTGTTAAATCAAAAAGTCTCTAAGACGTTTTTAAACAAGGTTTTTGAAATTAAAACCAATAGATTTTTAGATATAGCTTAAGCTGCTAAGATCACAATCAAGAGAAAGATTAACCATTAGTTCTATAATCAATATTCATAAATAAATGTGTAATGAAAATTGGTCATATATTCTAAATGATGGAAAATTAATGAGACCTTAATAAAAAACAATTTCAAACAATCAAACCCAATATATATAAATAAACATTCAAGTTCAAACATCCATATAATCCAAAACAAGCAAAATGTTTTAACAATTATAAGTTCGAAATCATCCTAAGAGAAAACTAAGCAAGGCCTAATCGTCCATCGTAGGATCAAGAGGAGATAAATGTGCCCATATGTTAGTCACATCACGTGTAAGCGCAACGATCCTCTTGTACATAGCGTCGAAACGATGATTCATCGCTTCGTTGTTAGCAGTTAGATGCGACTCGATGGATACAAACCTTATGTCAAGAGTCTCTATAAGCGATCGGAAGTATGGAGGCACTTGACTTTCTTACGGTGCCGACTCGTCATCGGGCACGAGATCATTGTTATCTTGAAATAAGTCTTGTAGTTCAGGATCGTCGTCCGCTGCCGATGCCGGAGGAGCTTGTGAAGAGCTAGCTCCTGACGTTTTATCGGTGTCCATCCCGATTTCTTCAATGTTGTAAGATTGATTGGGTTCTTAAGAGGGATGATGTAACATCCACAATACCAGGTTAGTGACCAAATTGTAAAATTTCAGAATTTGATGATTAAAGTAGAAGAATGAAATAGTTCAATGATTATTGGATATATATGATGAAGGTTATTTAGTAATTATTAAAGGAAATAAAGGGCAAAAAGGTCAATTGACCAAGAAATGAATTAAAAATGGGATTGGTAAGGATATATACACGTGGAAAGGGAGAGAATTCTCCAGAGTTCTCTTCTCCTTTCTTCTTCTTCTTTACGTGGAAGACAAGAGCAAAGGTAAGTTTGATTTAGCTTTTGATTTCTCGAAAGTTTTAAGTTGGATTTGAGTCTTTGGGGGTTATATAAGCTTAAGGAAAGCTTATATAAGTTTAAAACACCAAAGAGAGAGAATTAGAAAGGAATTTCTATTAAGGGTTTATAAATGAACTTTTGTTATAGAAAGGTTTTTGAGGTTCTAAAGTTGGATTTGACTTGTCAAGGGTCTAATTAAGAAGTTAGAAGCAATTGAATGGAATTTGGAACATGTTAGAAATTGAGTATTATTCTTGAATTTCCATATGAAAGATGGAATTTAGAGGTTAAAGATGAGATAAACGAATATTAATGAGTTTAAGTATGTATATGTAAGTTAGGAATATGAAAGGGGTTGAAATATAAAGGATTTAATCCAAAAAGAATGAATTTTCGGGTTCAAGAAGAGGATTCTGGGCAGAGTGCATCGATGCATATTCATATTGCACCGATGCATCAAGGTTAAAACCCAGAATGAAGGTGTATCGATGCACAAGTAGTGCATCGATGCACAAGTAGTGCATCGATGCACTCTTTTAATCTAAAAACATCGAATGCAATTGGTGCATCGATGCATAAGGCATGCATCGATGCATCCCAGTAATAAACAAACATCGAATGTATTTTATGCACCGATGCACAGGTAGTGCATCGTTGCACCGATAGGGAATGCATCGATACACTGTGCAGTGCATCGATGCATACCTTCATTAAAAGATGAAATGGGCTTTTCTTTTAGCCTAAGAAGTGACAATTTAGAAGATATCAATTAGTATACTGATATGTATCAATGTATTATTATGATGTAGATATAGAATAAAGCTTGTTCCGGAATAATCTAAGGATTAAGATTGATTTAAAGCAAACAAGGCTCAGGTGAGTGCATATTAATTCGTTTATGGTGCTAAATGGAAACAAGACTTGTGACAAGTCTATTTCCTATGTTTAATGCATGAATATATGATTATATGTATATGCATGACATAAATTGTATGTATGCATGATTATATGTGTTAACATGCTTTTGAATGAATGATATGAAAAGTGAGATAAACAAAGTATGGTTGATATAGGGTAATATAAGAATAGCTCATAGGTTATATGATAAAGATGGAACCATATAGGAACATTAATTGAGTACTTGATAATAAGTCATAAGGTTATATGCATAGGTAATATAAGTTATAAGATGAGAATATATAGGAATATCAAATAAGTTATGAGATAAGTTATGTGACATGATATATATATGAGTTTATGTGATATAAAAGTGTATAAGTGAAATAATATGATAGGTGATAAAACCGTAAGCCTATATGATTATGTGTTATATGTTACATGATATGACATGCGAGTTACATGAACAAATGAGAAATGGTATAAGTCATATGAAACTATCTACGTGAATACATGCACTTGTGATACATGTGATATGAGATATATGGTTACACATACATGTGGTATGTGATAGAAGAGAAATAACAAGTGATATGAAATGTTATAAATGATAATGCCCATGTTATGTGATATGAGAGCTAGGGGTATAGTTGGCATGCCAAGAGTCGAGGGTTTACCTATGTCTTTCGAGACATATGGATAGTTTACCTAGGTTCTTCGAGACCTATGGACAGTTACCGATGATCTTTATGACCTATGGACAGTTACCGAGGATCTTTATGACCTCTGGACAGTTACCGAGGATCTTTATGACCTCTGGATAGTTACCGGGGTCTTTGTGACCTCTGGATAGGTCCTTCGGGACATTTATATGAGCTGTGGTGACAACATAGTGGTGCACAACCTCAATAGACTCACATATCTACAGTTCTCACAGGTGCACATGGGCTAATAAGAGATAACATGGAATGTAATGTATATGATATATGTGTGTTAGTGATTATTGTATATGCTATAAGATATATGATATGAGCTTAATTGATCATATAAACAAGAGAATAGAAAAATGAAAGGTGATAATATGATAATGATAGGAAAGAAAATAATTATATGTATGCGTGGATATATATATATATATATATATATATGAAAGGTGCATAATAGGAATTATTATATGTATATGTGGGTATGATGCTTGTATGTGATATGTTAGTAGAAATTGTTCAAGCATGATTACGAGTTAGAGTTTTATTATATGTTTTATGCCTCACTAAGTCAACGACTTAGCGTGTGATTGTTTCACACGTAGGTTACAGAAGTGAGAAGAGTAAATAGCTAAGAGGAGCAAGACAGGTCAGCATTTTCCTTACAAAGTTTTAGATCAGAAAATAGATGATTTAAATGTGTATGGTTAATCTGAATATAGTTGGCATGCACTAATTGATTGACCTGAATATGCTCTGATCGATTTTGGTCAATTTATGTAAATACACAGTTTTTATTTTAATGAAAGTTTTAAATTTTTCTTTGAATTTTGTCAAGAGTCAAAGTTTGAAAAGTCAATGTGACACCTCAAACTCGTATTCGGGTCGGATACGGGTTGAGGGTGTTACATTTAATGTTATCAGAGCTATGGTTTAGCCGATTCTAGGCATAAATCGAAGTAAAAAGTGTTTTAAAAAGTATACATGCCAACATAGAGTGAATAATTTCTGATCTGATAGTGTAAGGAGTGTATTGTCTTGCTAATAGAATTAAAATGTTATGTTATATTAGATGTATGATCATGAGAGCTTCCAAAGTGAAGCACAAGGTAATAGACTGAAGGTAATAGCATTCACCTGCCCTGGACAGGCATGGAGAAGAGCGAAAAACCTCAGGAAGTGCCTGTATAAATTTAGGGAATGTCTTCACCATGTTGAAGAATATTCTGATGAATTTTCAATTTATATTTTTTTTAACTCATAGAATGAATGTATCGAATTAGTTGAAAAGTTAAGAGCACCCGAGTTCAAGGATGGATTTGAGGAAGGTTCTGTTGTTACAGACCTATGGTTAGATGATATGATAGAAGGTTTTTATTTCTCCAAAGAGGAGAAATTAAATTGAGTAGTTTCGTTACTACTTTGACAAGTTAGAGTATGGCGGATAAATTAAGCTCGAATATATGAGCTTGAAGCAAGGGAATTACCCATGCATGTGTATGAAAGTAAGTTTGATAAGTTAAGCAGATTTATTGTTGAATTGATTCTGATTAAGAAGGATAAAAAGGATACATGTGATTGATTGTTTAAGACTTGTGCCTTAAATTAAAAGAGTTTTACTGGTTTTGAAATTGTTCTCATTTCAAGAAATGGTTGATCGTGTTAAAGCTCTAGAGAGAGCTAAGAATAAAAGGAGTAGGAAAAAAAATCTCAGATGATTAAGAGAATTAATGCTTCATAGAATTTTAGCACCATCACAGAAAGGTAGAGATTCTAGTTCAACTTTAAACCAGGCATGAATTAGTTGTATTCTCCGTCAGAGAATCAAATCAGATGAGAGTTCGACAGACTCCAACAGTAGGTTTGATCTTGAAAGATTAAACTAAGAGTTAATTGAGGATAAGTCAGGGATAAAGACAACCCTTGTGAATTGGGTTAAAAGCTCTTTCAGAAGTTATGTAAATCGAAGCAGAAAAAGTATTTTAAATGGATTATATGAGTATTGAAATCTATTGATTTTTGAAACAAGTGGAGGAATGGATTAAGTGCTTTGCTAGAGATTAAATAAGGTGAAGGATAATAAGTATTTTAAATGTATCAAGTGAGGTAGATACTATTTTTTTTATTTAAGATGGAAAGAGTTAGCGTTGGCTAACAAGATTATGGGACGAAATGTATTGAAATTTCAAGATTTCAAGATATGGTATGTTATGATAACCAAATATGAAGTGAATCTGGATACAGTTGTATGTTGTGATTATAGTAATGTGATAGAGTGAAGGAAGTGAGGATTCAAATGTTGGAGTAAAACTAAGGATTGATAAGAAGAGTTTAAGTATGGGTACATCAATGATCAATTTATAAATAAAGGAAGTTAGAATTTTAAGCTTGAATAATGGAAGTGACATGGTGTATGAGATTGAATGTTTATTTGATTAGTTGAGTAAACTATTGTTGAAATAATTCCAACTGCAAAGAATGTATATGAATGGTTCGATGAAGGTTTACGTTTTAGATTGGAAGAATCGATGTTGACTAACAGAGTTATAAGATAATAGTGTATTAAAGTTAAAGGATTAGAAGATGATTTAGGTTGTTGATTGATGAAAATGGATTGAAGTTACTGGTTGCTGTTTAAATGATAAGTGACATGATATGAATATATATATATATAAGGGAAAAGGTAATTGAAAAGCTAAAGGATTGAAAAGTAAGTTTCTGATGATGACAAGAAAGATTAATTAAATGAAGCAACATGAGAACTTTAGAAGATATGTTTCTATCAAGATGTCCAGTGAAAATTCAAGGACGAATTTTCTTAAAAAGGAGGGGAGATTTGTAACATCTGTAATACCGGGTTAGTAACCAAATTGTAAAATTTCAGAATTTGATGACTAAAGTAGAAGAATAAAATAGTTCAATGATTATTGGATATATATGATGAAGGTTATTTAGTAATTATTAAAGGAAATAAAGGGCAAAAAGGTCAATTGACCAAGAAATGAATTAAAAATGGGATTGGTAAGGATATATACACGTGGAAAGGGAGAGAATTCTCCAGAGTTCTCTTCTCCTTTCTTCTTCTTCTTTACGTGGAAGCCAAGAGCAAAGGTAAGTTTGATTTAGCTTTTGATTTCTCGAAAGTTTTAAGTTGGATTTGAGTCTTTGGGGGTTATATAAGCTTAAGAAAAGCTTATATAAGTTTAAAACACCAAAGAGAGAGAATTAGAAAGGAATTTCTATTAAGGGTTTATAAATGAACTTTTGTTATAGAAAGGTTTTTGAAGTTCTAAAGTTGGATTTGACTTATCAAGGGTCTAATTAAGAAGTTAGAAGCAATTGAATGGAATTTGGAACATGTTAGAAATTGAGTATGATTCTTGAATTTTCATATGAAATATGGAATTTAGAGGTTAAAGATGAGATAAATGAATATTAATGAGTTTAAGTATGTATATGTAAGTTAGGAATATGAAAGGGGTTGAAATATGAAGGATTTAATCCAAAAAGAATGAATTTTTGGGTTCAAGAAGAGGATTATGGGCAGAGTGCATCGATGCATATTCATAGTGCACCGATGCATCAAGGTTAAAACCCAGAATTTGAAGGTGTATCGATGCACAAGTAGTGCATCGATGCACTCTTTTAATCTAAAAACATCGAATGCAATTGGTGCATCGATGCATAAGGCATGCATCGATGCATCCCAGTAATAAACAAACATCGAATGTATTTTATGCACCAATGCACAGGTAGTGTATCGATACACCGATAGGGAATGCATCGATACACTGTGCAGTGCATCGATGCATACCTTCATTAAAAGATGAAATGGGCTTTTCCTTTAGCCTAAGAAGTGACAATTTAGAAGATATCAATTAGTATACTGATATGTATCAAAGTATTATTATGATGTAGATATAGAATAAAGCTTGTTCCAGAACAATCTAAGGATTAAGATTGATTCAAAGCAAACAAGGCTCAAGTGAGTGCATATTAATTCGTTTATGGTGCTAAATGGAAATAAGACTTGTGACAAGTCTATTTCCTATGTTTAATGCATGAATATATGATTATATGTATATGCATGACATAAATTGTATGTATGCATGATTATATGTGTTAACATGCTTTTGAATGAATGATATGAAAAGTGAGATAACCAAAGTATGGTTGATATAGGGTAATATAAGAATAGCTCATAGGTTATATGATAAAGATGAAACCATATAGGAACATTAATTGAGTACTTGATAATAAGTCATAAGGTTATATGCATAGGTAATATAAGTTATAAGATGAGAATATATAGGAATATCAAATAAGTTATGAGATAAGTTATGTGACATGATATATATATATGAGTTTATGTGATATAAAAGTGTATAAGTGAAATAACATGATAGGTGATAAAACTGTAAGCCTATATGATTATGTGTGTTATATGTTACATGATATGACATGCGAGTTACATGAACAAATGAGAAATGGTATAAGTCATATGAAACGATCTACGTGAATACATGCACTTGTGATACATGTGATATGAGATATATGGTTACACATACATGTGGTATGTGATAGAAGAGAAATAACAAGTGATATGAAATGTTATAAATGATAATGCCCATGTCATGTGATATGAGAGCTAGGGGTATAGTTGGCATACCAAGAGTCAAGGGTTTACCTATGTCTTTCGAGACATATGAACAGTTTACCTAGGTTCTTCGAGACCTATGGACAGTTACCGAGGATCTTTATGACCTATGGACAGTTACCAAGGATCTTTATGACCTCTGGATAGTTACCGAGGATCTTTATGACCTCTGGATAGTTACCGGGGTCTTTGTGACCTCTGGATAGGTCCTTCGGGACATTTATATGAGTTGTGGTGACAACATAGTGGTGCACAACCTCAATAGACTCACATATCTATAGTTCTCACAAGTGCACATGGGCTAATAAGAGATAACATGGAATGTAATGTATATGATATATGTGTGTTAGTGATTATTGTATATGCTATAAGATATATGATATGACCTTAATTGATCATATAAACAAGAGAATAGAAATATGAAAGGTGATAATATGATAATGATAGGAAAGAAGATAATTATATGTATGCGTGGATATATATATATATATATATATATGAAAGGTGCATAGTAGGAATTATTATATGTATATGTGGGTATGATGCTTGTATGTGATATATTAGTAGAAATTGTTCAAGCATGATTACGAGTTAGAGTTTTATTATATGTTTTATGCCTCACTAAGTCAACGACTTAGCGTGTGATTGTTTTACACGTAGGTTACAGAAGTAAGAAGAGTAAAGAGCTAAGAGGAGCAAGACATGTCAGCATTTTCCTTACAAAGTTTCAGATCAGAAAATAGATGATTTAAATGTGTATGGTTAATCTGAATATAGTTGGCATGTACTAATTGATTGAGCTGAATATGCTCTGATCGATTTTGGTCAATTTATGTAAATACACAGTTTTTATTTTAATGAAAGTTTTAAATTTTTCTTTGAATTTTGTCAAGAGTCAAAGTTTGAAAAGTCAATGTGACACCTCAAACTCGCATTCGGGTCGGATACGGGTTGAGGGTGTTAAAGATGACCACATCAAGATCGACCCTAAAGTTGGATTCGATAAATACGTTACTTAGAAAATAACCATAAACTAGAGTTTCAATAAGCTTTTTATTAGAAGCATGGTTTATGGTTTCTACTAACTCATCAAGGACGATTTGTGGAATAATTATTTTTCTTGTTATGTTGGATACAATGTATCCACCATAAATCTAAAGCTCTAAGTCTGGAGTATCTATCTCTGGATGGTCTAAATCACCAAGAGATAATCAGATGAAGAAAATGATCATGATGATCGACTAAAGTGATCACGCTATACTTCGGCTTATAACTGGTAGCCACTATGTCTTTTTTATTATCTTCACTTACGTTATCAAGACCAAAACTCGTAGCGATTGTGTCGGAATCTATATGAATGAATTGGCCTAAAAGATAAGACCAAATAGAAACATTAGCAGTATGAGACTCATTTTGGACACAAACCGTATTAGAATAGAAAATGCGGACTAATTAGTGATCAACGATAGGTTTAAGCTGAAACAATTTATCAAATTTCCAATTTTGGAGGGTCGGAAGATATTTAAAGTCTATTTCTAACATAGCTTGAAGTGAGGGGATTCGTTCTTCCCGAATTTTATATGCTCAAAATAATTAGAATACCTATAGTAGAGATCTTATCTACGACCAAGTTCGTTAAAGCACGAATTACGAATAGTCATAATCGGTTCGATTGGGTTTGGATTTTGAGGTGAATCAAGAGGAGGGTTTGAAGGTCAATTTGAACGACTAGAAGATGACCTAGGGCGTTTGTGAGACATGATTAACAGATTGGAATGGATAGATAACCTGCAATTTTAAAATACATGTGTGCAATTTGCACGAAATTAATGATGCTAGCAGGTTTAGGAGTTGAAAAACGAAGTAATTCTGACTTGTATTTGATGATTTTGGCAAAAATGGAGATTAGAGAGAAATAGAGGAGGAACGTCGTGAGAGAGAAAATGAGAGGGTTTTGAGAGATAGAGTGTTATTTGGGCGTTTAAAAGAACATACCCTGTGGAGGGTATTAGTTCTCTAAAAGAGGGAATCGGTTCCCATTTAAAGGGGGAATCGGTTCCCCTATAAGAGGGTATCGATTCCTCCTACACTAAAATTCAAAAATCTGTGTATAAACACTCAAAGTACTAAATTAATTAGCCATAGTGGTATTGGCAACTCATATATTGAAAATTAATCATGTTCAATCTATCAAATCTATCTTTAAGCATTATTTGAACATATAATTAATTTTCACTAAGAATCATAAACTCCCCCTAGCTAATAGTAAAGAATTCAATCAAGAATATTATTCTTGTAAGCAATTTTCATTTGTAATTAAAAGTGCTAAAATTATTTTAAACAGTAATTAAAGATAGGTTAGTTAAACCTAATTCTATCTTAAGTTTCCAAAATCTTTCTTTATCTAAAGGTTTTGTAAAAATTTCTGCTAATTGGTGCAAAGTATCAACAAATTCTAGAACTACATATTCCTTAGCGACATGATCTCTAATGGAGTGATGTCTAATTTCAATGTGCTTAGTTCTAGAGTGTTGGATGGGATTTTTAGCGATACAAATAGAACTAGTATTGTCACACTTGATAGGTATGGTACCTACTTCAATTCCATAATAAAAAAAGTTGTTGTTTCATCCATAAAACTTGTACACAACAGCTACTGGTTGAAATGTATTCCGCTTCAGTGGTAGATAATGCAACACAATTTTGTTTCTTTAAAAACCAAGAAATCAACATATTTCCAAGGAATTGGCAAGTACCGGAGGTGCTTTTCCTTGCATCCTCCATAATCCGCATCAGAAAAGGCATGCAAGCTAAAACTAGAGTCTCTAGGATACCAAAGTCCAAAACTAGGAGTGTCCTTAAGGTATCTAAAGATTCTCTTAACAGCTAGTAAATGTGATTCATGATTGAAATATAACACATAAGCAAACACTAAACATAATGTCTGGTCTACTTGCGGTTAGATAAAGTAAAGAGCCAATCATTGACCTATATAATTTAACATCCATAAATTTACCTCCTTCATCTTTGTCAAGCTTTGTTGATGAGCTCATTAGAGTGTCATGAGGTTTCCTATTTTTCAGTCTAAACTTCTTGAGCATATCCTTGACGTACATAGCTTGATTGATGAAGATGCCATCTTTTCTTTTCTTGATTTGGAGTCCCAAGAAAAATGAGAGCTCCCTCATCATGCTCATCTCGAATTCACTTTGCATTAGCTTAGAAAATTCTTTGCAAAGAACATCATTAGTAGAACCAAATATTATATCATCAACATAAATTTGAACTACTAATAAATCTTTATCTTTATGCTTTAAAAACAATGTAGTGTCAACCTTTCCTTTTGAAAAACCCTTTTCAATTAAAAAACTTGACAATCTTTCATACCAAGCTCTAGGAGCTTGTTTTAAACCATAAAGCTATTTTGTCAATTTAAGAACATGATTTGAAAATTTTGAATCTTTAAAACTAGGAGGTTGTTCCACATACACTTCTTCTTTTATAAAACCATTTAAAAATGCACTTTTAACATCCATTTGATATAATTTAAATTCATGAAAACATGCAACTGCTAATAACATTCCAATTGCTTCCAACCTAGCTACGGGAGCGTATGTTTCATCATAGTCTATGACCTCTTCTTGAGTATAGCCTTGAGCAACAAGTCTAGCCTTATTTCTCACTATATTACCACTTTCATCAAGCTTATTCCTAAATACCCATCTAGTACCTACAATAGACTTATTACTAGGCCTTTCAACTAATGTTCATACTTTACTTCTCTCAAATTGATTTAACTTTTCTTGTATAGCCATAATCCAATGTTCATCATTTAATGCTTCTTTAATATTCTTAGGCTCTATGCATGAGATAAATGCAACATAATTACAAATATTTCTAAGAGAAGATCCAGTTGTTACCCCTTTTGATGGATCACCTATAATCTCACCATCCTTGACATAGTTGTACTCTCTTGGGTAAGATACTTCCCTTTCTTCAATGGTTGAATTCTTGAGGGGATCATGAGTTTCCTCATCTTTTGTTTCTTCCTTTGATGATGGTTCTCCAACGTTATTTCTAACATCATTTGCTGTATAATACCTACATCATCATCAACACAAGAATCCTTCCTCGGTAGGGGATTATCATCGAAAACAACATGTATAGATTCTTATACAACTAAAGTTCTTTTATTAAATACCCGATAAGCTTTAGAATTTAAGGAATAACCCAGAAAAATTCCTTCATCACTTTTAGCATCAAATTTGCCATGGTTTTTTTTATCGTTGTTTAAAACAAAACATTTACATCCAAAAGGATAAAAATAGCTAATGTTAGGCTTTTTATTTTTGAAAAGTTCATATGGAGTTTTCTTAAAAATAGGCCTAATCATTACTCGATTTACAATATAACAAGCGGTATTTGGGGCTTCCGCCCAAAAATTTTTGGTAAATTATTTTCACAAAGCATGGTTCTAGCCATTTCTTCTAAATTTTGATTTTTCCTCTCAACAACTCCATTTTGTTGAGGGGTTTTAGGTGCTGAAAAATTATGACTAATACCATTAGAATTATAAAACTCAGTAAATCCAAGATTTTCAAATTCAGTTCCATGACCACTCCTAACACTAGTGATAAAGTAACCTTTTTCGTTTTGGATTATTTTTGAAAATGTGATTAAATGTTCTAATGCTTCATCTTTAGTATTTAAGAATAGAACCCAAGTATATCTAGAATAGTAATCTACCAAGACAAATGCATATTGTTTTCCACCCAAGCTAGAAGTCCTAGTCGACCCAAAAAGATCTATATGGATCAATTGTAATACTCTACTAGTTGATTCATCATTAATGGATTTAAAGAAAGCTCTTCTATGTTTTCCTTTAGCACATGCATCACAGATTTTATTATCAAATTTTAGCTTTGGAAACCCTTTAACTAAATCTCCTTGAATTAACCATTGTAAAACACTCATACTATCATATCCTAGTCTCCTATGCCATAACCAACTATCATGCTCATCCTTAGCAATTAGGCATAAATTAGTCATATCTATAGAGTCTAAATGCACCATGTATATGTTTCCTATTCTATGACCAACAAGCATAATCCAATTAGATGCAATGTCAATGACTTTACAACCATTAGTTTCAAACATGACATTGAATCCCTTATCGCATAATTCACTAATGCTAAAAAGATTATGCTTTAATCCATTCACATATAAAACATTTTTAATTTTTATGGAAGAGGTATTACCTATTGTACCTATACCTTCAATGTGACCTTTTGAATTATCACCAAAAGTCACTTCTCCTCCATTTTTGGCGTTAAGCTTTATGAACTGACTCTTGTCTCCGGTCATGTGTCTTGAGCATCCACTATCAAGGTACCATGAATTTGAACTTGTTTCCCGTGCCTTGTAGCAATGCTCATTTCCCTACAAACATAGATTAATTTTTGGTACCCAATTTCTTTTGGGTCCATATTCATTAGTCTCCAAAATTCTAGTCCCTTTAGGTATCTATTTGTGTAGGATATCCTTATCTTTAGTAGTAATGAGTTCTTTAGGAACCCATATACTTCTAACGATTTTTCCATTTAAGGTTCGTTGAGGACCTCTATGATTGTAGTTTCTAAAACTTTTTCTAACAAAGTTAGATTTTGAATTTTCTCCTTTTTCAAAACATTTTGATCCAACTTTATCAAAAGAAGCTTTAAGATCATCAATTTTCTTTTGATGATCATCATTGACTCTTGAAAGTAGATTACACAAATCAATATTTTTCTTTTCAAATTCATTTAATTTGATTTGCAATTCTTTGATCTTACTTTCAAGATCATTGTTGGTTTTGGACATTAGAATATTTTCACTTTTTAATTTTGAAATACCATTTTTGTATTTTTAAAATAATGTCTTATAATCCGAAGCCAATCCATTATAATCCTCTAATAACTCATCATAAGATAATTAATCCGAATCAAATGAGTTAGAGGTTACCTTAGAATCTTCCCCGAATGCCATCAAGCACAAGTTTGCTACTTCTTGTTCTTCTTCATCGGAACCTTCTTCATCACTCCATGTAGCCACGTGAGCCTTGTGCTTATTCTTTGATTGACTCTTTATCTTCAATTGTGGGAAATCATATTTGACATACCCTAGTTTTTTGCATTCATAGCAAATGATCGAGTCCTTCTCTTTTGGTTCATTCTTGAATCCTTCATTTCTTTTGAATTTTCTTCCTCGGTTTGGCCTCATTAATTTTCTGAACCGTTTGGCAAACAATGCCATTTCCTCATCATCATCATCTTCATCTGAATCACTCTCATGTTTTGTTTATTTGAGAGAAACTTCCACGTTCTTCTTATTCTCTGTCTCCTTATTTGACTCGTCTCTTTTGTCAAGGTCTTCCTCTTATTTAAGTATCATCTCATGTGTGAGGAGAGATCCAATAAGCTCATCGAGGGTCAAATATTTTAAGTTCTTAGCCTCAATGATCGCCGTCTTCTTTGATTACCAAGCTTTTGAAAGAGAGTAAACTAACTTCCTTACAAGCTTGTCATTTGGAATAATTTCTCAATATGATTTGAGACTATTGACAATCGTGGAGAATCTATCCGTCATAGCTTTGACATCTTCATCCGGTTTCATCCTGAAATTTTCATAGCTATAAGTTAGAAGACTTATTTTAGATCCTTTTACCTCGTTTGTGCCTTCATGAGTGACTTGTAGTTTGTCTCATATCTCTTTGGCAGTTGTACAAGATGAAACTCTCCCGTATCCATCCGGTCCAAGAGCACAAAAAATGATATGGATGGCTTTGGCGTTGAGCTGGAACATTCTTGTATCTCCTTCACTCCACAATCTCGGGTGAGTGGAGGGTTTGATATATCCATCTTCTATGACATTCCATGCTCCCATGTCACTTTATTGAATGAAATACATCATTCTATTCTTCCAGTAAGCATAGTTAGCTCCATTAAAGAAAAGAGGCTTGTTGACGGGCATTGAATCGAGAACGAAGTCGGAGTTTGAATCGTCGACTATTGATGACTTGAATATCGATGTAACTCTTCCCGAATTAACTCAAGAGGTAAACCTTCAAATGAGTGAGGCTTTGATATCAATTGTTGATTTAATCGATCGATGGAATAGGCCAAGAAGGGGGTGAATTGGCAATAAAATTTTCGGTGGAAGCTTTTGCAGAAAATTGAAAATATTTGCACATCGATTTAGATTGGTTCGACTTTCTCAACCAAAGTCTACTTCCACTACCTTAGCTATCCACACTAAGCATTTTCCATAAATTCACTAATTTGTCATTCTTTTGAGGACAAAGAGTAACCTTACAAATCTCTCAAGAATTATACCCCAAATTCTTGAGAACACTTTCTCCAAAAGAGAATAATACAAATTTTGCAAAATTACAAGAAAATTGTCACAAGGAAAGATGTTTGCACAATTCTAGAACAAAAAAGAACACTCAAGAATAATACAATTGAGCACAATAAGTGTTCTTGAAAGCAAAAATGAATATTGAATGAAATATGCTTGAAAATGCTCAAACTTGACTTTTGATGCTTTCTCTTTGATTCTCTCTTGATTCTTTTGATTGTTGATTCTTGTTATTGATCAATGGCTTCTAAGCTTGTTTAAATAAGCCTTCAATTGATTCTGAACGTTGGGGATCTTTAGTAGAGTTAATAAAGCCGTTAGTGTGTGGAAACAATTAATAAAACATCTAGAGCGTGGGGGGAATCGGTACCCCCTCATAGGGGATCAATTCATGCAGTGTAAAATTCAAATATTTCGACCGTTATACAGGGGGAATCGATTCCCTCTGAGTAATCTGTTATTTCTCGGAGCCAAAACCATTCAGGGGGAATCGGTTCCATCCTTGGGGGAATCGGTTCCCTCTGGGCAATCTATAATTTTTGGCTTATTTTTTGTTCGAAATACTTTTTTTAAAATTGTTTCAAAAATAGTTTAAGTATAAAACACAATTTTACACTTTAGTAAGGATTAAAATGATCTTTGAATGACTTGGAGTAATATTTTGATATTCGAATAATTATATCGAATATACTTAGAAAATCTTTTGTAAAATCTTAAAATTCATTTAACTTAATTTGTTATATCGAAACATCAAAATGTTTTCAACAATTTGAAAGGTAGGTTGAAAAACAAGAAAACCTCACAAATATAGGTGTTTACAATAATTAAGCTCACTAGAAAGACAATTGAAAGATTTGCAATGAGATCAAACACATATTTACAAGATAAGAGAGAAAATAAAGAGTTAAAGAGCTTTTCTTGTAATATCCCAAATTATGGAATGGTGTCTGAAAAGTAAAATTCAAAAGTCCATGGATTAAAGTGTAAAATTTGTAAAAATTCAAATATTAAAAATGTACATTTTCAAAAATTCCATTTTGGGACTGTAATTGAGTAGTTCATCCCAGGAATAAAATTTTAGTGGTTTCAAAATTTTGATTTGAAGTTTGTATACAATTTATTAATAGACAAAAGATCGATAAAATATTTGGATAATTGGATCGAATCGGAGGTCTACAAAATTTTGAAGGAAGGTAGTCTGGAGCTAGAAATATTATATTTATATTTTAAATTAGTGGAATTTGATGTGAATTAGTGGAATTTAGAGGAATTTCCATGTTAAAGTGGAATAGTGAAATTTAGTGACTAAATTTATTTTTTGGAAAATTAGAAGGGCAAAGTTAGAAATTAATATAAGAGATTTTTTATATTTATTTAAAGATATTAAAATGGAGATAAATGATGGTATGGTGGTAAAAATTAGGATTCATTAACGTAATTTTGACTTTTGGGCTAAAATGAATTTTAATTCATTTTAAATTAGGTTTTTAAGGAGACATTTTGTAAGAAATTTCAAGAAATCTCAGTTCATTTTCTCCATTATGCCGTGACTCCATAGCCATGATGAGTGAGGTTTTCTTTTTCATTTTTGATCCGTTTTAATGAGAATTTTGACTAAAGTGTGAAATAAGAAAATGTTCTACACTTAATTCTCTACAAAATGGTATAGATATTTCATTGTTCATGCTTAAATGGTGAAGTAGGTATTTATGGTGGTTGAAGAGAAAGTTAAATTTGATTGAGATATGGTTGTAATCTAACTTTAGGAGAGTTATGGAAGTATAAAAAGTATGAAAATTGATTAGAAATGATTAGGAAGGACTTAATTGAAAGTTTTGTCTATGATGGGGGTATTATGGAGAGATGTTAAAAAAATTTAGTTTGATATGTGAATGATTTAGAATGATCTTATATGCTTGGAATTGTGTGTTGGATCAAATTGGAACTTTGTTGAGTTTTAAGGACTATTTTGCATGGTTTGAAAAGTGAAGATTAATAGGCAATTGTTTGAAAACTAGAGTACCATGCTGGAAATTATGGTTTGATTGATGAAATGTTGCACTTAGATTAACATGTAATGTTGTATTGGGTTGATTTAGAATTTAAATAAATCTTAGGGATCAAGTTGTAAGTTTTGAAAAAGATTAGTGATGAAATGAGAATTTGGCAATGTTGAAGTATTGCTTGAAAGTATTGTGAAATTGGTTAAATGTGAAGGTTGATTTGGATTAAGTGATCACCAAACGATTAATTTAAATGTTAATGAAATGTTGAGTTTAATTTTAAAGAAAGGTTGAATGATGACTAAAAATGAATGGTTGAAATGTTAAGTAAAATTATTACAATAAATGATATTTTAAGGATTTGATAGAGTTAAAGCGAGTTTTTGAGTGGGTGACTGAAATTTTTATCAAACTTACATCGATAACATTTTTAGAATATTATGCAAATTTTATTTTAGTATATTAGTTGAAATACTAATATTGTATGGAATTATATATGTTGAGAAATCTACTGACGTGCAGACCGCGACCGAAAACAAACTCAAAGTGAATTAAAAGAGAAAGATTAAGTTCAAGAAAAAATCGGTAGTAGCAAATAAAGCTAGTGAGGCAGGAGGGTTTAACTAACTTTTTATATAAAACGATATGAGACTGACTTGCGATGAGTCAATCTCAATCAATCTGAAAAGAAAATGTTTTCAAATCCTATTTTTAAAAATACACATTTTTTATTTTTTTATTTTATAGCATGAGAATATTTTGGGTATGAACTGGCCAATAGTGGTTTTTATGAGATTTTTATTTATATTCAATTATATTGATGTTTTATATTGAGAACAATATATGATTTTGAATTTCGTCAATTGTATGAGATTGCATGCCATGAGGTGGAGTAATATATGATATCGAATTACTAATATGCTCTGTACATTCATGTACATATGTCTAGCACTAAATGTGCATTAAGATATTCATGATGTTTTGACGTCATGAGTTATTATATATGTTTCTGATTTAGTGTAGTAATATTGTGTTGTACGATAACTATACTTCTGTTTAGCACTAAAAGTGATATATGCTATTGGGAGTGGATTTGCATATAGCACACACACTCGTTATCTGACTCAAATATCATACATTCTCATGAAAATACAGTAGGTAACAATTTGTTATGAATCGAAAAGTACAAATTTGCAATGGCACAATATAGTTGACTTATGGAATTTTTATAGTATTGTTCTTATTATGAGCATCTGTTTTGATAGTTATATATTTTTATTTTAATAATGTTTTTATATATCATCAATTTTTATGTTAAAAATTTATTTATATTATTTGTTACCTATCTAAGTAGAAAACTTAGCGTGTGATTGTTTCACACGTAGGTAAAGTGAAGTCGACAGGGGAGTAAGGAGCCAGGCCAGACATCTCACATTTTGAGATCTAATTCTGACAACCAGAATTAGTATGATATATTTATGATGTTTTTGATATTTCTTAGTTGGCATGTACATATTTATATTTTGATGTTCTGATTCGATATGCCTATATTGCTTTTTGATTTAAACTATATATGCTAGTTTTATAAATGAACATTATTAGATATAGATAGTATTTATTAAAATGTATTTTAATTTAGTTTAAATGCATATTAAATTGACTAGTTATTTTTATTATTTTAATTTTATTAGTTAACTTTTAAAGAGTTTTTTTCTCGATTTTCGAACATTATTTGTTTTGTATGATTGATGTGATATATTTGACTTGTATACATGTATGTATATGAGTTAAGTGTTACATTTCTCTTTATCTCTATTGCTTGGATATGTGTTATATCTTTCTTCAAGTGTCCTCAACTTGTTTTGATATGTTAGAATGAGTTTGTGGTCGTTTCTAGCCGTTAGGGGTGTTTTGGAGCCTTTGGGGATGAATTTTCTGCAGAAATAAAACTACCCAGAACAAGAAGTATTGTTACTACCTTTGTAATATTTAAATAAACTAGTCGTTAAAGACCATTGGGCTTGACTAGTATTGTTACTAGGGTTCATGGTATCGATATCACTGTGGAAAGTAGTATTGGTACCCCTTGAGTATTGATACCAATTTTGCATTATGGAATTTGGAAAACAACTGGTAGTATCGATACTACTAAGAGAGTATCGATATTACTCTTACCTTTGGTATCGATACCACGTGAACAATATTTATATTGTTCATGTAGTATCAATACTGTAAGAACAATATCGGTACTACATACCCATAAAACTATTTTGTGTTCAAATTCTAATTTAATTGTAATACCCAAAACATCGGGCCAGTGAGTAAAGTGTAATAATTTAAAATTTAGTGGTTTAATTGGAATAAATTAAAAAGTTCAAGGATTATTTTTTAATTTGTGTTTAGGACTTATTAGAAAAGATGGAAGAATGGAAGGGAAAAAAGGTTTTTTTGCAAGAAATGAATTTAAAATTCATTTAAAATGATATTTTAAGCTTGTGAAGATTAGAAAAGGGGAAGTATTTGGAAGTTTGGTTCACTTTTCTTCTTATTCTTCTTCTTATCTTCTCGTGACTCCATTGATAAGCTGAGATATGTTTCAAGTTGGTTATTATTTTTGATTTGTGAGTTTGTTTTGAAGCTTTAAGTGGTATATAAGATTAAGAAAGCTAAGTGATTAAGGAATTCTTAGTGAATTAGTGAAATGGGTTTTTAAGTGAAGGGATTAAATTTGGTTAGTAATTGGATTCTAAAGGCATAATTGACTTGTCGATGGTCTAACTAAGGGATTTGAAGTGTTAGAAATGATTAAGAACATGTTTGAATGTATGGTATGATTTTTAGTTTTAAGAATTCCATAGAGAAATTTGGATCTTAAAAGGGGATTATTGGAAATAAGTTGATTAGGATAAGTGTTAATGAGTTTGAGGGGTTGAATGGATCTAAAAGTAAGAGATTTAGGTGGATTTTGGGTAAAATTGAAAGTGAAATAAATGAAATTTGGGCAAGGGTATCAGTGCTGAAAGAACAACCATGATACTATAATGTTAAATTGAAGGAAATAGGTTAAATATGATGAACAATATCACAATATCGATACTGATTGAATTATTATCGATACTGAAGTGGGGTATTGATACCAAGAGTAAGGTATTGATACTATTATTGAGGGTAAAATTCCATAATGCGAAAAATGGTATCGATACTGAAGTGGGTATCGGTATCGATACTGAAGTGGGTATCGGTATCATAGAAGAGAAGTATCAATACTGTAGGAGGGGTACCAATACTATTCAATCTGAATTTTAAATTGGGAGTTTCGTTTCGTTTGTGTAACTGCTAATTGGTTATACGTTAATGGAAAGTTGGTATTGTTATTGGACATATTTATGTGTAGATTTGGATTGAAACTGTATCGAATGAATCGACACAGTACGAGATTGATCGAAAAGAAAAATGACTTCGTTTAAGACTTATGTGAGGCAAAGGTGAGTGCAACTAATTTGTTTTATATTAGCTTTGAGGATGGCTTGCGATAAGCAAGCCTAAAAGTTTTTGATCAAAAATTGTTTATTTATTTTATGCAATATTTTATTATGTTTTAAGTAGAGTGTATTTTCAAAGTATTGTTTTGATTTTATATGTACATGATTATGTTTTATATGAAATTTTCTATGTTAAAATGTGCTAAGCGAAACGTTCTACGTGAAAGTGACCTATGTGAATGTACTCTATGTGAATAAGACACACTTTAAATAATGAAATGAGAAATAATTATACGTTTAAAGCCCAAGGTATATGTATGAGAATTAGAGGTATAGTCGGCATGCCAAGAGTCGAGGGTTCTACAGGGTCTTTCAAGACAATTCTACGTGGTCCTTCGGGATAATTCTATATTGTCCTTCGAGACAAATTCTATGTGGTCCTTTGGGACATTTCTACATTGTCATTCGGGACAAATTCTACGCGGTCCTTTGGGACAAATTCTATGTGGCACTTCGGTGCAAATTATATGAGCAGTGGTGACTGCATTAGTGCACAACCTAAATGAACTCAAATACCTAGAGTTATCAGTAATATGCATTGGGCTATTAAAACAAATTAATATAAATTGATCAATATGTAAAAGTATACATTTTTTTCATGAAATATAAATTTAGTTCAATATGAAATGTTTTCTATGAGATGAATGAGCAAATATTTTACAGTGTTTTGTTATACTTGTATTTGCCTCACTAAGTCAATGACTTAGCATGTGATTGTTTCACACGAAGGTTCAAAGAGATCAGAAGACTAAAGCTAGGAAGGGATATCATACGACTGAAGAAGATTATATCAGAACAATTTAAACTTTAGGTTTCTTGTTATTTTATAAATTGTTGGCATGCATTACAAAGTTTTAAATTGTATTGCACTGATCCGTTTTGTAGTCATACAAATTTTCATTTATGTAAATTATTGAATGTTTATTTCTATTATGAATTAATTATGAATTTTCAATTGAAATTTTGTTATAATGGTTTAATACTTAAATACAAATAAGAGTTTGAATTTTCTACGAACTTTTAAAGAGTAAAAGTTTTGAAAAGGCAATGTGACACATCAGATTCGTATCCATGTCGGGTACAGGTTAGGGGTGTTACGTTTATTGGTATCAGAGCTAAGGTTTAACTGATTTTAAGTTTGAAATGAAGTAGTTTATATTCTAAAAAGTGTATATGCTAACGAAAAGTTAAAAATTCTGATTTGATAAGGTAATTTGTATGATGTCCTTGCTAATAGAGTTAATGATATATATTTTTAGATATCGGACTACGAGGGCTCCCGAAGTGAAGTGGGAGAAGGAAATGAGGGTAGTAGTAATTCACCTGCCCTAGTTAGGCAAGGTGAAGAACAAGCGTCTCAGGGAGTGTTTGTACAAGATTAGAGATCATTTTTCAAGATGTTGGACACGATTCTGACTTGTTTCTAATCATATACTCCCCCAACTCCTAAAATGAATGTGGACAAGGAGATACGAAGTTTAGGAGCATTTGAATTTAAAGGAGAAGTTGAGGAAGGTCATGTTTCTGGGGACCTTTGGTTAAACGATGTGAATATAATGCTAGACGGTCTCCACTATTATGAAATAGAGAAGCTAGATAGAGTAATTCCATTGCTCAGAGGACAAGCATAGATATGGTGGACTAACGTGACAATGAGAACACCTAGAGATCAAGTGACTTGGCCGTTCTTTTTGGAAGAATTCAAGAACAAGTATATCGGTGATCAGTTCATCCATCAAATGAAACAAGAATTCATTAATTTAAAACAAGGGAATCACACTGTGTATGAGTACGAATACGAGTTCAACAAATTAAGTAGATTTGGAGCTGAATTGGTTCCTACAGAAAAAGACTCATGCGACTGGTTCGTAGAGTGTTTGCACCCCAGATTGAAGGAGTTATTGTTAGCATTGAACCTTTTCCACATTTCAAGAGGTGGTGAATCGAGCTATACCCTTAGAGCGAGCTCAGAATAAAAGATTTGGGGAGCAAAAGACCTAGTGGAACAAGAGAGCTAGTGCCTCGTCGAGTGCATTGCAATCAAAGAAAAGTCGAGGTTCAGGTTTTCGAACTAAGTCTAGATCGGAGTCAGTTGTATCCTCATGTAGATGATCAAATCATGTAATAGCTAAACAAATTCAATCAGTTGAATCAGGAGAGGGAAAGTCAACTCGATGTTAGCATTGTGGCAAAAATCATAGTGGATTATGTCAGATGGTCTATGGAGCATATTTCATATGTGGGAACATTGGACATTTTTTACGGGATTACCCATTGATGATCGGAGAGCCTGCAATGTCTGAGAGATCTTCCAATATACCTCAGAGAGGTAGAGGACGAGGCCGAGGAAGGAATCAGTCTAAGTCATCCACTTAACCTAAAATACGCTTAACTGCTCGGGTTTACAACATTAAGACTAATGAAGATCACGATGATCCGGAGTTCATTGTAGGTATATTTCAGTTATTTGATAAATTTGTTTTTATTTTGATTGAACTGAGATCAACATATTCTTATATTTGTAGTAAGTTGGTGAGAGAATTAAAAATCCAACTAGAAGCTATAAGTAATGATGTGATAGTGACTAACCCGTTAGAGCATAGTGCTCGGGTGAATCAATCGTGTAGTGGGTATCCCATAAGGATTCAAGGAATTGAATTCCCTACTAATATGATGGAATTACCCTTTGACAATTTAAAGTTATTATGAGAATAGATTGGTTATAACGTTACCATGCCAATGTCGATTGTCGATTGAAGCAAGTAGCTTTGATAAGTTCTAATAGATCAGAAGTAATTGTGGTTAGTGAAAGATTTAATCTATTAGCTAATGTGATATCGGTAATGTCGGCCAAGAAGCTAATGTTAGAAGGAAGTCCAACTTTCATCGCCAATGTGATTGATACTCGAGTCAAGGAGAGAGTATTGGATGACATTCCGACAGTCTGAGAATTTTTAAACGTATTTTCAGAGGAATAACTGGGATTACCTCCAGACAGAGAGGTGGAGTTTCAAATTAAGGTTATGTCGGGAACAACACCAATTTCGATTGCTCCATATTGAATGGCCCCTAAGGAACTGAGTTAGTTAAAGACTCAGTTGCAATAAGGGATTCATTAGACTTAGTGTCTCACCTTGGGGTGGAGCAATGCTATTTGTAAATAAGAAAAATGGTTCGATGTGTCTATGCATTGATTATCGATAGCTTAATAAGGTGACCATAAAGTATAAGTATCATCTCCCAAGAATCGACAATTTGTTTGATCAACTCAAGGGAGATTCAGTGTTTTCCAAGATTGATTTGCATTCTGGCTATCTCCAGTTGAAGATTCAAGAAAGGGACGTTCCAAAAAATAGCTTTTAGGACTCCGTATGGTCGTTATGAATTAGTAGTTATGCCATTTGGATTAACCAATGTACCGGAAGCGTTTATGGACCTCATGAATAGAGTGTTTCAACCCTATCTCGATTAGTTTGCGAACATCTTCATTGATGATATTTTGTTTTATTCAAAGATAATTGAGGAGCATGACTCCCATATGCGGGTGATTCTTCAAACACTACAAGACAAGAGGCTTTATGCTAAGTACCACCTTGGAAGAAAGTACTTTACTTTGGGCGTAAAGGAAAACTAAGTCCTAGGTTCATTGGACCTTATGAAGTTCTGAAAAGAGTTACGCCAGTGGCATAACAATTAGCGTTGCCACCAGAGATGGAAAAGATCCACAATGTTTTTCATGTATCTATGCTTCGATGATATCAATTAGATCCTGTACATATTATAAATCCAGATGTGATAGAAGTTCAACCTGACTTGAACTATGAGGAAGAACCGTTTCATATTCTAGCGTATGAAATCAAGCAATTAAGGAATAAATCAATTCTGCTAGTTAAGGTTATGTGGAGAAACCATAAATTAGAAGAAGCTACGTGGGAGCGTGAAGAAGACATGAGGAAGCAATATCCCCACCTTTTTATGCAATGAAAATTCGATGATGAATTTTCTTAGGAGGGGAGATTTGTAACATCCCAATCATCGGGTCAATGACCAGAATGTAAGAATTTTAAACTTAGTGGTTGAATTAGAATAGTTTGAAAAGTTCGAGGATTTATTTTGTGAATTTCTGTTCAGGGCTTTTTAGCAAAGATGAAAGATTAGAAGGGTAAAAAAGTCTTTTGGCTAAAATGAATTAAAAATTCATTTAAGGTGGGATATTTAAATGGATTTGGATAAGAAGAGTTATCTGTAAGCTTTATATTTTTCTCTCCTTCTTCCTCTTCCCGTTGGCTCCATTTCAAAGGTGAGTTGAATTCTAGTTGGTTGTTTCTTGAATCTTTAAGTTGGTTATTGTTCTTTCATGTGTCTTTTACATAAAGACACTAGCCAACGACCATTATCTCATTGATCATGACTCTCTACTCAAACCATAAAGGATAAATCGTCAACGTTCAATGAGATAAACTTATTTCTAACAACACCTTCAACGATCGACGAGACAAATTTATTCTCATCAACACATTTAATATTTTAATTTTATCTAACATAAGTTACACATGAAGAATACCATGGTATATGTTTTAAATAAAAAGAATAACCAAAGAAATATAAAATATATATAATTAATATTATAATTAATTTATGTAGTTTAGAAAATTTTAAATAACTTCATATTAAATTATTTTTTTATTTCAAAATGTACAATATAATCATTTCGAGGATTAAATAAATGTCAATAAGATCCATGTGGTGTCTCATCCATCACAATTTCAACTACCTAAAGATTAGAAGCAAGACTAATGAATATGAGGGTAATTTACTTTCTTCCCACCACAAAGAAAGAAAGGACGTGAATTCAAGAAAAGGGACTCTTTTCCTTTCTTCCCCAAATCCTCAATGTAAACATAAGTCACAAGACTCTTCACTAGAGTATTCATAGTAGGTTAATTGTATGATTTAGTCTAGATGTCCGGTTAATCTTTATAACAGTTATTAAATTTTATCAAATCGAAATCTAACAATTAAAAAACAGTTAACCGCTATTAACAGTTTAGTTACAGGTTAACATGTGGTTAACTTATTCCATTTTTTTCAAACACAACACGACATAAAAATTCAAAATTTAATAAACTTTACAATGATAGAAACATATATATATATATATATATATATATATTTGTAGATATCTTATTTATTTGTAGATGCATTTTATTTTCATAGAAATATATATATTTTGAGGTATATTTATTTTCTTGATTTAAAATCTAATGTTTATATTCATATTTTATAGTTTAAAATCGAATATTTTTCTCTATATTTGATTTAATGTGCTCCTATATAAGATAAACATAATAACTAAAAAAATAGGGAGGAACCATTTTTATTTATTTCTAATTCTATTTTTTAAAACATATAATTAATTAATTATAATTTATTAACGGTTAACCGATGATTAACTATTTAACAAAATTCATAATTGTAATTGTTGATCGAATTTTTTTAGTGGTTTAATTAATTGAAACCGTTAAACTTTAACGGTTTAGTTAATTAACTTATAAAATATAACGATTACAACGATTAACTGTTACAATTAACGATAATGGATTAACACCCTTACTCTTCACCTCGTATACTAAACAATGTGAAAATTTATTCAAAAATGCAAAATTTTCATATCTTTTGATATATTCTGCCTTCTCGCTGATAAAATGATACATTTCAGTGTTTTTTAACCTAATTATTTTGCATTTTGAGCATATTTGATTCATTTTGTTTGATTTAACATCAAAATTCTTATTTTCATGTATTTTTAATAATAATGAACTCACCTAATTTTTTCAAAAACTTTTGTATAAGTATAAATTAGTTCATATATGAAACAAATGTAAAAAACGGTGATCATCAGAACTCTCGTGACACACACAAAGCATGTCATAACATATATTGTTCAAAGAGCTAGTGTGATATAATCTTATTTTTTTTACTTTAAGGATATTTTTATCTTTTCACTTCTAAAACTTTAATCTTGTTTGTTCTTATATATTTTTTTAATAGTATGAAGTAATTACAAAGTAATATTTTGTTGAACCATGTTTTATAATATTTGGATATAACAAATTAAGGCAAAATATTTTTGGACTTGATTGAATGTGTTCAAAGTTTTCAAAAATAATTCAAGGTCCATTAAACTAGAATTTGAACACAAAACAGTTTTTTGGGTATGTAGTACCGATATTGTTCTTGCAGTATTGATACTACAAGAACAATATCGATATTGTTCATGTGGTACCAATACCAGAGGTAAGAGTAGCATCGATACTCTATTAGTAGTATCGATACTACCAGTTGTTTTCCAAATTGTTCAAATTCCAGAATGCAAAATTGGTACTGATACTCAAGGGGTACCGATACTATTTCACACAGTGATATAGATACCATGAACTTTAGTATCGATACTGGTCGAACCCAATGGTCTTTAACGACCAGTTTATTTAAATATTACAAAGATAGTGTCGATACTCATTAAAGTGGTATTGATACTCCTTGTTCTGGGCAATTTTTGTTTGCAGAAAATTCATCACCAACGGCTCCAAAACACCCCCAATGGCTATAAACAGCCACAAACTCATTTCAACATATAAAAACAAGTTAAAGGCACTTGAAGAAGGATATAACACCTATCCCAGCAATAGAGATTAAGAGAAAAGCTCTTTCACTCTTTATTTTCCCTTTTCTCTTGTACATATATGTTCGACCTCATTGCAAATCTTTTAATTACCTTTCTAGTGTGCTTAATTATTGTTAAAACCAACCTTTGTGAGGTTTTCTTATTTACATCTTTCAACCTTTGTAAAAAAGAGAGTGGTTCTAGTTTAGCCATTGATAAATTAAGGGTTTTGTAATGGTTACTCTTGAGCCTAGAAAAAGAAATAGCAAATTAGAGAATTTATTAGAAAATCCTTAGCGTGGAGCTAAGGTAGTAGATATAGACTTGGTTTAGAAGTCAAACCACTATAAATCCTTGTGCAAATTTTCAATTTTTTTTACTCCATACCTAAAATTTTCAAAAGGGCAATTCACCCCCTCTTAGCACTTTTTCGGTTGACAAATTGAGCTTCATCAATCCTAACAATTAATATCATAGCCTGACTCATTCGAATGTCTAACAACCTCTTGAGATGATCCTTGAAGATTTCTTGCAATTTCTACATTAACCGCAAAAGATGGCTTCAACCTCCGACTACTACATTGAAGACTCTCAATCAGTTAACAAGCCACCCTATTTCAATGGTATTTTTATTAGAAGAATATGATGCTACTATTTATTTATGCCAACAATATAGGAGCTTGGAACTCTGTTATGAAGGGATACTCTACTCCAACCAATGATATGAATAATTGGAGTGATGGAGAGAAAAAGAAGTTACAACTCAATGCAAAGACAATGCACATTCTATTTTGTGCATTAGGTCCGGATGAATATGGAAGAGTCACCTCTTGTTTAAATTCCAAGGAGATATGAGACAAGCTCCAAGTCACTCATGAAGGAACCAATAAAGTGAGGGAAACCAAAATAGGTATTCTCAACCATAGCTATGAGAATTTCAAGATGAAACCGGATGAGGACATCAAAACTATAACGTATAGATTTTTTGTGATTATCAACGGTCTCAATGGATTTGGAGAAGTCATCCCTAATGAGAAGCTTGTGAGGAAAATGATTTACTCTCTTCCAAAGTATTGTTAATTGAAGAAGACGATGATTATCAAAGCTAAGAACCTAAAGTCTCTCACTCTTGATGAGCTTATTGGTTCTCTTCTCACTCATGAGTTGATGGTAAAGGGGGGTGAACAAGAAGAAGTAAAAGATGAAGAAAAGAAAAACAAGATTAAGAAAGAGGTAGGGATTACCTTCAAATCCACAAATAAGAGTACTCAAGACTCAAGTGAAGAGGTGGATGAAGATGAAGAAGAAGAGATGGTCAAGCTCTTAAAAAGATGCAAAAGATTCATGACTTTGAAGGAAGTGAAGCCTGAATCAAGCAAAAAGAAGGGTCCCCTAGTATGCTTCCAATGTCAAAGAATGGGGCATGTAAGTATGATTCTCCCCTCTTAAAGAAGAAGAAATTGAGTAAGAAGAAGGCATTTGTGGCGGCTTGGAGTGATGAAGATGACTCAAATGATGAAGATAAAGTAGCCAACCTATGCCTCATGGCTATTGAAGAAGATTCAATTGTAACTTCTAACTCTAGTGAATTAAATTCTTATTCTTTTAATGAGTTATAAGTTGCCTATGATGATTTGTATTTGGAATTTGAGACCATTAATTCTAAATATAAGAAATTGATTTCAATATTTAAAGTTGAAAATGATTTTCTTTTAAAAGCAAAATTAGATTTTGAAAAACAAAATGAAATTTTGAAAAATTATTTTGAGCTTTCAAAAATCAAATTTGAAGATTTGAAAAGAGAAATCTTGATTTGAAAGTTAAGCTTGAATGCTTAACAAAAGAAAAAGAAATCATTTCTAAAAACAATTCATCTATGTTAAAAATGGTAAAATGCTTACATTGTCATTTTCATGGTCACAATGTATATACTTGTCCTATAAAGAAAAGAAAATATTTTAAAATTAGACAAGTATGGGTTCCTTTAAAAACTAGAGACTTTGGCACTAACCCTTTAGGACCCAAAGCAATTTAGGTATCTAAATCCAAATGAATGCCTCTTGTAGGTGTGTTGGAGCAATGATGATAAATGTAATTGATTTCAAATGCTCAAGTCACACAAAAGAATAATGGGTAACCTCTAACCTTAAAGCTTTTTGATTTTTTATATTGGTTGCCTATTGATTTTTGTGCATGCATGAGTGTTGAGCATGAATGATTATTTGTTGTTTCCTATCTCATGTATGTTGAAAAGTATGTTATGATGAACATTTATTTTGGTTAAATGATTTTATAAAATTGTTGTTCATCATGATATTTGTTTTTGGTCAAGTTGTGTTTTTGAATGTTTAATTTCTTTTATCTTTCTCCTTGACCTTAATTTGTTTTAAATGCTTGTGCATATGTTATTTATTACCTATGATATCTCTCTAACAATTAATATATATGTTAAATGCATAACATTTTAGAATGTTTTATGCTTATGAATTATGATGTCTTATTTGTTGATTTTACAAAAAGTATGTTTGACTTAGATTTATTGAATTTAATGTGCTACTAATGTGTTTTCTTTCTTATCTTATTGAAATTCAATAGTCTTTTAAGTGTTAAACTTTTGTGTCAAAAGTTTTCTTGGAATGCTTTTATTGAGGGGGAGCTTTGATTTTTCAAATTATTTTTATGATTTAAAGCTACTTACTCTCTATTGTTAGTTTGAACCTTAAAGTTGAATTATTTTTTATATAAAAAAATGATGAGAAGTATAGGTTTAAAAAAAATCAATTTCTCAATTTCTCAATGTTCTACTAATGTGTTTTCTTTCTTATCTTATTGAAATTCAATAGTCTTTTAAGTGTTAAACTTTTGTGTCAAAAGTTTTCTTGGAATGTTTTTATTGAGGGGGAGCTTTGATTTTCAAATTATTTTATGATTTAAAGCTACTTACTCTCCATTGTTAGTTTGAACCTTAAAGTTGAATTATTTTTTATATAAAAAAATGAGAAGTATAGGTTTAAAAAAAATCAATTTCTCCAGAAACTACACCATATCAAAAATTCATCTTAAAACCCAATTTACAAATTCATTTTTAATTTACTCATTTTGTTGTTTTACTCCTATACAAGCTTTTCTTAAGCTTATATAACACCCAAAGAACTGGAACCAACTTAAAGATTCAAGAAACAACAAGCTAGAATTCAACTCACCTTTGAAATGGAGCCAACGGGAAGAGGAAGAAAGAGAGAAAAATATAAACCTTACAGATAACTCTTCTTATCCAAACCCATGTTAAATATCACTCCTTAAATGAATTTTTAATTTATTTCAGCCAAAAGACTTCTTTTTCCTTCTAATCTTTCATCTTTGCTAAAAAGCCCTGAACAAAAATTCACAAAATAAATCCTTAAACTTTTCAAACTATTCTAATTCCACCACTGAGTTTGAAATTCTTAAATTCTGGTCATTGACCCGATGATTGGGATGTTACAAATCTTCCCCTTAAGAAAATTCGTCCTCAAATTTTCATTGCACAAAGAGGTGGGGATATTGTTTCCTCATGTCTTCTTCGCGATCCCACGTAGCTTCTTCTAATTTATTGTTTCTCCATAGAACCCTAACTAGCAGAATTAATTTATTCCTTAATTGCTTGATTTCATATGCTAGAATCTACATCGGTTCTTCCTCATAGGTCAGGTCAGATTAAACTTCTATAACATCTGGATTTATAATATGTGCAGGATCTGATCGATATCGCCAAAGCATAGATACATGAAAAACTTTGTGGATCTTTTCCATCTTTGGTGGCAACGCTAATTGATATGTCACTGGTCCAACTCTTTTAAGAACTTTATAAGGTCCAATGAACCTAGGACTCAATTTTCCTTTATGCCCAAAGTGAATTACTTTTTTCCAAGGTGATACTTTTAAGAAAACCTTATCACCTACTTGAAATTCAATTTCTTTTCTTTTTAAATCGGCGTATGACTTTTGTTTATCTGATGCCACTTTCAGATTGTGCTGAATCATCTGAACCTTTTCTTCAACTTCTTTAATCAAGTCTGGGCCATTAACTTCATGATCTTTTAATTCATACCAATTAAGTGGTGTCCCATACTTCATTCCATACAATGCTTCATACGGTGCCATCTTGATGCTTGATTGATAGCTTTTATTATAGGTAAATTCCACAAGCGGAAAATACTTTTCCCACGATCCAGCAAAATTGATTACACACGCTCTCAATATATCTTCTAGAATTTGAATCATTCTCTCTGATTGACCATGAGTTCGATGATGAAAAGCAATGTTAAAACTTAATCGGGTACCCAAAGCTCCTTACAAAGACTTCCAAAATCTCATACTAAATCTGGGATCTCTATCATAAACTATTGAAATTGGAACACCATGAAGTCGCACTATTTCATTGATATACAATGCAACATGTTTTTCCATAGTGAATTTCGTTTGCACATGAATAAAATGTGCAGCTTTGTAAGGCGATCCACAATTACCCAAATTGAATCCTTTTTGCTTGGTGACAAAGGCAAACCTGTTACAAAATCCATTGTGATTCTTTCCCATTTTGACTAAGGAATTGAGATCGATTGAAATAATCCCGAAGGCACTTGATGTTAAGCTTTTACTTATTTACAATTCAGACACTTTGATACAAACTTCGTAATGTCTCTTTTCATGCTTGACCACCAAAAACGTCGTTTCAAATCTTGATACATCTTGTTTCCTCCTGGATGCATAGTTAAAGGACTACAATGTGCTTCATACAAAATATCTCTTTTCAATTCGACATCGTTGGGAACACAAACTCAATTTTTGATGTATAAACACCCATCCAACCTTACATCAAAGTCCTTGAGTTCACCATTCTCTAATTGTTCAAACCAAGATAAACACTTATCATCCTTCTTTTGCAACTCCTTAATCTGCTCTAACAATAATGGTTTCAACATTAACTCAGCCATCAATGCACCATTTTCCTTTAACAAGATTCGGGCATCCAATCTATGCAAAGCGACAAAAGTCTTCTGACTAAGAGTGTCAACTACTACATTGACTTTCCCGGGATAATAATCTATAATGGCATCATAATCCTTAAGTAACTCCATCCATCTTCATTGCCTCAAATGTAACTCATTTTGCGTTAACAAATACTTTAAACTATTGTGATCAGTGAAAATGTAGCAACGCTCACCATATAAATAGTGTCGTTAAATTTTCAATGCAATGACCACCATTGCTAACTAAAGGTCATGCGTCAGATAATTCTTTTCATGAGGCTTAAGTTGTTTAGAAGCATAATACACTATATTTCCATCTTACATTAAAACACATCCTAAACCATTATGGGAATCGTCGCTAAAAATCGTGAAATCCTTGTTCGATTCTGGTTGCACCAACACCGGAGGTTCTGTCAAAACTTTCTTCAATGCTTCAAAACTCTTTTGACAATCTGGAGTCCACTCAAAATGCAAATATTTTCTTAACAATTTGGTTAAAGGCAGATATATCATCGAAAAGTTTTTGACAAACCTTAGATAATAACATGCGAGACCAGATAAACTTTAAACTTCCGACACATTCTTTGGGATTTATTACTCTAATACAACTTTAACTTTCTGAGGATCTACTTGAATTCCCTCAATAGAAAGCACGTGTCCAAGGAATACCACTTCTTCTAGCCAAAACTCACACTTAGGAAACTTTGCATAAAGTTTCTTTTCTTGCAACGTTTGAAGAACCACACGAAGATGGACATCATGATCCTCCATTGACTTTGAATACACTTAAATGACATCAATAAAAACGACCACGAACTAATCAAGGTACGATTGAAAAACACTATTAATCAGGTCTATAAATTCTACAGGTGTGTTAGTTAACCCAAATGACATTACTACAAATTCGTAATGACCATATCGAGTCCTAAACGTTGTTTTTGGAACATATATTTCTTGTATCTTCAACTGATGATACCTTGAACGTAAATCGATCTTGGAAAACACTGCATCTCTCTTGAGTTGATCAAATAAATCGTCGATCCTTGGAAGAGGATACTTGTTCTTTATGGTTACCTTATTAAGTTGCTGATAATCAATACAAAGGCACATGGAATCGTCTTTCTTCTTTACAAATAAAACTGGAGCACCCCAAGATGACACACTAGGTCTGATAAATCCTTTAGTTCCTACAACTGAATCTTTAACTCCTTTAATTCCTTTAGGGACATCCAATATGGAGCCATTGAAATCGATGCTGATTCTGACATCACTTCAATCTGAAATTCAACCTCCATATTTGGAGGTTAACCAGGTAATTCTTCCGGAAATAATTCTGGAAACTCTCTGGCTGTCGAAATATCTTAAAGCTTTCTTCCTTTGGATCTAGTATCGATTACATTACAATATACGCTTGGCATCCTTGTAGCACTAATTTTTGAGTCAAAATCATCGATATAACATTAGCTAAGGAATTAATTCTCTCACTGACCACACTAGCTTCCAATCCATCAAGACTTTTTAACATAATTTGCTTGAATCGATAATCCACTTTAGTGTGATAATGATAGAGCCAATCCATACCTAGTATAACCTCGAACTCGTCAAAGGGTAATTCCATTAGATTAGTAGGGAATTCAATTCCTTGAATCCATATGGGACACCTTTGACAGATTTGTTTCACTTGAACACTATGTCCTAATGGATATACCACAATCACCTCACTACGAATAGGTTCTAATGAAATTCTCAAATCTTTTACCAGTTTACTACTAACATAAGAATTATTCGATCCCAGATCAATCAGAACTAAAATTTATTTACCAATAATCTGAAAAGCATCTGCAATGATTTCATAATCATCAAAATCTTCACTGGTCTTTAGATTGTACACTTGAGCGGTAGAACGCACTTCAGGTTGAGCGGTCGACTCAGACTGATTCCTTCTTTAGGTAGAACAATATATCTTTCTGTCTGGGCAGGTTCTTCCATCATCAATGGGTAGTCTCGAATAAAGTGTCATGCCTCTCCGCACTTAACGTAAGCTCCAGAGACTTTTCAGCATACACCACTATGATGTTTCCAACAATGCTGACATTGATTTGGCTTATCGACTCCAGACTCCACTGAATGAGTTTATCTGGCTCATCCCAAATTCAATCCTCTACCTGAAGATGCTACAAATTTTGCTATTGTATGAGGTCGAGAACTCAAACCTCATCTTTTCTTTGATTAGAAGGAACCGAACGAAGCACTATCTCTCTTATTCCATTGTGTCCTTTGATCCATAAACCTCTCATTTTGAGCTCGCTCTAATGTTTTACCTCTACTCATTACCTCTTGGAATGAAGAGTGGTTGATTGCCAAGAACAATTCTTTCAATCGAGACCGTAAACCCTCCACAAACCAATCATAGGAGTCCTTCTCCGTAGGGACCAACTATGTTGTAAATCTACTCAACTTGTTAAATTCGCACTCAAACTCATATACCGTACGATTCTCTTATTTTAAACTCATGAATTCTTGCTTCATATGACGAATGAAATGATTCCCGGTGTATTTTTTCTTAATTTCTTCCAAAAAGAATGGCCAAGTCACCTGGTCCCTTGCAACTCTCATCGTAACATTAGATCACCAAATTTTGGCTTGACCTCTAAGTAACGAAATTACCCCATCCAACTTCTCCATCTCAAAACAATGAAGATTCTTCAGCATTATCTTAAGGTCATTGAGCCACATATCGTCAGCAACTGGACCTTCCTCAACTTCTCCTCTAAATTCAGGGGCTCCTAGGCTTCTTAGCTCTTTCGGAACATTCATCTTAGGGGCGGAGGGAGCAGACGATCGGAAACGCATCAAAATCACATCCAACGACTGGAAAAAGGTCCCCTGATCTTGCATAGACATTCCCTAATGTGCTTGTTCCTTACCCTACCTGCTCAGGGCAGGTGAGTTACTGCTTTCTTCCATTCTATCTCCCGCTTCACTTTGGGAGCCCTCAAAATCCGATATCTAATATGATCAATTCACTAAGATATTAGCAAGGATATCATACTAGTCACCTTATAAGATCAGAAATACTTAATTAAAAGTTGGCATGTATACTTTTTAAATAAAAAATAACTTTAATTTGAACTTACAACCAATTAAACCATAACTCTGATATCATTAAATGTAATACCCCTGACACGTATCCGACCCGAATACAAATTTGATGTGTCACATTGACTTTTCAAATCAAGGCCCATTTACAAATAAAAACAAATTAAATTTTTGCTCATAAATTAAAAGTGGAAACCCTTAATTTAAAATAAGATAATATAATTCACATTCTTTCTTACATAAAAGCTTTAATAATTTACATAAATACAAAAGTCTTAATTTACAAAAATAGATCAGAGCATTTCAAATTAAGCAGGTAGTACATGAAAACCTTGTTACAAACTTTCAAAAATAAAACCTACTTTTAATTTGTCCTGATCTGATATGCACAGGAGTATGCTATCCTCAACACTTCAACATTCCGATTTCTTCAAACTTACGCGTGAGGAAATCACACGCTAAGTCGATGACTTAGTGAGGCAAAACTAAAAAGTGCTAAACTTTATAGATGAAATCTTATTCATTTATTTGAATGTTTCATAAGAAATTCCAAACTATTTTCCATAAAAAGAAGATATATTTATGTATATTACTCATTTTGTATAGCTTTGTTTCCAAATGCCCAACGTATACTACTAAGAACTCTAGGTATTTGATTACATTGAGGTTGTGCACTAATCGTATCACCACAACTCATAATTTGTACCGAAGTGCCACATAATTATCCCGAAGGACCACATAAAACCTTCGACTCTTGGCATGCCAATTATACCTCTAATCCTCCTACATATTGTAATATCCCAAATAACGGGTTAGTGACTAAATTGTAAAATTTTAGAATTTGGTGATTAAAGTAGAATAGTTGAATAGTTCAATGATTTATTTGGGGATATTTCCTGAAAGTTATTAGTAATTATGAAAGGAATTATAGGGAAAAATGGTCATTGAACAAATAAAAGAATAAAATAATATTTGGGGGTTATCTTATAACCCATGTGGAAGAGAAATGTGGGAAACAAATGTTTCCAAACATTTCTCTCACCTTCTTCTCCTTCTTCACCGTGAAGCATACAAGCAAAGGTAAGTTTTTAGTTTAGCTAATTATTTGTTGATTTAAGGTTTAGGGTTTGATCATTAGATGATAACTAAGCTTAAGGAAAGCTTAAGTTATCTTAAAATCAAAAGATAAAGGAGTTAGGGAAGATTAAAGATTTTAAGTTCTTGAATGAAATCTTGGAATAGAGTTCATAATTAGAAGTGGAAGTCAAATTTGACTTGTCATAAGTGGAATTAAGAGATATGAAGTGTTAGAATTGAATTTAGAGCATGTGGAAAATTTGGTATGATTCTTAACTTTTAAGAATCATAATGAGATATGGAAGATAAAGATGGTTTATATGGATATAAGTTTATTTAAGTAATGGTAGTTGAGTTTAATGGTATGATAGGGGCTTAAAATAGAAGAATTTAGTAAAGAGTTGATGATTTTTAGGTTTAAACAGTAAAATTCTGGGTTTTACAGATTACGCAGAGGGAACAGATACCCCCTAGGGGGTATCAATTCCCCCTAATGGAAAAAAATGGAATTTTGGTTCATTAAACTAACTTAAGTTATTAACATCAAGTTTAAGGTTTAGACTTTTGATAATTATTTTAAAAATTATGTTTATGTAGATATTGAGCCTAAACAAGTTCCGAAATAATCAAAGAATTAGGATCGAATCAAAGCAAGGCTAAGGTGAGTGCAATTTAATTTGTTCTTATGTTATAGAATGAACCTTGGCTTGCGATGAGTCAGTGACGGAGTTACTATGGTAAAAAGTAACTCTTAAAATGTTATGGTATATGACATGATTATATGATTACATGTATATGTGATATGTTAGATATGTTCTTGTAAATGCTATGTGAAAGTAAACACATGAAAATAATATATAGTTAATGTGATATAAGTGATTATGTAAAATTGTGAGAGAAGTTATATGGCAGTGATATATGGACAATATGAATGTATGTATATGAGTACATGTATAAGTTTATATGTTATTCTATGTGCTATGTGATGTATATATGAACATATGTGAACAAGAAATGACATACATGCATGAACAAATTAGAAATGATATAAGCCATATGAAATGATCTACGTGATTACATGTAATATGAAATATATGCTTACACATACATGTGGTATGTGACAGAAGAGAAAGAACAAGTGATATGAAATGTTATAAATGATAATGCCCATGTTATGTGATATGAGAGCTAGGGGTATAGTTGGCATGCCAAGAGTTGAGGGTTTACCTATGTTCTACGGAACATATGGACAGAATTACCTATGTATTTCGGGATATATGGACAGTATACCTATGTTCTAAGGAACATATGGACAATTTACCTAGGTTCTTCGGACCTATGGACAGTTGCCGAGGTTCTTTATGACCTTTGGATAGGTCCTTCGGGACATTTATACGAGCTGTGGTGACAGCATAGTGCACAACCTCAATGTACTCGAATACCTTAAGTTCTCACAAGTGTACATGGGTTAATAAAGAGATAATAACAAATATACTATATGTGATATGTATGTTTGATAATATGAAATATGTTATAGAAATTATATGATGATATGTTTGTTCTTTGGTGTAGTGATATATGTGTTATATGATGTGTATATGGTAAGTAAAAGGGATTAATAATAGTGATTGCAGATGTATGTATTTTGTTCATATGAAATGTTATATGGTTATATTATATGTTTTTCATGCCTCACTAAGTCATCGACTTAGCGTGTGATTGTTTCACACGTAGGTTTGGAAAGCGAAAATAAAAGTAAAGAGGAACAAGACATGTCAGTTCTCCTTATCGAAGATCATATCAGAAATGTAGATCAAATTACATGTTTTTTGTTAGAAAGAATTTAGTTGGCATGTAATAAAAAAAGACTTGTATTAGATACGCTCTGATCGAGTTTTGGAATGTTTTAAACGTATATATGTAAATGGTAAATGTATAATGATGAACATTTTAAATTTTATTAGTTTTATACATGTTTTGTCGAGGTATTGTAGCAGTACTGTAGCAGGGTATCGGTTCCCTGTAGAAGGGGAATCGGTTCGCCTGAAGCAATCTGGAAAATTTTTAGAATTCGTTACTGTTTACAATATTGTTCATACGGTACTGTTCATATGGTAATGTTCATTACTGTTCATACGGTATTGTTCATACTGTATTTTATTGTTCATAAACATATTTTTGACTTGAATTTTTATACTGAAACATAATTTAATAGAATATTGTGGTATTTTCTTAAAAAGAGTTCAAATGTTTTTATATTTTGTAAGAATATTGTTTTTAAAAGTTAATGTGACATCTCGGACTCGTATCTGGGTCGGGTACGGGTTGGGGTGTTACACATATACTTTGGGCTTTTAACCACATAATTAATTATCATTCATTATTCAAAGTATCTCTTATTCACATAGGCACTTTCACATTAGGTCTTTTCGGATACACATGTTCTAATATCACATTTCCATAATCATATACACATAATCATAATACATATCATACACAATATAATTTAAATAAGACATTGTAAAATATAACATAAAAGAAATTGAAAGGTTTTCGATCGAAAATAATGAGGTTGGCTTATCACAAACATTCCTCAATTCTAATACGAAACCGAGAAGTTGCACTCACCTTTGCCTCATTGAAGTCCTTAATACTTTTGGATTGAACTTATAATATCGAGCTGATCGGAAGTTGATTATGTTCAACAACTACAAAAAACAATCAAAAATCAATATCGTACTTTGAATCACTTATATCTAATCATAATAACTTAAGATGATAGGCATAAAAATCAATTTTATGCCTAGGTATATTGTAAAATATACCTAGGGTATCGATACAATTCTGACATTCTAGAAGTTTTTCTTGAAAATGGTATCGATACTATACCCTTGGTATCGATACTATAAACTCAGTATCGATACCCTCTTCAACCAGTACCGATACTACCCTTAGAATTCTACTGATTTAGCCTTGAAGTGTCGGTACAGTTCTTACGGTACCGATACTCCATTCCCAGAATTACTATTTTTATTTCAAAAATCAACCAAAATCTTGCTAACTCTCTTACTTTTATCCCTCATTAAGCCTTTAAACTCAACCTTATACATCTAAATCAAATTGTCTTCATTTACCACTCTTAAACATACCAAATCTCACAAAAACTCTTTCATCTAAAAATCATACCATGATTTCTGATAACTTCCTACAAATGCTACTTTTAAGGTATTTTTCACTTAAGTTATTGTTTGTTTAAAAGCTCATTTTAAGGGTAGTTTTTATCAATAGTGTAGGCTACCATAGCTAAGACCGAGTGGAGATGTTGTGGCATTCTATTATGTTAGGTTCCTTTGACTAAAGATAACAGGAGTACCTTCAGCAAACCCTGTCGAGCAAGTGAAGTTTAGATAGATTAAATCTGCCTGAGAGATAAGTTTAGCATCCTTAAATCAATCCCTACCATTCATTCAAGTGGAAGCTTGTCGAGTGAGAATTATCAACTTGTCATTTATTTACTGTTATTACCATTTTTCATTGCCTTGACATTTCACTCATTTTCAACATTAAAATCTGGTTTTGCCATTGCATTTCTATTTGCTACTCCAGTAGTCTTTCAATCCATATCTACCCACATACAATTTTCATTACCGTGACATTGTACATATCAATACTAACTATACTTAGATAAAGTAGTGTTTTGCTTTGGTTAGACTTTTGTAATTTCAACCAATCCCTGTGGAGACGATACTCACTCATCACTTTATTACTTGAGCGATTGTGTATAATTGCACATTATTTGCGTATAATTTTATAATACTCACAATACACAACAAGTTTTTGGCACCGTTTCTGGGGATTGGCTAGAGCATTTTATTTTTTTCATTTTATTTGTGTATAGTTTTACTTGATAATTTTTTTATTTTTCAGGTTTATTTAGTGTATACCTAAAAGAAATTCTGAAGAGCCATTGTAACCGATAGAACCTGAGATTAAAAGACTCTTTAGACAAAAGAGATGTGCTTAATGTGCTCGAGGAAATATGTATCAAATTGGAAACCAAGGCATTGATCAAGATGATAGAATTCCGAATACCGAGGCATTACAAAATGCTGAACCTACTAATAGGCCTTGTGTTATTTGTGATCATTTAAATCCGATGCTAGATGACTTGAATCCTAGAATTGTGGCACCCAAAATTGAAGCTGCACATTTCGCACTTAAACCAGTCATGTTCAACATGTTGAATTCTATTGGGCAGTTTGGGGTATGCTAACTAAAGATGCCAGACAACATATTAAAATTTTTCTGGAAGTTTGTGATTTTTTCCGCCAATAAGGAGTGCATGAGGATGTTCTGAAATTAAAGTTGTTTGCGTATTCATTAAGTAATAGAGCAAGAGCTTGGTTAAGTGGTGTTCCATCCGGTTCGATGGAATCATGGGCCGATATTTGTAAGCGTTTCTTATTATGGTACAACCCACCAAACATGAATACTCAGCTAAGGAATGATATAGCATCTTTTCGCTAGGGTAATGATGAATCCATGTAGGAGTGTTGGGATTGTTATAAGAGTTTGCTTTGAAAGTTTTCAAATCATGATTTTCACGATTGGACTCAAGTAGTTATGTTCTATAATGGAGTCAATGCACCCACGAGGATGTTGCTTGATGCCTCGGCAAATGGGACATTGCTTTATAAATCACCTACTGAGGTATTTGCTATCTTGGATAGAATTACTAATAATGATTATCAATTTCCTTCCTCAAGGCTTGGGAGTGGGAGGAAAGCACCTGGAGCATTTGAGTTAGATACCAAGGATTCGGTGTCCGTTCAACTCTTAGCTATCACTAATATGCTGAAAATTTTCAACGTTCCACTGAAGTGAAGGAAGTGAAAGCAACTAGTTTGGCATGTCTGTTATGCCAAGGCAATCATCATGAGAGCGAATGCCCGACCAACCACGAGTCCATCAACTTTGTAGGTAATTTCAATCAAAGCAATAATAATCCTTACTCTAACACTTATAATGCTGGATGAGGTAAACATCCCAATTTCTTATGGGAAAATCAAGGAGCCCACAATGCTAGTCAACCCACTCGGCAGCAGAATCACAATGATCCTCAAGGTTACCAAAATGTTATGCCATGACATAATGCCAACAAAGGAGCTTCATCCTCAGCGAGCATGAGTTCATTGGAAGCTACAATTCAAGAGTTCATATCTACTACGAAGGCAATGCTGCAAGACCATTTTACTTCAATTAAGAATCAATGATCTTTACTTCATAGTCAAGGCACCTTACTTCAAAGCCATAGCTTGTCTCTAAGAGCTTTGGAAGGTCAAGTTGGTTAGATTGCTACGGTATTGCAAGAGCGTCAGCAAGGACGTTTTCCAAGTGATACTGAAGTCACTAAAGCGCATGAAAAAGAACATTGCAATGTGGTAACTCTTAGGAGTGGAACACAAATCAATCAACAAGTCAAGGCTAGTGGAGAACAACATGATGACTCTACTACCACTACTAACAATGGTGAAGTTGAATTACATAATGATATCATTTTTGAGAAGGACAAGGAGGAGGGTTCTACTAATGATTCTAGTAAGGCACTACATTCTGATGCCAAGGCAAAATCAAATCCTATTCCTACAGTTAAGGAAGCTAGACCCCCACCACCCTTCCTGCAAATATTGAAAAAGTATAATGATGAAGTTTAACTCAAGAAATTCGTGAATATTCTTGATCAGCTCCATATTAACATACCTCTCTTGGAAGCTATTGAATAGATTCTGACGTATGCCAAATTTTTGAAGGAAATATGTACCAAGAAGATTAAAGTAAAGACTTATGAGACTGTTGCCACGACAACAAAATTTTGTTCTGCATTGAGTAAGTTGTCGCCAAAGCAAAATGATTCGGGTAGTTTCATTATTCCTTGTTTGATAGGAGCTAATTTCGTTGGAAAGGGACTATGTGACCTTGGCTCAAGTGTCAACATAATGCCAAAATCTATATTCTTGAAGCTTGGCATAGGAGATGCAAGACCCACCTCGGTTATTTTACAACTTGCTGATAGATCCCATGTTAAACCTGAAAGGAGAGTCGAGGATGTCATAGTAAGGGTTGATAAGTTTGTGTTTCCAATTGACTTCTTAATTCTAGACTGCGAAGTTAATTCCAAGGCACCCATCATTCTGGGAAGACCTTTCCTAGCCACTGGACGTATCTTGATAGACTGTGAAAAAGGTGAACTCACCATGAGAGTGGCTGATCAGTGTGTGGTTGTCAATGTGTTTCAAACTCTCATGACACTAAAGAATGCCAAGGAATTTCTGAATTGAACTCAGTAATTGAAGAAGAGCTTTTCCAGAATAATTTCATTCAGCTAGCAGAGAATAAATATTGGGTAGATGATGAAAGCTTAGTGGAGTAAGACAACTTTCCAATTTTGGAGGAGCATTCTTGCTTACTACAAGCTAGATCAGATATAAATTTTGAACCTCTGAATTTTGATGAATTTATCCCTCCTAAGCCTTCATTATTATATGCACCTACTCTAGAGCTTAAGACTTTGTAAGGGCATCTTAAATATGTTTATTTGGGTAGCGATAAAACTTTACCTGTGATTCTATCTGCTAACCTTACTTCTAATCAATAGCAAAGTTTGTTAAGTGTTTTGGTGTAGCATAAGAAAGCAATTAGCTAGACTATGGCTGACTTGAAAGGAATTAGTCCTATAATTTGCATGTGCAAGATTCTGCTCGAAGATTGCCACGATAATTCAATAGAACCATAAAGAAAACCCAACCCTGTTATGAAGATAGTGGTGATGAAAGAAACTCTGAAATGGCTTGATGCTAGAGTGATTTATCCTATCTCAAATAGATCACGCGTGAGCCCTGTACAATGTGTTCTGAAGAAAAGAGGCACGACGATATACATGGACTGTGACCACTCGCACTGTGACCAGATGGAGGATATACATGGACTATCGAAAACTAAACAAAGCTACAAAGAAGGACCATTTTCCTCTACCTTTCATCGACCAAATATTAAATCTATTAGTTGACAAAGCATTCTATTGCTTTTTGGATGGGTACTCGTGGTATAATCAAATTGCCATCGTACTAGAGGAGCAAGAAAATACTACATTTACTTGTCCCTATGGTACTTTTTCCTTTAGGAGGATGCCTTTTGGACTCTGTAATGTCCCGACAACATTTTAGCGCTGTATACAAACTATATTTTCAGACATGGTTGAGGATTTTCTGGAGATATTAATGGATAACTTTTTTGTTTCTAGAGACGATTTTGAACGATACCTCGACAATTTGGAAAAAGTTCTCAAAAGATGCGAGGAGGCTAATTTGGTCTTAAATTAGGAAAAATGTCACTTAATGGTGACTGAAGGTATTGTGTTAGGCCACAAAATTTCTTACAAAGGTATCGAGGTAGACAAGGCGAAGATTGAAGTAATTGAAAAGTTGCCACCACTAACTTCGGTCATGGGCATAATAAGTTTTCTTGGACATGCTGGATTCTATAGAAGATTTATCAAAGATTTCTACAAGATTTCTAAGCCCTTGTGCACATTGCTTTAACAAAAGCAACCCTTTGTATTTGACGAGTTATGCATCGACACATTCACTAAGCTGAAACAAAGATTGATCTCATTACCTATTATAGTTCCTCCCGATTGGACATCACCATTTGAGCTGATGTGTGATGTGAGTGATTATGCCGTAGGAGCTGTTTTGGGGCAACGCATATGTAAACTTTTTCATGTTATTTATTACTCTAGCCGCACTTTGAATGAAGCACAACTGAAATACACCACCTCTGAGAAAGAATTACTTGCTGTGGTATTTTCTTTTAATAAATTTAGACCATGCCTAATAGGCACTAAAGTTATTGTTCACACTGATCATTCGGCTATAAAATACTTAGCAAACAAAAAGGATGCAAAGCCTAGACTTATTAGGTTGATCTTACTTTTGCAAGAATTCAACTTAGAGGTGGTAGATAGAAAAGGAACTGAAAATCAAGTTGTTGATCACTTATCTAAGCTAGAGAGCAATTCTGAATGCCATGACATCGTAGATATTCAAGAGGAATATCCTGATGAGAAAATCTTATATGCCACGACAATCCCGTGATAAGCTGACCTTGTTAATTTTCTTGTTAGTGGAATACCGCCTTTTGATTTGAACAGCCAAGGTAAAAAGAAGTTCAAGCACGATGCAAGACACTATTTTTTGGATGAGCAATATTTATTTAAGTATTGTGCTGATCAGCTAATTAGACGATGTGTACCTGAAGAAGAAGAACGTGACATTCTATACCAATATCATTTAGCCCCAAGTGGAAGCCATTTTGGTAGAGCAAGGATTGCTGCTAAGGTCCTACAATCAGGTTTTTACTGGCTAATTCTGTTTAGAGATGTTCAAGCATTTTACAAATCTTGTGATCGATGCCAACGGACTGGAAACATATCCAGACGTCATGAAATGCCATTGTAAAATATTTTGGAAATAGAGCTGTTTGAGGTGTGGGCTATCGATTTCATGGGATCATTCCCATTTTCTGGAAGAGATCTATATATCTTTCTTGTTGTGTATTACGTATCAAAGTGGGTGGAAGCAATAGCAACATCAAGGAATGACTCTAAAACCGTACTCAAGTTTTTGCACAAGTATATTTTTACTCGGTTTAGAGTACCTCGTGCTATCATAAGTGATGAAGGAACTCACTTCGATAACAAGTTGATTGCCAAGGCATTGAGGAGATATGGAGTTTGACATAAGATTACCACGGCATATCATCTGCAAACAAATGGCCAAGCAGAGATATCCAATCGAGAGATCAAGCAGATTTTAGAGAAAGTGGTGATCCCAAGGTGGAAGAATTGGTCGCCAAAGTTAGATAAAGCACTTTGGGTGTATAGAACAATATTCAAACCCCCTTTAAGAATGTCACCATTCAAGATGGTGTATGGAAAAGCTTGTCATCTCCCGGTTGAGCTTGAACATAAGGCGTACTGGGCCATTAAGCAACTGAATTTTGATGATCAACTAACTGGGGAGCAGAGATTACTAGAACTTAATGCAATGGAAGAGTTTAAAGTACAAGCATATGAGAATGCTCGAATATACAAGGAGAAAACAAAGAAGTGGCATGACCAAAAACTGATGCCACAACATTTTCATGGGGGCCATCAAGTATTACTTTATAACTCCATACTCAAACTTTTTCCTGGGAAGCTCAAATCTCGATAGTCAGGGCCATTTAAGGTGCATTATGTCTATCCCCATGAAGCAGTTGACATCAAGAATATTGAGGATGGGACGATCTTCAAAGTCAATGGCCAGCGTCTGAAAGTTTATAATGGAGTTCCACTACCACATGACAAGGTAGTGTTGTATCTATATGATGCTGAAGAGTGCTCAGTTGAGAACCAAATTTTGATGCCACGACATTCAACTCTGTGACTGTGTAAATAATAAATTTAATATTTCCTTTATTTTAATATTTATTCTTGTTTTATTTTGTAGATAATTTTTGATTTATTTTGTAGGGACCATAATACTATAACTGTGCAAGGAGCGGTTACCAAAGGGAGGAAAGGACAAGCAATTAATTAGGGAAAAGATCCTTTTTGATTTGTTTCTTTTTTTTTTATTTTTATTTTTCTCTCTCCACTGTTTTGTCCCATCATCATCATTACTTTTGCAGGTTAATTTTTCCTTTGCCATATACACTTTTACCCCCACCCACTCATTTCTTTCAACCGTCCTATCACCCATTTCTCTTTCATTTTTAACTTTTTCTTTTTCTCTCTCATTTCTTCATATTCTTTCTTCATTTTCCCCATAGCCGAAACTTTTAAAGCTCTCAAAGCTTCTTTTTTTTTCATTTTTCTTGTTTCATAAATATTGGAAAAAATGGTGCCCACAAGACCAACCAAAACCGAAGCTTCCACTTTTCAATAGTTCGAGAATGATGAAGCTAAGGCACGATTTCAAAATTTCAAGAACAAAAAACTCTTCTTTGAGTTGGGTTTCATTTTTACCGATGAAGTCGACAGTGGCTTTGGATCGGACGTGATGGAAATTGTTACTCCACACAAATAAAAAAGGTTTGCAAGGCATTCGGGTTCGATGAATGCTTCGCTGGTTAAAGAGTTTTACGCCAATATCTCCAAGCTGAACCAACACTCTATTTTTTATGTGAGGTAAGCATATCCGATTTACACCATCTACGATTAACATGTATTTTTATTTACAGGATGTTGAGGACCAACATGCCAAGTTCGAAAATGATGTCGATAGCACCACTTATGATGAGATCTTGGAGGACTTGTGCTTTGCAAACACCGCATGGAATGGTTGCCAAGTCAGTCACTATTCGGTCAATCGTGAGCATTTACAACCACGCGCCAAGTTGTGGAACCATTTCATCAAACATAAGCTCATGCCTACATCCAACAATACGATGATATCTCTTTCTCGTTTAATGCTTTTACATTTGATCATGGTAGCTCGTCCTATTGATGTGGGTCGAATCATTGTTCATCAAGTTCATGAGTATTTAGGTAAAAAGGCGAGTGTTTTAGTGTCCCTTAATTTAATCACTGCTTTGTGTCGCAAGAAAAAGGTAAATGAGAATGCTTTTGATGAGATTTTATAGGGAGTTTTGGGCATTACTAGGGCTTGTGTAGTAAGAAAAAGGTAAATGAGAATGCTTTTAATGAGATTTTATAGGGAGTTTTGAGCATTATTAGGGCTAGATTAACATTCTTATTGGGACTTGAAAATCCAAAATCTAAGTCCCCTGCTCATGAGAAGTATGCAGGTACTGAACAATCAACTGCCGAGGCAAAGATGCTTGCTCTCGAAGAAGTTGTGATGCAAACTCAGACTCATTTACATGATTTACATGGTGATATTCATAATTTCTTTGGCTATGTTAAGTAGAGAGATGTTGTGGTGGAAACGATGTTCCAAGAGATCATTCCACACGTCCAACAGAATTTCCCAGGCTTTCCGGATGAAATTCTACTAGCATTCAATACTGAGGCATCTCCTTAGCTCGGGCAACATGACGTCGATCCTCCAATTACTGAACCAACTCCTGACCCGCAATGTTCTGAGACCCATGAATCACCTGCTGTACCTGGTGAAGAAACACCCAGTCTCGTTCCTACGCCCGATCATTCTCCTGCACCACGTAGTGGTCGACGCACCAAAACCTCGATTGGGCACATCAATATAGCGCGTTACTACTCTAGTTCTTCAGAGTCCATCCCAACACCACTACGTAAACGCAGCAGACAAGGAGCTGCCAGTAGCTCCAAGGCACCACCACCATGCAAACCATGAGGTACCTCACTTGCATTTACTTTGCATTTCATTGCATGACATATAGTTTTTATTTATTTTTGTTCTCTTTAAGCATTGAGGACAATGTTTCCCTTAAGTTTGGGGGATGTAGTGTTCTCGATAGAGCATATGCATGATAGCATTAATGTATCCCTATGCCATGACATCAATAAATAATGGGACAATTAGATAGAATGTTTTGAGGATACCCGATGATGATAAACTTGTTAGGCTAGAAATTGAATATAAATGACTGTTGAGAATGATGGAACTCACTCTAGGGCTTGATGCTTTGTGAATTATTTTTACACGATTTGTATGTTCTCTATACTTAGAAAATTTAGAAAATTTTTATGGAGGAAATTTAGTTAGTTTTGGCATTAAAATTTAATATTGTGCTTAAGTGAAAAATAAACAAAAAACTCCCTTATATATGAGATTGTGAATAAATGCCTAGGCATAGCTGTAGAGGGACACTCCTCTTTCCCGTGGCATTGCCTGGAACTCTCTTTAATAAATGGAAACATTGCGCATATGAGTGAATGAAAGTAGTCTCGGGATGAATCTAATTAACTAGCTCGGGGGTGAAAGGTATGCTCCATTTCACCTAGAGTGTGGGAGAGTAGGTGTGATGAGTTGACTCCCTTCGTAGCAACATTATTAAAAAACGTTCATGGAAAAAGGGAGTAAAAATGTGCTTAATGAATGAGTAAATGCCTTGGAAAAAAACTAGGGGACATGATTAGAAATTGTCTAAATTTGGTAAGTATAGATTGGATACAATCACACACACACTACCACAAAAGATTTTGACCTAGGGAAAAGTACTTGAATTATTGATATGTTTAGCATGTTGAAGCCTAAATTTTTCTGAGGGTTGAAATTCAATTTCTGTCATAATGTTCTATTGTTGAAAATTTCCATGACATTTTGCTTATGTAATTGCTATCCATTGCTTGAGGACAAGCAATAACTAAAGTTTGGGGGTATGATAACTTCCTAAAAAGGCTACTTTTAAGGCATTTTTCACTTAAGTTATTGTTTGTTTAAAAGCTCATTTTAGTCATTTTAGGATCATGTAGTTGCACATAGTTGCATTTTTGGTGGTATTGCTATTTTATCTCTTAACGGTGTTGTATGAGAGAAAGGTGCAGTTACTTATGGTGTGCAGGAAATAGAAATCAAAAGGTCTCTTTAGGAAGTAATGTCGTGGTATCGCACGTTGCTGAAGCAGATTGAAATGCCTTAGCATTTCTGGTACAAAAAAGGACAAAAAGATATTTCTGTACGAGGACAGATGGCACTGCACATGAATGATGACTGTAACCGCCTGCTGGGGGACCACTGCCACCTGGAGGATAAGGTTCATATACAAGGTGTGATTCTAGGGGTATGAGGGGTATTTTGCACTCAACAGCCTCATCATTACCCTTAGATATTTTTATTATATATTACACCTCATTGGGAACACAGGATGTACGGAGAGAGAGAAATGATTTTTAGCAAATATTTTCTTATTTTTTTCACTATTTCCCTTTCTTCATCCTTGAGTGGTGTTCCTCCATTGATAAGCTCCAAGAAGTGATGAGTTAGACGTTCGAGAGGAGTTAGCGAGCTAAGGTTATTCGTGGTGGCCGAGGAGACCTCTGGTGGCGCGCGTCGAAGGCTTCTTCTCACTTCCCTTTGCTGCTATTTTTCCATTTATTATTGGGTTGTTTGGATCGGATATTTTCATGGCTTGTTCTATGGATGATTCGAATCCCATCATGACTTGACCTTATTTTGTGGGGTTATTTTGATGGTTGTTTAAACTTTATTTTAATGGTGGATTTATGTTTATCTTCGTTATTTGCTTGCTTTGCTTATGTATGCTTCACCGTCTTAGCTTGTAAGAGGCATGAGAGTGTCTATTTCTTAGATGAAGGTTAGGTGTTCAAGAGAAACCTAGCTAAAAGTACTTGTAGTATTCGAGAGAAACACAAGACAAGATCCTCATAAGCAATGGGTTATAGTATTTTCATAAGCTTTGAACCGGCCTAGAAATACTATATCGTAATCCCTTAGTACTCGAGAGAGATTAAGATAGGATTTCAAAGACTAAAAAGGGTAGTTTTTATCAATAGTGTAGGCTGCCATAGCTGAGACCGAGAGGAGATGTCGTGGTATTATATTATGGTAGGTTCATTTAACAAGAGATAGCAGGAGCACTTTCAGCAAACCCTATCGAGCAAGTAAAGTTTAGATAGATTAAATATGCCTGAGAGATAAGTTTAGCATCCTTAAATCAATCCATACCATTCATTCCAGTGGAAGCTTGTCATGTGAGGATTATCAACTTGTCATTTATTTACTGTTATTACCATTTTTCATTGCCTTGACATTTCACTCATTTTCGACATTAAAATATGTTCTTGCCATTGCATTTCCATATGCTACTCCACCAGTCTTTCAATCCATATCCACCCATATACACTTTCAAATGTCATGACATTATACATATTAATACTAACTATACTTAGATAGAGTAGTGTTTTGCTTTGGTTAGACATTTGTAATTTCAACCAGTCCCTATGGAAATGATACTCACTCATCACTTTATTACTTGAGCGATTGTATATACTTTCAAATTATTTGCGTATAATTTTATAGTACTCACAATACGCAACAATTTCAACCAAGTCTTTAATCATTCTTATTACTCCTAACTCTTTAGTTTGATAATTGGCAACACAAATTCATCATTATAACTCCAGAGACTACACCATATAAAAAAATCATTTTAAAACCCAATTTGCAAATTCATTTCTAATTTACTCATCTTGTTGTTTTACTCCGATACAAGTTTTCCTTAAGCTTATATAACACCCAAAGATGGGAGTGAAGAAAAGGAGGAAAGTAGAGAGAACCCTCTCTTAGTTGTGGTTGAGAAGTATTTGTAGTGACCTTAGCAGATGTTGTTAGACATAAGATAAATATAACTACTCGTAAATCAACATGCTCAATAGATCTAGTTGTTAAATATGATATTTCACTATGATAAATCACATGAGATTATTAGATATTAAATCACAGAACTATAGTTATCCGAAAAGTATGTGACTTTGAATAAATCATAAACAAAAATAATATTTTCAAAAGATATCTCTAAAAATATAATAATGTATATATTTCAAATCAAACTCCTCTCAGGGGTGATTGAGTTTATAAATTTATTTCTTTTGTTGTGCTTGTACCTTGCAGTGTTATGAATATAGTAACATCATCTTCTAAGCATAATCTTTTGGTGATCCTTGAGTGAACTTCAACAATAACTATTCCTAAGGGCGACAATCGGTGTTTATAAGTAAGAGACATACACATGATTTTATGTTAGGATTGAATTTATTAAAATCTAAGAAAGGATGAACATATAAAATTTAGGGGACGAAAATAAATTTTCAATTGAAAATTTGTTGGGAGTAACTCTCTCATCGGTCCATCCCTATTTGTAAGAATTGGATAATTATAGAATTGATCAATATTTTTCTTCCCCCCAAGTGGTTAAATAGTTAGTTCTACAACTTCAAAGTACACTAGGCCCTCTCAAAAACTAGAGGGGGAACATAAGCTAGACTAGAGGGGTCATGTCCCCCCAAAATTTTAAAAATTTTAATTTTGACTTTTAAAATTTTCTAAAATTTAATTTATCCCTCAAAAGTTTTAGAAATTCAAATTAAATTTTAATTTTTTAATGTTCTTAATTAAACCCTCCCATAATTTTTTTAAAAATTCTCATTAAGTCTCTCAAAATTTCAAAAATTATAGTTAGATCCTAATTTTTGGAAAAAATATAAACTAAGCCCTTCAAGATGAAGAAGGAGCAAGTTTTATTAATGTCTCAATGTCCACTATCATGTCAAAATGGTTTGGTGAAGATGAAAAGAACGTGAGAACCTTGTTTACAGTAACAATAAGACCATTATTTTCGTGGACGATTGATAGCATGCTGGGCATGAAGCTATGCAGAAAGTTATGACACATTGAGATGGTCTGTTGAGTGTTGACCAAAGCTGGTCAACGGGTTCTTTTCTTTGCTGCAACCAACATGCCATTTGACATTGATGAAATAATAATTAGACATTTGTAATTTCAATTCATGGACCTACTTGCAAGTATCTTAGGGACATGCATAAATAAGGTTTTTAAGCTTACAACTTAGAGCCAAGGTAATTCCCTCTCTACCTTATTTGCACTTACAGCCTCTTCACCTTTATTTTGTTCCATTAATTACAATAGCTTATATATAAGATTTTGCTAACTCATTACCAAATAAGGTGTTTGGTTAAGTGGTTGACAAACTCACAAACTAATTTATTGATCCAGGTTTGATTATTTCCACCACAAATCAAGTGGTGACACTTCCATCAACTCCGTTAAATATTAATAGTTGGTGATCTGATTGACAGAATTGAAATATCAATAGTTAAAAAAGAATCCACCCATAATTAAGTGATCACGTGCATAGTCTACTCTATTAATAAAGAGATGAAATAAACTCTAAACATTTGGAAGAGGAAAAGAAATAAAACTAAATTCTTTTTATAGGGTTGAAAACTTTGTGTTTAAGCTAAAAAAATACTAAAAGTAGGGTTAACAGTCCTTGATGAAAATTTTAGATAACTTTCAGATGCTATATCTAGTTATGAATCCAAATTGAACTCCACATTTTAACGTGATCACAATTGATAGATCTATCTTTGAAACCATAATCTAATTGATGGTGCTTGGTCCTTGCCAATCTGCTCATTATAGCAAGACCTGGAATAATAAAAGCAGAAATTTGTAAGATGGTTCAAGGAACAAACCAAAAGAACTTATGATACAAGGTTATTTTAATGCAATAGGTGGAATATTTGTTTTGTACCTTCTACCATTTTGTAAAGTACTGACCACCACCCATCTTTAGACATTTGATGTTGATCTAGCGACTCTTCGATTGTTTTATCATTCTTCCCTTCCAAAACTCCCTGTAGAGTTTTGACAACATCCTTTATTTTCTTGAGGATACTATTGTCATATTTGATTTTCAGGCGAGTAAGGTCGTTGTAGGATGAAATGAGGCTAACAGCAAGTGCAAACTGGGCAGCAGTAACCCAACGAGAAGATGTCAGACATTTTCTCTGTGTATCCAACTGCTTATTCTCTTCTCTGCCCAACCTGTCCTCACCTTCCCTCCGAGTGCTAGAATCCACTAGTATTAAGCATTAGCAGCCCCAGTACTTTGAACCATCTTGGAGAAAGCACTCCCTTCATTTGATAATAATTCCTCCGGTGTATCATATTCCAGTAATTGGCATCAAAATAAGAGCATCGATACATCAACCAAATGCATCTTAAGAATCCCGTGAGGAGAGTACACAAGGAAAAGCCTTTTTGGGCATTTTAATTTTTATAGTATAATTTTGATTTTTGAATAAATATATATGAACTAGAGATCATGAGGTTAGGTTTATTTTTTTCAAACAAGCATGCGAACTAGATGGCATGAGGTTAGGATTTTTTATAAACAAAGCATGTGGGTAGAAATATTGTTTTGGTAGGATCTGCTAAAGTATGATTGGGTAGCCAGCATGTGGGGTAGTTTTTTTATTGATAAATTATATTATGTATGTTTACTTTTTTTACGATTACTCACTAATTTTCTCTTGTCCTTTTATTTTATTTTTGTTCTCATTTTTTCATTGCACTATTCATTCCATGGTGTTGATCCGTGAACGATGTCCATATAGAATGCTAGTAATATGGAACAAAGGATTCAAAAAAGAGGTAGAAGACAATGCAGACATTTTGAGATGGTCCAAGCAGTCCCAACTAACAAATGGATATAGTTTGTAGCCTGGGTATGTGTCAGATCTGATTAGGCACACACACATCAATGTCCGTTAAAATGACATGAGCGAGCTGAAAGAGATTTGGGGAAAGTGGGAAGTATCTGATAAGCAATTGTTTTATCAACTCTATGGTGACATCTCGTATCTCTTAGACGTTCAAATTGACCAAAATATGTTTATAGCTCTGGTACAGTTCTGGAACCACCCTGCCTATAGTTATTTTACTTTTGGCCAAGTGGACATGATACCTACCATAAAGGAATACCACGCCTTGATTCGTTGTCCGAGATTCCAAGAAGACAAGATGTACATCAAGCCGCAAAATACTCATTCCTTCAAGAAGAAACTGCTTTTAATGATCGACATGAGTGAAGAGTGGGTCGTAAGAGGAATCAAGAACAAGGGAGATAGCGAGTGCATTACCTGGATCGCTGTGAGAGAAGTGATTGATCGTCATCTCGACAGAAGAAAGAAGATTGACCTTTTTACTCTGGGTGTTTATGGGCTAGTCATATTCCCAAAGGTTCTAGGGTACGTTGATGTATCTGTGGTTTAATTGTTTGAGAGACTAGATAGACATGTAGATCCTGTTTTGGCTATCTTGGCAGAAACATTTCGTTCCTTGAATTTTTGCAGAAGAGAAGAAGAAAGACGCTTCATAGGGTGTGTACCGTTGTTGCTAGTATGGATACTCAGTCACTTCAAACATGTCGAGAGGGCACCTGGTCGAGTGTTTTTATAAGGATTTTCACCTTTGAAGGATTTTATTTCTCTATAATGGCTGGGGGGCTTCACTGAAGAGAAGTGGATGGTTATTTTCAAAGATATCTGAGAATGTGATATATTATGGCATACTTCGTGGAACGTTTCCTTAGACATATTGTATAGGTGTAGAGAAAGAGTTTCGGTTCTATTGTCAGGCATATGGGGTTCTGTAGGATATGCTCCATTATTGGTTTCCAGGCAGTATGGGTCGAGACAGTTTGTTCCGATAACTTGGGATTTATTCGGGTCTGAGTTCATATTCAGAGGAGAACAGTACAAGAATAAAGTCAAAGGTTTTATCGATGCATGGAAGCATACTCGTAGAGTAAATCTCTTTACCTTCGACTTGAAGTTGTCACAAGAGTACGATGAGTGGAGAAGTAACAGAGTTAATGATAATATCCCTATAGTCAAATCCTAAAAATGCTCAGCCTATGGAAGAATATCTTAGAGTGGTACCATCTCTTCTAGAACTAGTCAGACTTGATTTTGAAGTCGAAAAGAAATAGTAGAAGGAGACGTTATAGAGATTGGAGGATGTGATGTACCAGAAAAGCTTAGAAATCGATATCCAAAAGGGTCGAACTGATCATATCAAAAAGGTAGAAAAGCAGCTCAGATTAGATTTCGATGATCTTCAGGTATATTACAAGAGAAAGGTCAAGGCTCAGATGGCTATTAGCTCAAGTAAGTCTCATGTTGAATGGAGACAAGAAGTGGCAAGTTTAAAAATAGAAGTTGGGGAAAGTAGTGAAGAGCTTAAGCAGAGTAGACATCAGAAGAAGCTACTTTCAAGAGAAAAAAGTGCACTAGACCAACAACTGCAAGAGAGTCGGTCCCAGAATGATAAATTGAAGGAAAAATCTTGAGTTTAAAGACAACCTTGAGATGGTATCTAATTCGAGTAAGTAATTCAAACCGTACAAAAGTTGAAAACCTGAAGAAGCGTGTGAATGAACTTGAGGCTATGGTTCAAGATTTTCAGAGAATAGAAAGTGAAATGTCGATAGTCCCCTATGAATGAGTTATACAATGGCACCATCGTTGGGAACAGGCTCAGTAGAGAGTTAAGCAAAGAGATGACCTTATCATGAGGTACCTGCAACATGCTCAAGGAGTGGCTCAATACTTGATTGACTTGTCGCACGAAGCTGATGCTATAAGCGAAGGATTGGAGCCTGAGACTGAATAAACTCAACAGATTTTAGATTTACTGGGGCACATACAACAATTAGGAGAGATAGCTCATATTTATATGTGATATGTTTAAGCCTTGTAACCAAACTTCGTTTCTAATATAAAAAGTTATTCTAAGAAATCGTTCCAGAATTTACAACTTGCATTGCATCTATATTGTATTTACTTTTCACATTGTATTGTATTCATTAATAGTCATATTTTTTACATTCATTAGTAAAATATAAATATTAATAAAAGGATATTGTGATAGAATTTCTGAAAGGCAATTGAAGTTACCCGGGGCGTGTCTATAAAAAGATTGAAAGCGATGAATGAGATATTAACACGTTTTAGTATGATCGAGAGAATCCAAGAGCAACTCGTAAAGACCCAACAAAAATTGATTTATGAAGCAATGAAGTTCCAAGTTTTAGTGACTAAAGTGTAAGAATGTAAAGTTTGATGGTTTAATTTGAATGAATCGAATAGTTTAAGGATTGATTCTATAATTTTGTGTATAGGACTTATATCAAAGATTGAAGAATTGAAAGGGAATTATAGTATTTTTAAAGAAAAGGAATTTAATATTCATTTCAAAGGAAATAAAGCATGTGGGAAATAGAGATAAGAAAGAAATATCTGGAAGCTTGGTTTATTCTCCTTCTCTTCCCATGACTCCATTGTTAAGGTAAATTGATTTCCAACTTGTTGTTTCTTCAAATTATGGTTTGGTTTTGAAGACTTAGGTGATATATAAGCTTAAAAAAAGCTTTAAGATGATTAAAATTAAGAAATGAGGAAATTAAAGATGAATTTGTAAAATGGGTCTTTAAGGGATTTATTGATATGGTTTGGTATTTGGATTTCTAATAATAAATTTGACTTGTCAATGGTCTAATTAAGGGATTATAAGTATTAGAAAGGATTACGATCATATTTGAAGTTTAGATGTGATCTTTAGTTCTAAGGTTCTAAAGAGAAATTTTGGATATTATAAAGGAAATTAGGGAGATATGTTAACTATGATGAAGGATGATGAGTTTGAGAGTATGAATGAGGTTAAAAGCATGAGTTTTAGGTGAAGAGTGTGTAAAATGCGAAGTAAAAAGGTGAAATATGGGTAAGGGTATCGGTACTTGAAGAACAATATCGATACTATAAAGGTAAATTGAAGGAAAAATGTAAGAATATGACGAATATTATTGATATTGATTGAAGAAGTATCGATACTGAGGTGGAGGTATCGATACCAAAGAGGAAGGTATCAATACTATTTTTTGAAATGAAATTCCAGAATGCCAAAATGCCAAAATGGTATCGATACTGAAGTGGGTATTGGTACCATAGAAGAGAAGTCTCGGTACTGTAGGACGGGTACAGATACTAGTACTTCTGAAATTTAAAGGAGAGTTTTAGTTTCGTTTTTGTAAATGCTAATTTGGTTATACGCTAATGTAAAGAGATATTGATATTGTATATGTCTACGTGTAGATTTGGATCAGAAGTGTTTCCATCAAAGGGTTATACCCAAGTGATTTAGCGAAAGATAAAAGGATTTCATTTAGGATTTCAGTGAGGCAAACGTGAGTGCAACTCATATGTTTTATATTATATTCGAGGGAGGCTTGTAATAAGGCAACCTCAGAGTTTTCGATCAAAAACTATTTTATTTCTTTTATGTAATATTTTATTTACAATGCTTTACTCAAGTTATTCTTCTCAAGCTATGTTTTGATATGTACATGGTTATGAAAATGTGATATGTGAATGTGCTTATACAAAAATGTTCGATGTGAAAGTGCTCATGTGAACAAGATATGCTCTAAATAATGAAATAAGAAATAACTATGTGGTTAAAAGCCCAAGGTATATGTATAAGAATAAGACGTATAGTTGACATGCCAAGAGTCGAGGGTTCTATGTGGTCCTTCAGGACAATCCTATGTGGTCATTCGGGGACAATCCTATGTGGTCATTCGGGGACAATCCTATGTGGTCATTCGAGACAAATATGTGGCACTTCGGTGCAATTATGTGAGCTGTGGTGACTGCATTAGTGCACAACCTCAATGTACTCAGATACCTAGAGTTCTCAGTAGTATGCATTGGGCTATTATAAACAAAGTGATATAACTGAACAAGGTCTAAGAGTATACTTTCTTGTTATGAATTTGAACTTGAATTCATACGAAATGTTTTCTATGAGATGAGTAAGAAAGAATATTTATAATATTTTATTATACTCGTATTTGCATCACTAAGTTAATGACTTAGCGTGTGATTGTTTCATACATAGGTTCGAAGAAAGCAGAAGAGTAAAGCTAGGAGAAGACATAATACTCTTGAAGAGGATCAGATCAGAACAATTTGAAAGTAGGTTTCTTATTTTGGAATTTTGTTGGGATGTATTATAACGTTTTAAATTGAAATGTTTTGATCTGTTTTGTAATCATACACTTGTATATTTATGTAACTTATCGAATGATGCATTTTCATTTTGAACTTTAAATAGATATTTTATTATAAGGGTTTCACCACTATATTACAATTTAGAATTTAAATTTCTTATAAATTTTTTCAAGAGCAAATGTTTTGAAAAGTTGATGTGACAACTCTAATTCGTATCCGGGTCAGGTACGGGTTGGAGGTGTTACAGGATACCTTTCGTTTCGATTCCAGGGTCATATTCATATTTGTTACCCTTTCTCTTCGAAAGTGGTCTGATGGCACCTATTCCTCTATGGCCTAATACTTATTTGCATCCAGATTGGCAAGGTGTCAAAAATTCATATGGCTATTATTATGGAGATTTTAGCTACTCTATGGAAACTTGTACGGTTATGAGATTAAAAGTTCAAAATGTCATCACGGAAGGGTTGTTATGCTTTGAAAATAGAAAACCTAAGCTCCCCGGAAGCTTAAAACTTGTCGATGAAGGGAGATCTGCAAACCAATGTCTCTTGCAAGATGTTAGTCAAAAATTGAACCTTTAAAATGAACATCTCAATGATCAGTCACAAGGTATTCAAGATGGCCATGATAGTGGTAAGGAGAAAGTGAGGTCAAAAGAGCTTCTAATTAATTTTCCTTCATTTTCATACAGCAAATTAAATACTAAGTTTCTCAAAGCCCAACTGATTACTCCACATCTGGCTAAACCTCTGTTGCCCCTTATCCAAGTTGGTATAATGAGAAAGTTTATTGTGAATATCACACCAGAGCCCGAGGACACTTCATCGAGAATTGTGGTAACTTCAATCGACAAGTCCAAGATCTTTTGGCTCATGGAGTTATAGAGGTGAATGTTAATAATCAGTCGGTTTTGGTCAAATAGTTGGGAGTTAGCCAGAATGAAGTTGATGAGGTCGAAACAAATGAAGTGCATACGGAAGATGGTACAAAGAAGTAAAAGATCATGATCAAGAAAAGTGAGGTATGTGAGGCAGAGTTAAAGGATTCAACTCTCGAGACTTCTCTGACGCTAAAAAGGAGAAAGAAATGGGAAATGAAGAGAAGGAAATTAAAAGATAAGTAATCTGAGACTGACCACAAAAGATGTCTTGGAAAAATACGACCTTTAAGGTTTTTCAAGTGCCCATTTTTGACTTGTTATCCCCTTTAATCAAGAGTTAGTACCTCACTCTAAGGCTGTTGAAAGTGAGGACTAGCCTATCTACTTATGGCTATGACCCGAATAGTGCTTGCGATTTACATCTGGGGGCATTGGGCCATCACACGGACAAGTGCATACCATTGATGGAAGAGATAGAAAAGCTCGTTGACGAGGGAGTCCTGACAAGAGAAATGATCGAGAGATGGGAAGAAAGTAAGGGTAAAGACCCTAATCCAATTGGACACCTAACATTCTAGGAGAAATGAGGCATTCTGGCTGAACCAGTGAAGGTCATTATCCACCACAGTTGCACCTTATGTTTGCAGTATCTTGTTTGAACTTGTTTTTTATACTTTCTCAACTTTTTTGTAAGGATATTTAATTGAACTTATGCAACTTTAAATGTAACCTCCTAGACCCAGCCTATACGTTTCGACTAAGTATAGTGGATCACATTCATGATTCTTAAAGACATTTTCTAAAACCATTATTCAATTAATGAAAAATCACATTATAAACGACATTTATGATATTATAACAATTTATACTATAAAACTCAATTCATAAATATAACATTAAAAAGTAATAAGTTAATTTAAAACATGTCTTAAAAATCCCAATTTCGATAAACCGAACATAAATAGCAAAAGAGTAATTATTATAAAATCCAATACTTTAAAATAAAAGACCATGTTTCGGTATTAAAGCCAACTTGCATAATAAAATCATTACAATCAAATGTACTTCAAGAGATATGTTGATCCTCGAAGTGCTCGATCAGGGGTATCTAACCAACAGTATCTGAAAGGGGAAAACATTTTCGAAAAGTGAGCTAGGCTCAGTGTGTTCTAACAATACATTAAAATCATATTAGGTACAGTAGACGAGTATAGTTCATAAAATCATAATGAAGTTTAACTTTTGAAACTCGTAGTTTAAAACCTTCTCCTGTACACCATCCACAGTTTCCCAGAACTGCGTCCAATAAGGCTTACCTTAAGCACACAGCAGAAAGGAAGCTAACCTAAGGATAGGCTTTGGGGCCTATATCCTTAAGTCCGTAAGTCCGTAGGGCTTACCCTAAGCACACAACAAAGGGAGCCAACCTAATGAAGCATCTTGTGGCCCGTGAGCCTACCCAAGAGTCACATTAGGTCCATAAGGTTTACCAGCTTGATCAGAGCTATACCTCCGTAATTCAATCCAACCCAAAATCAGTATTTCAAAATACAATTTATGCAGTAAGCATTATTTCCATAAATCCGTAATCATCGTTATCATATATCAATGAAAACCAATAATCATATATCAATCATAGTCTATAAATCATCACCAGTAAGTCGGTGTATCAATAAGCAGTAAACTATAGATTTCATTGTATCATATTTCAAAATAGATAAAACAATTAAATAGTACTTAGGGAACACACCTCGATGGGATCAAACTGTAGATCTACTGAGTACTGTCCTCGCCACGCTCTGCTACAGTTTTCAAACATAATTCATAGTAACACTATATTACTAATGGGTAACATAATTAATTCCTGAAATCATAAAATTTACGGGTCTTACGGGTGAATAATGGAACACATGGTTTAACTGATCTAGAGGAACTGGGTCGAACTGTCGAATGGTCAAGAGAGTCTCTTGTACCTTCAAACAATAATAATTTATCAGTCCCAAGTCTTACTCAATCATTCAAAGCTGAAACTCTTAATTACATAAGCATTTTTCAGGTTTGACTATCAATTTGGAGGTTTTCGAGTATGAATTTGACCAAACGGATTACGGAATCGGAATCAGGACGTCGAAAAACATAAAGTATGACTTTTCAAAAATTTTAATTCTTGGTTAAAATCAAAGTCAACGGGTTTGACTGATGATTTTGAGGCCTTCGAGTTTGAATTTGGAGAAACGGACTTCAGAAACGGATTCGACACGTCGAAAAATATCAAAATAGGTATACTCGAACAAAATCAAAGGTCGTTTAATGGATGGTTAAAGCTGGTCAAAGTTTGATCAGAGGTGCTCAAAAGTCCACAGTCAACTATTACGAAAATAGCACCGTTTTAAAAATAATTACCAAAATATCACATTTTTCAAAATAATTACCAAAATATCACTTTTTCAAAATAATTAACAAAATATCATCGGTTTCAAAATAATTACTAAAATATCACTGGTTTCAAAATAATTACTAAAATATCACCGGGTCGGGTCGGTCAACGGGTCGGGTCGGGTCAACGGGTCGGGTCGGGTCGGGTCAACCCGGTTCGGACTGGTCAGACCGGTTTAATCCAGTTCAGACCGTTTTAATCCAGTTCAGACCGGTCAAACAACATCACCCATCAATTCGTAACTCCCCCACGCGCAGGGGCAGCGCGTGGAGGCTCCTACGAACTCCAAAAATTCCTGAAAAAAATTCTAAAAATTCTTTTAAGCGATTTTGAGTCACTTACCAACCTCAGTTCAAATTTTTGAACGGTAGAGAGCTCGATTTCAACTCGGCCGAATCTTTGACCGCTTCACCTCCCACACGCGCCGCCGCCTACGGAGACAAGGAAGACACCGTCGGACTCAGAACAACACAAGGAACACGATGGTGCGGGAGGTGTCGAAAAATGATTAACGATCGGAGATGAATTTAAGATTTACCCGACGGTGGTGCTAATAAAACGTCGAGACTTTGACTTGAAATTCACGTCGTTTGGTAGCGTTTCCCTATAATTGGTTTACTGGGTTTTGTTCACGAGTCGAAGATGAACACGACGGTGGTTTCAATTTTACGATTGGAAGTTGGACGGCGACGGAATCGGGCTTGAAAGGATGGGTACGGGAGAGCAAAGTTTAAGCAATTTAACATTTGTGTTTTCTGGTTTGAAACCAGAAAACATGCTTAAATCACCAAAGCCGTCGATACTCTTTGGCTAAATTCAGGGATTGGTCCCTGAATTTCTTTTACTTCCAAAATAGCCTACAAGTTTTCAAAAATTTTAATTTAGTCACCTAATTTCACCAAATTACACCAGTTTAAATATTTTTTTCGGGTTGTTACATTAAAGATGGTGAACATTGAATCAAATTTGCAAGTATTGCAGTCCTTTGAGTATCAATTGAATTAAAACTCTTTAAACGATTAAATTATGGATCTTTGACAAAGTGACAATATTGAAAACTAATAAAACAAGGACCCTTGACCTTACCCCATAAGATACAATCGAACACCATACCCTTATCTTGCAGGGACCAATATAGCATTCTCCTCTTATAAGGAAATGAATAAAAGGCTTGGTATTCAGGTATGCATAGGAGCAAACAACTTAGGGCATCTCTTGTGTATGAAATTTCAAAGATGACTAGACTACATTTCTAAAGCCAACCCATCAATTTTGACATTTGTCGAAGAACTATAACTTTGAAAATATTGAAAGAGCTGTCGATTCTTTTGATATTCTTTGAACTCATGTTTATGGTTTGTTTCAATTGTGGGCCTGAATTAATAGGTAATACTTTACAAAATTATTTCGTTCTTTGATTTCTAAAATAAAAGAAAGGAGAAAAACATTTTCAAACATGACAGTTTCAAATGCAAAAAGTCCTTAAAGCTGGTGAGACTTTGTAATACCCCCAACCCGTATCCGACCTGGATACGAATCCGAGAATTCACATTTACTTTTCAAACCGTTTATTTTTAAAAGATAGTTAAAACTTAAACTTTTATTTATATAAAAGTAGTGGAACCCTTGATAAAAGAAAATAAATAAATTTAAATTTAATTCGAAAATAGAACTTAATAATTTACATAAATATGGTAAGGTTTGTTTAAAAAACTGATCAGAGCCTATACGATTCAAACATTGAATTACATGTCAACTACCTTTAATACAACAAAATCACATAATTTGTAAATTATTTCTGATATGATCTTCTCGTATGAAAATGTTGTCTTGCCTGATCTTAGCTTTTCTCATCCTCCTTCTCTGAAACTACATGTGAAACACTCACATGCTAAGTCGTTGACTTAGTGAGGCATATAGAATGTATAATAACTTATTATATTACTTAATTATACTCTAAACATTATATACAATCATGTAAAGAAACTATAGAAAACATCATATTCAAAAGCATAAGTGCATATATATACATATCTTTATCATAATCAACATCATTATCATTATCACTGTTCAAATCCAGTAAACCATTTAAACATATAATCTTATACTTAACATTTGTAAAACATCATATAATACATTTCACAAAACAAAACACATAACATCACACATTGTTTATTTATGTTATCTCTTTTAATAGCCCATGGTACACTTCTGAGAACTTAAGGTATGTGAGTGCATTGAGGTTGTGCACAAATGCTGTCACCACAGCTCATATAAATTGCAACGAAGTGCCGTGTAGAAATTGCATCGAAGTGCCACATAGAATGTTCCGAAGGACCATATAGTATTGTCCCGAAGGACCGCGTATAAATGTCTTGAAGGACCACGTAGAATTGTCCCGAAGGACCGCGTAGAACCCTCGACTCTTGACATGACAATTATACCCTTAGCTCTCATATCACATACTATGGGCTTTACCATTTATATCATTTGTTATATCTTATTTCACTTAGTCAAGAAATCAAGTGGGTTATGTCACATATCTTATATCTTGTTCTCATATCTTCACATAGTTTAGTTTCACATATATTATATCACATGTTCATATAATCGCTTAGGTCAATAACACATAGCTTATCTCACTTTTTCACTTATTCATTTAAGTCAAATATATCAGTTCACATAGATTATCACACAGTCATGTTCTTACATAGCTCAATATCATATAGCAAAAAATATAACAACATGTTCATATACTAACAACTACCAACTATACCTATTTTTATGCACACATAGAAACCATATTAACAACATATTATTATTCATATAATCATGAAATCAAAACATTGAAAACATACTCATCGCAAGTCTAATTTTCATATAATCATATACCATAATAATATGCACTCACCTTGGCCTCACTAGTCAAATCAACACTTATAACTCTTATCTCTAACTAGATCAATCTTATTTCGTTGACTCGTCTAGTACTTGTTTTCGTTCAATATCTACACAATACATAAAATCGATATGAATGTCTTAATTCAGATCACTATAATCAATTTTTATTATCATAAGCTAACCAAAGCACTTAATTCACAATTTACATATGAATAGTATCGGTACCCAAAGTATAGTATCGATACTTCCTTACTGTGGTATCGATACTACACTTCAGTATGATACCCTCTTAACATTCTGGAATTCGAATCTAAAAATGGTACCGATACTTAAACATTGGTATCGATACCTGGTACTGTTACGACTACTTCGGTGTTGATATTGTTTGAAGGATTCATCCACTTTTACCTTTTGGTATCGACACTATTCATCCAGTATCGACACTATTCATCCAGTATCGATACCCCAACCCAATATCACCTATATTTACTTTAGAGTATCGGTACTGCTCATCCAGTACCGATACCCCTTCCCCAGATCTTATCATTTAAACCAAAAAATTCCAAAACTTTGTTGACTTCCTCATTATACTCTTCTTTAAAGCCTTTAAACACAACAACACTTACTCAAATAAACTTATATCATTATAACTCATCTTAACATCCAATATCCCACATACTCACTTGAATTCAAAAATCATACCAATTTATCAGCATGTTTAAAATTCATTTATAACACTTTAAATTTCTTATTTCAACTTATGGCAAGTCAAATTTCACTTCAAAATCTATTTATTAACCCTTTCTTATCAATTCAATTAAAACCCCTTTTTACTTAATCACTCATAACTTGTCCATCTTTTAGTTTTTACTTCTCTTTAAGCTTCCTTAAGCTTTACTAACACCCCAAGAATCAAAACCAATCATAGTTTACAAGAAATAACCAATTTGAGCATTCCTTACCTTAGCTATGGAGACTCACGGTGAAGAGAAGCAGAAGATAACTGAACCCAAAAGTCTCCAAATTTTTCTTTCTCTTTTCCTCCTCATTCTCCACGTGGATATATATAACACCAATAATGAGTTTTTAATTCATTTTCTTGTTAATTGACCATTACGCCCTTTCAACTTTCAATCTTTTCTATACAATCCTACATAAAAATATTCCAATTAAGTCCCTAAACTTTTTAACTTTTTGAAATTAACCACAAAGTTTCAAAATTTTACATTTTAGTCACTAGCTCAGTTTTTGGGATGTTACAGACTTATTCTGCCTATATTGGAGAAAAATAATAAATGATGCCAGAATAATATAGTATTCCACTATATTGAAAGAAAATACTTCGAGAGATCAAAAGGAATTAAGGATAGTACTTGTGGCACTTCCTTGTGACTTTGTCAATAACACATCAAATAGCAGATGATCACCTTATTTGAAAGGGGCACAAATCCCAGCGCATAACAAAAATGAAAGAGTAAGACCAATCAAGGATGAAATTTTGGCATCCAAATAGGGATGAGTCATGAAGACACCCACTTTAGGGGCATGACAAAAAATCCATATCATGTTAAGATAACAAGGTTCAGACCAAGAAGACTTTAAGAATGAGTCTCATAACTTGGAGTTTTAGGGGTAAACCATGAATTTGAGCAGAGCTTACCTTATAAAGAAAATCAGTCAACCATCAACTAATGGTAAAGTCCTGGAAAATAACTTTGATAGTGTAATTGATTTAAGGACAGAAGGGGCCATCAAGGTCATATTCTTGACCGCATCAAGAATTCAGGAAACATTTCTTCTGAGACTTTAATGCATATGAGAGGCAAAGAAGACAAAAAGACATAAAATGATCAGATGGCTCTTAAAAGTTGCAAGCTTGAAATTATAAGTTGTTACATTGATATCTGAGTAAACTATAGAGAGGAGTGGTCAAGTGGAAGAAGACTTAGTTATCCACTTTGAAGTGAAAGGAAAATTGAATAAACAATTATGCATACATAAGAACGTCATTTACATAAGAGAAAATGCATTATATTAAATTCGCATTTCACACATAAATATATGGTTTTTACATATCTTCCAATGAAAAGAGAAGATTCATGATATCAAAATCCCAACAAATGGAAGCTAGAATTCAAACCTCAAATAAAAAAAATCATGTTTAGGGAGGCAGACTCCCATATTCGGTGGCTGCGAGACAAGTTTCCATAAGAAAAATCAATTTTCAAAGATTATCTTAAAATCCAAATCTTCAAGTATGATTTTTCAAATTTTCAAGCATATACTAACAAGTGGTAATGTTTAATTTTCAGATTTGATATTCTCGAAGACAAGAGAAGCAAATCTAACTTGATTCAATCTTCCCTGAAGATCAGTAGAATGAATCAACATTTACATATTTGATTTTCTTTCAAGAAGCAGCGGAATATATCTTCTCTCTTTCTAGATTTGATATTCCTTGAGTAGCAGTGGAACAAGTGTACCTCGATTCAATCTTCCCTAAAGAACAGTGAAATGAATCAATATTTCCATATCTGATTTTCCCTGAAGAAGCAGCGAAACAAATCTATATTTTTTTCCAGATTTGATCTTCCCTGAGGAACAGTGGAACAAGTTTGTCTTGATTCAATCTTCCTTGAAGAATAGTAGAATGAATCAACATTTCTAGATCTGATTTTCCTTAAAAAAAGCAATGGAACAAATCTCCTCTCTTTCCAGATTTGATCTTCCCTTAGTAACAGTGGAAAAAGTCTGTCCCGATTCAATCTTCCCTAAAGAATAGAGGAATGAATCAACGTTTCTAGATCTGATCTACGGTGAAGAAACAGTGGATCATATCCCTTATCAGATTTCAAAGCATGGAGTCAACCCGACGAAAACTCATTATCTCTTCGTCTTTGCCCTATTCTTGTTGACACAAGAATGGGCAAAGAGGGACAGCTGTTGGACACCCATTTTCGTCCCGCTATTATTATTATTATTATTATTATTATTATTATTATTATTATTTATGTTTATTTTTTAGGCTAGAATTACAACCCTAAATTAGGCCTCAATTATAATCAAACTTAGGACCCATTACACGATGGCCTATCTACCAAGCAACCCAATCGGCCTGGTACTCGAAGCCCAAACCTGGGCCCAATGTTAACCTTAGTTAGTTAGGGTTTCTAAACCTTCTGCCGCCGCTGCTTGCTCTAATCCCCTGTCGTTGTTCCTGCTGTCCACTGGAAGCACTCCACGTTACCACCAGCCAGTATCCCCACGCCCAGTTTCTCCACCATCATCACCTCCCTGCCACAGTAGTTGGTACTTCTCAACACGCAAAAGGAAAAAAATACAAAACGAATAAATGATGATTTTGGGGTGTTAAAAAGGCCCTCGATTCTCTCTTTAAGGGGGTCTGTTATTGGAACAAAAAAAAGAGAAAAAAAATATAAGAAAAAAGGAATAGGAAAGATGAAGGAAAAAATAATAGGGGTATGGATTTGGTTTTTTGAAGAGAATAAATACAAAGGGGGTTTGAAAAAATAGAAGGGAAAATAAACCATAAAAAGAAAAAAAATCATTAGATCCAAGAAGAAAAGGGAAAAGAGAAGAGAAAAGTTTACCTTCATCGCCGGTCATCGGGTAGTCGAAAAGACACCATTTTTATTTGGAATTCAAAAGGTATAAACCTAGATCTAGGTGTTTTGGTTAAGTTTTAAGGAAAACAAGTTTTAGATTATGGGTTAGGAGGGGGAGTTTCTCATTTTGGTCTATTTTAGAACACGTCGGCGGACGACAGTTTTCCTCTCTGGCGGAGAGAGGTTGAGAGAGTTTTCTCTCTTTCCCTCTCTATTAAAACAAAAAGAATAAAATAAAATGGGGTTTGGTTTTTTATCCTTAAACTAAGGCTTATATACGCTTTATGAAGCGACGTCGCTTTGGTGGTGGGGGTTTGTTTTCAACGTTTGGGCTAATCGCATAGGGAGGGTCCTTAGTTTGTAACTCTTTTTAAACTAGTCACTTAACGAGAATCCCAGCTTTGGTGGTGGGGGTTTGTTGTTATATTTGTTTAAGTAATTAGAATTTGGACTAATAATTTTGTTTAGTATTCAACTTGGTCACTTATATTTGCTAATAACTAAAATGATGTAATTTGTGTATTAAAGCCCTATGTTTGGTTTCATATTCACTCTGGTCATTGTCTTTAGTACTTTAGTGCTTAAGGTTTATTACCTATTAAGTCCTCGTTGTTTTGTCTCTTTTAGTTTTTAATCCTTGAAATCCTTGCATGATGCGTTTAGTGTTTCATTGTCATTGGCATGATTATGTATATTTATATTATTATTTATTTATTTATTTATGCTTTTTTGTACACGAATGCTTAGAATCTTAAAACTAGTATTTTCATATTAAGACTATAGTATTTTACCTTCATATATGTAGTAACTTTTTATGTAAGTATATTATATATTATATTATTATATATGATGTACGCATGAATGCTTTAAATGTTAGCTTGTTTTATTTATTTAATTATTTAATTATTTATTATGTCATTTGTTATTTGATGCATGAGTATACCATAGATATATATTAGTGACGTATTTAATAATTTAATATATGTACAAAGTCACTACTTTCGTATGTTTGTTTGCATATAAGTTTAGTCATACCTTTATTTGATTTGCATGATGCCCTCATAAGCATTTATTGACTCAAATCTAAATAAATTGACTAAGGGTAATATTCATTCATTTTAATATTGTCATGAAGTGATTGTCTTAACATATAAGAAAATTACTTTCGATAATTTTAAAATGAAAGTCTATCCCATTTATTGATAAAAATTAAATTGAATTAATTTTAAAATTTGGGGATTGGGGAAAAGATCATGTTCTTTTAATTAAATTCGCCAAGAAAAGACTGTTAGATGGAATCTAAGGTCTCGTCTCGAGTTATTCAAATAATTGAACATCCTTAATCTCATTAAATATTGGTAAAAAAATAATTAATTATACTTGCTTTATGTATGCTTTTAATTTGCTTTATTTTTGCATGTGTTTTCCAATGAGTTTTCAAAATAATAACACTCGAATCGATGTTGATAATAGTAATATCTCCTCATTTCGGCTGAAGTAATAAATGACTGCTTTAAGGCATGATAGGTCATTTATTCTCGATTGGAAATAATTCGATATTACTATTTTCTCTCGAATCAATATTGAGTTTTAAGACGGAATAGTGATATCTCTTCATTTCGATTGGAGTAATAAATGAGTGCTTTAAGGTATGAGAGGTCATTTATTCTCGATTGAAAATCATTAGATATTATCATTTTCACTCGAATCGATATTGAATTTTAAGACTAAATAGTGATATATCTTCATTTCGATTAGAGTAATAAATGACTACTTTAAGGTATGAGAGGTCATTTATTCTCGATCGGAAATAATTAGATATTATAGTTTTCTCTCTTAAAATTATTTTGGGTGTTGTTGTTTTGAAATAATAATGAACTTTGGAATATAATTTTAATATCTCTTATTTCGATTGGAGTAAGAATAATTTCTTTAAGGTATGAGAGGTCGATTCTTCTCAATAAGAAATAATTAAATATTATTCTGCTTCGTCCTAAAATTCAAAGAGTATTATTTATATGGGATCTTAAATTAAATTAGACTCGAATTCGTAAATTTCATTGCAAAGACAATTTATTAATAGACTATGTACTGATTTAGGGCGATGTGGGGAGCGTTAATCCTTTACCACACGTAATCAACTCCCAAACTCAAATTTTGGTAACGCATATTGCAAATTTGTTGTTTTAATTAAAATGAATGTTTTTATTAAAATGAAAAATACTTTTTGGGTGCCCAATCACACCCTAATCAAAGGTTGGTGATGACCCCTTGAACCATGTTTTATCATTAACTGATCATCAGATTATTCGAAACACGACCCCCTTCCATTTTCGGAAAACTGTTTCGACAAATGTACTTAAAAAAAGACAAGAAGAAAGAAAACTATATTAATTTTTTGAATCAAACAAAACTATATTAATTAAAATTAAAGAATTTCCAAGTTGCTAATTATTTCTAAAACACAAGCTAAGTGTAACTATCTTTCTCTCTACCAAAATCTAACCACTCTAGTAAAATTTTATTGTCTCGTTATATCACACCTTGAAATGTCCCTCAAAATTTCTCTATTTATAAGAATCCATCAAGTGGTCTCATTACTTAAATGGAGTGTTGTTCTCTCTATAGGTTCTAAGTTCAAACAGTTGCATCGGTGGGTGTGTGTACGTTGTTATTAGTTAAGAAAGAATCTAAAAAAAATACTACTTTATAATTACATTAACTATTAAAAAATATATATAAGAACAAACAAGATTAAAGTTTTAGAAGTGAAAAGATAAAAATGTTCTTAAAGAACAAAAATGTAAGATTATATCACACTAACTCTTTGAACAATATATGTTATGACATGCTTTGTGTGTGCCACAAGAGCTCTTATCATCACCGTTTTTACATTTGTTTCATAGCTGAACTTATTTGTACTTATACAAAAGTTTTTTAAAACAATTAAGTGAGATCATTATTGTTAAAAATGCATGAAAAATAAGAATTTTGATGTTAAATCAAACAAAAGGCATCAAATGTGCTCAAAATGCAAAATAATTAGGATAAAAAACACTGAAAAGTAGCATTTTATCAGTGACAAGGCAGAATTTATCAAAAGATATGATTTTTTTATTTTTGAATAAATTTTCACCTTGTTTAGTAAACGAGATGAAAAGTAGGAGTGTTAATCTGTTACCATTAATCGTAACAATTAATCGATGTAATCTTTATATTTTATAAGTTAATTAAGTGAATCGTTAAAGTTTAATGGTTTCGATTAATCAAACCACTAAAAAAGTCGGTTAACAGTTACAGTTATGAATTTTGTTAAATAGTTAACCATCGGTTAACCGTTAATAAATTATAATTAATTAATTATATTTTTAAAAAGATTAGAATTAGAAATAAAATAAAAATGGTTACTATTTTTTAGTTCTTATGTTTATCTTATGTAGGAACACATTAAATCAAATATAGATAAAAAATTCGATTTTAAACTATAAAATATAAATATACACATTAGATTTTAAATCAATAAAATGAATATACCTCAAAATATATATAGTTATATGAAAATTAAATGCATCTACAAAAAAATAAGATTTATACAAATATATATGTTTCTGTAATTGTAAATTTTATTAAAATTTGAACTTTTTATATTGTGTTGTGTTTGAAAAAAATGGAATAAGTTAACCACAAGTTAGCGTGTAACTGAACCATTAATAACGATTAACTGTTTTTAATGGTTAAATTTTGATTAAAAAATTTAATAACTGTTATAATGATTAACCGGTCGTCTAGACTAAATGATATGATTAACCTATTATGAATACCCTAGTGAAGAGTCTGGTGACTTAAGTTTACATTGAGGATTTGGGGAAGAAAGTCAAAGAGTCCCTTTTCTTGAAGAGTATCGTGACTTAAGTTTATATTGAGGATTTGAGGAAGAAAGTCAGAGTCCATTTTCTTTAATTCACAACCTTTCCTTCTTTGTGATGGGAAGAAAATAAATTACCCTCGTATCCAATAGTCTTGCCTTTAATCTTTAGGTAGTTAAAATTGTGATGGATGAGACACTACATGGATCTTATTGACATTTATTTAATCCTCGAAATGATTATATTTTACATTTTGAAATAAAAATAAAATTAGTTTAATATGAAATTATTTAAAATTTTCTAAACTACATAAATTAATGATAATATTAATTATATATGTTTTTTATATTTCTTTTGTTATTTTTTTTATTTAAAACATATACCATGATATTCTTCATGTGTAACTTATGTGAGATAAAACTAAAATATTAAATTTGTTGATGAGAATAAATCTATCTCGTTAATCGTTGAAGGTGTTGTTAGTAATAAGTTTATCTCATTGAACGTTGACGATTTATCCTTTATAGTTTGAGTAGAGAGTCACGATCGATGATATAATGTTTATTGGCTGGTGTTTTTATGTGAAAGATACATGAAAGATGGGACTGAAGAAAGAGAAGAAATTAGAGAGAACCCTCTCTTAGTTGTGGTTGAGAAGTATATATTTCAAATTAAACTCGTCTCAGAAGTCAATGAGTGCATTTTAACCAAGAACATTTAAGATAATTTATTTCAACATAAATCCATTTCTTAAGATTCAAACTAATATTCTCACCTTAATACCTTTACATAAAACAAAACTATTAGTACATCAACGAACAACTAGTTGGTTTATTCATCATTGAGTTTTATAAATTTATTTCTTTTGTTGTGCTTGTACCTTGCAGTGTTATGAATATAGTAACATCCTCTTCTAAGCATAATCTTTTGGTGATCCTTGAGTGAACTTTAACAATAACTATTTCTAAGGGTGACAACTGGTGTTTATAAGTAGGATACATACACATGATTTTATGTTAGGAGTGAATTTATGAAAATCTAAGAAAAGATGAACTTATAAATTTAGGAGACGAAAATAAATTTTCAATTTAAAATATAAAAAGATATATGGAAATTTAAAATTTTTAGGGAGTAAAAATTGGATAGTGATAGAATTGATCAATATTTTGCTTCCCCCCAGTTATTAAATAGATAGTTCTACAACTTCAAAGTACACTAAGCCCTCTCAAACACTAGAGGAGGAACATAAGCTAGACTAAAGGGTCATGGCCCCCCAAAATTTTAAAAATTTTCATTTTGACCTTTAAAATTTTCTAAAAATTAAATTTAGCCCTCAAAATTTTTAGAAATTCAAATTAATTTTTAAATTGTTTAATGTTCTTAATTAAACCCCTTTCATAATTTTTAAAAATTTTCATTAAGTCTCTCAAAATTTCAAAAATTGTAGTTAAATCCTATTTTTTTGGAAAAAATATAAACTTAACCCTTCAAAATTTTTAAAACTCTTAATTTAAACCTCTTAATTTTTTAAAATTTTAAGTTAATCCCCCGAACTTTTTGCCCAAATCTAGGCGGTTTCATATCTTATTCATATATTTCCTTTCATATTTAAAATAACGTTTAAATCTAAATACAATATAATATGAATTTGTGTTGAACTATATTTTGATATAACAATTAAGGCAAAATGTTTTTGGACTTGAATTGAATTTATTCAAAGTTTTTAAAAATAATTCAAAGTCCATTTAACTTAGAATTGAGCACAAAATATTTTTCTGGACAAACAATATCGATACCTCATGAACAGTACCGATATTGTTCATATGGTATCGATACCAAATGTAAGGGAATTATCGATACTTGCTAGGTAGTATCGATACTATTAGCTTTGCTCAAATTCTAGAATACAAAAATGGTACCGATACCCAAAGGGTACCGATACTACTTTATATAGTAGTATCGATACCATAGGCTTAGTATCGATGACGTCAGGCCCAACTACTAGTTAACGACTAGTTTTATTTAAAAATAACAAAGGTAGTACTGATACTCCCTGTAGTAGTACCGATACCCTATGTACTGGGCAGTTTTATTTTGTAGAGAAAAACATCCCCAACGGCTCTAAACTACTCCTAACGGCTAGAAACGGCCACAACTTCATTCCAACATCTAAATACAAGTTCAAGACACTTGGAGAAGGGTTAAAACACCTATCCAAGCAATCAAACACAAGAAAAATTTTTTTAATTCTTATTTTTCTATTCTCTTGTAAATATTGTGTTTTAGTGAGCTTCAATTTCTAAACACCTACCTTGTAAGGGTTTTCATGTTTACACTATCTTTCCTTTTTAAAAGGGGTTGGTTCTAGTTTAGCTAATTGAAAAACTAGGGAGTGTAAAGGTTATCTCTTTGTTCTTGAAAAAGAAAGAACAAATTAGTGAATTTGTTAGAAAATCCTTAGTGAGGAGTTAAGGTAGTGAAGGTAGACTTAGTTGACAAGTCAAACCTCTATAAATCGTTGTGTCAATTGCTCTATCTTTTATTCTCCTTACTTCCTAAACAAATTTTTGCCAATTCACCCCCGTTTGTAATTTTCGGTTGTTCAATTGAGCCTCTTTGAAAATCCTAACAATTGGTATCAGAATATTTTACTCATTAGAAGGCTTTACATCCTTGAGACGATCCTCGAATAAGCTCTATCGATTCCCGATGCAACCGAAAAAGAGATGGCTTCAACCTCCGGTGCTTATTACATGGAATATTCTCAACCGGTCAATAAGCCACCCTACTTCAATGGAGTAAATTATGCCTATTGGAAGAATAGGATGATGCTATTCATTCAAGCAAATGATCTAGGGGATTGGAACTCAATTATGAAGGGTTACTCCAATCCAACGATAAGATGCACGATTGGAGTGATGAAGAGAAGAAAAAGTTCCAACTCAATGCTAAGGCTATGTACATCATCTTTTGCATATTAGGCCCGGATGAATATGAAAGAGTCTTATCTTATTCCAATTCTAAGGATATATGGATAAGCTCCAAGTCACTCATGAAGGAACAGACAAAGTGAGGGAAACCAAAATAAGTCTTCTCAACCATAGCTACGAGAATTTCAAGATGAAACCCTATGAAGACATCAAAGCTATGACTAATAGATTTTTCGTGATTGTCAATGGTCTCAAGGGGTTTGGAGAAGTGATCCCCAAAGAAGATGATCTACTCTCTTCCAAAGTTTTGGCAATCAAAGAAGACGATGATTATTGATGTTAAGAATCTCAAGTCTCTCACTCTCGATGAGCTTATCGGTTCTCTTCTCACTCATGAGTTGATGGTGAAGGAAGAGGAAGATAAAGAAAAGAAAAACAAGAAAAAGAATGAGGTAGGCATTGGCTTCAAGTCCACCAATGAGAGCTATCAAGATTCAAATGAAGAGGTGGATGAAGATGATGATGATGAAGAAAACATGGCCAAGATTTTCAAAAAGTTCAAGATATTCATGACTTCCAAGGAAGTGAAGCATGAATCGACCAAGAAGAAGAGTCCCTCGGTGTGCTTCAATTGTCAAAGAACGGGGCATGTCAAGTATGAATGTCCTCTCCTAAAAAAGAAGAGATCAAGCAAGAAAAAGGCATTTATGGTAGCTTGAAGTGATGAAGATGACTCCAATGATGAAGATGAAGTAGCCAACCTATGCCTCATGGCCATCAGAGAAGATTCAATGTTATTTTCTAATTCAAATGAATTAAATTCACATTCTTTTGATGAGTTACAAGATGCTTATAATGAGTTGTATTTGGAATTTGAGACCATGAATTCCAAAAATTAAAGTTGAAAATGATTTGGTTATGAAAGCAAAAGTTGATTTTGAAAATCAAAATGAAATTTTGAAAAATGATTTAGAGCTTTCAAAAGTCAAAATTAATGATTTAGAAAAAGAAAATTTTGATTTGAAAGTTAAGCTTGAGAGCTTAACAAAAGAAAAAGAATTAATTTCTAAAAAAAAACTCATTATGTTTAAAAATGGAAAAATTCTCACATTTCCATTTTCATGGTCATTTGGAACATGCTTGTCCCATAAAGAAAAGAAAATCTTTTAAAATTAGACAAGTATGAGTTCCCAAGGGAACAAGGGGCATTTAAACTAACATCTAATGATCCAAAGCAATTTGGATACCAAAATCCAAATAAATGTCTCTTGTAGGTGTGTGGGAGCAATGATGATGAAAGTGAAGATATTCAAATGCTCTAGCCACACTTGAAAAGGAATGTATAGCTGCTCAGCTTAATATTTTTATTTTTTTTAATTAATCGGTTGCTCATTTAGGTTTAAGCATGCATAAGTTTTGATTTTAAATAATTTTATGTTTTCTATCTCATGTATGTTAAAAGGTTTTATGATGAACACTTTAATGCTTAAACGATTTTTCATAATTTTTAGCTCACCATAATGAATTTTGGTCGGTTTTAAATGCAAATGATATCTCTCTAACAATTGATATCAATTTTCGAAATGTTTTGATTTTAAATTTTTTAATTTTTGACCTAAATTTAAATGTTTATGCATGTGATATAAAATGTAAATGATATCTCTAACAATTGATATCAAAATTTTCAAATGCATAACATTTTTGGAAAACTTTATGCATATGCACTTAATTTCAATAATTGGTATTGCATAAAGTATTTTAAACTTGGATATATTGAATTTCATGTGCTACTAACATGTTTGTTATTCTTTGTTGAAATTTAATTTTGTTTAAGTGTCAAGCTCTTAAAGTAAATTTTTTCTTTGGAAATCACTTTTTAAGGGGAGCTTTAGATTTTTCAAATGATTTTATGATAAAATGTAACACTTACTCTCCAAAGTTATTTTAGAACTTTAAAGTTGAATTATTTTTATATAACAAAAAAGGGGAGAAGTATGGTTTAAAAAATTCAATTTCTTAATAAAAAGTGGGAGCTGAACATTTTTATATTTTTTCCAACAATTGGTATCATTTTCATTAAATATTTTATTAAGGGGGAGTTTTGCCAAAAACAATTTTTCAAATGTTTTCTTATATAAAAAAGGAGGAGATATTTGAACTATATTTTGATATAACAATTAAGGTAAAATGTTTTTGGACTTGAATTAAATTTATTCAAAGTTTTCAAAAATAATTCAAAGTCTATTTATCTTGGAATTGAGCACAAAATATTTTTCTGGACAACCAGTACCGATACTATTATTACATTATCGATACCTCATGAACAGTACCGATATTACGCATATGGTATCGATACCAAAGGTTAAGAGAAGTATCGATACTCACTAGGTAGTATCAAAATTACCAGTTGAACTCAAATTCCAAAATGCAAAAATGGTACCAATACCCAAAGGGTACCGATACTACTTTACATGGTAGTATCGATACCATAGGCTTAGTATCGATACTGTTAGGCCCAATGGCTAGTTAACAACTAGATTTATTTAAAAATAAGAAAGGTAGTGTCGATACTCCCTGTAGGAGTATCGATACCCTCTGTACTGGTAATTTTATTTTACATAGAAAAACAACCCCAACGGCTCTAAACTACTCCCAACGGCTAGAAACGACCACAACTTCATTCTAACATATAAATACAAGTTCAATAGACTTGAAGAAGGGTTAGAATACCTATCCAAGAAATCAAACATAATTGATGAATTTTCCATTCTTATTTTTCTATTCTCTTGTAAATATTGTGTTTTAGTGATCTTCAAATTGTAAACACCTAACTTGTAAGGGTTTTTTTGTTTACACTATCTTTCCTTTTGTAAAAGGGGTTTGGTTCTAGTTTAGCAAAGTGAAAAACTAGGGAGTGTAAAGGTTATCTCTTTGTCATTGAAAAAGAAAGAACAAATTAGTGAATTTGTTAGAAAATCCTTAGTGAGGAGCTAAGGTAGTGAAGATGTAACACCCTAAACAACGGGTCAGTGAATAAAGTGTAAGAATGTATTTTTTGATGGTTTAATTTGAATTAATTGAGTAGTTCAAGGACTGATTCTAGAATTTTGTGTATATGAATTAAATCAAAGATTGAAAATTTGAAAGAGAATTATAGTATTTTTAAGGAAAGGAATTTAATATTCTTTTTAAAGGAAATAAAGCATGTGGGAAAAGGGGATGTAAAGAGATAGAAATATCTGGAAGCCTTTGGGGATATCTTTTCTTCTTCCTCCTTCTACCATGACTTCATATCTAAGGTAAGATATATTTCAAGTTGGATGTTTCTTTAAATTATGGCTTTGTTTTGAAGCTTTGAGTGGTATATAAGATGAAGGAAGCTAAAAGTTGAAGAGAAACTTAGTGAATAAGAAATTAATGGTAAAATAATATGATGGGTTTTTAAGTGAATTTATGAAATATGGGTAGTAATTGGATTCTGAATGTATATTTGACTTGTCAAAGATCTATTTAAGGTGTTTGAAGCTTTATAAGTAATTGAAAAAATGTTTTAATAATTAGGGTGATTTTTAGTTTGAAGTGTTATACGAAGAAATTAAGATGTTTCAAAGGGATATATGGAGCTAAGTTAAATAGGATAAATGTTAATGAGTTTGAGATTATAAAGGAAGCTTAAAGTTTAAGTTTTTGGTGAAGAGTTAGTAAAATTCGAAGTGAACTAATTGAAATATGGGGAAGGGTATCGGCACTGGAAGAACAATACTGATACTATAGTGTTAAATAGAAGGAAATAGGTTGAATATGATGAACAATACTGGTACTGATTGAAGTAGTATCGATACTAAAGTGGGGTATCGATACTGATAACTCCGTAAAAGGTCACATTTTGGGACCTTTTCACTTAAGTTATTGAATGCCTAAAGGCTCATTTAGGACCATGTAAATGCAATTAGAAGCATTTAGTTGCATGTGGTGAAATTCGGTTTGCCGCAGCATTTTATTTTTTTAAGTGGTGCTGCCTTATGGGAAAGGTGCTTGTCTGATGATGTGCAGGAATTGAAAGCAAGGAAAAGATGAAAGGAAATGCCGTGACATAAGGAGATTGCTGAGTAAAATGAAATTACCAAGTTTGATTGGCATTTCGAAAGCGTTTAAAGTGTGAGAATATATTTTTGAAGCCAGTTGTCTATGACTTTTCGAGAGCTCTGCCTGAGAAATCCACCTCGAATATCCACCTGGAGGGATCGACATTGTAATTGTCGGCCCTGCTGATGACGCCGCCTGACCCTGCAGATCATGTCTGTCCTTGGGCGCCTGCAACGGGATTATGCCGGTCACTCAGCCAGCTACCCAGGCTGTATCATAACCTATTTTGCCTGACTCCTAGGTAACTTAACCATGGTTTTGGGGTTTCCTAGGAAAGTCAACACCAAGTCCTAGGATTATATTTCCCCTATAAATAGAAGATGAAGCCACATTAAATAAGACTTTAGTTCCACCCAGATTTGAGCTTAAAAAGTTAGAGAGAGAATGTTTCATCTTTCTCCGTCAATCCTACTTGCCGTGGTATTTCTCCTTGACAAGCCTGAGGGAGTGGCGTCCTGAGCATCCGAGAGGAGCCAGTTCGCTGGGAGCAATTCTTGGTGGCTGAGGGAAGCATTGGGTAGTGCACGTCGAAGGCTTTCTCTCCTCCCCTTAGTTCTTTGCTTTCATATTTTGTTATTGGGTTGTAAGGAACAAATGAAACTTGCTTTGTGCTTGTTTATTTCGAACCCCACCATGAACTAATCCTATTTGGTGGGAGTTCACTTGGAAGTTTAAGTTTTTATTTTAATGAATGGTTGTTTTTCTATGCTTTATTCTATTTTGTTTATGAAACTTAATGCCTTAAGGTTGTAGGAGCTACGAGAGTAGCCTTTCCTTAGGAAGTTTTTAGGGTTCGAGAGAATACCTTGGAAAAATATCCTTAGTATTCGAGAGAAACTAGGGAGGAACTACATAAACAAGGGAATCTAGGTAATAACTAGGCCTAATCCACCTTAGAGATAAGGCTAGGATTTCATTTGACTAAAAGGAGCTCTGCAAAAATGATAGGTTAGATGTTAATGCTGTCGTAAAAAGGTATTACCGAGACATATCCTATTATCTGGACCAATAGGATCACTGCAGGGGTTTACGCCAATCAATTTTGCCAGGCCATCTTTAATCTGACGAGTCCCTTACTAGAGATAGCATAGGGTACCTCAGTAGACTCTGTCGGCCAAGATACGCATAGAAGAAATACCATTCGGAGAAATAGACTTAGATTTTCCTAGTGACTCCTACCACTCATTCCCATAGCAGCTTGTCTTGTGAGAAAGCTAAAGTCCTACAATTTAAATCTAGTATTTACATTTTATTTTGCCTTACATTTCCATTTGTTTGCATTCATCACAATTCAAATTGCCATGACATATCCATTTTCTATCACACTACCACCATTGTATTTCCACATCAATCATTCCATTTTACCACAGCATTTTTATTTGTACATACCATCACTAACTTTACTTAGGTGACAAAGTAAAGTGCCTTGACAAACCTATTTGACTCCCTCAATTTCCTGTGGAGACGATACTCAACTTATCATTGTATTACTTGTTCGACTGTGTATACTTGCACATATATCTACACTCATTTATAGTACTCATACATAGCGGACAAGTTTTTGATGCCGTTGCCGGGGAATTGGCAACTGAAAGTTAAATTGTTTTGTCATATCATTTTTATTTTACTTGTTTATATTTCTTTTATATAGTTTTACCCTTTATTTTTCTTATCCTCTTCTGGATTTCGTGGTGTATGACGAGAAGTAACCCTGACGATCCATTAGAACCAGTTGAACCTGAAATCAAGAGGCTCTTTAGGAGAAGAAGGCGAGCTCAACGTGCAAATATGTATAACATCAGTAATCAAGGCATTGGTCATGATGATGATCAGAATGTCGAGGCAAATCCAAATGCTAGGAATACAACCAGACCTCGTGCCATTCGTGATCACTTAAACCCAATCTTAGATGATTTAAATCCTGGAATTGTGGCACCAAAAATTCAGGCAGCCCACTTCGAGCTCAAACCTGTCATGTTCAATATATTGAATTCTATAGGGCAGTTAGGGGGCATGCCAAATGAAGATGCCAAACAACATATTCGTAACTTCTTGGAGGTGTGAGATTCTTTTCACCAATAAGGGGTGCACGAAGATGTTCTGAAATTAAAGCTATTTCCATATTCTCTGCGTGATCGAGCAAGGGCTTGGTTAAGTGGCATTCCAGCAGGTTCAATAGAGTCGTGGACTGACTTGTGCAAAAAAAATTTGTTGCGGTATAATCCTCTGAACATGAACACCCAACTGAGGAACGACATTGCTTTCTTTCGTTAAGCTGATGACGAGTCGATGTATGAATGTTGGGATCGATACAAGGCATTGCTTTGCAAGTGCTCAAATCATGGTTTTCAAGATTGGACACAAGTGATGATGTTCTATAATTGAGTAAAAGCACCCACGAGGATGATGCTAGATTTCTCGATAAATGGGACGTTACTTGACAAATCACCAGCAGAGGCAATTGACATTCTGGATAGGATTGCCACCAACGATGATCAGTTTCCATCCACAAGGCTTAGACTTGGGTGCAAAACACATGGAGCTTTCGAGCTAGATTCTAAAGATTCGGTGTCCGTCCAACTTGCTTCTATCACCAATATGTTGAAGAATTTGCAAAGGTCTAGTGAGGTGAGAGAAGTGAAGGCAGCCCATTCAACATGTTTATTATGCCACGCCAATCACAATGAGAGTGACTGCCCGACCAATCAAGAATCCATCAAATTTGTAAGCAACTTCAATCGAGGCAACAACAACCCCTATTCCAACACATATAATCCTAGATGGTGTCAACATCCAAACTTTTCTTGGGGAAATCAAGGAACCAGCAATGCACATTAGCCAGCTCTGCAACAGAATTTCAATGACTCCCAGAATTATTAATCGAATATGCCATGGCATAATTCCAACAAGGGAGGGCCATCTTCATCAAACACCAGCTCGTTGGAAGCCACAATGCAAGAGTTCATTGCAACAACAAAGACAATGTTGCAAGACCATGTGACCTCCATCAAAAATCAAGGAGCCCTACTTCAGAGCCATAGTTCGTCATTAAGGGCACTGGAGAGTCAGGTTGGTCAAATTGCCGCGGTATTACAAGAACGCAGACCATGACATTTGACGAGTGACACTGAAGTCACCAAAACTCATGGCAAGGAAAATTGTTGTGTGCTAACTCTTCGAAGTGGTATATAAATTGATATTGAAGACAAGTTTGGGGGAAGACCAACAAATGATTTACCCCCTATAATCGTGCAAGCTGAGCAAGAAGTGTTGGAAGAAGCACCAGAGGAAGAGGGCAAGACTGAGGGTTCATCAAGTAAGGAAACTGAGGGGGCAAATAAAAATGCCAAGGCAACTTTTGTTCGCACCCCGTCAGTATATGAAGCCAAACTACCACCTCATTTTCCACAAAGATTGAAGAAGCATAACGAGGATATTTAATTCAGAAAGTTTGTTGACATTCTGAGTCAACTTCAAATCAATGTTCCTTTTCTGGAGGCTATGGAACAAATGCCTACGTATACTAAATTCCTCAAGGAAATTGTCACCAAGAAGTGAAAAGTGGAGCATTATGAGACAATTGCCACGACAAAAGAATTTTTCTCTTCATTAAGTAAGCTGTCACTAAAGAGACATGATCCAGGCATTTTTATCATCCCATTTTCGATATGAGACAAATTCGTTGGAAATGCACTATATGACCTTGGCTCAAGTGTGAACTTGATGCCCAAGTCAATTTTCGTGAAGCTTGGGACAGGGAATATGATACCCACATCTGTCATTTTGCAATTAGTTGATCGTTCACATGTACGTCCTGATAGGCGAATTAAAGATGTCATCGTGCGGGTTGACAAATTCATTTTTCCTGTCGATTTTATGATTCTGGACTGTGAGTTTGACGCCACAGTACCCATCATCTTGGGGAGACCTTTCCTAGCTACCGGTCGTATTCTCATCGAATGCGAGAAGGACGAGCTGACCATGCGTGTGGCCGATCAACATGTCATTGTGAATGTCTTCCGATCTCTCAAGTATATGGATGATTCTTAAGAATGCCAAATCATTTTAGAAGTGGATACAGTAATCAAGAAAGAAGCATATAAATTTTGCCAGGACAATTTCATTCAGCTGGGACATGATGAGGGGATATTCGAAGACTTAAAGGTCGGAGAGCCTAATGATTTTTCTACCGAGGAGCAGCAGGCTAGCTTTCTCAAAGCTAGCCCTGGTACGCCGTTTGAACCTCTTAACTTTGAAAAGTTTGTTCCTCCTAATCCCTCATTACAACATGCTCCTACCCTAGAACTTAAGAATTTGCCACAACATCTTAAATATGCTTATCTGGGTAGTAATGAAACTTTTCCTGTGATTATTTTATCTGCCTTTACTCCTAACCAAGAATCTAGTTTGTTAAGTATTTTGTCACAGCATAAGAAAGCGTTAGGATGGACGATGGTAGATCTGAAAGGAATAAGTCCAACTACCTGCATGCACAAGATCTTGTTGGAAGAATGCCACGACAAATCCATAGAGCCACAGTGAAGATTAAACCCAATCATGAAGCAAGTTGTGACGAAATATATTCCCAAATGGCTTGACGCTGGAGTAATTTACCCCATTTCGGATAGTTCTTGATTGAGTCCCGTTCAATGCGTGCCAAAAAAGGGAGGCATGACCATGGTGACAAGTGAAGACAAAAAGTTGTTACCTACACGCACAGTCACCGGGTGGAAAATCTGCATGGACTACCGCAAGCTCAACAAGGCCACCAAGAAGGATCATTTCCCTTTGCCGTTTATCGATCAGATTTAGGATCGACTTGCTGGCAATGCATTTTATTGTTTCTTAGACGGATACTCGGGGTATAATCAGATTGCCATCGCACCAGAGGACTAAGAGAATATAACATTCACGTGTCCGTATAGCACATATGCTTTTCGAATGATGCCTTTTGGACTCTGTAATGCCCTGGCAACTTTTCAGCGCTGCATGCAAGCCATATTCTCAGACATGGTTGAGGATTTTTGGAAATTTTTATGGAAGATTTTTCTGTTTCCGGAGATGACTTTCAAAAATGCCTCGGCAATTTAGCAAAGGTACTGAAGTGATGTGAGGAGGCTGATCTCGTGCTGAACTAGAAAAATGCCACTTCATGGTAACTGAATGCATTGTTCTAGGCCACAAAATTTCTACAAAAGGCATTGAGGTAGACAAGGCCAAGATCGAGGTGATAGAGAAGCTATCCCCACCAACTTCTGTCAAGGGCATTCGGAGTTTCCTTGGACATGCTGGATTTTATAGACTATTCATCAATGACTTCTCCACAATATCAAAGCCCTTGTGCACCTTGCTGCAACAGAACCAAACGTTCGTATTCGATCAGAAATGCCATGGCGCATTCAAAGAGCTGAAGAAGAGACTTATCTCTATACCAATAATGGTTCCCCCAGAATGGACGACACCGTTCGAGCTAATGTGTGATGCAAGTAATTTTGTCGTGGGGGCTGTGCTTGGGCAACGTATATGTAAAATATTTCATGTTATTTATTATGCTAGTCATTCATTGAATTAGGCGCAAATGAATTACACCACCACTGAGAAAGAATTATTTGTCGTGGTATTTGCATTTGACAAGTTTAGGCCATACTTGATAGGCACCAAAGTCATAGTTCACACCGATCATTCAGCTATAAAATACTTAGTTAACAAGAAAAATGCCAAGCCTAGACTTATTAGGTGGATATTACTACTGTAGGAGTTCGACTTAGAGGTCATTAATAGGAAAGGTATTGAGAACCAGGTTGCAGATCATTTGTTTAGGCTAGAAAACATTTCAGAATGCCATGACATTTTTTATATTAAGGAACAATTTCCTGATGAGAAAATCTTATATGCCATGACAATTTCTTGGTATGTTGACCTTGTTAATTTTCTTGTTAGTGATGTTTTTCCTTATGAATTGAGCAGCTAGGGAAAAAAGAAGTTTATGCATGATGCCAAGTTCTATTTTTGGAACGATCTGTACTTGTTCAAGCAATGTGTCAATCAAATGATTCGACGGTGTGTCCCTGAAGAGGAGCAATGCGATACCTTACACCATTGCCACATAGCACCCTATGGAGGGCATTTTGGAGGTACAAGGACTGCTGCAAAGGTCTCTAATCAGGTTTCTATTAGCCATCACTATTTAAAGATGCCCACGAATTTGTAAGGCCTGTGACAGATGCCAGCGTACTGGGAACATTTCCAGACGACACGAAATACCGCTGCAAAATATTTTGGAGATAGAGCTATTCAATGTTTGGGGCATTGATTTTATGGGACCATTCTCATCTTCTTTTTGAAACTTATACATTTTACTCACGGTGGACTACGTATCCAAGTGGGTTGAAGCAATTGCCACACTGAGAAATGACTCAAAGACGGTGCTCAAGTTTCTTAACAAAAATATATTCACTCGATTTGGAGTACCAAGGGCCATTATCAGCGATGAGGGCACCCACTTTGATAACAAGATAATTGCCAAGGCATTACATAAATACGGAGTGTCCAACCGATAAGTCAAACAAATCCTTGAGAAGGTGGTAAATCCTCGAAGGAAATACTGGTCCCCAAAACTCGATAAAGCACTCTGGGCCTATAGGACGGTATTCAAAACTCTTCTGGGAATGTCGCCCTTCAAGATGGTATATGCAAAAGCTTGTCACCTCCCAATTGAGTTAGAACACAAGGTGTATTGGGCAATCAAGAAACTAAACTTCAACGCGCAACTTGCTAAGGAAAAATGGATGCTCGATCTGAATAAAATAGAGGAGTTTCGAGCGCAAGCATACAACAATGCCAAGCTCTACAAGGAAAAAACTAAAAAGTGGCATGAGAAAATGCTTTTGCCACGGCATTTTCATGTGGGCTATAAAGTACTGCTATTTAACTCTAGGCTCAAACTCTTCCAGAGCAAATTAAAGTAACGGTGGTCAAGACCATTCGAAGTCCACCATGTTTACCCGTACGGCGCTGTTGATATCAAGAACATGGATGATGGGTCCATCTTTAAATTCAATGGCCAGTGCATGAAGGCTTACCATGGAGTCCCACCATTGCGTGACAAGTCGGCGTTTCTCTTGCATGACGTCGATACTGGCCCAGCATCTTGAGGATGCCATGACATTTTCAACTTACTCCTGTGCATAAATAATTTTTACTTTTCCATTATTTTAGTATTTCTTCTTTTCATTTAATAATTTATATTTTTTTTGCAAGGGATATCCCACATGGCTAGAACGTGAGGTGTATGGTGGAAGCTTATGAAATTTGGGCGGCAAACTTGAATAGTAAAATGAGGGAAAATTTTCTCTTTCACCTTTTTACTTTTGACTTAAGATTTGATTTATTTTAACTCTTTCTTTTTGTTTTCTTCCCGCCTAAACCCCACTTTCCTATTTAATATTCCCCCTAAAAATCTTTCTTTTGTTCTTATCTTCTTTTTACTTTTACTTTACTTTTTCACTTTTACTTTACTTTTTCACTTTTTCACTTTTATTCTTCTTCTTCCCTCCATTTGGACCGAACCTCTATAGCCGACCAAGCTCCACAGTTTCTATTTCTTTCCTTATTTTATGTTTTCACCATGGTCTGATCCCGTCCATCTTCTTCCGTACCACCATCTCCACCATGTTTTGTGGATGAGGCCGCCCAAAACTGGTTCCAATCCATAAAAAATCAAAGGGTATTTTTCGAGTTGGGATTTGTCTTCTCCGAGGAGGAGGATGATGCTCTAGGAAGTGAAGTGCTCGACGTGGTTAACATACATAAGTGGCAAAAATTTGCCAAACATTCCACCACTGTCAACGCGTCGATAGTGAAGGAGTTTTATTCAAACATCACCGAGCTAAACCAGTATGTCGTTATGGTTCGCGACATTTATATTCTATTTACTCCTACTGCCATTAATCGCTACTTTAAATTGCATGTTGTTGAAGACCGCCACACCACCTTCGCACAAGAAGCAAACAACGAAACATACCAATGCATTCTAGAAGACCTCTATCTTCCTGACACCCAATGGAACGGTCAACAACTGAGCCGCATGACCGTGGATCAGGAGAGGCTGCCCCCGCAAGTGAAGTTGGGGAACCATTTCATGAAGCACAAACTTCTGCCCACAACACCACCGTGTCCTGCTAGCGGATGCTTTTACTGCACTCAATCATATCGGGCGTGCCATTGATATAGGGAAAATTATTGTGGAGCAAACTCATTTATGCCTGAAATGACCTGCAAGTGCCCTGGTATTTCCGATTCTCATCACATACATATGCCGCAAAAAGAAGATGCCTAAAGAACAGTTTGATGAGATTTTACTGGGTATTGCTGGAATTATCAAGGCTAAAATCCCTATGTTGTTTGGTTACAAGGAAGCCAAAGGGAATGAAAAAGAGGCGACCGCATCTCGCGCTGCAGCATCTCCATATACAAGGGCAAAATCAGATGCCTTGGAGCAGGCCATAGAGCATACTCAAGAGCAATTTGAACAGTTGTCCAACAAAATGATGACATATTTTGCCTACACTAAGCGCCGGGATAAGTTTTTCAGCAAAGCCTTCTTAGATTTTCTCCCGCATACGAACTTCACCATTCTTGTCATCCCTAAAACACTCGTTCCACCAAATGAGGATGTCGAGGCATCTGTAGAAGTATCACATCCTATTACTGTCGACGCTCATCAATCACCCCGTGAAGAAAATAACCAGCCCGTTGAAGCAGAAGAGCCAGATGATCCTGATCCAGTCCATGATGTGTCGCCTGATGCAGATCGAGAAGCTAACCTCCAACTCGTACATCTCCCGGAATCCCCGCAAGTTATTAAACCCCTGATGGAAGAACATCCTGATATGCCGCAACCTATCGCGCTAATGGAAGAAGAGCACCCCGAAGTACCACAGCCCACCGAGTCAAAGGAGTAGTCCCAATCTGAGATGCCATGGCAAGCTCATTTGCGTAGGAGTCGCCGCCTAAAGAAGGCATCTAAGCGTGAGGAGCCACAGCTCTCAACTATCCCAGAAGGTCCTAGTACTCCTCCGGCTATACCAGCTTCTGACTCTAAACATTCCAGCCCCGCCAAACTAAGAAAGCACACTCGTCGTGCTACCGTTTGACCACCACCCGCTTAAAGTCAAGGTACCTTGCATTGCATTCATACCATGTAGTTTCATTTTCCTTAGTCTTAGTAAGCATTGAGGACAATGTTTCTCTCAAGTTAGGGGGAAGTAGGGTTCGCATCATTGCATGATAGTATTAGTAAAATTAATATTCCATGACATTAGTAAATGTTTGAATAGTTTTCTAGAATTAGTTAAGGATGCCCGATGATGATGAATTCTTGATGGCTAGGATTGAACGTACATGACTGGTTGAGGATGATAGAACTAACTCTAGGACTTGCTTCTTTGAAATCTTTGAACACACGATTGTATGTTCTCCATGTTTGAGAAACTTAGGAATTTTTATAAGAGAATTCTTAAATGTCGTGGCATAAAAATTTGAATGATGAAAACTCCTGATTGTAAAAAAATGAAAAATGATGATAAAGTTGTGAATAAATGCCTCGGCATATCTGTAGAGGGACATTCTGCTATGCCAGGGCATATGAGTGAATGAAAGTAGTCACGGGATGACTCTACCTGACTAGCTCAGGGGTGGAAGGTATGCTCCCTTTCATCTAGAGTGTGGGAGGGTAGAGTGATAGGCTGACTCCCCCATAGCATAAGTAAATAAAAGAAAGTAAGTTGGGAGTAAATATTTTGTAAATGGCATGGAAAATTAAGAAAGTTTGCTTATAAAATTTTTAAGTTTATTAAGTATGGACTGGATACAAGCACACACACACCCACACAAAGAATCTTACCCTAGGGGACAGTACTAGATTTCTCAAACCAGTCTAGTATGATGAAGCCATATGTACTGAGGGCTGAAATTTTATCCCATAAGACTATTCTGCTTCTGAAATTGTCATGGTATTTTTGTTTTGCTTATTAATATCCATTGCTTGAGGACAAGCAATAGCTTAAGTTTGGGGGTGTGATAACTCCGCAAAAGGTCATATTTTGGGACCTTTTCACTTAAGTTATTAAATGCCTAAAGGCTCATTTAGGACCATGTAGATGCATTTAGAAGTATTTCGTTTCATGTGGTGGAATTCGATTTGCCGCGGTATTTTATTTTTTTAAACGGTGCTGCTTTATGGGAAAGGTGCTTGTCTGATGATGTGCAAGAATTGAAAGCAAGGAAAAGAGGAAAGAAAATACCGTGACATAAGGAGATTGTCGAGCAAAATGAAATTGCCAAGTTTGAGGGGCATTTCGAAAGCGCTTAAAGTGTGAGAATATATTTTTGAAGCCAACTGTCTCTGACTTTTTGAGATCTCTACCCGAGAAATCCACCTAAAAGATCTGCCTGGAGGGATCGGCACTGCAACCTCCGGTCCTTCTGTTGACGCCACCTGAGCTTGCAGATCCTGTCTGTCCTTGGGCGTCTACAATTAGATTATGTCGGTCACTCAGCCAGCTACCCAAGTTGTATAATAACATGTTCTTCCCGACACCCAAGTAACTTAACCATGGTGTTGGGGTTTCCTAGGAAAGTCAACACCAAGTCCTAGGATTCTTTTTCCCCTATAAATAGAGGATGAAGCCACATTGAAGAACACTTTAGTTTCACCCAGATTTGAGCTTAAAAATTTAGAGAGAGAATGTCTCATCTTTCTCTGTCAATCCTACTTGTCGTGGCATTTCTCCATGACAAACATGAGGGAGTGGCGTCCTGAGCATCCGAGAGGAGCTAGTTCGTTGGGAGCAGTTCTTGGTGACCGAGGGATGCATTGGGCAGTGCACGTCGAAGGCTTTCTCTCCTCCCCTTAGTTCTTTGCTTTCATATTTTGTTATTGGGTTGTAAGGAACGAATGAAACTTGCTTTGTACTTTTTTATTTCGATCCCCACCATGAACTAATCCTATTTGGTGGGAGTTTACTTGGATGTTTAAGTTTTTATTTTAATGAATGGTTGCTTTTCTATGCTTTATTCTATTTTTTTATGAAACTTATTGCCTTATGGTTGTAGGAGCTAAGAGAGTAGTCTTTCTTTAGGAAGTTTTTAGGGTTCGAGAGAATACCTTGGAAAAATATCCTTAGTATTCGAGAGAAACTAGGGAGGAACTACATAAACAAGGGGTTCTAGGTAGTAACTAGGCCTAATCCACCTTAGAGATAAGGCTAGGATTTCATTCGACTAAAAGGAGTTGTGTAAAAATGATAGGTTAGATGTTAATGTTGCTGCAAAAAGGTATTGCCGAGACATATCTTGTTATCTGGACCAATAAGATCACTGCAGGGGTTTACACAAATCGGTTTTGCCAGGGCATCTTTAATCTGACGAGTCCCTTACAAGAGATAGCATAGGGCACCTCAGTAGACTCTGTCGGGCAGGATAGGCATAGAAGAAAAACCATTCGGAGAAATAGACTTAGATTTTCCTAGTGACTCCTACCACTCATTCCCATAGTAGCTTGTCGTTTGAGAAAGCTAAAGTCCTATAATTTAAATCCAGTATTTACATTTTATTTTGCCTTAACATTTCCATTTGTTTGCACGCATCACAATTCAAATTCCATGACATATCCATTTCCTCTCACATTACCACCATTGTATTTCCACATTAGTCATTCCATTTTACCACATCATTTTCATTTGTACATGCCATCACTAACTTTACTTAGGTGACAAAGTAAGTGCCTTGACAAGCCTATTTGACTCCCTCAATTCCCTGTGGAGACGATACTCAACTTATCACTATATTACTTGTTCGATTGTGTATACTTGCATATATATCCGCACTCCTTTATAGTACTCATACCGAGTGGATAGATACTATTATTAAGTATGTAATCCATAATGCCAAAATGGTATCGATACTGAAGGAGGTATCGGTACCATAGAAGAGAAGTATCGGTACTATAGGAGGGGTATCAATACTAATGCGTCTGAAATTTAAAGTGAGAGTTTTAGTTTTGTTTTCATAAATGCTAATTGGTTATACGTTATTGGAAAGTTAGTTTTGATATTGGATATATCTATGTGTAGATTTGGATCACAAACTTATGGATCAAAGCGATATAACAAAGAGATTTAGCGAAAGCAAAAATGATTCGTTTAGAACTTAAGTGAGGCAAAGGTGAGTGCAAGTCATTTATTTCATACTAGATATGAGGATAACTTGTGGTAAGCTAACCTCAAAACTTTTGATCAAAAACTATTTTATTTCTTTTATGCAATATTTTATAATGTTTTATTCAAGTTATATTTCTAATGCTATGTTTTTATTTATATGCATAAATGTAAACATGTGATATATGAATATACTTTATATGAAAATGTCCTACATGAAAGTAAACTACGAAAATGTACTCCATATGAACAAGACACACTTTAAATATTGAAATGAATAATAATAATAATAAATCTAAAGCCCAAGATATATGTATGACAATTAGAGGTATAATTGGCATGCCAAGAGTCGAGGGTTCTACGCGGTCCTTCGGGATAAATCTATGTGGTCATTCGGGATATTTCTACGTGGTCCTTCGGGTCAAATTCTACGTGGCACTTCGGTTTAATTTATATAAGCAGTGGTGATTGCATAAGTGCACAACCTCAATGTACTCGGATACCTTTAGTTCTCAATATTATGCATAAGGTTAAACTAATAAAATGATACAATTTGAACAATGAGTAACCTTATATGTGTTTTATCATAAAATATATCTTTATTTCAGTAAGAAATGTTTTATAGGGATTAAATGAGAAATTTGTTTTTGCAATGTTTTCTTCTATACTCATTATTTCCCCACTAAGTCAACGACTCAGCATGTGAATGTTTTACACGTAGTTTCAAAGAAAGACGGGGATTAAAGCTAGTAGAGGACAACATACTCCGGTAGAAGATCATATCATAAACAATTTGAAATGTAGATTATTGTTATTATTTTGTAATTTATTTGGCATGTATTACCAAGTTTTATGTTATAATGCTCTGATCCGTTTTGTAAACATACGATGTTACATTTATGTAAATTATTAAGTATTTATTTTCAATGTAAGTTAGAGCTTTTAATATTTATTTTCATTTAAGGGTTTTACCACTTTAATACAAACAAAAGATTAAATTTTTAACCACTTTTTAAGATTCAAGGATTTGAAAAGTCAATGTGACACCCCCTGATTTGTATCCATGTTGGATATGGGTTGGGGGTGTTACATTTATTATATCAGATCTAAGGTTTAACTAATTTTAAGTTCGAATTGAAGTAGTTTTTGTTTTAAAAAGTGTACATGCTAACTAAAAGTTAAAAATCTTTGATATGATAAGGTAATTAGTATGTTGTACTTACTAATAGAATAACGATTTGATCTTATTAGATGTCGAACTTCGAGGGCTACCGAAGTGAAGAAGGAGATGCTCAAGAGGGTCGTAGTAATGCACCTGCCCTAAGTAGGCAAGGTGAAGAACATGGATCTCAGTGAGTACTTGTATAAGATCAAAAAACCTTTTTCCAGACATTGGACGTGATTCTGTCGTGTTTCCAACCGTCTGCTCCCTCAGCTCCTAGGATGAATGTGGATTAGGAGTTAAGAAGTTAAGGAGCACTGTGTATAAGTACAAGTGCGAGTTCAACAAGTTGAGTAGATTTTCAGCGGAGTTGGTTCATACGGAAAATGATTCTTATGACTGGTTTGTAAAAGGTTTATGCCCAGATTGAAGGAGCTACTATTAGCATTAAATCTATCTACCTTTCAAGAGGTGGTGAATCGAGCTAAAACCTTAGACCGAGCTTAGAATGAAAGATTTGGGGAGTAAAAGACCTAGTGGAACAAGAGAGCTGGTGCTTCGTCAAGTGCATCACAATCAAAGAAAAGTCGAGGTTCGGGTTTTTGACCTCAATCAAGATCTAAATTAGTTTCATCCTCAGGTAGAGGATTCAATCCTAGAAGAGCTAGACAGACTCAATCAGTGGAATCAGGAACACAAAAGTCAATTCAATGTCAGCATTGTGGCAAGCACTATAGTGGCATATGTCGAATGGTCTCCGGAGCATGTTTCGGATATGGGGACACCATACATTTTATCTGAGATTGTCCATTAATGACTAGAGAAGCTGCACAATCTGATTGATATGCTACTGTACCTCAGAGAGGTAGAGGACGAGGTAGAGGAAGAAATTAATCTGAGTCAACCACTCAACCTGAAATACGTTCAACTTCTCGAGTCTACAATATTAAAACTAGTGAAGATCGTGATGATCCATATATCATTGCACGTACTTTTCAGTTACTTGATAAACTTGTTTTGGTTTTCATTGATCCGATATCAACCTATTCTTATATCTATAGTAAGTTGTTGAGAGAATTAAAAATCCAATTAGAAGCTACAAGCAATGGTGTGATCGTGACTAACCCATTAGAGCATAGGGCTCAAATGAATTAGTTTTGTCGAGTGTGTCCCATAAGGATTTAGGGAATTAAATTCCCTGCTAATTTGATGGAATTACCCTTTGACGAGTTTGAAGTTATTTTGGGTATGGAGTGGCTATATCGTTATCATGCTAATATTGATTGTAGATTGAAGAGAGAAGTTTTAATAAGCCCGGAGGGATCAGAAGTAATTGTGATTAGTGAAAGATTTAATCCATTAGCTAACTTGATATTGGTGATGTATGCTAAGAAGTTAATGTTACAAGTATGTTATGCTTTCATTGCCAATGTAATCAACACTCGAGTCAAGGAGAAAGGATTAGAGGACATTTTGATGGTTTGAGAATTTCCATATGTATTTCCAGGTGAATTGTCAAGATTACTTCCCAACAGAGAGGTTGAGCTTTAAATTGGGGTTATGCCAGGAACATCCCCAATTTTAATAGCTCATTACCGAATGGCCCCGAAAAAACTAAGTGAGCTAAAGACTCAGTTGCAAGAGCTAATGGAAAAAGGATTTATCAGACCCAGTGTATCGTTGTGGGGTGTTTCAGTATTATTTGTAAAGAATAAAGATGATTCGATGAGTCTCTGTATCGATAAAGAATAAGTATCATCTTACAAGAATCGATGATTTATTTGATCAACTCAAGGGAGCTGTTGTGTTTTCCAAAATCGATTTACGCTCAGGTTATCATCAGTTGAAGATTCAAGAGAATGGCATTTCAAACACGTCTTTTAGGACTCGGTATGACCATTATGAATTTTTAGTTATGACATTTGGTTTAACAAATGCACCTGTAATGTTTATGGACCTCGTGAATAGAGTATTCTAATCGTACCCTGATCAATTTATGGTTATCTTCATTGACGATATTTTGTCCTATTCAAGGACAAATGAGGAGTATGACAGCCATCTGCGGGTGATTCTTCAAAAACTAGGAGACCAGAAGCTTTACGCTAAGTTATCTAAATGCGAGTTTTGGCTATTAGAAGTAATGTTTCTTGGACATGTGGTTTCTACAGAAGGGATTCGGGTGGATCCTCAGAAGATTCAAACTATATTAGATTGGGAAGTTCCAAGGAATGTTTCTAAAGTACAGAGTTTCTTGGGTTTGGCTAGATATTATCGAAATTTCGTAAAGAACTTTTAGATGATTTCCTCCCCTTTGACCAAGTTTTTAAAGAAAGATGTACCTTTCGCATGGACGGATAAATGTCAAAAGAGTTTCGAATCCTTAAAGAAAGTTATCACGGAGGCTCCAATATTAGTGCAACCAAAATCGAACAAGGAATATACGATTTATAGTGACGCTTCTCATAGTGATCTGGGATGTGTATTAATGAAATATGGTAAAGTCGTGGCATATGCATCGAGGCAATTGAAGCCGCACAAGAAAAACTATCTGACGCATGACTTGGAGTTGGTTGTAGTAGTGTTTGCTCTAAATATATGGCATTACTATTTATCTGGTGAGCGTTTCTACATCTACACGGATCATAAGAGTTTGAAGTATTTGATGACTCAAAAAGAGCTAAACTTGAGACATCGAAGATGGATTAAGCTTCTCAAGGATTATGATGTGGTAATTTATTTTCACCCCGGGAAAGCAAACGTGGTAGCTAATACCCTGATTCGGAAGTCATTCTCAACTTTACGAGCCTTAGATGTGATAGTGTCATTAAGTGGAGATGGTATATTACTTGCGGAGTTAAAGCTTAAGCCGATGTTACTGGATCGAATTAAAGATTTACAAGGTAAAATGATAAGTATTTGAAAATAATGGAACAAGTGAAAATGAAGAGAATAATGATTTTGAAGTTAAGCTCGATGGCAATCTGTATTATCAATGGAGACTTTTTATTCCTGATGATGAGGAGTTGAAGAATGACTTGTTGTCAGAAGCTCATTATAGTCTGTTGACTATACACCCAGTCAGAAGCAAGATGTACATGGATCTTAAAAGTTATTACTGGTGGCCAAGAATGAAAAGAAGGATCCCAGAATTTGTGTTCAAGTGTTTGAAGTGTCAACAAGTTAAAGCTGAACATCAGGTTCCTTCAAGATTGTTGCAACTAATCTCCGTTCCTCAGTAGAAATGGGAGAATATTACAATGGATTTCGTAACGGGGTTACCCTTGACTCCGAACAAAAGATACTCAATTTTGGTGATAGTTGACCGCTTGACCAAGACGGCACATTTCATTCCTGTCCAAGCTGATTTCTCTATGGAAAAGTATGTTGAATTGTACATCAAAAAGATTGTTCGACTTTATGGTGTGCATGCTTCAATAGTATTCGACCGAGATCCATGATTCACTTCAAGATTTTGGAACACTTTACATGGAAGTTTAGGGACTCGATTGAACTTTAGTACAACCTTTCACCCTTAGACATATGGGTAGTCTGAGCGGACTATCCAAATCATGGAAGATATACTAAGCGTATGTGTTATCGAGTTCAAAAGACCTTGGGAGAAGAATTTGCCTCTTGCAGAATTTGCCTATACTAACAACTACCAGTCGAGCATTAAGATGGCACCCTGTGAACCTTTATATGGGAGAAAGTGTCGTACACCACTGAATTGGTATGAGCTCAAGGATCAGGATGTTCTTGGTCCTAACTTGATCAAGGAGCTAAAAGAAAAAGTTCAAGTGATTCAACAAAATCTCAAAGTGGCAGCCGATAAACATAAGTCATATGCTGACTTAAAGAGAAAATAGATTGAGTGTGAAGTTAGAGATAACATATTTTTGAAAGTCTCTCCTTGGAAGAAAATGTTACGTTTTGGCCAAAAAGGAAAACTTAGCCCTAGATTCATTGGCCCATACGAGATTGTTAAGAAAGTGGGACCAGTAGCCTATTAGTTAGCTTTGCCACTGAAAATGGAAAAGATTAATAATGTTTTTCATGTTTCCATGCTTAGTAGATATCGATATGATCCTTCTCATATCGTTACGCTGGAAGAGATTGAAATTCAACCAGATTTGACTTGTAAAGAATAACAGGTGAAAATTTTAGGTCATGGAGTTAAGGAACTTAGGAATAAGAATATTTCGTTAGTTAAAGTTTTTTGGAGGAATAACAAGGTAGAAGAGGCGACATGGGAACGTGAGGAGGACATGAGAAAACAATTTCCTCATCTCTTTGTATAGTAAAAAAATTTGAGGACGAATTTTCTTAAGGGGAGAATTGTAACACCCCAAACATCGGGTCACTGAATAAAGTGTAAGAATATAATGTTTGATGGTTTAATTTGAATTAATTGAATAGTTCAAGGACTGGTTCTAGAATTTTGTGTATAGGACTTAAATCAAAGATTGAAGATTTGAAAGGGAATTATAGTCTTTTTAAAGGAAAGCAATTTAATAATTATTTTAAAGGAAATAAAGTATGTGGGAAAAAGGGATGTAAAGATATAGAAATATATGGAAGCCTTTGGGGATATCTTTTCTTCTTCCTCCTACCATGACTTCATATCTAAGGTAAGATATATTTCGAGTCGGTTGTTTCTTTAAATTGTGGCTTTGTTTTGAAGCTTTGAGTGGTATATAAGATGAAGGAAACTAAAATTTAAAGAGAAACTTAGTGAATAAGGAATTAATGGTAAAATAATATGATGGATTTTTAAGTGAATTTATGAAATATGGGTAGTAATTGGATTCTAAATGCATATTTGACTTGTTAAAGATCTATTTAAAGTGTTTAAAGCATTAGAAGTGATTGAAAACATGTTTGAATAATTAGGGTGATTTTTAGTTTGAAGTGTTATATGAAGAAATTAAGATGTTTCAAAGGGATTTATGGAGGTAAGTTAAACAGGATAAGTGTTAATGAGTTTGAGATTATTAAGGGAGTTTAAAGTTTAAGTTTTTGGTGAAGAGTCTGTAAAATTTGAAGTGAACTAATTGAAATATGGGAAAGGGTATCGGTACTGGAAGAACAATACTGATACTAGAGTGTTAAAGCGAAGGTAATAGGTTGAATATGATGAACAATATCGGTACTAATTGAATTAGTATTGATACTGAAGTGGGGTATCAATACCAAGAGTCAGGTATTAATACTATTATTAAGTATGAAATTCCAGAATACCAAAACAGTATCGATACTGAAGTGGGTATTGGTACCATAGAAGAAAAGTAATTGTATTGTAGGAGGGGTATCATTACTAATGCGTCTAAAATTTAAAGTGAGAGTTTTAGTTTTGTTTTTGTAAATGCTAATTGGTTATACGTTAATGGAAAGTTTGTTTTGATATTGGATATATCTATGTGTAGATTTGGATCAGAAACGTATGGATCAAAGCGATATAACAAAGAGATTTAGTGAAAGCAAAAAGGATTCGTTTAGAACTTAAGTGAGGCAAAGGTGAGTGTAACTCATTTATTTCATATTAGATATGAGGATGACTTGTGATAATCTAACCTTAAAGTTTTCGATCAAAAACTATTTTATTTCTATTATGCAATATTTTATAATGTTTTATTCAAGTTATATTTCCAAAGTTATGTTTTTATTTATATACATGAATATGAATATGTGATATGTGAATATGCTTTATACGAAAATGTCCTACGTGAAAGTAAACTACGATAATGTACTACATGTGAATAAGTTTTAAATTGTAATCTCTGATCTGTTTTGTAAACATATGGTGTTACATTTATGTAAATTATTAAGTATTTATTTCCAATGTAAGTTTGAGTTTTCAATATTTATTTTAATTTAAGGGTTTCACCACTTTAATACAAACAAAAGATTAAATTTTCAACCACTTTTCAAGATTCAAGGATTTGAAAAGTTAACGTGACACCTCGGATTTATATCCAGGTCAGATATGGGTTGGGGATGTTACAGGAGGTAGACTTAGGGGTTGTTTATTTACCTCTTAATGGAACCATTCAGCGCTGAATGCTGAACAGTTCAGCATTCAACGTGTTTGTTTCTGACCTCTGAATGAAGATTGTGTTGAATGATTCAACACAACAATGTTGAATGATTCAGCACCTAGGAACATTTTGAATGATTCAGAACCATTATCAAACAACATGTCACATTCAGAGCTAATTCATACAGAACCTCTGAATCATTCAACATTTGAATCATTCAGCGCTTAATCATTCTGAAGTAAACAAACAACCCCTTAGTTGATAAGTCAAACCACTATTGTAACACTCATCTCCCGTGTACCTTTCCGTACACGAGTTATGGATATCACATCATTTTTTAAAACATTTTGTCATTGAAAACCCGTAAAATTTCGTTTCAAAATTTAAATTAAAAACATTTTGGCACAATTATAAAACAGTCATCAAAATATACTACCAATTTCCACTTTGTATACATTCCAGAGCATTTTTCTTTAAATTCGATTACATGCAAGCAATTGTTCAAAAATAAACATAATTGTCTTACCGTTACTGATGAGAGTCAACTTTAACAGATGAAAGCTATTGCTACTGCTACACTCCTTATGAACTAATCTTTGTTTTTACATACGCATGAAATAAACACACGTTAAGTATTTGCTTAGTGAGACATAATACTGCAAGGATATTACAATTATATGATAATATCTTTAAAAATACTGAATGAATAATTTAATTTCATCATTCATAAGAACCATTTAAACCTTAATTATTTCATACCATTATGGAAATTATTCTTAGTATTTCCAATATACTTATCCTTATGTATATTTTCTCTCTTTATTCTTTATTTACCCTGTTTACATTAAATGTGAAAGTACTATATATGTATTGCACCAAGGTGCTAATTTGTCATGTATCTTTTATAATCATTATGGTGACACCTTAATTACTATTAATTCACCGTTTGGTATTTTCATCTAGGTATCCTTTCATGCCCATTATGAATTGTTTATGTTTTTCTTTATAACATCCCTTCATACTAGTTATGCATTATTGTACATTATATATAAATATATATATATATATATATATCACCCCTTTTTATCACATATATATCATTCATATCACATTACATTATAATTCCTTTATTCTTTTACCCCAAAGGTATTTATATTTTCACTTAACTTGCATATTTGACACTTTTCTGTCAAATGCACAGCTAGTCTATTATTCTTCTATTCAACAGTGTTGACTTTTCATCTTTTACTCAGCAGTCTTAAACTATTCATTAACTGTCGTAATTGACACCTTTTTGCCAATTCCACAGTTAGACCATTATTCTTTTATTTTGGACCAGTTTATACTCTAATAATTATTTATGAACCTTATACATTTGCACTCTTAGTGCTAACATGGTAATTTACCAATTTCCTATTCCTGTTCATTTATTAAGATACACACGTAGTGCCAATACGGTAGTTCATCAAATCATGATGAATTTCGTGGATTTGCACACATAGTGCATGTACAGTTATTCATCAACTTATGATGAATTCCATGAAATGCACACTTAGTGACTGTACGGTTATTCATCAACTCATGATGAATTCCGTGAAATGCACATTTAGTGCATGTACGATTATTCATCAACTCATGATGAATTCCGTGAAATACACACTTGGTGCCTATTTGGTAATCACCACATACATATTAAACAATCATACATGTATGATTAATGCAACATATAGTGAAACAATTAAATGCATTCACCTGACTTTCCTCACTAAGTATCCAAAACATAAGGCTGATTATTTTGATACTTCTCCTTTAGCCTTAATTTTGTTTGTCTCAGGAAACCGGTTCCAATATACTCAAGCATCCATTAAAACATGTACCATATCAATGTTAGTATATTTCCTAACCATTATACTTTAAAAATATTCAAAATATCATTATCTCAATTTCTATAACAATTTTAACCTAATTGTCATTACAAGTTCAATAGTATTGATACTACTACCATGGTACCAATACTTCTATACTATGGTATCGATACCCCCTTTTGGTATCGATACCCATTTTAGGTCGATGTATCCTGGTATTGATACCCTTATCATGGTATCAATACTACCTCATTGGTATCGATACTGATTGAATCAGTATGGATACTACTCAGCTAATTCATCCCATTTTAGCCTATAGTATTGGTATTGTTCTATCCATATGGATACCTTGCCTAGATTTTCTAGTTTTTAACACGATTATTAGCCAAATTTGGCCAATTTCCCTCACATTTACCCCTAACAATACTATATAACTCTTATTTACTTAACCATACTAATTTTCCTTCGTTTAGATACTTAAAGCATCTAGTATCCCTCAATAGCATTTGATTCTAAGATCACATCACAATTTTTAACTTGTTTTTACACTCATCCAGTGATTCAAATCTTTCATTTACCTTATTGACAAGTCAATTCTACCAATAAACATTAATAAACCCTCATATATTAACATATCATTATAAAACTCATTTTCTAAAATCTCCTTTATTTCCCTAATCTCATTGTTTTAATCTCATATATACCTTCCTTAAGCTTCCATCATATACAAGGATTCAATAACCAACAAAAATTGAAGGAATAAACCATTAAATTGAAAACTTACCTTTGAGCTATAGAGGAGCTTTTCTACGGGGAAGAAGAAGAAAAGAGAGAGATGGCTTTTCATAATTTATTTCCCCCTTTCCCCCTTTTTCTTTAATATCTTAATACAAATGAATTTTAAATTCATTTACCCTTAAAAGGACCAAAATGTCCTCTTAATTCATCTATTGATACAATTTAGTTCAACAAACTATTCCAATTCATTTTCTCATCTTTTACCATTTATTCAATTAAATCTTCAAATTTCCAATCTTTTCAACATAGTCCCTGATATTTGGGATATTACAATTCTTCTCCACTTAAGAAAATTCATCCTCGAATTTAAAGACTTTATGCATTTACCAAAATACTTTAACTAGAGGAATTGTTTTGCTACACCAAATCTGGATTTCCTGAGTCCAGATATATATGGGTTCTTTTTCATAATTCAAATAAGATCAATTCTCTATTTTCCCAATGTAAGAACATGCAATGGATCTGATCATAAATTAATAAGCAATGACACATGAAAACATTTTAGGCCTTGACCATTTTGGGAGGCAAAAGCTAACTAACACAATCTCATAAGGTTCAATAATTCTCGAACTTAGTCCAAACCGCACTACTTCATTCCAAAACAATACTTTCAGAAAAACTTTATCATGTTCTTGCTACTCAACTACTTTTCTATTTAGATCGGCATAAGACTTTTATAATTAGCATAAATATAGCACCACTCACTATACAAATAATGACATCCTTTCATTAAAACAACTCGACTGCTACCAACTCTAAATCTTGTATAAGGAAATTCCTCTTGTGAATTTTTAACTTTATTGAGGCATATGCCACATCCTTACCTTTGTGCATAAGCACACTTCCTAACCCGTTGATAGATGCATTAGTAAAAACTACATAATATTTACCAACTCCAGTTGTATAAATACTAGTATCTCTGTTAAAATTCTCTTTAGTATTTCAAAACTCTCCTAACTCTTTTTTGATTCTACAAAAAGACATATATTTCCGAAACAACAAGCCCCAAAGAAATCCAAACTTCCATATCATTCTTTAGGAGTTTCAATTTACGTCCACATGAGTTTTTCTTAAAATCTACTCTTATACCTTATGCCGAAACAACATGGTAAAAGAAAACAATCTATGCTAACTAAAGTTTCACATTTGACTAGTTTGGAAAACAAGTTCTTCTCTTGAAGAGTCTTATTTAACTGTAAAAATCTAGGTATAACCACATAGACTTATCTTTATTTTAGCTAGTAACACACATACTTCCCAAGATAAAATACTCGAGTTGAAAAACTTTGATCAATCAACTCTTATAATTGAGTCTCTAATTCTCTTGACTCGCCTAAGTCATTGTATACGAAATCAGAGAAACATGTTCAATAATTTACTAACCAGCAACTTTGAATTCCACCTATCAATCTGGAGATAACCCCATGATTCTATCTGAAAAGACATCTATAAATTCTCAACTTTTGTGAAATTATCAAACAATTATACTTTAATCAATTGAGTATCTATCGTATTAGTCAGAAAAGCTATATATATATATATCTTTCTGACCTAATCATCTTTAGAGACAAACAACATATACCCAATATGATCTTAATTCAACATATGACAATTCTATCAGATTCACATGGAATATAACCCCTGTAATTTTTATTAAATGTTTACTACCTGTCCAACTCACACTTGTACCATGACCCCCTAAGGTTTACTGATATCCTCTCACTCGAGATTAAATTAAATAGAATACTTTTATTTTAAAATCTTTCATCTCCTTCTTGAAAAATCCATGTAACTTTCCAAATCCATTTAAAATATTCTCGAGCAATTGAAACATTCTCTCTATCGACTATGAAAGTCTAATTATTCACATCATTAAATAAGAAGACTTGACAACTTTGTATCAATAACCTCCTAGCAGTTAATGCTAAAATTACACTAGTAACCAATTTACACTTTTTTCTTCCATTATGAACTTGACACTTTTCCAAGTTCTCAAGAATTAATCTCGATTTTAAATAATAATCCATTGAATCATGAAACGGGTAGTAAATGCATTTTCACAAATTACTTTTTAAAATAACTCTATTAATTTCATAAAACTTAACGTTTATTCTTAAACAACTCATAATCAGTTGATCCACTAACAACTCCTCTTTCTATAAGCTTTTAGATCTCAATATACTTACTGATTATTCATTTATTCTTACTCAAATTAACCATACTTTAAACACTTTAATGCTTCACTTAAGTATTTCTCAAAGGCTGAAATGTCGTTAAACGTTGGGGCATTCCTTCCACAGAATAAAGGAAAATCCCTAGTAGCTTTTACCCTTCTAAGACATGATACTGAAGTCATGTCGGATTCTCTTGGGTTGATTATGATCTCAACCTTCTTTTCAATATTATCGACTTTCTTAATTTTGTCTTTAGTTTCCGACATCTATAGAACATACATAAGAATATCGCTCAAGTTAATAAGGAGTGACATCAATCACACTCAAATTGACACCCTATCAGTAACTTTGACAATCTTAATGGCATGTAATCATTTTTCTCAATTCAATTAAATTTGGTTTAAACATGTAACTCTGATACCAATAAATATAACACCCATCCTCCGTAAACCTTTTTGTACACGAGATACGAATGCCACATCACCTTTTAAAACATTTTATCATTTGAAAATCAATAAAATTTTGTTTCAAAATTTAAATTAAAAATATTTTAGCACAATTATAAAACAATCATCGAAATATTCTATCAATTTCCACTTTGTATACATTCTTGAACATTTTTCTTTAAATTCGATTACATGCAAGCAATTGTTCAAAAAATAAACATGATTGTCCTACCGTTACTGATGAGAGTCAACCTTAACAGATGAAAGCTATTGCTACGCTCCTTACGCAACAAATCTTTATCTTTACCTACGCATGAAATAAACACACGTTGAGTATTTACTTAGTGAGACATAATACTACAAGGATATTACAATTATATGACAATATCTTTATAAAATATTGAATAAATAATTTAATTTCATCATTCATAAGAACCAATTAAGCCATCCTCAGTTAAACCTTAATTCTTTCATATCATCATGGAAATTATTCTTAGTATTTCCATCATACTTATCATTCTGTATATTTTCTCTCTTTATTCTTTATTTGCCTTGTGTACATTAAATGTTAAAGTATTATACATGTATTGCACCAAGGTGCTAATTGGTCATGTATCTTTTATAATCATTATGGTGGCACCTTAATTACAGTTAATACACCTTTTGGTAATTTCATCTAGGTATCCTTTCATGCCCATTATGAACTGTTTACGTTTTCCTTTATAACATCCCTTCATACTAGTTATGCATTATTGTACATTATATATATATATATATATATAAATATATATCACCCCTTCTTATCACATATATACCATTCATATTACATTACACTATAATTCTTTTATTCTTTTACCCCTAAAGGTATTTATCTTTTCACTTAACTTGCATATTTGACACTTTTCTATCGAATGCATAGATAGTCTATTATTCTTTTATTCAAAAGTGTTTGACTTTTCATCTTTTACTCAGCGGTCTTTAACCGTTCATCTAACTGGCATAATTGACACCTTTCTTCCAATTGCACAGTTAGGCCATTATTCTTTTATTTTGGACTAGTTTCTACTCTAATAATTATTTATGAACCTTATACACTTTCACTCTTAGTGCTAACATGGTAATTTACCAATTTCTTATTCCTGTTAATTTATTAAGATGCACACGTAGTGCCTATACGGTAGTTCATCAAATCATGATGAATTTCGTAGATTTGTACACATAGTGCATGTACAGTTATTCAACAACTCATGATGAATTCCGTGAAATACACACTTAGTTGTTATACAGTTATTCATCAACTCATGATGAATTCTTTGAAATGCACACTTAGTGCTTGTACGATTATTCATCAACTCATGATGGATTCTATGAAATGCACACTTAATGCTTGTATGGTTATTCATCAACTCATGATAAATTATGTGGATTTACACACATAATGCTTGTACGGTTATTCATTAACTCATGATGAATTCCGTGAAATATACACTTAGTGCCTATACGGTTATTCATCAACTCATGATGAATTCCGTGAAACACACACTTAGTGCATGTACGGTTATTCATCAACTCATGATGAATTTCGTGAAATGCACACTTAGTGTCTGTACGGTTATTCATCAACTCATGATGAATTCCATGAAATGCACACTTAGTGCAGGTACGGTTATTCATCAACTCATGATGAATTCTGTGGATTTGCACACATAGTACATGTACGGTTATTCATCAACTCATGATGAATTCCGTGAAATGCACACTTAGTGCCTGTACAGTTATTCATTAACTCATGATGAATTCCATGAAATGCACACTTGGTGCCTATTTGGTAATCACCACATACATATTAAACAATCATACATATATGATTAATGCAACATATAGTGACACAATTAAATGCACTCACCTAACTTTCCTCACTAAGTATCCAAAACGTAAGGCTAATTATTCTGGTACTTCGCCTTTACCCTTAATTTTGTTTATCTCAGGAGCTTGGTTCAAATCTACTCAAGCATCCATTAAAACATGTACCATATTCAATGTTAGTATATTTTCTAATCATTATACTTTAAGAATATTCAAAATATCATTATCTCAATTTCTATAACAATTTCAACCTAATTGGCCTTTACAAGCTCAATAGTATCGATACTACTACCATGGTATCGATACTTCTATACTATGGTACCAATACCCCTTTTGGTATCGATACCCATTTTAGGTTCGATGTTTCCTGTTATCGATACCCTTATCATGGTATCGATACTACCTCGTTGGTATCGATACTGATTGAACCAATATCGATCCTACTCAGCTAATTCATCCCATTTTAGCCTATAGTATCGATATTGTTCTATCAGTACTGATACTCTTGCCCAGATTTTCCAGTTTTTAACCCGATTATTAGCCAAATTTGGCCAATTTCCCTCACATTTATCCCTAAGAATACTATATAACTCTTCTCTACTTAACTATACTAATTTTCCTTCGTTTAGATACTTAAAACATCTAGTATCCCTCAATAGCATTTTATTCTAAGAATCACACCACAATTTATAACATGTTTTTATACTTATCCAATGCTTCTAATCTTTCATTTACCTTATTGACAAGTCAATTCTACAAATAAACATTAATAAACCCTCATATATTAACATATCATTATATAACCCATTTTCTAAAATCTCTTTTATTTCTCTCATTTCATTATTTTAATCCCATCTAAACCTTCCTTAAGCTTCCATCATATACAAGGATTCAATAACCAACAAAAATTGAAGGAATAAACCATTAAATTGAAATTTTACCTTTGAGCTATGGAGGAGCTTTTATAAGGGGAAGAAGAAGAAAAGAGAGAGATGGCTTTTGATAATTTATTTCCCCATTTCCCCTTTTTTCTTTAATATCTTAATAAAAATGAATTTTAAATTCATTTACCCTTAAAAGGACCAAAATGCCCTCTTAATTCATTTATTGATACAATTTAGTTCAACACACTATTCCAAATCATTTTCTCATTTTTTACCATTTATTCAATTAAATCTTCAAATTTCCAATCTTTTCAACATAGTCCCTAACCTGATATTTATTCTCCTTACTCCTTAAAAAATTTTTTGCCAATTTACCCCCGTTTGCAATTTTCGGTTGTTCAATTGAGTCTCTTCGAAAATCC